>NW_027361716.1:14527500-15727500 GCF_039654945.1 Dendrobates tinctorius
TGTGGTGTGTGTGTGGTGTGTGGTGTGTCTCTGTGTGTGGTGTGTGTGTCTCTGTGTGTGGTGTGTGTGTCACTGTGTGTGGTGTGTGTGGTGTGTGTGTGTATCTGTGTGTGGTGTGTGGTGTGTGTGTCTCTGTGTGTGGTGTGTGTGTCTCTGTGTGTGGTGTGTGTGGTGTGTGTGTGGTGTGTGTGGTGTGTGTGTCTCTGTGTGTGGTGTGTGTCTCTGTGTGTGGTGTGTGTGTGTGTGTGGTGTGTGGTGTGTGTGTCTCTGTGTGTGGTGTGTATGTCTCTGTGTGTGGTGTGTGTGTGGTGTGTGTGTGGTGTGTGTGTGTGGTGTGTGTGTGGTGTGTGTGTGGTGTGTGTGTCTCTGTGTGTGGTGTGTGTGTGTGTGTGGTGTGTGGTGTGTGTGTCTCTGTGTGTGGTGTGTATGTCTCTGTGTGTGGTGTGTGTGGTGTGTGTGTGGTGTGTGTGTGTGGTGTGTGTGTGTGGTGTGTGTGTGGTGTGTGTGTGGTGTGTGTGTCTCTGTGTGTGGTGTGTGTGTGGTGTGTGTGTGGTGTGTGTGTCTCTGTGTGTGTGGTGTGTGTGTGTGGTGTGTGTGTCTCTGTGTGTGGTGTGTGTGGTGTGTGTGTGGTGTATGTGTCTTCCCTCCCTAGTGGTGAAGGTGAGTCCTCTGCCTGGAATGGACGGTGCGGGGGGGGGCAGGCCATCTGCTAATTGTCTCTCCTCAGATCTTCCTTGATTATGCTTTTAATTAGAGCTGGTTCGGGGCCTGGGCCCACATGAAGGGGAGTAATTACAAATTACATTACAAACCCACCAGATGTAGCAGTGCTGGGAGAGGAGGCACGGTGCGGCCGGGCAGGAGGCTGGATGGCTGGACGATGTGTGTCACCACCACCCTCCCATGTGACAACTATTGATCTAGAAGCAGCTGCACAGCCCTGTCACTGGAGAGGCGCCGTCACAATGTGTTAGTGTGATGGCATAACTGGGAGGGGGTCCCGGCCTGGCCCCTCCATCAGGAGATCACACAGTCCTGCCCTGTGTACTGTATTAGGGGGAGGCGTGGGAACCAGCACCTGTGCGGGCAGGAAGGGGTTACTGCGATGAGCCATCCATTATATCTCACATCTATAGTGTAGTGCCAGCATCGCCACACACGTGTGTATATATATATATATACATATATGGCAGATTCTCTATATTCATTCTTTCATATGTATGAGAAATAGAGTGAGATATGTTCTATATATAGAAATATAAATATCAGATGTCATGGAAGACTCTAGAGAATCTGGGATCCATTCTCTGTGGAGCTGCTGGATCATCTCTGTCTTTTTACATTTATCTGATAAGATTTGATATATAAGATAGATAATAGACTGATCACAGATATTTAGTAATCGTGTGGGAATTGTCTGTATTTTTGTGTCACTCTTATTTTCTTTTCAGCCCCTGGGTATTATGTGTAATGTTATGTGTATTATGCATTGTATTCTGGGGATTATGTATATTAACTGTAGTTTTATGTGTATTATATGTATAGTATTATATGTATATTATGTGTAGTATATGAATGTGTATTATATGAATATTATGTGTATTATATGAATGTGTATTATATGAATATTATGTGTATTATATGAATATTATGTGTAGTATTATGTGCATTATATGAATGTGTGTTATATGAATATTATGTGTATATGTATATTATGTGTATTATATGAATATTATGTGTAGTATTATGTATATTATGTGTATTATATGTATGTGTATTATATGAATATTATGTGTAGTATTATCTATATTATGTGTATTATATGTATATTATGTGTATTATATGTATGTGTATTATATGAATATTATGTGTAGTATTATCTATATTATGTGTATTATATGTATATTATGTGTATTATATGTATATTATGTGTATTATATGTATATTATGTGTATTATATGTATGTGTATTATATGAATATTATGTGTAGTATTATCTATATTATGTGTATTATATGTATATTATGTGTATTATATGTATATTATGTGTATTATATGTATATTATGTGTATTATATGTATATTATGTGTATTATATGTATGTGTATTATATGAATATTATGTGTAGTATTATCTATATTATGTGTATTATATGTATATTATGTGTATTATATGTATATTATGTGTATTATATGTATGTGTATTATATGTATATTATGTGTAGTATTATCTATATTATGTGTATTATATGTATATTATGTGTATTATATGTATGTGTATTATATGTATGTGTATTATATGTATATTATGTGTAGGATTATTATGTGTATGATGCAGTAATTATCTCCTGTTGTTCCTCCCATTCATTTTGCCAGCAGTACAATCCATGGTCCTGTGGCAGGTGAGGTATACACCGGGTGGGTGCCAGGGACCCTCTTCTATATCCAGGGGTCTGTGTATCTGCGGCTTCTCCCTGTGGGGTCCTCACTGATTTTGACCCCCTATTAGCGGAAAGCACCCAGGTGATCGCCCCCTATATACAGCGGGTCTATATACTGTATATCGCCTAGAGCCCGCGTTATGTCCGGCAGCCCTGACTTGCCTGCTGTCATACAGATTCGCTATTTTTCGGTGTGTCACCCTGCCGTGCAGAGTCTCGGTCCTTTTCCTCCTTTCTAGATTACTGGTTTTATAATTCACTTGTATAAAAAAAATAAAATGACATATTTGGTAATAACAATATAGAGAAATATGAAGAGAAAGAAAGAAAGAAAGAAAGAAAGATAGATAGATAGATAGATAGATAGATAGATGATAGATAGATCCTGGAATGGCAGAATACCCGCGGCCGCGCTGCTCCCGTATGTGCGATTATTCCCTTCTGGTCACTGTACAGAAGCTTTTATTACTGACTGATAGTGTTTGTGCTGATGAATATTACTTCTAGAAGTGACACAATTAGTCTCTGTCATTCCATCACTCATCATCAGCTGCAAGAGATCCTCACAGTCTCCTGCACAGATATCCTGCTAAGTGCAATAATCCAGAAAAGAAAGAACTATCTGAGAGCTCAGACCGTCCAGTAATGGCAGCAATGGAGCTCTACCGCCCGAGGGTCGGTACCGGGATGGTGTCCGCAGTCCCGGGGCAGGGGAGGAGGAGGCGGAGGCTGCCCGGGACCTGCGGCGTCCTGACTCTCATCACTACTACCTGGACAACTTTTGGCAAAAGCAAAAATAACAAGTCAGATGTCACTGTACTATCTATCTATCTATCTATCTATCTATCTATCTATCTATCTATCTATCTATCTATCCCATATATCTCTCTCTCTATTATCTATCTATCTATTTATTATCTATCTATCTATTATCTATCTATCTATCTATTATCTATCTATCTATCCCATATATCTCTCTCTATTATCTATCTATCTATTTATTATCTATCTATCTATCTATCTATCTATCTATCCCATATATCTCTCTCTCTATTATCTATCTATCTATCTATTATCTATCTATCTATCCCATATATCTCTCTCTCTATTATCTATCTATCTATCTATCTATCTATCTATTATCTATCTATCTATCTATCCCATATATCTCTCTCTATTATCTATCTATCTATTATCTATCTATCTATCTATTATCTATCTTATCGCTATCTCTCTATTATCTATTATCTATCTATCATCTATCTATCTATTATCTATTATCTATCTATTATCTATCTATCTATCTATCTCATCTCTCTTTCTCTATTATCTATCTATCTATTATCTATCTATCTATTATCTATCTATCTATCTATCCCATATATCTCTCTCTCTATTATCTATCTATCTATTTATTATCTATCTATCTATTATCTATCTATCTATCTATTATCTATCTATCTATCCCATATATCTCTCTCTATTATCTATCTATCTATTTATTATCTATCTATCTATTATCTATCTATCTATCTATCTATCCCTTATATCTCTCTCTCTATTATCTATCTATCTATCTATTATCTATCTATCTATCCCATATATCTCTCTCTCTATTATCTATCTATCTATCTATCTATCTATCTATCTATCTATTATCTATCTATCTATCTATCTATCTATCCCATATATCTCTCTCTATTATCTATCTATCTATTATCTATCTATCTATCTATTATCTATCTTATCGCTATCTCTCTATTATCTATTATCTATCTATCATCTATCTATCTATTATCTATTATCTATCTATTATCTATCTATCTATCTATCTCATCTCTCTTTCTCTATTATCTATCTATCTATTATCTATCTATCTATTATCTATCTATCTATCTATCTATCCCATATATCTCTCTCTCTATTATCTATCTATCTATTTATTATCTATCTATCTATTATCTATCTATCTATCTATCTATTATCTATCTATCTATCCCATATATCTCTCTCTATTATCTATCTATCTATCTATTTATTATCTATCTATCTATTATCTATCTATCTATCTATCTATCCCATATATCTCTCTCTCTATTATCTATCTATCTATCTATTATCTATCTATCTATCCCATATATCTCTCTCTCTATTATCTATCTATCTATCTATCTATCTATCTATCTATCTATCTATCTATTATCTATCTATCTATCTATCTATCCCATATATCTCTCTCTATTATCTATCTATCTATTATCTATCTATCTATCTATTATCTATCTTATCGCTATCTCTCTATTATCTATTATCTATCTATCATCTATCTATCTATTATCTATTATCTATCTATTATCTATCTATCTATCTATCTATCTCATCTCTCTTTCTCTATTATCTATCTATCTATTATCTATCTATCTATTATCTATCTATCTATCTATCTATCTATTATCTATCTATCTATCTCATATCTATCTATCTATCTATCTCATCTCTCTCTCTCTCTATTATCTATCTATCTATTATTTATTTATCTATCTTACTGTACGGTGACCAAACTAAATGTAAATAATTGGAATCACGTTCCGCTCTTCTTTCCTTTATGGTAGCATGGTTTGCTTCTGGCCATACAGTATGAGAATGGGATCTCTGTATACAGACCCTACACAATCTATATGTATATTTCCACACACACTCACTACATTGCACAAAGATTATACAGTGATTGCTGGAAAGTGAGCAGCATGGGAGTGACAGCAGAACTTCAGGGCAGTAAGGAGATTAGTAGATTAGGTCGGATTGAGCAGCATATGGTTAATGGATAAGAGCTGATTTAAATATATAAGCACAGATGAGAATTTTGATATAGGATGATAACAAGTCTGTCATTTGTGGCTTAATCCCAGGCATTTGTGTAAAACAGCATTTGCACAGACTATTGATTTAATCTATTAATCTTTGAATGTATTCTGTAAGGTATGCAATTTGAACACCATCTAATCACGTGTGTGATATGATATATGTGATATATGTGTGTGATGTATGTGAATTATATATGTGTGCGGTACATTTGTGTGATATACACTGTGTTCCAAATTATTATGCAAATTGGATTTAAGTGTCCGACTCCTAAAGATGTAATTTTTTGTTTTTCAAATCAACTCATAGATGGTATTGTGCATCAGGGCTCTTTGGATCACAGAAGTCAATCTCAAATGCCTGTGATAATTAGTTTACCAGGTGAGCCCAATTAAAGGAAAACTACTTAAGAATGATGTTCCACATTATTAAGCAGGGCACAGGTTTCAAGGAATTTAGGAAAGAAAAAGGATCTCTCTGCTGCTGAAAAGCATCAAATAGTGCAATGCCTTGGTCAAGAGATGAAAACACTAGATATTTCCCAAAAATTTAAACGTGACCATCGTACTGTTAAGAGATTTGTGGTTGATTGTGAGAACAGACATGTTTATGCTGATAAAGGCAGAATGAGGAAGGTTTCTGCCAGGCAAGTTCATCGGATTAAGAGAGCAGCTGCTAAAAAGCCATTACAAACCAGCAAACAGATATTTAAAGCTGCTGGTGCCTCTGGAGTCCCTCAAACCTCAAGGTGTAGGATCCTTCAAAGGCTTGCTGTGGTGCATAAATCTACTATTCGGCCACCCCTAAACAGTGTTCACAAGAGAAATGGTTGCAGTGGGTCCAGACATACATGAAGACTATTTTTCAAACAGTCTTGTTTACTGATGAGTGTCGAGCAACCATGGATGGTCCAGATGGATGGAGTAGTGGGTGGTTGGTGGATGGCCACTATGTCCCAACAAGGCTGCGACGTCAGCAAGGAGGTGGAGGAGTCATGTTTTGGGCCGGAATCATGGGGAAACAGCTGGTAGGGCTCTTTAATGTTCCTGAAGGTGTGAAAATGACCTCTGCAAAGTATATAGAGTTTCTGACTGACAGCTGTCTTCCCTGGTATAAAAAGCAGAAACGTGCCTTCAGGAGCAAAATCCTCTTCATGCATGACACTGCGCCATCTCATGCTGCAAAGAATACCTCTGAGTCATTGACTGCTATGGGCATAAAAGGAGATAAACTCATGGTGTGGCCACCATCTTCCCCTGACCTCAACCCTATAGAGAACCTTTGGAGTATCATCAAGCAAAAGATCTATGAGGGTGGGAGGCCGGTCACATCAAAATAGCAGTTCTGGGAGGCTATTCTGACTTCATGCAAAGAAATACAAGCAGAAACTCTCCAAAAACTCACAATTTCAATGGATGCAAGAATTGTGAAGGTGATATCAAAGCAGGGTTCCTATGTAAATATGTAACTTGGCCTGTTAGGATGTTTTGGAGTTAAATAGCTTTTTTGTTCAGTGAATGTGACCTCCTAATGCTGCAAATTCCACAAATTAGCATTTTCAGTTCTTTAAAACATATCAAATGTTTAGAAATTCTACTGTGCCTAATAATTTGGAACAGTGCAATTTGAGTTTTTATTCATTTTGGAGATTATACTGTTATCATTGGGAGCTTTCTTCAATAAAATTTGATGTATACTCTAACCGGTGATGACGTTTATTAGATTGACTGTCATTTGTACCGACTATTTAGGAAAATCAGAGAAAAATATCATTTGCATAATAATTTGGAACACAGTGTATGTGATATACATGGGTATTATATATGTGTGTGATTTATGTGTATGATACATGTGTGATACATTTGTGTATATACAGTATATGTGTGCGTGATATATATGTGTATTATATATGTGTGATGTATGTGATATATGTGTGATATATGTGATATATTTGTGTATATGTGTATATATATATGTTTGATATATATTTGTGTATTACATATGTGTGATATATTTTGTACATATGTGTGTGATATATATGTGTGTTATAAACTGAATGTGTGTGATCTATGTGTATGATATATGTGCCTGATATATTTGTGTGTATATATGTTTGTGAAATACAGTATACAGTATATGAATTATGTATGGTATATACAGTATATAGCCAGCAGCTTTTGTTTTGGCCAAAAGATTTTTTAATCCGCCATCACAACAAGGTAGACTCTCTTGGCCGGGCTCTACTCTACTATAACTTTGTTAAAACATCCAATACAATGTAAGTATATTTTTATTTATTTTTACATTTTTTAAATGACCAATAATAACACAAGAGACAAATACCACCGCACCATAACCAAATCACATATTACCACCACATGGTGATCAAATAATAGCACATACAAGGAACAAATACAGCCACACCATTACCAGATCACATATTACTACCACAGTGACCGAATAATAGCACATACAAGGGACAAATACTGCCATACAATGACCAGATCACATATTACCACCACATAGTAACCAAATACTGATCATTAATAAAAAAACACAATACTAATGCCATTATGCACAGGAGATCTGAACTTAGCATACAGTGTCCGTGTACAGGTAATACAGTGATCAATGGTGACATTATACATAGGAGCTCTGTATATAGTGTCAGTGTAGAGGTAATACAGTGATCACCAGTGACATTATACACACGAATGCTGTATATAGTGTACAGGTAATACAGTGATCACAAGTGACATTATACACAGGAGCTCTGTATACAGTATATAGTGTAAGTGTACAGGTAGCAAACTGACTCACCACTCTCTAGTTGAAGTCCTTCATCTTCACTTTTCTTCTTCAACCAGTTCAAACCACCATCACTTCTTCCAGGACTCATCTCTACAGAAAATAACGCAGTTATCTAGAGTACATTCACCAATTTTTCCCCAACCTCTACACTACGCCAAATGAAGAAAAAAGCGACCGTGTCGCCCTGCACAGTAGCAGGACCTCTCCATCCCACACTGAAAACAGTATCCTCAAAAACTCAAAAATAATATACTTTAATTAGCCCATATAGTAATAATATCCCACATTCTGGACGCCACATGTCCACCCGTTGTGCCTCCTGTCTCTTCATACTACCCACATAGTCATCCATAATAGTATAATGCAGCCCCATAGCGGTATAATGCAGGCCCATAGTATAATGCAGCCTATAGTAATTTAATGCACCCCAGAGTAGTATAATGCACCCCCACAGTACAATGCACCCCATAATGATATAACGCAGCCCCATAGCAGTATAAAGCAGCCCCATAGCAGTATAATGCATCCCATAGTAGTATAATGCACTCCATAGTATTGTTCACCACCATAGTATTATGCAGCCCCATAGTATTATAATGCACCCCATAATATAATGCACCATCATAGCAGTATAATGTACAGCCATAGCAGTATAATTCACCCCATAGTATAGTGCACCCCTTAATATAATGCATCCAAATAGTATAATGCACCCCATAGCAGTATAATGCACCCCATAATATTATGCACCTCCATAGTATAGTGCACCCCCATAGTATTATAGTGCACCCCCATAGTATTATAGTGCACCCCCATAGTATTATAGTGCACCCTGTTGTGAATTCACTTTCTATCCTCCCTCTGGTTATTACTGAAGATAGTGGAGCTGGTCAGATTGACAGAGGGGTTGCGAGTTCTCTTTCTGGGCTCCCTCTGGTGGTTGACAGAGGCTTGCCACCTGATAATAATGATGACGATTTGAGATCTGGGGTTTCAGATTGGGATTTAAGACAGCTGACTCCCTCTATCCCTCCTGGTGATTTGCTTCCTGTTCCTCCTGAGGTCTGATTTCTCCAGTTCTGTCCCTGCATGTTCAGCTAAGTGGTTTATTTGCTATTCTGTTTGCATTTGATCTGGTTTTGTCTATCTCTTCTTGGTGCGGGTCAGCCAACTCCGGCTGGGGCTATGCTGAATCACCGCCCATATGTTACTGCTTGTGTCAGTTTGTTTTATCCCCTGTTAGATTGGTCTCTTTTTGCTCTGCTTTTTGACTATACCAGAGTGCTGATATAGTGGGGCGAAGTTGTGTAACTTCAGTGTTTTTTGCATCAGACGTGTTGGACATTTTGCAGGGTTTTTTGCGTGATTGCAGACAGACAGTGTCTTTCCTTTCCTGTCCTGTCTAGTCAGTGTGGGCCCCATCATTTGCTCAGTCTATTTTCCTGCCTGCGTTTGTGTTTTCATCTTGTCTCACTGACAATATATGTTTGGGGGCTATCTATTCCTTTGGGGTCTGCTCCGGGGCAGTTTAGATTTCCCCTTTCTTGCTTTAGGCTTAGTTAGCTCTCCGGCTGTGCTGAGGCGTCTAGAATCATCATAGGTACGCTTCACGGCTACTGCTAGGTTGGTGGATAGGATCAGGGGTCTGCAATCCACTTAGGTACCAACCTCTCTGGTTTTCTGTGGCTTAGCCTGGACCTGCTCTCCTCCTCGGTGACCCATTCATATCAGCACCCCATAGTATAATACACCCCCATAGCAGTATAATGCACTCCCATAATATAATGCACCCCTACAGCAGTATAATGCACCCCCATAGCAGTATAATACACTCCACACCGCCGCTTTATAAAAAAAAGTTTCTCCTCACTTGGCCAAGGTTCAGCGGTGTCCTCCAGCCGATGCATCTGTGTCAGCACGACGACAAATTTTAACTGCCCGTGTGTATGAGGACGCATGGGCAGATACTGAGCTGGCAGAATCCTGTCACTGGGGCCCGATGAGCAGAACAGAGGGGGTCTGTTGCGGGCCCCTTCTACTCATCGGTCTCCATACGCTAGTAAGGGCAGTAATGCCCTGATGGCGGCCCTGGGGTGCAGTCCTTAAGAGGACAGTGACAGAGAAGAGTTAGTGACCACACCCACTTGTATAACAATGTTAGATTTACATACAGGGCAGAGGGAGCAATATCTCAGAAAGAGAGCGGCGCAGGTACAAAACAATGCTCTTGGACCCCTGTGTACAGTAGCTGGACAAGGTGCACCAATGGTCTGTCCGCCTCTGGTCGGGGGTACAGATTTGATAGATGTGGCATGAGACATTTGGCACCACAGAGCAGGGCATGTTACAATCACATCACATCACATTTGGAGCCTACGTTATTGGCTCACTATAGAGGTTTCATGACATCTCTATGCTGGACATATAGCTCCTTTTCCTCTGTACGGACGTGCAGTACTATTGATACACTACCAACATATAACAAACTTGACCAACATCAGACAAAGGGAGCCCCATCATTACAATCCCCGTATACCTTATATACATTATTCTCTCCGCATCAGTAATAAACTTGGCACATCTAACAGAATTGTTCTTCTCATAATTCAAACAATTAATCATTTTTTTTTTTTTTAAATGTGCGCTTGCCTAAAACAACACAGATGTATGGTCTGTTCGGAGGATGATGGGAAAAGAAACATTGTTGTATACAATTGGGTATAGCGTATAGCTTTAATTGGAAGGTAAGAACCACTACTTATGTTTGGGGGCAGATTTACATGTAAAATGTGTTTGCCAATGCAGACCAGATTAGGGAAGTGAATATTATTCAGAAGTTATCAAAAAATTCTGAGCATTTGTGGTTTGGCCAGAAAATCAACTGTAAATATATAATTAATTAAATAAAATAGATAATCCATACTTCATCATTCATAATATTAATAATTCCTTTTTACAACCTCTTAGTATCATAGCTTGTCATAGTTTTTAAGGGTAGGCGTTAATCCATCAAGTTCAACCAATAGCCTAATATAACCGAAAAAAAAATGGATAATAGAGCAAATGATATAAAATGTATACAGAACTTTATTATAACGATTTACATAAAAATGGAGACATAAATATAAATGTTCTAATATTAAAAGGGCAGCAACACCTTAGGCTACGTTCACATTTGCAGATGGCCGAGCTGCGGAGGGCCGCGGACTTCCTCTGTGAAGCTCCTCCCACTGCCACACATCCTCCGTCAAGCTCCGCCTACTTCCGCATACTTCTGCATGCAGCCTGCGTACCCTATCTTTAACATTGGGTCATGTGGATGTATGCGGATGCCTCAGCATGCGTCGTTTTGATGATACGGCGACCCGCGTCGAATGCAAAATGTTGGAATTTGATGCAGTCTCCGCATCGTCAAAACGACGCATGCTGAGGTATCCGCATACATCTGCACAACCTGCATACCCAATGCTAAAGATAGGGTACGCAGGCTGCATGCAGAAGTATGCGGAAGTAGGCGGAGCTTGACGGAGGAAGTGCAGCAGTAGGCGGAGCTTCACAGAGGAAGTCCGCAGACCTCCGCAGCTTGGCCATCCACAAGTGTGAACCTAGCCTTAGTGCCACATTTGGGCCGAGTCACAATTAGTAAGTCTGTATGGATGCTTAACAGATAACAAGAGGAATACAGGATATATATCTAGCTATGCAGGATTAACCGTAGAGAGGTATCCAGACATAGTCATACAAAAAGGACTGTAGCATACAATTAATCACAAATAAAAAGGGTGGTCCATGGGGCGGCATAAAGTGCAGAGTGAGAAATACATACATACAGAGAAAAATATAATAGTAACTATCCATCATGGATGACAACCATGTGTAGGAGCAGCTGGGGACAACCAATAAGCGGTAAATGTGGTCCACTAGACCTACTGATAAATAGTTGACATTCAGCAAGCAAGGTAGTAATGTGATATAGACAGTTAAATCATTTAAGATACACATCCTAGTTAAGGTGTTAAGGTAACCCATTCTAAACAGCGAGACACATAAGGGAGCTAAGTGACCAACCTGCTGCAAACGTGGGAGAGGCAAGCCCCAACAAGCGTTTTGTGATTTGCTTCTTTGGGGGGGGGGGCATTTTGCAATTTGCAAATAAAAATGGCATCACAGAAAACATCACCTTGTCCCTCAAAAAATAAGCGGCCATGCATCATGTGGGCACTGGAGCAATGCCCACACGACTACAGCCAGGAGCTTGGCGTAAGTTAAAGTGGCAATCAAGAGCAATGCCCTCACCACCACACGCCATTTAACCCCCTATAAATGCATTTATATCAAATATCAACTGCAGCATTTAGAATGCTGGGAGAGGGAAGCACCTCCATCTCCCTTCAGATCGGTGCTCCCACAACATCATTGCATGGGCCTGATCATTGCCATGTGAACCCAAGGTCCCAATAGTGAACCCGGGGTCAGCCAGCTATGGCAAGTCTGTTAGATCATGCCATGAGAATGGTCTAAGAAGCTTCTGTCAGTGCAGCACTGACAGGTATAATGCATTGCAATGCATAATAAAAGCAATCAGACTTATAAAATTTAAAGTCCCATAGAGAGACTAAGTATAAGGCCGGGGTCACACTAACTGGTGAGAAATAGGTCCGTATTTTGCATGCGTAATACGGAGAAAGGCCGGGGTCACACTAGAGAGGAATGTGGACGAGGGAGAAGCGTAAAAACCACGCATTGCACACGGATCAATGATTCTCTATGGGGCAGCTCCCATCAGCCGTATATTTCTCACATATTTTTTCACGGTCCGTGCCAATCGCAGCATGCTGCGATTGTCAGCGTACTACGCCCGTAGTACGCCAATGCAAGTCTATGGGTGCGCAAAAAAAAACGCATTACACATGGACCACCCGTGTGACTTGCGAGAAATACGCACCCTGTGTCCTTTAGAAAAGCCATCAATTCAGTGCGCGATACAGTAAACTCACACTGACAGGTTTAATAAAGAAATGAAAGAATGGATATATACACATAGAATACATATATATATATATATACAGTATGTATATGTCATTGAGACACATATATATATATATACTGTATATATATTTATATTTCATACAGTTCTACATCACAGAATAGCCTCAAAATCAAGTGCCGGATTCTGTGAAATCATTCCCCAACCCGACATGAAATGACACATGGTTTACATACAGTAAACCATTTAATTTCATGTATTTTTTTTAGATGTCCCTGACTAATAATTAAATTAGGGTTTGTGTGTAAAATTTGGGATGTTTAGGTGTTAAATTAAGGGGTTAATTCGTCGGAAAAAAATGCGTGGGCTCCCGCGGCAAAATCACAACCAGAGAGGATAAAGCAGGTGAGTGAGGGCAGATTTTAAGGCTGGGGTCACACTAACCGACGAGAAATACGGTCCGTAGTTTACATGCGTAATACGGAGAAATGTCCCCTAAATAGTGCTCCGTATGTCATCCGTATGGCGAGATTTCCTCGCAGGCTTGCAAAATGGACATATAATGGATCCCAATGACAGGTTTAATCCCAAACAAAAGAATAGATATATACACATAGAATACATATATATATATGTCATTGAGACACACATATATATATATATATATTTACATTTCATAGAGTTCTACATAGCAGAATAACCGCAAAATCAATTGGCGGCTTCAGCAAAATCATTCCAAAACCCGACATGAAATGACACATGGTTTACATACAGTAAACAATTTCATTTCATGTTATTTTTATATGTCTATCACTAGTAATTAGATGAGGGTTTGTGTGTAAAATTTGGGAGGAGTAGGTGTTAATAAGACACCGATCCATTATTAACCCTAGACTATGAAAAGGTTAAAAACCACACACCGACATTAATTAAAAAGTCTTTAATGAAATAAAGACACCACGTTTTTGACAAATTTTTATTACTCTGCTATTCCAAAATAAAACCATGACCTGCAAAAAAAGCATGAAAAAGCAACAATATCCTTACCTCTCCGCCGTTCAGTCATGTCCCACGCTGTAATCCTTCACAAGGGGTTAAATAGTTTACAATGAGGACCAGTGCTAATGCGACCAGCCCCACTGTAAACTACTTCAGAATGAATTAGTTCAGCTCTGCACAGCCTCACTGGCTGCCTGGAGATGAACTAATTAGCGTGGGAAAGTTTCTGACTTTTTTCTCACGCTCATCAGTTCACCTCAGGTCAGCCGGGGACTCCACGCAGCCTCACTAACGTCACTGGCTGACCTGAGGTGAACTAATGAGCATGGGAAAAAATGCAGAAACTTTCGCACGGTAATTAGTTAATCTCCGGGCAGCCAGGGAGGCGCAGAGATGAAATAATTCATTCTGGCAGTGGTTTACATGGGGCTGGTCACATTAGCACCGGTCCCTGTGTAAACCACTTAACCCTTTCTGAAGGATTGCAGCCGGGGACCTGACTGAGCAGCGGAGAGGTAAGGATATGGTTAATTTTTTGTTTTCTTTTAGTTACAGGTCGACAAAATTGAGCTCCAGAATTCAGTTGGCGCACCTTCCCTTCCATGCCCTGCCATGTACCCAAACAATAGCTTTCCACCACATATTGGCTTACTTAGGAAAAAATGCACAACAAATTGTAGGGTCCATTTTCTCCTGTTACCTTTGTGAACATGAAAAATATGGGGCAAAATCAATATTTTTGCAGGAAAATTTATTTTTTCATTTTCACGACTAAAATTTATAAAACTCTGTGAATCATTTGTGGGTTCAAAGTTCTCACCACACATCTAGATAAATTCCTTAAGGGGTTTAGTTTTTAAAATGGGGTCACTTGTGGGTGGTTCCACTGTTTAGTCACATCTGGGGTCTACAAACCTGACATGGCATCCCAGTGGCGTATCTAGGGGGGGGGGCAACCGGGGCAGTTGCCCCGGGCGCAGCCAGCAGGGGGGCGCAGTCGGGCCGCCTAATGCAGCGGTCCGCAGTGTCCTCCCTGGCGGCTGCGTTCTGCCGCCCCCCGCCTGAGAGTCGGCGGTTCTCTGTGTCAGCTGTCAAGCTGACAGCCAGCGCAGAGAAGGAGGCCATGCCGGCTCCCAGGGAGCAATTGTACTGGCGTCTATACAGACGCCTGTACAATTGAAGCTCTGACCGCCGGGCCAGAGCGACGTCAGCAGCGTGATCAGGTCATGTGATCACGCTGCTGACGTCACTCCCCGGCGCCCAAAGCAAACGCTGGTGGTAAGTGTGCTCCTCTGTGGAGCTGAAGAACCACCGAAGATGGGAGATAATGAGTGGAGATGGGGGGGATTTGTAGAGGGGATGGCGGTTAATGTGTGGGGGTATTTAGAGTGGGGATGCCATGGGGTTAATGAGTGGGGATGCCATGGGGTTAATGTGTGGGGGTATTTAGAGTGGGGATGGGGGTTAATGAGTGGGAATGCCATGGGGTTAATGTGTGGGGGGATTTGGAATGGAGATGGGGGTTATTTAATGTGATGGGGGTTAATGAGTGGGGATTGGGTTAATGTGTGCGAGGGTTAATGAGTGGGGATTGGGTTAATGTGTGCGGGGGTTAATGAATGGGGATGGGGATTAATGTGTGGGGGCGTTAATGAGTGGGGATGGGGGTTAATGTGTGTGGGGGTATTTGGAGTGCAGATGGTTATTTAATGTGTGGGGGGATTTGGAGTGGTGATGGGGTTAATGAGTGGGGATTGGGTTAATGTGTGCGGGGGTTAATGAATGGGGATGGGTTAATGTATGGGGGCGTTAATGAGTGGGGTTGGGGTTAATGTGTGGGGGTATTTGGAGTGCTGATGGGGGTTAATGAGTGGGGATTGGGTTAATGTGTGGGGGGATTTGGAATGGGGATGGGGGTACTTAATGTATGTGGGGGATTGGGGATGGGGGGATTTAATGTGTGGGGAGATTTGAGGACACAAAATAAAGAGTATGTATGAGGAAACAGTATGGGGGATTGGTGCAGACAGTATGGGGAGCGAATGGGTTAATGTGAGTGGACACAGTATGGGGAGTCGGGGATATGTGTGAGCAGACAGTATAGAGAGTGAGGGGGTAAATATATGAGGAGACAGTATGGTGAACAGGGGGGATGTTAGAGGAGACAGTATGAGGAGGGAGGGGAATAGTGTGAGGGGACAGTATATTGCAGACATTTTTTATTTAGGAGCATTATAATGACACTTCTATCTTTAAGGGTGTCGTGTGGAGATTTGCTGCAGAAGACCGGAGAAGATGGAAGTCTACAGAGACGGCTGTGGATGAGAAAACTCATCATGGGGTCTAGAAGAAAAGGAGACTGACTGCAGAGACGACGTCATCTATAAGGTACTTGGATGTAAATATTATTTGTGATACTGACTAATTCTCATGTTTTTATTTGTTAGGAACATTAAAGGGGTTGTCCAGGTTTGTACGGAGTCTGCTGTCATTCTATGTGACTGCAGACTTCTGAATTCTCACAGTGCTCACTGAACGCTGTCAGGATTCTCTCGTGCCGGTAATTTACATACATGCGGTCACATGCTGACTAGACATGTGTGGCCTCACTCAATGATAATGAACGGAGCGAGGCCGGGCACGTCTAGTCGGAATGTTGTCATAAGTATATAAATCACATGCTTGTGCTGACATGACTGTACATCGGCAAGGGAGAATCCTAAATGTGTGCAGTGCATTCGTTGTGAGAATTCAGAAGCTGCAATGTCAGGACTCAGCTCTGCAGGTTCCAGTAGTCATCACACGGACACTTCACTCATGTGCGATTTTCATACTTGACAACGAGCTTCTCTTCCTGCTTCTCTGTTTCTTACTGAACATTGAGAGCATTAGGAGGAGCAGCTCGTGGGTACATGGCTAAGTGTGCAAGTCGCATATGTACTTGGGGGGGGGGGCGCAGAGCCGAATTCTTGCCCCGGGTGCCAGAGAGCCTAGATACGCCTCTGTGGCATCCACTATCTATTTCAGCCAATTTTGCATTCCAAAAATCAAATGGTTCTCCTTCACTTCAGATCCCTAATGTCAAGGAGGACCTGTCACGGTGTGACATGACCCAACGAATGGTCGGTCACCTAGCGGCACAACACACAACGGGGATGGAATGGGGGGAGGAAGGCCCTACCAATAGGGAATGAGGGATGGTCACACCTGAGCTCCAACCTGAGCCAGTCCCTCCACTCCCCTAATGCCCTCTGAAAGTCCTTCTCCCCGCCACCGTCAGGATACCTCGTCCCTAGTTGTCACCTATAACTGCCATGGCTAGTGCACTGGTCAGAAAGGAACACTAGCCTCACCTCTGCAGGTTATAAACACAGGGGGCAGTGACAAGGGACAAGGTAACAAAAACTTCACACTTAGCTTTCTCTGCTGCAAAGAACCGCACAGCAGAATAAAGGCACCAGATCAGCGAACTCAGCAGAAGCACCACTGCACCCAGAGAACTCCTTTCTCCAGCTTGGTCACTGCAGATTGCTCTAATACCGACAGTCAGCTGATGCATCAGGTGACCTTTTAAAGGAGGTGGGAGTGGTCACCGCCCACATCAGCCGAACCAGCAGCAATAATAAATTTTATTTCTATAGCGCAGACATATTCCACAGCACTTTACATTTCAGAGGGGACTTGTACAGACGATAGACATTACAGCATAACAATAATCACATAGATCATAACAGATACCAAGAGGAATGAGAGCCCTGCTCGCAAGCTGACAATCTATGAGGGAAGAGGTAGACACGAAAGGTGGGTGGTAACAATTGCCCTGATTGTATGGACCAGCCATAATGTTAAGTGTGTAACAGTTCAGACACAGAGGGCTGATAGATACATAAAGAATGTGGGAACATGATGCGGGGAACCTGGTTATGGTAAAACTTTTGACTGTGCCACACAGGGATAGTTAGGTTAATGTGTTGAGGCGGTAGGCCAGTCTGAATAAATGCGTTTTCAGGGCACGCTTAAAATTGTAGGGAGTGGGGACTAATCGTATTGACCTGGGAAGTGCATTCCAAAGAATTGGCGCAGCACGTGTAAAGTCTTGGAGATAGGAATGAGAGGATCTGATTATTGAGGATGCTAACCTCAGGTCATCAGCAGAATGGAGGACACGGGTAGGGTGGTAGACTGAAACGAGGGAGGAGATGTAGGGTGGTGCTGAGCCGTGGAGAGCTTTGTGGGTGAGGGTAATAAGTTTGTCCTGGATTCTGGAGTGGATGGGTAGCCAGTGTAATGACTGGCACAAGGTAGAGGCATCGGTTAACAATTGGCGAGGAATATGATCCTGGCTGCAGCATTCAAGACAGATTGGAGGGGGGAAAGTTTGCAATTACACCAGCTTGCCAGAGGGGAAAACTAACATTTAACCCCCGCTAGCCTGAAGGCAAAAAAGTTTTAACTTAGTGGAGCCAGAGCTGCCGCAAATCCAAAAATGGATTGTGACAATTGCCTTGCATTACTACAGTACTTTTCCCCCGCATATGGGATATCGGTGTACTCAGGTTAAATTGCACAACAAATTATACAACCCATTTTTCTCCTGTTACTCTTGTGATTCATCCATTTATATATCAGTTTTATGTATTTTTGTTGTTTTTCTATCATTTTTTTCTTTTTTCTCTTTGCAGACCATCACAAGTGAATGAAAGTATGGAGAACAAATGACACATAAAGACAGTATTTAACGCCAACAGCTTATTAGGAGCATATATCATCTGATTTCCAGGAATAGTAGGCACAAATTATACCCCAAAATTCTACTTCCTTGTGACACAGAGAAGTCCAGCTTGTAATTAAGACCACTGCTGTTTACGTTAGGTATTTATTTGATAATTGGGGCAGCAAGGTGTTATTCATCAGCCATCCGCTACTATGAAATCAGCTCCTAGGATAAGACTTAGAGAACAATTGGTTCCAATTATAAGGGAACCAAACTGAGCAAATTGGCATCTCGCAAGGCAGCGTCCTGCAGGACGGAGCCCTCCCCACAAACGAGGACTGTGGCTGAATCTATGAAGGGTGACATCAATGGGAGGGCTCAGTCTGTGAATTGTAACCAGCTCTTTCCATTTGTAAAGCTCCACTGTGCTTTGATGAACTCTTGAAACAACATTGATTGTGTCCAAAAGCGAAGCCTGAGTACAACTAAGTGTATGGTGCATCCATATGCAGTCTTATTTTGCAGTTGGGGTTCTGATAATGTCCTGACTGTAGATGATCACTAAAATCAGTGAAAGATCAGGCTACATATTGGTTACACTGGGTGAGGGTTGGATCTTCCAGTGGAGATCCTCTGTAGTAGATAGACTAAGATCTAATGTATATGCATTATATAGTGCAGGTCGGTGGGCAGATGGACTCTTTGAAGTCCGATAGCTCATTATAATTATCCCTTGTATGTATCTGTGACAGAAGCTGCTGCTGCTTTGGAGGTGAAGGTTCCACCCTTATCTTTTGGGCTCCTAGGCGGCTGTACGGGTTGCACCATTAGTAAGTCCACCCCCCGATGGCGGACAAAGACAGAAAAGGTCCCCTGTGCAAGAACAGTGTATGAGCTCCTGCTGCCAATATTTCTGTTTTTGACAAAAGCTACTTGCTATTTTGGAGATAGAAGTGGGGCAATGATATGTGCACCCCCTGTGCACCGCTAAGATGACTTTATTAGCCTGAGGGGTATTAGAGAAACTATATTAAATACCTTGACTGTCCCCTGCATCATTGGTCCTTGTGACAATAGTTCTTTCCTACATTATCCTTCTCATAGTATGCACAAATATAATGGGCCTTATTTATTAAAACTGTCCAAAAAAGGAGGAGTGTTTGTTGTCAAAAGGTCAGAGTTCACTCTTTATGGAATATTGCACAGAGACAGAATCCCTATATAATTCTAACATATAAAGGTTTATAAGGTTACAAGTAGGGATGAGGGAACCCAACTTGAAAGTCAGACGTTTGTACCGGACATTAGATGCCAAACACAGACTTCTCCCGGAGGTGAGAGAGACAGATGAAGAGAGAGAAATATAGAGAGTGATATATTTGGGTTCTGGTTCAAGTTCGGGTACAGTTCTAATAACCAATCGGAACTTTGGACTGAAGTTTAGGTTGTGAACCAGAACTTCTGCAGGTCTGCTCATCCTTAGTTATTAGGTTATTGCTGGCATCTTCTAATATTAAAACGAAAGGAACCATGAGAGCCAAATATTTTACGTTTTTAAATTTATCTCTTGATCATTTTCCTTGTTACATGAGGCTTTAGAGGGGTTGTCCAACCTTAAGCTACAAGTCTGCAGTCACTCTGTGTGAGTGCAGACTTGTGAATCCTCACATCATGCACACTCTGAGAATTCTCCGGGGTTGGGAGAGGCAGGTGCGTAACAGAAAGTATGTGATTGACATAGATGCCGCCACGTGCTGACTATATGGTTGAGGCCTCGCTCACTGTAAGTGTATAAAGCAAGGCTGTGCCCATCTAGTCAGAATGTGAACGGATGTATGCAAATGGAATTATCGTGGTCACATGACTGCCTGCTGCGGCACCGGCCCTCGAGAATCCTCCCAGCAGTCACATAGAGTGACTGCAGACTTGAAGCCTTTGGTCAGACAACCCCTTTAAAATCAGAATGGCTGATTTCACCTTCCATGCTGTTGTGGTTTCAAAGACCACTTGTGCACTACCTGTGCTCAGTCAGGAGCACTGCACCATCTCTTCCTTTTGCTAACATCCTGCAGATCTCAGTTGAGTGTCTCTGATCTCTGGCTCACATTAGGAGGAGTCTTGGCTGGGCTCACACTGTGTCCTGCACTAATTCCCTCTGGCCTGCACCTCCTTACTCCCTAATGATCCACAGGGTAACAATGCATCAGGGACTGTCACATCTTTACCTTGACCCCAGGACATGAGGTCACACAGACAAAGTGATTACCCTCAAATTACAATAAAAAAGGTCCATAGATCAATGTAATTCTGAGTAATGAGTGACGCAGCACTGCACACGGGGAATAATACAACCCCAACATTCACCTCTATTATAGATCAAAAAGTTTGTGCTCAGCATACAGAAGTCGGTTAAAAAGCCCAAGACTTTGCCATCCAGATGTGGTGTGCTGCACCTGTTGGTGTTGGACTGGCATGTCATCCTGTAGCAAGTAATGGATACAATGCAAATGTCTTATATAAAATCATAAATAACATATTTAGATATATGGAAGTCGGTTTGACATCCTCACTGGAGAGAAGCACCAATGTGAACATTAACTGATCTGTAATATCTGTTGGTTCTTTATGAATAAATTAATAATGTGGATTGAGAATAAATATGACTGTTTTGTCTTTTTTCTGTTCTTGGGTAAATGAAAAATTGGGTTAGGTTACAATTGTCTATGGATCCAACATTGTCTATGAATGGGTTGAAGCATTTAGACAAAAACTGACTGTCACTAAGAAGCCAAAAGCTAGGGTCACGTTACATCTAGTTACATAATTTCATAGTGCTGTTGAAAAAAGACAAGTTTAACTGAGGAATGGGAAAGGATAACGGGAACACGACCATGGTACTTCCAGTCGGCCAAAATGAGCAGGTCTTTACCTCCTGATCCTGAGTGTTGATCAACTAGATTAACATTCAGAACTACAATTTTATATATATAAATACATATTTATGTTATGCTCTTCTGTAAAAGTCTAAGCTTTTTTTTAACAATTGATTGCTCTTGTTGTGACTAGATCCTGAGGTAGCCTGTTCCACAGATTAATGGTTTTTCTGGTGAGAAAGCCTTGTCTCCTCTGGAGATTGAACCTTTTTTTCTTTAGACAGAGGCAATTCCCTCTTGTTTTTAAAGGTTTTTTGTTTTTTTTTACAGAAAACAGTTTTTGACCATACTTTTTGTATGGCCATGTATGTACTTATACAAGTTAATCAGTTCCCCCTCAGATGTCTCTTCTCAAGACTAAATACATTTAAAGGGAATCTGTCAGTAGGATGAACCCTGCTAAGCCGGCTATATATACAGTACATGTAGGTCATAGGAAGCTGAATAAAATGATACCTTGATATCTGCGATCCAATGTCTTATTTCAGAGAAATCCACTTTTTTTCTTATATGTAAATGAGCTGTTTGGATCTATGGGCTGGACACTGCTTTGAAATGAGATCAGAGCTGATACAGTACATCAGGAGGGAACTCTGTCTCTTTGCAAAAACATTTGCAGCAGCTGCCGAGTCTTGTCATCAGCTTCCACCTCACAGGCAGCCAATGTGTGTGTGGGGGAAGGGCAGTGCAGCAGAGGCGACAGCACTGTGGGAAGACAAACTGTGTTTGTGGTATTTATAATGAGACAAGGTTCAACTCTGCTGTACTGTGCTGGTTATACTCAGGCACGGCTCTGCAGCCAAGCTGACAGCACTATGCAAGGAGAAGTACTGCTGCAAATGTGTGCAAAGAGGCAAAGTTCACTTCTGCTGTAGTACGTCGTTTTTGATCTCGCTACAGAGCTCTGTGATTATGAGAGTATTTAAAATAAGCTCTGGAGGCAGATTCTCAGTGAGATCTGTTTCCAACCCATAGATCTTAACAGCTCATTTACATCATTGACATCTGATCGCAAATATCAATGCATCACTTTATTCAGCTTCCTATGACCTGCATGACCATATAGACGGCTTAAGAGGGTTCATCCTACCCACAGATTCTATTTAATTCTTTGACTCTTTCCTCATAACTAAGATTTTTCATGAGGCTTTCAGCTTTGCTTCTTGTTTGTACTATTCTATCTCTGGTATATGAACTAATGCCCAGAACTGAGTTGTATATTCCAGATGAGGCCACATTAACACTGTGTAAAGTGTTAGCATAACAACCCTGTGTAACGTGGTGTTGGACAACATTTGTGGGTGAGGTGAGCATCATCCACACCCTACCACGCTACTAGAAAATGAGGGTCCGGGCTAGGTGTGCGCGTTGCTGCTACCTTAGTGAAACATATCTGCAGACCGCGTACTGACGTTAGATTTGGCAGGCCAGGACACAACACAGTTTCTATGCAAGTATGCAAGAAGCTAGACCATAGGCCTGTTACTTCTTGAGTACTGTCTATAACTGCCAACAAACAGGAAATCGCAAACATGTGTCCATGTAACTCCTCCACTTCTGGACTGTTCCCCAACTGTTAATCCTTCCTACTGCTAACTTACTGTTGCTGGGCAGAAAATAGATAAACAACATTTCAAAGCATCACAATGCATTATATAAGCACCAAATCTTCCACGGGGAGTGTGGACAGCTTGTCAACTCCCTTACACTTGTCACACAAGTTCATACTTCTTTTGATGCCATGGAGGCCACTGATTGACATTGCATGCTGTTATTTATGCTGTCATTTATAATAAAATAAATAATAAATCTTTATTTTTTTTTTTATATAGCGCTAACATATTCCGCAGCGCTTTACAGTTTGCACACATCATCATCACTGTCCCCGATGGGGCTCACAATCTAAATTCCCTATCAGTATGTCTTTGGAATGTGGGAGGAAACCTGAGTACCCAGAGGAAACCCACGCAAACACGGGGAGAACATACAAACTCCTTGCAGATGTTGTCCTTGGTGGGATTCGAACCCAGGACCCCAGCTAACCACTGAGCCACCGTACCGCACATGTACACAAGTACACTCAGATCCTTCCCTACAAGTAACTCTCCTAGTTTTAATCCCCATGGAACATATGATGCCCACATATTATTAGTGCCTATGTTTATAATATTACATTTATCTGCAGTGAATATCATGTGCCAAGTGGATCTCAAAACATTCAGTTTATCCAAGTCAGCTTGTAACTTATGAACATCCTCCATCAGGGCCAGACTGGGACTAAAATTCAGCCCTGGCATTTGAAGTTACACAGGCCCACTACTCACATGGTGACTATATAATATCTTTGTACACTTGTAGGTTACAAAAAGTGAGAGGAGATTAACACGACTATATAACATGTAGTCAGAGCTGTGCCCAGTATTTCAGCTCAGTCCTATTTATTGCTTTTAGGTACAGTACTCCTCCCAAACCTCTGTCCCCTTTTGTACGCACAGTGACAGAATTCCTGGCAGAACTGCTATCCATTGGGCAACCAGACCCCCTGGTCATAGCTGCCCCTATCATACCTCCCAACTTTTGAAGAAGGGAAAGAGGGACAAAGACTGCGGCGCGTGCAGCGCACCGCTGCAAATTTTAGGCCACGCCCGGCCACACCCATTTCACATCTAGTCACACCCATGTCCACGCCTAATCGCACCCATTTAGCACTGCTGATCACACTGACTGGTACTGAGGGCACAGTGGCTGGCATTATGGGCACACTGACTGGCACTAAAGAAGAGAGAAAACAGAGAGAGAGAGAAAAAAAAGAGAAAAAGAAAGGAGAGCAAGAGAGAAAGAAAGAACAGAGAGAGAAAGAAGATAGAACAGAGAGAGAAAGAAAGAGGAGAAAGAAAGAAAGAACAGAGAGAGACAGAGAAAGAACAGAGAGAGAAAGAAAGAAGTAAAGAAAAGTAAGAAAGAACAGAGAGAAAGAAAGAGGAAAGAAGGGGAAAGAAAGAACAGAGAGAGAGAGAAAGATAAAAGAAAGATTAGAGAGAGAAAGAAAGAACAGAGCGAGAGAAAGAAAAATAGGGAAAGACAGAACAGAGAATGAGAAAGAAAGAAAAAGAGAGAAAGAAATAAAGAAAGATTCTATAAAGATACTATAGCAGCCCGGCTCCCATTGTAGTGCCCACCTGAGCCTCCCGATGCAGGACATATCATGATCCGCTCACATGGCCGGCATCCCCGATTCCAAGGCGATTCTGCTGTCTGCGCTGTTGGAGGAGGACACGGTGATGGATCTGAAGCATTCCTGGTTCCGTCACAATCTCTTCAAGAAATTATCTTATTTCCGGTCAGCTTCCAGCACATCACTTCAGGTAGAACGTCATGTGTGTGTTTTAAAATGCTCCTCGGGGCTCCGCTATGTACTCCTGTGTCCGTGGGAAAAGCCCGCTTTGTATGCTTCGTACACACTTGGCTCCGCTCCGTACATCCCGTACACATATGGCTCCACCTCGTACACACGTGGCTATGCTCCGCACACCTCGTACTCACATGGCTCCGCTCCGTACACCTCGTACACACGCGGCTCCGCTCCGTACACATCATATACACGCGGCTCCGCTCCGTGCACCTCGTACACACAGGGCTCTGCTCCATACACCTCGTACACACAGGGCTCTGCTCCATACACCTCGTACACACACGGCTCCGCTCCGTACACCTCGTACACACACGGCTCCGCTCTGTACACCTCGTTCACACACGGCTCTGCTCCGTACACCTCGTACACACGGCTCCGCTCCATACACCTCGTACACACACGGCTCCGCTCCCTACACCTTGTACACACAAGGCTCCACTCCGTACACCTCATACACAAACAGCTCTGCTACATCTACCCTGTAAACCCCTCCTGACCCTACACATACTTACCTCATCAAGCACCATGACAACAGCACAGCAGAGTCTTGCAGACACCAAGAGGCAAGGCTGAGCGCACAGGACCTGTGATGAGGTCACAGGAGGGGCGGAGTCAGGGGTCACATGATCAGGGGTCTGGACAAAGGCTCCTAATCATGTGACCCCTGACTCCTCCCCTCCTGTGACCTCATCACAGGTCCTGTGAACAGAGAAGAGAACAGGCAAGTGAGTTGCTGCGGGGGGAGGTCTCATGCTACGGTAGGATGGGGTGCGTGGGGGGGCGTGGCAGCTTATCTCCCTGCAGTGCAGGAGGGTTGGAAAACTATAACAGCAGGAGCAACAGCCAGGCCAGTGGCCGCATCAGCTGGCAAGCGGCCAGACAGCCCACATGACAGCGGCCCAGCGGGAAAATGCCCGGTTGGTTATATTACCAATTCGGGCCTGTCCTCCATACACTGCCCTATACTATATAGCTTGGAGTCATCTGCTGAAACAGAAATTCTATTAATCCTGTATCACATATGATTTCTAAACATTTTGAGGAATGGTGACTCCAGCACTGAACCTTGGGATCACCATTTATAACGGGAGACTATTCAGGGATCAGTCATTCACCACAACTCTCTGAGACCAGTCTACGAGTCAGTTTTCAACCTAAATACATATCTTACTTTCTGATTCTAACGGAAATAGTTTACCCATTAACCATTTTTGCAATGCAAAGTCCAAAAAAGCTATATCCACAGCTTCCCCTCTTATCCAGGTTTCTACGTACCTGTGAATGACAACTAATCAGGATAGTTTGACAACTTCAGTATTTAGTAAAACAGTGCTCGATATGACATAATTTTATTTTCTATCACTTACTCCTGTGTTTAATTTCTTGCAAAAACCTTAAACATTTTCCTTGAAAGCGATTAGTTAAGCTTCTTGGTCTATATCTACCCTAGGAAAGACTTTTTTTTGGAAATGGGCACCACATGAGCTTTGTACCAGTCACTCCCAGTGTAGTACAACAGATGGCTTCAACATTTCCAACACATTGCTTTACTCGGATAAATGGGTGACAAGTACAGCAATGAAATAAAGAAGACCGCAATGGTTCAATATTATTGATTTTTTAGTGTATTCATTCTTGACCCAATAAATCAGTGCTTAAGCAAAGGGTAATACGGCAACACTAGAAGGCCATCCAGACTTGTGAAATAGGACACACACAATGCTGTAATTCCCATAAAGGACTCAAGCATCTGGCTGACCAGCCCTTGGCCGAGCAACAGCTAATGCGCTATCATGAAAGCCTTTTACACTCCTAGTCAAGTTTTTTAATTAGAACATAAACACATTCTGACGCGAGGCTTTCCAGTTTTCGAGGGCTGGTAATATTTGAGAGATCAATGTGTTTTTGGCCCTGTCTCACTCAGGAGGGGTTATTAATCCAGACCAATGCATTGTCTAACAGTGGCGTTCTTGATTTCTTAAAATTGTGTAGATTTGTCTTCAAAGCAATAAAATAAGGGCAGTGTCAAGTCCCCCTTTCTTCATATAGAATGTGTTGCTCAGCTTCAGTCGACAAAAAGAATGGGTGGGGTGAAGTATTTCTAAAGCTCCCAGCATTGTAGAGAATGTCAGGATCTAGGGGTGGGACGTGGGCATAAGGTATTGTCACCGACACTGCTGAAATGGACTACTAGCTCTGCCAGTAAAAGTATTTTCTCCCTTTCACTGCTATACATATGTAAAGGAAGGACAATAAAGCAGTCAAATGAAAATTCACCACTAGTAAATCTTTAGCTTACAAAACCCGTACACTTGTGACACTTTGACGCTACCAACTTGCCACCCCCCGACTGAATGCAAATGATTAGGAAATAAATAACTATTTGAGAAGCGGTTGGAAGTCGGAGATGTGCAGAGAAGAAGTGAAGACCATTTTCTTTTACTTTCATAGCTTGGGAAATTATGTATATAATATAGTAAAGGAGGTGTCCAGTACTTAACCTCTTTTTCACAACTAAGCTATGTATCATAAAATGAAAAGAATATATATATTTATCTCCAGACCAGCGCTGTTCCATCCATATGTCAAGTGACTATTACAGACAATTAGTAGCCACTGGTGGACTGCATCAGGACTTCCACTTGGACAGAATACTGAAGGATGCAGCCAATCAGTAGTCCCTGACTGGCTGCAGTGGTCATGTGGCCGCCAGGAGAAACATATACTAACCTTCTGGACAGGTGCCGTTCCTGTGATCACAATGCATGTCCAGGAGATAAATATAGGTTTCTTTTTAATGATGCACAGTTTAGCAGTTAAGAAGAGTTTGTTCGGTAGTAGATAACCCCTCTGAATATATCACTTACAATTGAGGAACATATCAAAGTATGGCTCTGATTCCTCTTGCCAGTCTTGATGATGGGGTATGGTGGAGTTAGATGCACTCCACTTCATGAATCAGGAGCATCTGACGAGTGCCTGGCGCCTCAGTGCGGTATGCCAGAAATCTTACACCAGTCCACGAGAGGGTAAGATTTCTGTCATAAGGAACGTCACAGCTCATCCAAATTAGACTAGCTATGGCATCATGTATCTATCGCTCCCCTGCTCCTCTCATTTTGATGAAGGTGGGAGAAACTGGTTTTAACACGCCAAAAGTCACCAAATTTTTGCACTTTTCAAAGCAATTTACACCAGAATTCTGGTCAAATTGCTTTGATGAATCAAGGCCAAAGTGCTCTAAGTGTACAAATAAGCGAGGGGGAGGCGTGTGTTTATATGTAAAATCATCCTTAAAACCCATCCTTCGTGATAATATATATGAATCTAATGAAAATGTAGAGTCCCTGTGGGTAGAGATAAGGGGAGGGGGAAAATAATAAATTACTGATAGGGATTTGTTATAAGTCTCCAAAATAATGGAAGCAACAGAGAATATCCTCATAAAGCAAATAGATGAAGCTGCGACTCGAGGAGAAGTCATTATTATGGGGGACTTCAACTACCCTGAAATACATTGGGGAACCGAAACCTGTTCCAGCAAAGTTCCAGCAAAGTTAATGGGTTTTTGACAACGATGAGAGACAATTACCTTTCACAACTGGTTCAGGACCCAACAAGAGGGGGGGCACTGCTAGACCTAATATTAACCAACAGGCCAGACCGCGTATCAAACATAAGGGTTGAGGGTCACTTGGGTAATAGTGATCACAAAATAATAAGTTTTCATGTATCCTTTAATAAGATGTGTAGTAGAGGGGTTACAAGGACACTAAACTTCAGGAAAGCAAATTTCCAACGGATGAGAGATGATCTTGGTGCAATTAACTGGGATGATATCCTGAGACATAAAAATACACAAAGAAAATGGGAGACGTTTATTAGCATCCTGAATAGGACCTGTGCACAATATATACCGTATGGGAATAAACATGTGAGAAATAGGAGGAAACCACTATGGCTAAATAGAGCTGTAAGGGGAGCAATAAGTGACAAAAATAAAGCATTTAGAGAAATAAAGCAAGTAGGTAGTGATGAGGCATTAAATAATTACAGAAAATTAAATAAATTCTGTAAAAAGCAAATCAAGACAGCAAAGATTGAGACAGAGAGACTCATTGCCAGAGAAAGTAAAAATAATCTCCAAATATTCTTTAACTACATAAATAGTAAGAAACTAAAAAAATGATAGTGTTGGCCCCCTTAAAAATAGTCTTGGTGAAATGGTGGAGAGGATGAGGAAAAAGCCAATAAGCTAAATGACTTTTTTTCAACAGTATTTACACAAGAAAATCCCATGACGGATAACACGTTCAGTGATAAAAAGTCTCCATTAAATGTCATCTGCTTAACCCAGCAGGAAGTACGGCGGCGTCTACAAATCACTAAAATTGACAAATCCCCAGGCCCAGATGGGATACACCCCCGAGTACTGCAGGAATTAAGTACAGTCATAGATAGATCATTATTTTTAATCTTTGAAGATTCCATAATAACAGGGTCTGTACCACAGGACTGGCATATGGCAAATGTGGTGCCAATATTCAAAAACGGGACAAAAACTGAACTTGGAAATTACAGGCCTGTAAGCTTAACCTCAACTGTGGGTAAAATACTGGAGGGTTTTCTAAGAGATACTATACTGGAGTATCTGAAGAAGAATAACCTCATGACCCAATATCAACATGGGTTTACACGGGACCGTTCCTGTCAGACTAATCTGATAAGCTATTATGAAGAGGTAAGTTCCGGAAAGGACCAAGGGAATGCAGTGGACGTGGTGTACATGGACTTTTCAAAAGCTTTTGATACGGTGCCACACTAAATGTTGATACATAAAATAAGAACAATGGGGATAGGGGACAATATGTGTAAGTGGGTTAAGAGCTGGCTCAGGGATAGGAAACAAAGGGTGGTTATTAAAGGAGCACACTCAGACTGGGTCACGGTTAGCAGTGAGGTACTACAGGGGTCAGAATTGGGCCCGCTTCTTTTTAACATATTTATTAATGACCTTGTAGGGGGCACAGAGAGTAGAATTTCAATATTTACAGATGACACTAAACTCTGCAGGGTAATCAATACAGAGGAGGACAATTTTATATTACAGGAGGATTTATGTAAACTAGAAGCTTGGGCTGATAAATGGCAAATGAGCTTTAATGGGGATAAATGTTAGGTCATGCACTTGGGTAGAACAAACAAGATGTATAATTATGTGCGTAATTGTAAAACACTGGGCAAAACTATCACTGAAAAAGACCTGGGTATATGGGTGGACGACAAACTCATATTTAGTGGCCAGTGTCAGGCAGCTGCTGCAAAGGCAAATAAAATAATGGGATGCATTAAAAGAGGCATAGATGCTCATAAGGAGAACATATTTTTACCTCTATACAAGTCACTAGTGCAACCACACTTAGAATACTGTGTACAGTTCTGGTCTCCATTGTATAAGAAAGACATAGATGAACTGGAGCAGGAGCAGACAAGAGCGACCAAGGTTATTAGAGTACTGGGGGGTCTGCAATACCAAGACAGGTTATTACACTTGGGGTTATTTAGTTTGGCTTAGGGGTGATCTTATTACAATGTATAAATATATGCGGGGACAGTACAAAGACCTTTCTAATGATCTTTTTACTCTTAGACCTGTGACGGGGACAAGGGGGCATCCTCTACGTCTGGAGGAAAGAAGGTTTAAGCATAATCCCAGACGTGGATTCTTTACTGTAAGAGTAGTGAGACTATGGAACTCTCTGCCATATGATGTTGTAATGAGTGATTCCCTACTAAAATTTAAGAAGGGACTGGATGCCTTTCTTGAAAAGTATAATATTACAGGGTATATTCACTAGTCTCCTTGATATTGTGTTGATCCAGGGAACTAGTCTGAATGCCATATGTGGAGTCGGGAAGGAATTTTTTCCCCAAATGTGAAGCTTACTATTTGCCACATGGGTTTTTTTTGCCTTCCTCTGGATCAACATGTTAGGGCAAGTTAGGATAGGATATGGGTTGAACTAGATGGACTTAAAGTCTTCCTTCAACCTTAATAACTATGTTACTAAGTGTTCTGGCCAATGATTTCCATGATTTGACACTGATTTATAAGCAGATTAGACATATTGATAAAAGTCAGGGATTCTTTTGCCAGGTATGATTAGAGAATTTTTTTTGTGGAATTGTTCTTTTCTGAAATAGAAGCAACATGGATAAGCCTTAAAGACCCCATAAGCCTCCTTTTTACTGCCTTTCTCTCCATACAGTAGATTTCTAAGAATGAAATGTCCTTTGCACTCAGAAAGTTGCTTCAGCTCTTTTATGCTAAAGTTTGGACCAATAATATCAGTCTACCCCTGACTCCACTTCTAATGACTCTTCTTTCTTGAAGTGTAATAGGTCTACACTGATCATGGTCAATGACCCTAAAGATCAAATTAGAATCTGAACAGGACATGATTTCAGGTTTGTTTAGAGAGCGTTTGACGTGTTATTGAGATAAGTATTGTCAATGAAGGAGTTTAACATTCCTGTTGTAATCCTCCTCCTGAGGGTGTTTTACATTTACCCTTTTAACAATGTCGTAATTAAAATTAAGTATGGGTTGTACAACCACGAGTGCACAATCTCTGCTGTCCGTGGGGACTACACAACTGTTCTCTATAGAGTTTGCAAACGCTTCCATAAGTTTTGAACACTAAGGAGAGCAGAAGTCTACAGCCTGGGCTGCTAAACACTTATCTCAACAGATAGGGTCAATGTCACATCAATTTTACGTTTTTCTACTCTTCTGGACTCTAAACATGGACAATGTTGTTAATAGTGTCAACATGCTCAGTTCTCAACGTATTCTGATGTTCACCACTTTCTTAACACATTCCAAACTACTAGTGGTGGGCGAGTGTGCTCGGCACTGCTCGATATTCATTCGAGCATCGTGGAGCTCGGGCACGCTCATCACTCAGCCTAGTATCACATGGTGCTCAACAATATGCTCGAGTCCCCACCCCACATGTTTCGTTGAGGTTTTTCACATGCAGGGATTGCCTGCCAATCATGGTAATGCCGAAGCCATGTTGCCTACCAGCATTATGGTGATTGGCAGGCCACATCACGTCATGATGATGATGCGATGCTTGCCACACTGTACCCCGGAAACAGAGTAGGGAAAGTTGCTGGAGAAGGGAAAGTTTTCATCTAGGCAGGGTTTATACTGCCTTACAGTCCTTGATACTGAAACTTCTAATCAAAAGTCCTTTTTAGGACTACATCTATTCTATTCAATATAAATACTCCTGTTAGCTGTATTTAGTGTAGGGATAGCTGCTGGAGAAGGGATAGTAGTGCATTACAGGCATCTAGGAAGAGTTTATAGCCTTACAGTCCTTACTGCTGAAGCCTATAATCAAAGCTCCTTATCAGTGCTACATCTGTTCTACTCAATATAAATAATGCTGTTAGCTGTATTTAATGTAGTGATAGCTGCTGGAGAAGGGATAGTAGTGCATTACAAGCATCTAGGCAGGGTTTATACTGCTTTACAGTTCTTGTGTCATGTCTGCCATGTCCACCATGACTGCCATGTCTGTTATGCTGCAAGTTGCCTGGGGCAACATCATGGCTGCACGCTGTTGCTGGGTAACCATCCATTCTGTCTGACTCTGCAATCCGCTGTACTCCTGGAATCCCTGATCATGTGACCTTTCCTATGTTCCAGCCCTGCTCTGGTTCTGCAATCCGCTGTATTCCTGGAACTCCTGATCATGTGACCTGCTCTATGGTTCTACCCAGGCTGTTCTAGCGATGCTCTCTATGATCCTGGAGCATCTGAACCGGAAGTCCTTCCATGATCCTGACCCGGAACTGCAGGTGCTGTGGTGCTATATCAGACTGCCCCTCCCTATGGACAGGGCCTGATTACCATGTTGCTTCCCTGCATGGCTGCTTGGTCTGCTCGGTCTCTCCTTGTATTCTGTGCCCCTGCACTCTGCCCTGTCGTGCGTCTCTGCACACGCTCTGTGCTTGTACTCTGCCTCTTGTCTCGTGCCATGTCTTGTGTTGTCTCTCGTGCCATGTTTGTCCTTGCCTTGCCTTGTAGTACTTCCGCTGTTCTCTGCCTTAGCCTGTTTTGCTATGTCTCATCTTAGCTATTCTTTGACTTGTAGTCCTTCCTCTGTTCTCTGCCTTGCCTGTTTCGCCATGTCTGGCCTTTACTATTCTGAGCCTTGTAGTACTTCCACGTTCTTTGTAGCTGCCTGGTTTTCCGTATTCTGTCCTATGGTGCTCTCTTGCTCATTTCCATGTCTAGTCCCAAGGCTCTGCCTTGACCCGGCTCTGGGCTTCGGCCTACGCTCCGCTGCTAGACTCTGTCCTCTGGTGCTCTCTAGCACACTCCCTGACTAGTCCCAAGGCTCTGCTTTGGCCCGGCTCTGGGCTTCGGCCTACGCTCCGCTGCTAGCTCTGTTCTCTCTCTGTCCTGACTCTGTGTTTCTGCCTATGTTCCTCTCCAGGTTCCGCTCCTTGCTTTGTCTTTTCCTTGCCCTGTTGGCGTTCCCTCCCCCCTGTCTTGTTGTTTCAGTACCGACCTGTTGGCCGCATCACACAGGACAGTGTCACTAGTCAGTCCTGTTGTTTTAGTTACCGGCCTTTGAGTTGTGTCACACAGGACAGACGTACGTGTCAAATTGCCCTTGCCCGCCTCCTGTGCCTTAGTCGTACCGCGTGCTTGTGTCTCAGCCATGTGCGCTGGCCAGTGAGGCGTGTCTCCTGCCTTGAACCCTGGCGAGGCTCCTAGCACGTACCCTGCCTCGAACCCTGGCGTGGCTCCTAGCACGCACCCTGCCTCGAACCCTGGCGTGGCTCCTAGCACGCACCCTGCCTCAAACCCTGGCGTGGCTCCTAGCACACACCCTGCCTTGAACCCTGACCCTGGCGTGCCCCTCTGCACGCGCAGGACCCTGTCTTGTATGTTGAACCTGACCCTGGCATGCCCCTAGGCACGCACAGGACTCTGCCTTGTACCTTGCGCCTTGGTGTGTCTCTATACACGCACCCTGTCTTGTTTGTTGAACTTTGTGCCTAGGCGTGTCTCTACACACGCACCCTGTCTTGTTTGTTGCTTTGAACCCTGGCGTGTCCCCTATATACGCACCTTGCCTTGCACCTTGCTTTGACCTTGCTTTGAACCCTGGCGTGTCCCCTACACACGCACCCTGCCTTGCACCTTGCCTTGGACCCTGGTGTGCCCCTAGCACGCACCCTGCCTGGAATCCTGCCTTAGACCTCGACGTGTTCCCTAACATGCACCATGCCTGGATATCTGTCATGCCTCCTCGCCTGAACCCTGGTTTGTCTGCCGGATGCCCGGAACCTGCCGATCGCTGCCAGAGATCGTAAGCCTGATGACTGCGGCCTGATGTCCGGAGCTGATGTCCGCAGCTTTATGCCCTGATCATGTCGATCGTTGCCAGCTGTCCAGAGTCCAATGCCATTGTGCCTTTGCCTGTACCCAGGCGTGCCACTTTCACGTACTATGCTATGGACCTTGGCGTGTCCACACACGCACCTTGCCGTGTTTGCTTGTTCTCACGTTTTTGCACTCAATGTTCCTGCAGTTGTCTAAATGAAGATACCTTGAACTTACGTCTTGTCTTGTTTCCTGCTTGCCCCTGGTCGTCAGACAATCACATAGTGTCCCCCTGAGCCGGCTGTCTGGTCCCAGCAGTCGTGGTGGCTCACCCCTTTGGTCTTGCCCCTGACACTCCCTGTATAGGGGGTGGTTTCTCACAAGGTCAGCTCGCCCTCGGTGGGTGGGTGCCACGACCCAGAGGGTCCACTCAAATAATGGGCTCAGCAGAAGCTGAGCCCGTCACACCTTGATGCTGAAACCTATGACTGAAAGTCCTTTTCAGGGCTACATCTATTCTGTTCAATATAAATATAAATAAAGGTGACAGCGGTATAGTCAGAGAGCCGAGTCGATAACAGAGAATAACGGAGTACAAAGGGAAAATCCAAAACACAGAGTCAGAAGAGAGCAAAAGGTCAGTGCTGGTCAATAGCTGAGCTAACAGACGGGAGAGACAGAGTCAGGCCAGGGACGAACTAAAGTCAAATACCTGAGAATCCAGACACACAGGGAATTAAGGAGCAGCGTCGGTTGGGAGGATGGTAAACAGACATGGGTAGGGTCAGATGAACGCAGCAGGACAGATCAGTAAATCACCAGAGCCAGTTAAACACACCAAAGGTAAGCAATATAACTGCCAATGCACACAGGTTGCAGCATAGAGATATAGCAGACTGGACACAGGAACGAGGCAGGGAAAATTAACCCCTGACATGAACAGACCAGGAAAGACAAGACAAAAAACCCGACCTGGATCATGACAGTACCCTCCTCTAAAGGGGGCCACCGGACGCCCAGGTTTCCCAGAAAAACGTATATAAAAAGCAAGAACCAACCGATCAGCATGAACTGATCACACCGGGACCCAAGATCGATACTCCGGACCGTAACCCCTCCAATGCCCAAGTACTCAAGCAAGCTGCAAGCCATTTGAAAGTCGATAATACATTCAACTTCAAATTCTGTTAGTCCATCTACTGAAACAGGAGGCGGAGGAGGTGAAGAATCAGTAGAGGAAAGTACAAACGATTTAAGAAGGGACCTATGAAATACATTGGGGATACAAAGCGACGGAGGCAAGCGTAAGGGAAAAGCATCTGGGTTGACCACCTCAATGATCTTGTAAGGACCAAAAAATTTGGGACCCAGCTTGACGGAGGGATGTTTCAGACGTATGTTCTTGGTAGAAAACCACACTTTATCTCCTGCCAGAAACTTATGTCCTACAGATCGTCACTTATCAGCAAAATATTTCTGTCTGCCCTGGGCCACCCCAATGTTCTTCTGAACGCCCTTCCAAACCTCCCCCAAACATTGAACCGCAGCATCAGCCCCTGGACACCCCAAATCCAACCTGGAAAATTCACCAAAATGGGGGTGAAAACCATAATTATTAAATGCGAACTCAGCCACGGGCAACAAGGAACACCAATCATCCTGCTGAGACGTGGCAAGACACCACAAAATCTGTTCTAGTGACTGATTGGTCCTCTCCGTTTGACCGTTGGTAGGTAGAGGAGAACTTCAAGCAAATACCCAATCTCTTGCAAAACGCCCTCCAAAACGAAGACACGAATTGTACCCCTCTGTCAGACACCACGTTCAGAGGCACGCCATGCAACCGTACAATGTGCTCAATAAACAATTTAGATAGTGTTTCGACATTAGGTAGTCCTGCCAAGACAACAAAATGCGTCTGTATGCTGAACCTGTCAACCACAACCCAGACCACTGTTTAGCCATTGGAAAGAGAGAGATCAGTGATAAAATCCATGGACAATTGAGTCCAGGGTTTATCCGGAATTGGCAATGGCACCAATTCCCCGGCCGGCCACGTATGGGAGACTTTAGCATGAGCACACGTATCACAAGCAGACAAACTCGGTAATATCAGAAGATATGGAGGACCACCAAAACAGTCTAGCAATAGCTCTCCAGGTGGCCGAGACTCCAGGGTGCCCACTGAAGCAGAATTGTGGAACTCACAGAGAACCTTCAACCGATACTGAACTGTGACAAAGAGCTTGTTATAAGGCAATGACGGAGGAGCAAGAGACTGAGCCTCACAAATTTCAAGCTCCAATTCAGAGGACACCCCAGCAACGACCACTCTGTGCAGAACAATGGAGGAAGGAGGTTCAGGGGGTGATATTGGTTCCAAGCTGCGAGATAAGGCATCGGCCTTGACATTCTTGGAACCGGGTCAAAAGGTAATAGAAAAATGAAAACGTGAAAAAAAGCGACCACCTAGCCTGTCTAGGAGTTAAACGTTTGGCAGACTCAATGTAAGACAGGTTCTTGTGGTCCGTAATCACCGTGATCTGGTGAACCGCTCCCTCCAAAAAGTGCCTCCACTCTTCAAAAGCCAATTTTAGGGCCAACAACTCCCGATTACCAACATTGTAATTTCTCTCCGCAGGAGAAAATTTCCTGGAGAAAAAGGCACATGGTCTTAAATTAGTCAAAGGGACCGGTCCCTGAGACAACACCGCCCCCACTCTCACCTCTGATGCGTCCACCTCCACAATGAATGGTTCTGACTGATCGGGCTGAACCAACACAGGAGCAGACATAAAACACTTCTTCAATGCTGTAAATGCTTCTACTGCCAGAGATGACCAGACTTTGAAATCAGCCCCCTTATGAGTGAGATCGGTGAGTGGTTTGACCACCTGAAAAAACCTCTTGATAAATTTGCGATAATAGTTGACGAAACCCAAAAAACGCTGAAGACCCTTGAGGTCTCTCGGTTGCACCCAATTAACAATGGCCTGTACCTTTCCGGGGTCCATATGAAACCCATTGGCAGAGAGGATGAACCCCCGAAAAGGAAAGCTTTTGGACACAAAATGAACACTTCTCAGGTTTAGCGAACAGGGAGTTCTCCCGTAACCTCTGAAGAACCGCACATAAATGACTTATGTGAGATTCTTTGTCAGGTGAAAAAAGAAGAATGTCATCCAAATATACAACCATAAAGCGCCCAATGAAATCAGAAAATACATCATTAATGATGTTTTGAAACACCGCCGGCACGTTCATGAGACCAAAGGGCATGACTAAATTCTAAATTTTCAAACAACCCCTCAGAGGTGAGAAATGCCGTTTTCCACTTGTCCCCTTCCTGAATGTGGATAAGGTTATACGCTCCCCTGAGATCCAACTGGGAAAACTACTTAGCCCCAGAAAATTGGATGTAAAGATCTGGAATGAGCAGGAAGGGAAGGTATTTCTCACCGTAATCTTATTTAATTCCCGAAATTTGAGGCAAGGGCGTAAACCACCATCTTTATTTTTAACAAAAATGAATCCAGCAGCCACAGGAGAGACAGAGGGATGGATATGACCTTTGTGTAAAGTTTCTGGGATATAATCTTTCATAGCGGTGCGTTCCGGGCCAGAAAGATTGTACAAATGGGCCTTGGGCAATTTAGCACCCGGAATTAGATTAATAGTACAATCATAGGGGCAATGTGGTGGCAAAACCTCAGCCTCTTTTTCAGAAAACACGTCTCCAAAATCTTTCAGGTACTCCAGAATACCCTCCAGATTAACAGAAGACACCAGAAAAGCAGAAATACAACGACTAGAACAATTAGAACCCCATTTAACAATATAACGAGATTCCCAGTCAATACCAGGATTATGCAGCTGTAACCAGGGGAATCCCAACACCATTCCCGCTGGAAGGTTATCCAGAACGTAACATGAAACTCGTTCCTGGTGCAGGGAACCCACCTTGAGGAGAAACTCCTCAGAAACAAACTTAACCACATTTTGAGCCAACAGTGTCTTATCAATGGCAATGATATGGATGGGAGTCTTTAACCTAACTTTCCTTAACTTACTCTTGGACACCAGACCAGAGTCAATACAATTCATGGATGACCCACAATCCACAAAAGCTGAAGTGGGTGCGAAACCATCTCCACAACAAAGTTCCACCTCTAACAGAATCTTTTGAAATGAGGAAAATGGTACCTGAGAGTCTGGGTAACCTCCTCGACAATCACCCAGACTTAAGAATTTCCCTGCAACTTGTTAATTGGTGGACAGGAGAGGCAGTCCTTCTTCCAATGTCTTGGACTTCCACAATAGAAACATAATTTTCCTTTGTGTCGCTGCTTCCTCTCCATATCCTTGAGGTTAGTGGCCCCAACATCCATAGGATCCGTATATGGCATCACCTCAGACTTAGCAGGATATACTGGAACTTCTCCCTGGATTACTCTTCTCTCCTGCAATCTCCAATCCATGCGATTGGCCTGGGTCATGGCCTCCTCCAAAGAACTGGGTGGCGGATTGAGAGCCAGAGCTTCCTTGAGATGATCCGAATGTCCTCTCCTGAACTGGCATCTTAAAGTCGAGTCATTCCAAGACACTTCAGTGGACCACCGTCTAAACTCTGAACAGTACCATTCAGCAGTGAGTTTACCCTGGGAGAGACCCATGATCATGTCCTCTGCCACCCTTACCCAGTCTGGTTCATCAAAAATCAGTCCTAAGTCCTCAAAGAACCTATCCACAGATGTATGTTCAGGGGCAGTAGAAGGTAAGGAAAAAGCCCAAGTCTGAGGACCCTCCCTGAGTAAAGACATAATTATCCCCACACATTGACTCTCATTTCATGAGGATCTGGGTCTAGACTCTAAGGTAAAAGAGTAACTTACAACTCTCTCTGAATATATGAAACTTCTCCTCTCCAGAGGAAGTATCTGGGAGCCTGATTGTAGGTTCAGGAGAGTGTAAAGAAACATCAATGAGAACAGATTGCCTAAAAGCTGATTGTGTCATAGATCCCTGGAAAGATTTAACAGTGTCAGAAAGTTCCCCCTGGAGTTGGTTATGAGAGGTGGCAAGGGCTCTATGTTCTATGGGCAAATCCTGCATCATTTGGGTCAAATTTGACGTTTGATATGCAAGAGTACAAAGTGGATCCATAGATAGAAAAAAAAAATGTAGGGCCAGTTATTGTTGTGAACACTCTTGATTTGACTTCTGAGTTTGTGCTTGTTTTTGACTCTGTGTTTGCTTATTCGTTTGGTACAGCGCTACAGTCTAATATCGACCCGGCTTTTTTGACTATTCTGCTGCCACCTTATGGTGGCCCCGCCACTGCATTGCATGTCTGGTCTTGCTGTGTGCACTCCTCCCTCCACTCTATTGCCACTTAGTGGAGCTTGCATTTACCTGCATTGCAGCAGCATGACAGTAGGTACTACCATGAATAAGGCTCGTTGGCCAAAACACATTGGCCAGTGTGCCTCTGCTGATGCCATCCTTGCTCTTGAATTTTATTTATTTTTGATAATAAAGTTTTTTCTGTATTTTACCACATATGCCTCGTTGGATTTCCAATCCTTTTCCCATTCATTTCTTGACGCCTTTCCGTAAGGTCTTCAATGAATCCGGCCGTGTCTCCCCCGCAGCATTTTTTATCCTCAGTCTATGCCAGGGAAACCTCACAGTGGGCCTGTACACTATTTGAACTCACCTGGAATAATGAGGCTTTGGTGGCCACCTTCTGGGAGGACCTTTCTGGGCAAATCAAGGACGAGCTGGCCAGTCGTGATATACCCACCTCACTGGATGCCTTGGGGTCTCTGGCAACTCGAGAGAGAAGACCTGAAAGCCCTCTTCCTACCTTTCCCATGCCGATCTTACAACAAATCTCTGCTTCGGCATCCTCCCTGGAGTCCATGAACATTGACCAGGTGAAGATGGCCAATTATCTTCAGGAGACCCGTCATGCCGCGGGAGGGTGCTTCTATTGTGGCAGTCCTGGGTGTGTAATCTGCTCCTATCTAAAGAAATCGGGAAATTCCAGTGAAAAGGGGCAGTTGGAGAAGCCACCCTGGGTGAGAGTAACTCATTTCCTTTGCTGACTCTGACAGTATCTGTTTCCTGTGGTCATTGTGGAGCGGTATAAAATCCTGATCTAATGTCTACAGGATCCATTGGTGGTTTCATCAATGGATGGAACACCTCTATCTGAGACCATCTGTTTAGTTACGGAGTCTGTGGAACTTGGGGGGAGAATGCTACACTTAGAGAAGATTCCTCTCTACCTGCTGTTGGGTCTGTCTCACACTCTGCTTCTAGATCTCATATGGCTGCAGAGAATCGAGCTTGTCTGGACAGGAAATCTGGAGAAGTACTCCATTGGGGACAGGAGTGCCACGAGACTTGTCTACTCCCCAATCGGCCTGTTCAATCTCTGGTGTCTCCTTCTTATTTTCCTGGCTTATTCCTGCTGCATACTGGATGTATGCTGATGTCTTCAACAAAAAGGAGGATGAGACTCTATCACCTCATAGGCTGCATGACTGCCCTACCAATCTTCCTGATGCTTCTTCTCCACGAGGTCGAATCTACCCCCTCTCGCAGTCTGAGAGCAGCATTCTTTTTTGTGAAGAAAAAGGTCACTTGTGTTCGACCCTTTATCGATTATAGGGGACTCAACCGAATTACGATCAAAAATAAATATCCTCTACCTCTCATCTTCGAGCTGTTTGATAGTCTCAATGATTCAATGATCTTCACGAAACTCGACCTCTGAGGGGCGTATAACCTGATCCAAATACACCAGGGACTAGAATGGAAGATGGCCTTTAATACCCGCGATGGCCATTATGAGTATCCTGTAATGCCGTTTAGACTCTGTAATACCCCTGCAGTCTTCCAAGAACTGGTGAATGACATCTCTACACGTGTGTGGTAGTTTACTTAAGCAATATTTTGGTGTTCTCTCGAGATCTTCCTTCCCACCAGAGGAATGTTTACCAGGTTCTTCAGAGATTAAGGAAGAACCGTCTGTACTCCAAGTATGAAAAGTGTGTCTTTGAGCAGACACCTCTTGGGTACATTATCTCTGAGACCAGCTTAAAAATGTCCCCCGAGAAGGTGTCTGCTGTCTTGAAGTGGCCCGTCCTGAAGGTCTGAAAGCTGTCCAGTGGTTTCATGGATTTGCGAACTACTACCACCAATTAATTCTGCATTTTTCCTCTTGGACCACTCCTATCTCTAACTTGACCTGCAAGGGGACCAACCCTACGATATGGACTCCTGAGGCAGAGAACGCCTTTATGTTTTTAAAACAGGACTTCTTCTCTGGTCAGGTGCTGTATTAAACGAATGATAATAAGCAGTTCTTGGAAGTGGATGCTTCTTCTTTAGGTGCCGGAGCCGTTCTTACCCATAAGTCTCCTTCCAGTCCTATGGTGACATATGGCTTCTTTTCCAAGATCTTCTCAGCTCCCGAATGCAATACTCATTTGGCGACAATAACTGTTAGAAAATTAAACTAGCTATGGAGGAGTGGCGGTTCCAGCTTGAAGGAGTGATGCAGCCGGTGATCATTTACATTGATCACAAGAATCTTGCCTATCTGCAGTCTGCACAGCGGTAGAGTCCATGACAATCCAGGTGGTCTCTGTTCTTTGCCTGCTTCAACTTAATTCTACATTTACGGCCAGCTGATAAGAACGTCAAGGCGGATGTACTCTGTAGCTCTTTTCTGTTTTCCAACCAGGAGGAGGAGCCTTTACACATGATTGAGCCCTCCAAAATAATTACAGTCTCTTCATTGGATTTGTCCTTCCAGAAAGACTTACCTTGATAGGAAGTGAGTCCTTCTGTGGGGTCACTTGTCTATGTTGGCTGGCCATGCCGGGCAGAAGAAAATGGCACTTCTCATTTCCCTACATTATTTATGGCCGACCCTGCACAAGAATAAGACTACTTTGTCAGTACTATCTACTCCCTGGCAGGATATTGCAATGGATTTCAGCACTGATCTTCCAGTATTGGCTGGGTGTACCATCGTCTTGGTGGTTGTGGATCACTTTTCCAAGATGGCTCATTTCACTCCACTCTCCGGAGTTTATTGTACATCTTCGGCCTACCATCCTCAATCCAATAGTCAGGTACAGCGAGTCAATCAGATCCATCAAAGACAACATCTGCAAGGAGTTTGTATGTTCTCCCCATGTTTGCGTGGGATTCCTCCTGGTACTCTGGTTTCCTCCCACATTCCAAAGACATAGTTAGAGTTAGTGCTATAGTTAAGGTTAGGGTTAATGCTATGATTAGGTTTAGGGTTAGTGCTCTAATTAGGGCTACTGTTAGGGCTAGGTTACTGTTAGGGTTAGGGTTAGTGCTATAGTTATGGTTACTGTTAGGGTTAGTGCTATAGTTAGGGTTAGTGTTAGGGTTACTGTTAGGCTAAAGTTAGGGTTACTGTTAGTTAGGGTTAGTTTTACTGTTAGGCTAAATGTAGGGTTATTGTTTGGCAAAAGTTAGGGTTAGGCTAAAGTTAGGTTTAGGGTTAGGATAAAGTTAGGGTTAGGCTAAAGTTAGTGTTATGGTTAGGTTAAAGTTAGGGTTATTGTTAGGCTAAAGTTAGAGTTATTGTTAGGCTAAAGTTAGGGCCCCGTCACACCAGCGATCCCGACAACGATATGACCTTGTCAGGATCGCTGGTGTGTCGCTACATGATCGCTGGTGAGCTGCCAAACAGGCAGCTTCACCAGCGATCAGCACCAGCGACACGCGGGTAACAAGTGACGCACGTCGCTTAGTTACCTATTGTGTACCTTAGTTACCAAGTGGCACTTAGAAACCCGATGTGTACCTTGGTTACCAGCTCCCTGCACCAGCGTGCTGGTAACTAAGGTACACATTGGGTTTCTCAGCGCTGCGCACCGCTTAGAAGCCCTCTATTCACCTTAGTTACCAGCGCCAGCTCACTGATCACTGGTCTCCCGCCTGTCACACGCAGCGATGGATGCGTGCTGGCCAGCAGGAGACCAGCGATCAAAAAAATGTCCTGGCCTTTCCAGGATGATCAGCGATAACCGGCAGGGGGGTAAGTGTCACACACAGCGATCTCGCTGGTGAGATCGCTGTTGCATCACAAAACTTGTGACTCAGCAGCGATCTCGCTAGTGAGATCGCTGTGTGTGATGGGGCTTTAGGGTTAGGCTAAAATTAGGGCTAGTGTTAGGCTAAAGTTAGGGTTAGGGTTGGGGCTAAAGCTTGGGTTAAGATTGAGGCTAAAATTAGGGTTGGAGTTGGGGCTAGGGTTAGGGCTGCGATTACGGTTAAAGGTGTGTTGAGGTTAGGGTTGTGGTTAGGGTTATGGTAGGAATTTGGGTTAGGGGTGTGTTGGTGTTAGGGTTATGGTTAGGGTAGGGACTAGGATTAGAGGTGTGTTGGGGTTAGCGTTGGAATTAGAATTGGGGGGTTTCCACTGTTTAGGCACATCCGGGGATCTGCAAACGATGCAACATGACGCCCTGCAGGCCATTCCATCAAAGTCTGCATTCCGAAACATCACTACTTCCTTTCCAAGCCTCACTGTGTGCCCAACCAGTGGTTCCCCCCACATATGGGGTATCAGCATACTCAGGACAAATTGGTCAACAACTTTTGGGGTCCAATTTCTCCTGCTACCCTTGTAAAAATAAAATATTGGGAGCTAAAAGATTATTTTTGTGGACAAAAAAATGATTTTTTTATTTTCACGGCTCTACATTATAAACTTTAGGGAAACACTTGGGGTTCAAAGTGCTCACCACACATCTAGATAAGTTCCTTGGGTGTAATCCCAAAAAATATTCATTAAACATATGATAAATTGATAATGTCGCTTTATTGATTCATACGGCAAAATGACACAAAATACCACTAAATACAAGGAATTTTATTAAAATAAATTAAAATCAGAATACAAAAGCTGTAGCGAAACGCGCGTTGGAGTGGTGTGTGCGGGGACAGTGGTGTGTCACACTGGTTGGTATTTGTGGCTGATATTTTAGCTTCTATTTATTTATTTATTATTATTTTTGTCCACTTTTTTACCTTTTAATTTACATCTTAATCATGAAGTTCTAATAATGTGAGCACTTGGCACTTTATAATAAATTTTATTTGATTTAATTGCACACTATTCACTTTTTGTGCATTTATGCACCTTTTTTATTGTTCAAATTCATCATTCTGGAATACTTTTTATATAACACTTTTGTTTATTTAAAATTTAATACTGTATGAATTTTATTGTATGATTGGTTATTTATTTTTTATCTGGGGTTTATATTTACACATTTAATTTATTTATTTATGCAGCCAGTCACAAATTAATAGAAAAGGAAAATATTATATACATTTCTTTATTATTTTTTTCACATTTCTTTTTTATTGTTTTTTTTGTCATTGTACCAATTGGCCTGACATATCCTGCCCCCTGCATACAATTTTATTATTTAGTTTCTTTTATATTCTGATTTATTTTAATTTATTTGAACAAAATTCTTTGTTTTTAGTGGTATTTTGTGTCATTTTTCCATATGTATCAATAAAGTGATATTATCAATTTATCATATGTTTAATGAATTTTTTGGGGGATTATGTTTATGGTTTATATTTATTAATTCCTTTTTTTTTTTTTTGTATTTCTTTTCTATATAGGATTAAGTTCCTTGAGTTGTCTAGTTTCTAAAATGGCATCACTTGTGGGGGGTTTCCACTGTTTAGGCACATCAGGTGCTCTCCAAACGTGACATGGCGTCCAGTCTCAATTCCAGCCTATTCTGCATTGAAAAAATCAAACAGTGTTCCCTCCCTTCCGAGTTCTGCCGTGAGCCCAAACAGTGGTTTACCCCCACATATGTGGTATAGGTGTACTCAGGACAAATTGCACAATAACTTTGGAGGGTCTATTTTCTCCTGTTACCCTTTTTTGGGGCCAAAAAGATCATTTTTGTGGAAAAAAAAATGATTTTTTATTTTCACGGCTCTACGTTATAAACTTCTATGAAGCACTTGGGGGTTCAAAGTGCTCACCACACATCTAGATAAGTTCCTTGGGGGGTCTAGTTTCTAAAATGGTGTCACTTGTGGGGGGCTTCCACTGTTTAGGCACATCAGGGGCTCTCCAAACACGACATGGCGTCAAATCTCAATTCCAGCCTATTCTGCATTGAAAAAGTCAAATAGCGCTCCTTCCCTTCCGATCTGAGCTCTGCTGTGCGCCCAAACAGTGGTTTACCCCCCACTTATGAAATATCCGTGTATTCAGGAGAAATTTCACAAAAAATTTTGTAGTTCATTTTCTCATTTTACACTTGTGAAAATAAAAAAAATTGGTTCTGAAGTAAAATATTTGTGAAAAAAGTGAAATGTTTATTTTTTCTTCCACATTCCATTCATTCATGTGAAGCACCTGAAGGGTTAATAAACTTCTTGAATGTGGTTTTGATCAGCTTGAGGGGTGAAGTTTTTAGAATGGTGTCACTTTTGGGTATTTTCTGCCATATTGACCCCCCCAAACTCACTTCAAATATGATGTGGTCCCTGTGGTCCCAAAAAAAATGGCTTTGTAAATTTTGTTGTAAAAATGAGAAATGCTCGGCAACTTCTAACCCTTACAACTTCCTAACAAAAAAATTGCTTCCAAAATTGTGCAGATGTAAAGTAGACATGTGGGAAATGTTATTTATTAACTATTTTGTGCAATATGACTCTCTGATTTAAGGGCATAAAAATGAAAAATTTGAAAATTGCGAAATGTTCAAAATTTTCGCCAAATGTCCTTTTTTTTAACAAATAAACGCAAGTCATATCAAATAAATGTTACCACTATCATGAAGTACAATGTGTCGCAAGAAAACAGTCTCAGAATCACCAGGATCCATTGAAGCGTTCTAGAGTTATGACCTCATAAATTGATACTGGTCAGAATTTAAAAAATTGGCCTGGTCATGAAGGCAAAAACAGGCTCTGGTGCGAAAGGGTTAAAGTTATAAAAAGGAATTGAAGTGCCCAGTGTAGAGCACAGGATTAACATGAACCAAGCCTTATTTTGATTTTTGGGAAGCAAAATGAAAAAATAAACAGCGGTTCAAGACTTGCTTTTATTTTTTTAATGCTATTCACTATGCGGTATAAGTGGTAATTCAGCTTTATGCTTCAGGTCACTAACAGATTTCTATTATTTTTCATATTTTGCTAGTTTTATACACTAAAAAAACTTTTGCTTGGTCAAATTTTGAGAGCTATAACATTTTTTTTTTACTGCTGACAGGTATAAGAGCTTGTTTTTTTTGGAAAATTTGATGGTTTTGTTTGTGACATTTTGGGGTACATAACATTTTTTGATCACTTTCTACTCGGACTTTTGGAAGGCACAATGAAGAAATAATTAGCAATTCACAAATTGTTTTTGTTTACTTATCTATGCATTTCACGGCTTTATTCTTCTTGCAGCGATACCAGATGTATATAATTTTTTTATGGTTTACTACTGTTAGACACTAACATTTTTTTTTGCAAAAAAAACATATTTTGAGAGCTGTACCTTTTATAAGTTTTCTACCACAGGTAAGGCATTTGTTTTTACAGTCCAAGATGATGTTTTATCATTGATGATGTGATACCATTGTTCTTTACATATGACTCTTTGATCATATGTTCTTCTACTTTTTGCCCCATGATATAATGAATATATTTAGAGGTTTTTTTACATTTATGTTTTTATGGTTTTCAGCGTGTGGGTTAAATAACGTGACGGTTTTATAACTCGGGTTGGTATGGAAGTGTCCATTGCAAATTAGTGCCCTTTTTATTTATTTCGGTATTTGCAACACAAATGCGTTTTTAATGATGAAACATTTTTTCACATAGTTTTTTGTGCTTGTGTGTCTGTCAGTGGCACAAAGGCAGGAGGCTTGTTATAACCTGCAGATGATATGGTCTAACAGGCCACCAGACCTGTAAAACCGAGATGTCATTGTATGACCTCCTGATGCTGTGACAAACATTGGCACCCCAAAATTGTTTTGTGGGGGATGGTGGAGTGACCTGCTTTGAGAAAGAATCTATCTGCTCTATATTAAGTGATACGAATAATATTATTATAACATAATTTTACTTAATATGTTAATATTAATATTGAGTATAATTAATGTCAGTTTATTGGTTCGGCCTCCACATCAGTTACGGTCTCTCATGTGGCCCCTTGGGTAAATTAATTGTCAAAACCCTGCATGATATGATAAACTACAAAGTAAACAAATAAGAACACATGAACATAAACCAAAATGTTAATTAATAGGTTAACCATTCAAATTAAACATATATGAATAAATATAATTAATCATTAAATAGTTAGGCAAAAGAAATTAACCTTTGAGTGATGGATCTAATTTTGACCACAATGACTAAGACCCAATTTTCAAATCTGAACAGTGTCACTTCATGTAGTAATAACTCAGGAAAGCTTCTACATATCGCAGTGATTCTGAGATTGTTTTTCATGATATATTGTAGTTTATGTTAGTTGTAGCTTTAGATCAGTATGTTTTGGTTTTTTAATGAAAATATCTGAAAATGTATGAAGACTTAGAAAAATTGGCAATTAATTCAATTCTTAAACCATTAGTCCTGGCAATTAATCTATATATATAAAAACGAGTGTATGTGTGTGTGTTTTGACGATGATGTCATAATGGTCAACATGGCGACGATGATGTCATAATAGCTCGCCTTGGTGACGGTGGTGACTATGATGTCATAATAGGTTGCCAGAGCGACGATGATGTCATAAAGGTTGCCATGGCGAAGATGATGTCATAATAGGTTGCCATAGTGATGATGATGTCAGAATTGTTGCATCCTATTATGACATCATAGTCACCATGGCACGGGACTATGGGATGGAGGATGTGTATGATGGGTGTATGGGCACAGTACTATGGGATGATGGATATGTATGATGGGTATATGGGCACGGGACTATTGGATGGAAGATATGAATGAAGGGTATATGGGCACGGGACTATGGGATGGAGGATATGTATGACGGTATATGGGCACGGGACTATGGGATGGAGGATATGTATGATGGGTATGTGGGGAGGAGGACCCCCATACAGTGATTGGGCTAGAACCAGGGGGACCGCCATCAGGGTTGTTGAAGAAACCACATCAGGGGGATTACAAAGGGAGACATGCGACTGAAGTTGTCAGGGCAACAGGGGGCGGGGCGAGGGTAAAAGGAGCAGGGGACGCGCTGAGGTGGCAGTTGGCAGAGAGCCTGACAGGAGAGAGGAAGCCGTGCGGCAGAGAGAGGACTGTGGCAACTGACGGTGTGGAAAAGAGAGACAGGCAGGAGATTGAAAAAGGGAAATTTGAGACTTACCGAAGGTTGACGCGTAAGAGACTCTCCCCGGGAGTTTCCCCCCGCAAAGATTCAGATAAAGTGACGGCCGCTGATTCCCTCCGTGGTGTGACAGGACCGGGATCTCAGGCGACCGCTGCGACGACACAGCAATCCGGTACAGTGGCCAGGACACTGCCCCCCTGTCTTCTCCCACAGCCGCGGCCCCGTCATCACCGACCTCAGGGGACGTCACCTCGCTATAGGCGGCCGCAGAGCCCGTCCCGGTTACTGAGGGGACACTGAGCAGAATTTGTTAACGTTTATGTTTTTTTTGAAACTGCGTCATGACCTGGCTGGGGAACGAGCGCCTCTAAACGGACGCCTGGGAGATTGACCCCCTGAACAGTTTCTTCAGGGCCCGTTGTGCCCCACCGACCCCACTTCTTCAGGGCCTGTTGTGCCCCACCGTGCCAGCTTCTTCAGGGCCCGTTGTGCCCCACCGACCTCATTTCTTCAGGGCCTGTTGTGCCCCACCGTGCCAGTTTCTTCAGGGCCCGTTGTGCCTCACCGACCCCATTTCTTCAGGGCCCGTTGCGCCCCACCGCCCAGTTTCTTCAGGGCCTGTTGTGCCCCATCGTTCCGGTTTCTTCAGGGCCTGTTGTGCCCCATCGTTCCGGTTACTACAGGGCCCATTGCGCCCCACCATCCAGTTTCTTAAGGGCCTGCTGCGCCCCATCGTTCTGGTCTCTTCGGGGCTGTACAAGCACAAGTCCTTCCGGGAAGTCGTGGATTACAAGGCAGCCACATCTGCAACCCCTGAGTGGTCGTGAACTCGAGCGACGCCCGGAAGGCTAAGTGTATTATAGAGAAAATAAGGACCCTTTTTGTTTTTTTAATGTTGTTTTACGAGTCCCTGCGAGGACAAATAAGTGTTTCCCCTTTTCTCTGATTTAAGCAGTTTTAGCCCTTGCGGCTTTAAAACTTATAAAAGTTTATTTCACTCCACATTCAGTCTCGTGTCTCGTCACTGCATCCTGTGAGCCTGCTCGAACCCTACACTTGGCGTAGTCGGCAGGATGCAGTCTCCGAGCGCGGACAGTGGTAGCCCCGAACATGGGGGAGCTGTAAGCTCTGTAAATAATGAGGGTCCCCGTACCAGCATCTCATTGGGGGCCATGTTGAACAACCTGCCTAGATTCTCTGACTCAAATACTATGCTATGGAGCTGGACAGAGCGGATGAGGGGGCTTTTTCGGATGCACCCAATGACCCCTGACCTGAAAGCTGAAGTGGCACTCATGGCCCTAGAGGGGGAGGTGCGGAGGTCAGTGATGTTGAAACCCCCGGGGCACCGCAACACTTTTGAAAAGGTGTTGCAGATAGTGGAACAGACCCACGGGGATCCCACTAATGTGGGAGAGTTAAGGACCCGACTGTTTAGCCGGATGCAGGCAGAGGGGGAGACGATTACTCAGTATATGAATGTACTCCAAGAGTTGCATACGGCTATTGAAAGAAAAGATGGGATAGGGGTAGGACCTGTTGACATAACCCTACGTGACCTACTGGTGACTGGACTGCGAGATCCACTGATAAAGCAGGCTTTAAGGGAACGGATCAGAATGAATCCCCAAATCGACTTTTCAGAAGTCGGAAGTCAGGCACGGGTTCAGGAGCAAGAGCAGGGGATGGCGGTCCCCGTGGGGAAGGTCCGAGGTGTGGAGGCCTCCTCGAACACAGTTGAGGAACCTCAATGGGTGGAGGAGATGAAGCGTGAATTGAAAAATATAAAGAGCGAGTTGGCTGAAGTAAAGAGAAGAACCGAACCGGAGACTGGACGACCCAGTGCTAATCCCGGTCCCTGGGGGTCACGCTCTCCGCGAGGTGGTCAATCTCTACCGGCCCGGTGTTATGAGTGTGGAGAACCAGGCCACTTCGCCCGAGAGTGTCCGCGGCATGGGAGATACCCACCCCGGCGGCCATTAAACTAAAGGGCTCCGGGCTGGGGGGACGCCGCTCGGAGCCGAAAACCACAACTAGGGGTGGTGGAAGTCCCGAAGATTTGGTAGCAAAGTGTCCTGAAGTTTGGGCAGAAGTAGAGGGCCGGGCCGTCCGGTGTCTGGTGGACACGGGGTCACAAGTAACCACTATGCCCGCAGCGTACTTTCAACAAAACTTTCCGGAGGCAGCAAGGCCTCAGTGGGGGCCCATGATTAGACTAGTAGCCGCCAACCAACTGCCGGTTCCGGTTGCCGGGGTAGTGTGGGTGCAGGTGACGTTGTGCGGTAAACCCCTCGGCCGCAGAGGGGTGGTGCTGACTCAAGGAGAAGCTGATCAACGACACCCGGTCACCCTAGGCATGAATATTTTAAAAGAGTTTGGTAACCTGTTGCTTAATGATCCCACACAAAGGACACTGAAGCAGTGGGGTTCTCGCACAGCTCAGGGACAGGTATTCCAGCAGCTGGTGCGAGGTGCGCGGGTGCATCGGGACTGCCAGGAGGGTGAGGCTCTGGGCAAGGTCATCGCGACAGCGGCACCCCTGCTTGTGCTGCCTCCTGGACAGACAGTGGTGGCCCTGCCAATTTGGGCCCCGATACCTTTGGAAGGCGTAGAGGTGCAGGTGGAGCCGTGTCACTCAGAGCACTTACCTCCTGGCATACTGGTGGCCCGTTCCCTCGCTACGGTGCGAAAAGGAACCGCCCTGGTCCGCTGCGTTAACCTTGAAGACCGAGATATCATTCTGAAAGCACGGACTGTACTGGCCAAACTAGTAAAGCCTCTAGAAGAAGTGCTGCCCGCTGCTGCGGTTCAATTACGAGTACACCCCGAGGATCCCGGGGAGGTAACAATACGAACCCTACAGGCCCACGAAGTCTCGACACAAGAGAAGGGCCGAAATATTTTGGAGCAGATGCGGGCCGAGCTTTCTGGACTAACTGCGGCCCAACTTTCACAAGTAAAAGCATTGCTGGGACAGTACCATGAAGTATTTGCTAGTCATGAGGACGACTTTGGGTGTACCACCGCCATCACTCATGAGATCCCCACAGCAGGAGCGGCCCCTATCCGAGAACGATATCGACAGATCCCGCCACAACTCTATCAGGAGGTGAAAACTTTGCTGGCTCAGATGCTACAAAAAGGGGTGATACGGGAAAGTCAAAGCCCTTGGGCGGCCCCCATCGTGTTGGTCCGGAAGAAAGATGGTACACTACGATTCTGTGTGGATTATCGTAAATTGAATGCTTGCACTATTAAAGACTCATACCCACTGCCCCGCATAGAAGAATCTCTGTCTGCATTGGGTAAAGCAACATATTTTTCGACCCTGGACTTGGCCAGTGGGTACTGGCAGGTGCCTATGTCAGAAGAGGACAGAGCTAAGACGGCGTTCATAGTGCCCATGGGACTGTTTGAGTTTAATCGAATGCCATTCGGGCTGGCCAACGCCCCCGGGACATTTCAGCGATTGATGGAGCGATGTCTAGGGGATCTCAATTTTGAGGCCACATTGATCTACCTGGACGACATCATCGTCTATGCCGCCTCCTTCGAGGACCACCTGAAGCGGTTGGGACAGGTACTCAGCCGGCTGCAAAAGTACGGGTTGAAGGTGAAGCCTCAGAAATGTCACCTATTTCGCTCTCAGATTGAGTATCTGGGTCATGTCGTTTCGGCAGAAGGTGTGAGGCCATCCCGGGAGAAGATTGCTGCTATCCAGGAATGGCCTACCCCCGAGACGGTGAAAGACGTGCGGGCTTTTCTGGGGTTAGCTGGATATTACCGTCGTTTCGTAAAGAATTTTGCATGTCGAGCTCGAGCCCTACATGACCTGCTGAAGGGGGCTCCCGCTGGGGCCAATGGGCGAAAAATCCAGTGGCAACACCCTCAGGAAGAGGCCTTCCGAGATCTCAAGGCTGCACTCTCGGATGCCCCAGTGTTGGCTTATGCGGATTTTTCTCAGCCGTTCATCCTGCACACTGACGGGAGTCTTCACGGGCTAGGAGCTGTGTTGTCACAAGTTCAGGATGGCCGGGAAAGGGTGATCGCATATGGAAGCCGTTCACTCCATGACTCCGAGCGTAACCCTGACAATTACAGCTCTTTTAAGCTCGAGCTCCTCGCAGTGGTGTGGGCTATGACGGAGAGATTCGCAGAGTACCTAGCGGGCTCCGAGGTGGTAGTGCGAACTGACAATAACCCACTGGCTCATTTGGAAAACGCCAAGTTGGGGGCTTTGGAGCAGCGATGGGTGGCCCGAATGGCGAAGTACAATTACAAGATTATTTACAAAAGAGGGGCCGAGAATGTTCATGCAGATGCTCTCTCTAGGATTCGACATACAACTCCTGGACAGAATCGAGACGAAGAATTAGAAGGAGAGGAAATACCGTTCGCTCTTACCGCTGCCGTGCTCACCAATGTTGATGCAAAAGTATCTTCCCCAGAGGCCCACAGGGGCATCCTGGAACAATCTCGTAATAAGTGGATACAACAGCAACAAGAAGATGAAGAAGTTGGACTTCTCCGGAAATGGGTCGCTGCTGGTCAATTACCCACTGACACTCAACGACAAGCTTTGACCCAAGACCTGTCGCTGATGCTGCGACAATGGGAGAGACTGATTATCCGAAGGGGATTACTGTACCGTAAGATCACTTCGCAAACAACCTCAACGACTGTTTGGCAGGTGGTTACGCCCGGAGCTCAACTACACGAACTGGCTCGAGAGGCTCACGAAAAAGGGGCCCACTTTGGAGTCAAAAAGACTTTGCAATGGTTACAACAGAAAGTTTATCACCCACGCTTGTCGGCTGTTGTGGACGAAGTTTGTCGTACTTGCCGCTTATGTGAATTGGCCAAACCGCCTGCTCAGAGGGCCGCAACACAGACGATTGTGACTTCAGAACCCTTGGAGCTCTTGACGGTGGATTATCTGCACATTGGTCCCGCATTCCAGGGATACGAACACTGCCTCGTCATGGTGGATCATTTCACTAAATTCGCTGTGGTCACCCCTACTCGAGACCAGACCGCGGAGTCAGCCGCCTCCGCAATTTGCAGAAATTTTATACAAGTGTACGGCTGTCCTCAACGCATACATTCCGACCAGGGAGCATGTTTTTTGGGGAAAGTTATGGAGGAACTACATCATCTTTATGGGATTGATAAATCCCGGACCACACCATATCACCCGCAAGGGAATGGGGCTTGTGAGCGATTTAATCGGACATTGATTCAAATGCTACGCACTCTGGAGAGTGACAAGAAAGCTCGTTGGCCTGAATATGTTTCTGAATTAGTGTGGGTTTATAATAATCGGGTACATCGAGTAACGGGCTATACTCCTTATTTCCTGCTGTTCGGACGAGAGGGTAAAGGGATCACGGAGGTAGAGTTGGACCCCGAAGAGCCTCGGCCCTGGACCGGAGTGTCGTCTTGGGTCCGAAATCATCGCCACAGGTTGCAAACTCTTCACCGAATTGTACATACCAAACTTCAAGACTGGGAACACCCCGGGAAGAATACAACCTCCCCTCCCCATCTCCAAAGCGGGGACCGTGTGCTTGTACTAGATCAACGCCCCCAGAATAAACTGGAGTCACGTTGGGAAGAGAGTCCTTATCGGGTACTACGCCGTATCCATTCAGAAGGACCTGTGTAAGAAATACAGCCCGAGCAGGATGAAACACTGCCCACTCGCATTGTGCATCGTAATATGTTACGCCTGTGTATTTCTTCCGACCCGAAGCAACTGGAACCCGTCCCGAAGACATCCGAACCGGAGTCCATATGCTGGGACTCAGACGACGAGGATTTCCCTCCAGTTCCCAAGGGCCCTCCACCCAATAATGAGCCAGTTGACACAATTAACCCACCAGCATCTTGCAGCTCACCGACGTCCACCACCCCAGAAGATTCCACCCCAGTCGAACTTAGACGCTCCGAGCAGTCAACAGCCGGCAAACCCCCCGAACGGCATGAACAAGACCAGTTCGTATGGCAACAAATATTGACACCTTTACAGACCAATCTCAATAGACTAACACCCTCGCCCGAGGACTGGCGAGCTTACAGGGTGGGGGAATGTGGGGAGGAGGACCCCCATACAGTGATTGGGCTAGAACCAGGGGGACCGCCATCAGGGTTGTTGAAGAAACCACATCAGGGGGATTACAAAGGGAGACATGCGACTGAAGTTGTCAGGGCAACAGGGGGCGGGGCGAGGGTAAAAGGAGCAGGGGACGCGCTGAGGTGGCAGTTGGCAGAGAGCCTGACAGGAGAGAGGAAGCCGTGCGGCAGAGAGAGGACTGTGGCAACTGACGGTGTGGAAAAGAGAGACAGGCAGGAGATTGAAAAAGGGAAATTTGAGACTTACCGAAGGTTGACGCGTAAGAGACTCTGCACGGGAGTTTCCCCCCGCAAAGATTCAGATAAAGTGACGGCCGCTGATTCCCTCCGTGGTGTGACAGGACCGGGATCTCAGGCGACCGCTGCGACGACACAGCAATCCGGTACAGTGGCCAGGACACTGCCCCCCTGTCTTCTCCCACAGCCGCGGCCCCGTCATCACCGACCTCAGGGGACGTCACCTCGCTATAGGCGGCCGCAGAGCCCGTCCCGGTTACTGAGGGGACACTGAGCAGAATTTGTTAACGTTTATGTTTTTTTTGAAACTGCGTCATGACCTGGCTGGGGAACGAGCGCCTCTAAACGGACGCCTGGGAGATTGACCCCCTGAACAGTTTCTTCAGGGCCCGTTGTGCCCCACCGACCCCACTTCTTCAGGGCCTGTTGTGCCCCACCGTGCCAGCTTCTTCAGGGCCCGTTGTGCCCCACCGACCTCATTTCTTCAGGGCCTGTTGTGCCCCACCGTGCCAGTTTCTTCAGGGCCCGTTGTGCCTCACCGACCCCATTTCTTCAGGGCCCGTTGCGCCCCACCGCCCAGTTTCTTCAGGGCCTGTTGTGCCCCATCGTTCCGGTTTCTTCAGGGCCTGTTGTGCCCCATCGTTCCGGTTACTACAGGGCCCGTTGCGCCCCACCGTCCAGTTTCTTAAGGGCCTGCTGCGCCCCATCGTTCTGGTCTCTTCGGGGCTGTATAAGCACAAGTCCTTCCGGGAAGTCGTGGATTACAAGGCAGCCACATCTGCAACCCCTGAGTGGTCGTGAACTCGAGCGACGCCCGGAAGGCTAAGTGTATTATAGAGAAAATAAGGACCCTTTTTGTTTTTTTAATGTTGTTTTACGAGTCCCTGCGAGGACAAATAAGTGTTTCCCCTTTTCTCTGATTTAAGCAGTTTTAGCCCTTGCGGCTTTAAAACTTATAAAAGTTTATTTCACTCCACATTCAGTCTCGTGTCTCGTCACTGCATCCTGTGAGCCTGCTCGAACCCTACAGGTATATGGGCACGGGAATAGGGTGGAGGATATGTATGATGGGTATATGGGCACGGGACTATTGGATGGAAGATATGAATGATGGGTATATGGGCACTGGACTTTGGGATGGAGAATATGTATGATGGGTATATGGGAACGGGACTATGGGACGGTGGATATATATGATGGGTATATGGACATGGGAGTATGGATTGGAGGATATGTATGATGGGTATATGGGCACGGGACTATGGGATGGCGGATAATCATTATAATTTGTTATACAGCAACTAACCACAGTTAGTTACTATGCTCGGGCAACGCCGGGCTCTTCAACTAGTAATAATAATAATAATAATAATAAAAAAATAACATTTCACATTAGTCTACTTTAAGTCAGCATCATTTTCATGCTTCCTTTTCTTTTGTTAGGATGTTTGAATTTATAAATCCTATTTTTTTTACAGACCTATTCACTTATGTAGTGAATTTCAGGTGTCTATATAACAAAAAGTTCTAAAAAGTGATACCATTTTAAAATCAGCACCATTCAAATTGTTCTAAACAGCTGTTAGGATGTTTGCTAGCCCTTCCATTGCTTCACGAAAATTAAGGCAGAATATAATGACAAAAATTACCGTATTTTGTGGACCATAAGACGCACCCCAAATTTCGTGGAGGAATAGGAAAAAAATGTTTTATTAAATTGGTGGTGCGCCTTATAGTCGAATTTTACAGTAGCTTACTTGTGGGATGACTGCGGTGGTGTGGGGTCAGAAAAGGCAGGGTCGCTGATGCAGGAAGCTGACAGCGGAGGCAAGAGTGGGGCGATGCTGCGGGCCCTGGGCTGGGAGGAAGGGGTGTTCTGGCACTGTGAGGCTATGAGTCCTGGGCTGTCAGAAAAAGTTGATGCTGAGCATAGTCCACTTACTTTCCCATTGATTTCCCTGTGGCTGGCTTCAGGAAAATGGCAGCTGGAGGCGGCACATGAGCAAATTGAGATCTTGGCTCCCATTTGACACTTTTTTTTTCATTTTTACAAGAGGTAATAAAAGTATATGGACCCAAACATTTATTATGCAATTTCTCTCAAATGTTGCACTTTCTCGTATGGGATCAAAAACTGCTGTTTGAGGGAGCACTATTTGGTTTTTGGAGAATAAATGTGGCCGTAATAGATTGTAGACACTCTGCTACATTTGCAAAGCTCCTGAGTAGCGATGAGCAAACCTTTCATGTTTCGGTTCCTTCCGATGTTCACCGAGCAGTTCGTCGAGTGTACTCGAACCCCATTTAATTCAAGGCAACACCAAACATATACACTTAACTAGCAACAAAAAGCTTCCCAAACAGCTAAAATTAGGGGCAGACACCATGAAAAGTGGCATTAATTGACACACAGTAGAAATTTGTTAATGGCACAGCAGCAGTCAGCCATGGCCCATGCATAAGGCATGCTGGTGTAGCACAGGCACAGCTTTCTTAGAGAAGTAATGGTGACTGGGAAACTGGTACTGGGGACTGCGATGGCCATCAACTCTCGGAAACTGTCTGTATCCATCTGGTGAAAAGTCAGTATTTTGTGGCCAACAGACTGGAGATGGTGGAGTTCAAGCTCTTAACTTTGGCATGTGTAGGAGGAAACATTCTTTTACGTGACCATAACTGTGGGATCAAGGACTGGTTGCTGTGCTGAGAGAGGGTAGAGTAGAGTGAATAGGACAAACTGCTAGACTGTGAGTGAGGTCCAGGTGGAGATGTTATGGTGGATTGAGAAAGATGTGTTGTGCTTGGTAAAACAAAAACAGCAGGCAAGTCTACTTCTCTAACAACTGACGGGCTCTCACTCCCTCTGACTGTAGGGGATAAACAAGTGGAGTTTCTGCGGCCGGAGACATGTGTGAAAACATTTAGCATGGTGATGGAGGAGGAAGAAGCAGCAGATGTGGTTGATGGGATGGCCGGTGGTTGGCGAGGCCCCCTAGTACGCATTTTAGCGCAGTGCGATTCCCAGACTAAGGCATGTTGATCGCGCATGTGCCGGTTCATGCATGTACACACATGTACAAATGTACACACATGTACAAAACACGTTCTCCCCGCTCATCATACAGCACCTCTATCCTAGACAAAGTCAAAACAAAAACATTAGTGGAAACGCCATCATTTACCGACCTTTAACCGAATTTTGACAAATTTGAGCAAAAATACTTGTGAAACTGAACACAAACTTGAATGTGCTACATTTGTGCCCAATTTGAGATTGGCGAACGTTTTCCAAACAAGTTTGCTCATCTCTTCTCCTGATCCTGAGGTGCTAAAACAGCAGAAAACCCCACAGCTGACCCCATTTTGGAAAATAGACCCCTCAAGGAATTCATCTAGGAGTGTGTTGACCATTTTATACCCACAGCTTCTTCACAGAACTTTACACCACTTGGATGTGAAATGAAAAATTATATTTTTTCCAGTGAAAATTTGTTTTAGCTCTAAAACTTGAAATTTTCACAAGCAATAACAGGAAAAAATGACCCCAAAATTTGTTGCACAATTTTTCCAGAAGGCATGATGTCTCATATGTGGTCAAAACCTAATGTTTTGGCACATGGCATGACTCAGAAAGGAAAGAGTGCAATTTCTCTGGAGTAGATTGTGGATGCCATGCTGCATTTAGAGAACCCCTAAGGATCTGGTACAGTAGAAATCCCCCACAAGTAACCCAATTTTTCAAACTAGACCCATCAAGCAATTCAACTAGGGATGTGTTGAGCATTTTAAACTCATGGTTGCTTCTCAAAAGTGTATAACATTTTGGATGCGCAAAGGAAAAATTACGTTTTTTTTCAGGAAAATTCTGTTTCAGACCCAACATTTTAAGTTATACATAATTTGTTACGCATTTTCCATTTTGCATTATTGTACAACCATAATGCAAAATGGAGGGAAGAAGAAAGAAAAGTAATGGGGGCAGAGAGGGAAAGGCCACGTCTAGATAACCAAGGGGGTCCTCGACATGATCAATGGCCTTAAAAACTGTGACTTTCCCAGTCCACCTACCAGCTCCTGTCAGCTCACTGTCCACTTTTCTCTGATGCCTGTTGCCGATACATTGTTCTTCAAGCTAGACGAGACACAAGAATTTACCTCCACTTCCCAGGATATGGGGTGCACCAAAGTATTCATGGGGGATCTCTAGTACACACCTTGTGCCTAATTCAAATTCATTTGTAAATGATTAAATATTAAACACAACAATACTGATGTGAGGGGGCAATCTTAATATTTTATTAATATCGTGACACAGCATTAAATATTAAGAGTTCATAATTTTAGTTTTGTGCAGTGATAAATTAGTAATATCCACAGGGATGTCACTTTATTACAGCAACAAGTCTGCAGCATTAAGTAGTAGAACACTTTATTTTGGCCACGACAGGTAGATTTAACCTTGTGGCTTCTGGATATTTTTTTCTGGCACAATTCCTTGAGTTACGAAAGCAACATCCATTTAACCAAAGTTTTCTCTGATTGTTCTGTTATAGCATATAACATGCAAAGCTGCAGATGCTCCAGAAACAGCGGTCACACCTAGGTCCTGGTGATGATGGAGGCTCCCTTTGCTCCACATGAAAACCACAGAATTATAAGTGGTATATGGTAGCTGGGGGGATTGGTATAAATTCGCTTTTGTACATTATAAACTTGCAACTGACGGTGTGGAAAAGAGAGACAGGCAGGAGATTGAAAAAGGGAAATTTGAGACTTACCGAAGGTTGACGCGTAAGAGACTCTGCACGGGAGTTTCCCCCCGCAAAGATTCAGATAAAGTGACGGCCGCTGATTCCCTCCGTGGTGTGACAGGACCGGGATCTCAGGCGACCGCTGCGACGACACAGCAATCCGGTACAGTGGCCAGGACACTGCCCCCCTGTCTTCTCCCACAGCCGCGGCCCCGTCATCACCGACCTCAGGGGACGACACCTCGCTATAGGCGGCCGCAGAGCCCGTCCCGGTTACTGAGGGGACACTGAGCAGAATTTGTTAACGTTTATGTTTTTTTTGAAACTGCGTCATGACCTGGCTGGGGAACGAGCGCCTCTAAACGGACGCCTGGGAGATTGACCCCCTGAACAGTTTCTTCAGGGCCCGTTGTGCCCCACCGACCCCACTTCTTCAGGGCCTGTTGTGCCCCACCGTGCCAGCTTCTTCAGGGCCCGTTGTGCCCCACCGACCTCATTTCTTCAGGGCCTGTTGTGCCCCACCGTGCCAGTTTCTTCAGGGCCCGTTGTGCCTCACCGACCCCATTTCTTCAGGGCCCGTTGCGCCCCACCGCCCAGTTTCTTCAGGGCCTGTTGTGCCCCATCGTTCCGGTTTCTTCAGGGCCTGTTGTGCCCCATCGTTCCGGTTACTACAGGGCCCGTTGCGCCCCACCGTCCAGTTTCTTAAGGGCCTGCTGCGCCCCATCGTTCTGGTCTCTTCGGGGCTGTATAAGCACAAGTCCTTCCGGGAAGTCGTGGATTACAAGGCAGCCACATCTGCAACCCCTGAGTGGTCGTGAACTCGAGCGACGCCCGGAAGGCTAAGTGTATTATAGAGAAAATAAGGACCCTTTTTGTTTTTTTAATGTTGTTTTACGAGTCCCTGCGAGGACAAATAAGTGTTTCCCCTTTTCTCTGATTTAAGCAGTTTTAGCCCTTGCGGCTTTAAAACTTATAAAAGTTTATTTCACTCCACATTCAGTCTCGTGTCTCGTCACTGCATCCTGTGAGCCTGCTCGAACCCTACAGGTATATGGGCACGGGAATAGGGTGGAGGATATGTATGATGGGTATATGGGCACGGGACTATTGGATGGAAGATATGAATGATGGGTATATGGGCACTGGACTTTGGGATGGAGAATATGTATGATGGGTATATGGGAACGGGACTATGGGACGGTGGATATATATGATGGGTATATGGACATGGGAGTATGGATTGGAGGATATGTATGATGGGTATATGGGCACGGGACTATGGGATGGCGGATAATCATTATAATTTGTTATACAGCAACTAACCACAGTTAGTTACTATGCTCGGGCAACGCCGGGCTCTTCAACTAGTAATAATAATAATAATAATAATAAAAAAATAACATTTCACATTAGTCTACTTTAAGTCAGCATCATTTTCATGCTTCCTTTTCTTTTGTTAGGATGTTTGAATTTATAAATCCTATTTTTTTTACAGACCTATTCACTTATGTAGTGAATTTCAGGTGTCTATATAACAAAAAGTTCTAAAAAGTGATACCATTTTAAAATCAGCACCATTCAAATTGTTCTAAACAGCTGTTAGGATGTTTGCTAGCCCTTCCATTGCTTCACGAAAATTAAGGCAGAATATAATGACAAAAATTACCGTATTTTGTGGACCATAAGACGCACCCCAAATTTCGTGGAGGAATAGGAAAAAAATGTTTTATTAAATTGGTGGTGCGCCTTATAGTCGAATTTTACAGTAGCTTACTTGTGGGATGACTGCGGTGGTGTGGGGTCAGAAAAGGCAGGGTCGCTGATGCAGGAAGCTGACAGCGGAGGCAAGAGTGGGGCGATGCTGCGGGCCCTGGGCTGGGAGGAAGGGGTGTTCTGGCACTGTGAGGCTATGAGTCCTGGGCTGTCAGAAAAAGTTGATGCTGAGCATAGTCCACTTACTTTCCCATTGATTTCCCTGTGGCTGGCTTCAGGAAAATGGCAGCTGGAGGCGGCACATGAGCAAATTGAGATCTTGGCTCCCATTTGACACTTTTTTTTTCATTTTTACAAGAGGTAATAAAAGTATATGGACCCAAACATTTATTATGCAATTTCTCTCAAATGTTGCACTTTCTCGTATGGGATCAAAAACTGCTGTTTGAGGGAGCACTATTTGGCATAGATATCCTAAATTTCACAATTGGTAGGCCCCACTCTGACAGGTGTATTTTTTAGGGCAGAGGCGTTCTGTGGAGACTTCTGACACCAGTGAAACTGATCCCTGAGTGTGTGTGACGCATTGTCTCTTTGCATGATTCTCCATATCCGCACACTGTAAGATGACCCAACAGTCTGGGACCCAGCCTTTTAGTCTTGGAAGGGGTACACCAGTATATAAAAAAACCTGTAGCTTACTGGTGAAACAGATGCAATGTATATACATTAGGTAGCAGATATTATTCTTGCTTTCACATTGTAAGGGAGTCCAAGGCCGTAGTCGTGGCCCACAATGGTGGCTGTTTCAGCACACCCTGGCCCTCCGTCACATGCACACAATGTACCCTTTGTAGCGTACCTTTCTCTGTACCTTCAGATCCATCCTCTCTGATCTGCTGAGGATTTCCTTCTGACGGTTTTGAACAAAGAGAGACAGAGTCCAGTTCCAACTTCAAATAAACTATTTTACTTGCTTTCATTCTCAGCATGTCCAGCTCAGTCACAGCAACACCATAGAGAACATCACCACGCACATTCCTTTCTTTCCCCGTGCTTTCCCTCACTTTGTCTGAAATGTTCATACCAGCTCGTCCGGTACCGCAGCGTTCCTTCTGGCCAGCCTAACTATCTTCAGGAGTTCCATTGTCCGTTTTGCTCCAGACAAAAGGGCATCAGCCCCGTAGTTAGCTGCTGCATTTTGGAGCTGCTCTGCATTACTTTACTGCTGTGACCTTCGGCTCACAGGACCTGGACGACTGGGCTACTTGCTGAAACTTTATGTTCCCAACTGCCCTGTCCGGGCTCTCAGTCCCTACTGACTAAAATGGGGAAACTCACTGATTTACCCACAGTTGGCCCCTCCTATGTTAACTACCCTGATCTATGTGTGCTTATGTGTCCCCATCTAGTGGGCTAACTTAAGTACTGCACTTTCCCTACAACCTATATATTTACACCTTACACAGTAGCAGCATTACAAAACATACATGACATAACACGAACACAGGCAAGGGGAGTGGGGCACCACCTGGCCTTGGCAGACCCCTTACAACATCATGTGCATTATACAGAGCCACATAATTTGTGGTTACAGCTGGCAGCACATGTATTGTGAGAAATTATGTAGTACACTTTTATGGGGTCCTCCATTTCTAGTTTGTTTTTGTTGTAACCACAGCTCACTTTGGTGTAGTAGCCAGTTGTGATTGGCTGGCTTTGTGTGGCGTCACAGTGGCTATAAAAGGCCGCGACCGCTGACCGCCATATTACTTCTGCCGATCTTAGCATAGGGAGAGGTTGCTGCTGCTCGTTCTCAATAGGGAGAGTGTTTAGGCAGTAAAAAAAAAAAGGGCTTCTGCTGATAGCGATTTTCACTGTACAACACAACAGTACAGTGTGCAGTGACAGGGGAGGCTATATTTGTGTGCAGCAGCTCTGTTGGTGATTAGGCTGCCTTATAAGGCTCCCTGATAGCTGCATTGCTGTTTGCACACTGCTGTGCAGAGTGCTTTTTTAAAAGCAAGAAGACTTTTATTCCTTTTTTCTGCACAGTTTCCAAGCGTTCATTTTTTCACACTTTTGTGTGTAGCAGCGCTGGTGGTTATTAGGCTGCCTTATAAGGCTACCTGACAGCTGCACTGCTGTGTGCACACTGCTGTGCAGACTGCTTTTTTCAAAGCAAAAATACTTTTATTCCTTTTTTTCTGCACAGTAGTTACTGTCACTTTCAGCAGGTATGATATTATCTGTGTTACAGTAGTTACTGAGCGTAAATTTTTGCACACACCGTATAGAGGTGTACGCTCCTTACACACTACTGTGTACCGGCTGGTATCACGGACAAATACATGCTATATGTGTGTGACTCCGTAAAAAAATACACGGAGATTAACATTTTTCCATACGTACACCGTATAGAGGTGTCCGATTCTCAAACAGTATAGGATATCTGCTGTTCTTATTACGGTCACATCTACACAGAGTCAGCATGTGTGTGTGAGACTCCGTAAATATATATACGGACATTTCCAGTTCTCCATACACCGTATTGAGCTGTCCGATTCTCAAACAGTATTGTATATCTGCTGTTCTTATTACGGTCACATCTACACAGAGTCAGGATGTGTGTGTGAGACTCCGTAAATACATATACGGACATTTCCATTTCTCCATACACCGTATTGAGCTGTCCGATTCTCAAACAGTATTGTATATCTGCTGTTCTTATTACAGTCACATCTACACAGAATCAGCGTGTGTGTGTGTGACACTCCGTAAATACATATGCGGACATTTCCATTTCTCCATACACCGTATTGAGCTGTCCGATTCTCAAACAGTATTGTATATCTGCTGATCTTATTGCAGTCACATCTATACAGAGTCAGCGTGTGTGTGACACTCCGTAAATACATATATGGAGATTGACAGTTTCACCAACAACGTATACAGCTGTACACTTCTGATACGTACCGTATATCTGCTTGTTGGATTATGGTGAAATACATACTGGGTGAGCATCTGTGACTCACAAAATATATACAGAGATTTCACTTTTTACATACACCTTACACAGCTGTACGCTCCTCATACAGTACCATTTCTCTGCTGGTATTTTTGGTACATTTTCCCAAACATGAGGAAGTATGGTGGAAGAGGCTGCGGATGTGGGCGGGGGGACGCAGCTGGTACTGATGGTGGTGGTGGTGCATCGGCTGGTTCTGGCAAAAGCACTATAGCAGCTAAGGCAGGAGGTGTTGAGCCTGCGTCATCGTCTGGCTCAAGAAGGCCTTTAAGGTTCCCTTTTCTGGGAGTAGGTAAACCGCTTTTAAAGCCGGAGCATCAGGAACAGGTTTTGGCTTACCTTGCCGAGACAGCCTCCAGCTCTATTGCCTCCTCTTCTGAAGTTACAAAAACTGTAAGCACAGAGTCATAAGTGCAGGCTTCTGGTCAGGAAAAACACCTTTCCTTGTGTCCTTCTCCCACACCAAAAGTGAAGGATGCGGCAGGCCACACTTCAGATTACTCCATGGAGCTCTTTTCACATACCGCTCCTGGGTTATCAAGTCAAATCCTGAATTCCCCAGTCCAAGATGAATCAGAGATGGAGTGCACTGATGCACAGCCACTGCTAGATGATTCTGCTGGTACACTGACCCACAGCATTACATTCCCCTCACACTCTACAGAGCCAGAATGTGACAGTGATGAAACTCAGGTGCCCCTTCCCGCATACTATACCACCTTACACAGTGACACATAGGAAGGGGCAGATGAAAGTGCTGGTTCCCTGAGCAGGTGCGGGGTCCTACTCGTGGGCGACGGCAGTGGCACAGGGCCCCTCATAGTACACAAAAGTGTCTCTGCCGGTGAAAGGACCCACTCACCGTGAGACATACCGTCATACTATGTGGGGCCAGTGCTGTTGCCCATGAGTGGGCCCCCCATGCTTGCTCAGGGCCACAGCACTTGCAATACTTACCTCTCCCATCTCCACCGCCGTGACGTCTTCCGCCTTTCCTGACAGTGACATTCAGGTTACAGAGCGCGATGACATCACGTCTGTATGCCCTCTACCGAAACAGTACAAGTGCAGAGAGCTTGAGGATGGCAATGCTGAGGAGTCCAGAGTAGAGCAGTGCCCAGCGAGGAGAGGTATTTAATTTTTTTAAATGTTGGGAGGATTTTTGGGGAGCAATATACACTGGAGAATGATATATGGGGCACATCATACACTGGAGCATCATCCATTTGGCCCATCATATACTGGAGCATTCCAAATGGGGGACATCATACACTGGAGCAGCATTTACGGGGCCCATTATACACTGGAGCATTAGAAATGGGGCCCATTATATATGGAGCATTATTTGGGCCCATAACACACTGGAGCCTCGTCCATGGGAACCAACATATACTGGAGCATTCCAAATGGGGGACATCAGACACTAGAGCAGCATTTACGGGGCCCATTATACACTGGAGCATTAGAAATGGTGCCCATTATAAATGGAGCATTATTTGGGCCCATAAGACAGTGGAGCATCATCCATAGGGACCAACATATACGGTAGCATTATGTGGAGCTCATCATATGCTGTATGGAACATTATATGGGACCAATTATTCTGTATGGAGAAATATATGGGGCTCATTATTCTGTATGGCGCACAATTTGGTGACCGTATGGAGTAATATACTGTCCATTTTTTGAGCTATTGTAGAATTTAAAATAGATATCAGTCATGTCATGTAAGCAGTGAAGTATTTTTCATTGTACTATACCTATATTTCTGTGCCGTGTCGGAGCATTATGAATTGTGGTATGTGTTAAATGGGCGCACTGACACTCTTTGGCTCAGGGAACATGAAAACCTGGCACCAGCCCTACCCCCCACAACTTTAGCCAAATAACCCCCAGTTTTCAATGCGTAACTATTATTATAAAGTAAATTAAGGTTGACAAGCTTAAGTAATAAGAATTGATGTCGTTGGCATTGAAATGGGCACTGTAGGTGTGTTTACTGTCCTCCACTCCCTGCCGACTTTGCTTCCCGATTGACTTGCATTGGGTTTCGTGTTTCAGTCGGACCCCGACTTTTCCCTATAGTCGGCTGATTTCGTTCGACCCGACTTTTAAGAAAGTCAGGTTTCATGAAACCTGACTCAACCCGAAAAAATGCAAAGTCGCTCATCTCTACTTATTAATCTTGATTTGCAATTGAATTTGGCTGTTGCCTTTGCTGTGGCTTGTGAAGAAGAAAGAAGAAGAAAAAGATGGAGACGACGTCGTCATCGCTATTGGCAACACCCCATTGTTGAAGTCTGAGAGCGCCGTGGAGCCTACCACTCGTACACAGAGCTGCGTAAAAACCTGCAAAAGTTTTTTGCCTACTCTAGGATGTCGGAACAGAGCTTCGATGACTTGCTGCAACGTGTCTGAGGATCCATCACCAGGCAGGACACACAGCTACGTCGAGCAATTCCTGCGGAAGAATGTCTGTTGGTGACTCTGAGGTACGTAATGTGGAAAAACAAACACATGTCGTTAGTATTATTGTTTGAAAAGCCATGTACTTATTTTTTTCCCCCCATTTTCTGTTCGGCAGATTCCTGGCTACCGAAGAGACCTTATCATCTCTACATTTTCAATTCCGGATTGGAGTGTCCACACTTTCTGGGATTGTTGGAGACACTTGCCGTGCTTTATGTGACGTTTCTGCATGAAGATTTCCTCCCCAATCCACAACTGAACTCTGGCTGGAAAATGTGCAAAATTTCTGGGCATTTGCAATTTTACAAACTGTTTGGGCGCTGTGGATGGCAAACACATTCGGATTATGAAACCACATTCAGATTATAAAAGAAACAAAACAGGGCGCATCCACTGTGTGAAACCTTTAAAACACAATTGTAATGGAGAGGCAAGGAGAGACTCACCTGATAGGGTTGAGAAACTTCGGTCACAACACCTACAAACGCATGAAACAGCTGCTGCAATCTGCACAGAGTTCAAAGACTTGTAAGTAGTGTTGAGCTTTCCGATACCGCAAGTATCGGGTATCGGCCGATATTTGCCGTATTGGAAATCCGATACCGATTCCGATATTTTTTTTTATATCGGATACCGGAATCGGAAGTCCCAAATTGAAAAGAGCCACTTTTGTGGCTCTGATTGGCTGCCGAAATGACATCATCATGATGCGCGGTTTGTGCGCATCATGAAGTGCCATCACTTTGGGCCTTCCGCGTGGTCTGTACCGGCCTGCCGGGGGGCTGTGCAGGCTCCGGGAGGTCGGTGCCGGCCTGCCGGGGGGCTGTGCAGGCTCCGGGGGGTCGGTGCCGGCCTGCCGGGGGGCTGTGCAGGCTCCGGGGGTCTGTGCAGGCATCGTCCGATGGGACTACAAGTCCCATCGGGCGATGCCTGCTACCATGACGGTGATTGACACATTTGCCAATGATGGGAAAGTAGTAGTCCCATCATCCGGCCTATGTGTTGAATGTAAAAAAAAAAAAAAAAATTACATACATACTACATACATACATGCTACATACATACTACATACATGCTACATACTACATACATGCTACATGCTACATACATGCTACACACATACTACATACATGCTGCATACATACTACATACATACTACATACATGCTACATACATACTACATACATACTACATGCTACATACATGCTACATACATGCTACATACTACATACATGCTACATACATACTACATGCATGCAACATACATGCCACATACATACTACATACATACTACATACATACTACATACATACTACATGCTACATACATGCTACATACATGCTACATACATACTACATACATACTACATACATACTACATACATGCTACATACATGCTACATACTACATACATGCTACATACATGCTACATACATACTACATGCATGCAACATACATGCTACATACATACTACATACATGCTACATACATACAACATACATACTACATGCTACATACATGCTACATACATGCTACATACATGCTACATACATACTACATGCTACATACATGCTACATACATGCTACATACATACTACATGCATGCAACATACATGCTACATACATACTACATACATGCTACATACATGCTACATACATACTACATACATACTACATACATACTACATGCTACATACATGCTACATACATACTACATGCTACATACATGCTACATACATACTACATACATGCTACATACATACTACATACATGCTACATACTACATACATGCTACATGCTTCATACATGCTACATACATGCTACATACTACATACATGCTACATACTACATACATGCTACATACATACTACATGCATGCAACATACATACTACATACATACTACATACATGCTACATACATACTACATACATGCTACATACATGCTACATACATGCTACATACATATTACATGCTACATACATGCTACATACATGCTACATACATACTACATGCTACATACATGCTACATACATACTACATACATGCTACATACATACTACATACATGCTACATACATACTACATGCATGCTACATACATACTACATACATACTACATACATGCTACATACATGCTACATACATACATACTACATACATACTACATGCTACATACATGCTACATACATGCTACATACATACTACATGCTACATACATGCTACATACATACTACATACATGCTACATACATACTACATACATGCTACATACTACATACATGCTATATGCTACATACATGCTACATACTTGCTACATACATGCTACATGCATGCTACATACTACATACATGCTACATACTACATATATGCTACATACATACTACATGCATGCAACATACATATATACTACATACAATACATTCATACAATACATACATATAGACATACAGTACATATAACATAGAGTACATACTTACCATCACTTGTCACATTGTTCCCCGAAGCCATTGTCGTCTGAGGATTAAAAATTAAAATAACAAACCACAAATGTACTCACCCTTGATCTGCAGAATTCCACGTATGTCCCACGACGATTTTGTGTGGAGAACAGCAGCATCAGCTGATGCTACCATTCTCTACGAGCGCCAGGAATCCAATGACGGAAGGAAGATTTCCTTCCGCACTGTATTCCTCTGCCACTGTAAAAAAAAAGTCCCTAAAGTGCCATAAAGTGAGACTCGGGCCTTTTTTTTACAGTGGATTCCTGGCGCTCGTAGAGAACGGCAGCATCAGCTGATGCTGCTGTTCTCCACACAAAATCGTCGTGGGACATACGTGGAATTCTGCGGATCAAGGGTGAGTATATTTGTGGTTTGTTATTTTAATTTTTAATCCTCAGACGACAATGGCTTCGGGGAACAATGTGACAAGTGATGGTGAGTATGTACTCTATGTTATATGTACTGTGTGTCTATATGTATGTATTGTATGAATGTATTGTATGTAGTATATATGTATGTTGCATGCATGTAGTATGTATGTAACATGTATGTAGTATGTAGCATGTATGTAGTATGTAGCATGTATGTAGTATGTAGCATGCATGTAGTATGTAGCATGTATGTAGTATGTAGCATGTATGTAGCATGTATGTAGCATGTAGCATGCATGTAGTATGTAGCATGTATGTAGTATGTAGCATGTATGTAGCATGTATGTAGCATGTAGCATGTATGTAGTATGTAGCATGTATGTAGCATGTATGTAGTATGTAGCATGTATGTAGCATGTATGTAGTATACATGTAGCATGTATGTAGTATGTATGTAGCATGTATGTAGTATGTAGCATGCATGTAGTATGTAGCATGTATGTAGTATGTAGCATGTATGTAGTATGTAGCATGTATGTAGCATGTATGTAGTATGTATGTAGCATGTATGTAGTATGTATGTAGCATGTATGTAGTATGTATGTAGCATGTATGTAGTATGTATGTAGCATGTAGCATGTATATAGTATGTATGTAGCATGTAGCATGTATGTAGTATGTATGTAGTATGTAGCATGTATGCAGCATGTATGTAGTATGTATGTAGCATGTATTTATGTAGTATGTATGTAGTATGTATGTAATTTTTTTTTTTTTTTTTACATTCAACACATTAGCCGGATGATGGGACTACTACTGTCCCATCATTGGCAAATGTGTCAATCACCGTCATGGTAGCAGGCATCTCCCGATGGGACTTGTAGTCCCATCGGACGATGCCTGCACAGACCCCCGGAGCCTGCACAGCCCCCCGGCAGGCCAGCACAGCCCCCCGGCAGGCCGGCACAGCCCCCCGGCAGGCCGGCACCGACCCCCGGAGCCTACACAGACCCCCGGGGAGTCAGCACAGCCCCCTGGCAGGCCAGCACCGACCCCCGGAGCCGGCACAGGCCCCCGGGGAGTCGGCACAGACACCCGGCAGGCCGGCACAGCCTCCCGGCAGGCCGGCACCGACCCCCGGAAGGCCCGTACAGACCCTCGAAAGGCTGTACGTGGGAAAAAAAGGGTATTTCTAATTCCGATACCGGAAGTCCCATAGACTTGAATGGGACTTCCGGTATCGGAATCGGCGATACCGATACTTTTTTTTAAGATCGGCCGATCCATTCCGATCCGATATTTTCAAGTATCGGCTGGTATCGCTCAACTCTACTTGTAAGTGAAGATGGCTTTAAGGTGCAATGATACACTGTGCTGCTGTAGGTATAATTCAAGGAACTTTATTGGTGCCTACGCGTTTCCTGAGCTGTCCCAGCTCACTTCATCAGGGCCTTTTTTTTTTTTAAACAATTGTATTTTAATAGAATATATTAAAACCGCATATACAGTAATAAGAATACATACTGAAGAACAATAAAAAGAAAATATATATATTTCTTTTGAAATAGACACGGGGGATCACGGGGTCCAATAAAAAATAAGTTAAAACCATCTTCAAGGAGTCTAGAACACAGTTCCAAAGTTGAGAGTGTATGGTGTTTTAATCCACAAGCTCAATGAAAGAATCATTTGCGATCCCCTGCTGTAATGTCTGTACTCTTTTATCCCCCCCGCCTAGGAGCTGTGGTATGATCAGACCATGTTCTTGCACGGTCAGACACAGCCATTACTCAGTACACAGCAGGGACACATTTATAAGATTATCTCAGTACAGGAATATTTTAAACACATATAATTGTGGAACTTATTATTATTCCAATATCTATTGATTAAATGGAACATTTGTTCATGGGAAAACCCCTTTAAGCTCTCTTTTTCAGTGGAAGTCTATGAAGCCATGAGAAATATAATTTTTTTTTACCAAACTAGGAAAGTAATTAGAGAAAAATGCAACTTTTCCAATCATTAGTGAATAATATTCTACCAAATGGGTGGTATGCCAATATGGGAAGCCGTGTGTTATAGGAAGTGATTGCATTAATCTGGGACCTCCACCGTTATCACTGATATTTGTTGTTAGTTGCTATTCTAGTAGCCATGCTATGCATTAGATATTCTCTTTAAAAGGGTTGTCCACTATCTTGAAGTAAATTAAGTAAATTAACTTTCCTAAATGAAGTAAAAAAATATATACTCATCTCTTGCACTGTCGCCGTTCCAGCGATGTCGGCGCTGAGTCTGCTGGGGTTCAAATGACATTGTTATGCCCCTCAGGTCTTCATTCAGTCAGAGGCTAAAAATGGACTTCTGCACTCTCACGTCCATTGGATGAATGTTGGACAAGCAGGAGATGTGAGAGCGCAGTGGCCACTGATTAGTTGTAGTGCTCAGGTGGCATAACAGTGTCAGGCAAGCGTTGGGAGAACTGGTGCCCACATTGCTGGAACAGTGCTGATGCGGGAGGTGAGTGTAAAGTACTTTTACCTTATAACAGGGGCTATTTATTTTAAGAGGAGTTGTCCAGGTAGTGAATAACCATCTTAAAATTTATTGACTCTGATATGAGCATGGGGGACTGATTAATGTATTTAGCTATCCAACGTACAAATTACACAACCTGATCCTTAAGCGCTGCATATTTGTGTCACTTGTGCATTGTGATAAGTCTGCTATGTCTGCAGCACTGTAACGGGGGCCAAGGTGGTAGTCATGGCGAGGGGCTGCTGCTGCTCCATTACACCCTGGAGCTCCGCTACGCAATTAAAATGTTGATTTTGTTGCGTGCTTTGTTTGCAAGGTGTCTCACCTACCTGTGGGCAAATGCTCTCCTCAGTCTGCAGAGTTCACACTTCTTTCAGTAAAACACATACTGTATATACTCGAGTATAAGCTGAGATTTTCAGCCCTTTTTTTAAGGCTGAAAGTGCCTGTGTTTAGCTGTCACATGGTACCACTCATTAAAGTCATGAATACATCTCCCCTCGATAAAGCCAAGTGCGAAACGCGCGTTGGGGTGTTCGCTGCTACTAGGTATGGATACAGACCTTTCTATTTAATACATTTATCTCTTTGCACTGTTGCTGTAGCATCTTTCTATTAGGGACTATAGTCTCAAGTACTATACTATGAGACACTTTTGGGCAATAATAGCACAGCATTATATTTATGTCTTTGAGCTATGGAATTTAACTCCTTAACAGACAATTTTTGTCTGGGAACTTCTATCTCCAATATCTAAGTTTTATTCAATATTGCACAAATATTGCTCCACCGCATGAGATTTCCCTTTATTTATTTATGCATTTGCATTTTATATATTATCTAAAAGATGGGATTCTCTTGCTTCTTTTTAGGCTTTGAAATAGGATATATATTTTTGGGAGGCTTTTTATGCACCTTGTAATAAGAATATCATCATCATATTTTGGTCTTCTATAACAATATATGCTACGAAAATAATCAGTTTATCCATGCTATTAAATCATCTCTGCAGCATTTTTTTGTATTTGTGTTTCCCCACTTCTACTCTTTTTTGCATTGTCGCGTACTGTATATTAATAAACTCTGTTTTTCATTACAAAAAAGAGTTGCATTGTTGCACATACCAATTTAAAATAAACAAATTTGTTTTTTATGGTAAATAGCTTCCTCTTCTTTTTGGAATTTCTATGCACTTTTTGGAAGTACCTATTTATTTGGGCAAAATATTTATCTGATTACTGTATATACTCGAGTATAAGCCGAGATTTTCAGCCCATTTTTTAAGGCTGAAAGTGCCTGTGTTTAGCGGTCACATGGTAGCACTCATTAAAGTCATGAATATGCGCATAATGAGTGGTACCACGTGACCACTGAAGGAAGGAAGAGCTGCGGCGCCGGAGACCATGGGAGAAGAAGGGTTGCAGAGGCGCGTCAGGAGAGGGTGAGTATGACGAGGAGGATGGAGGAGCCATATTCACCTCTCCCCATTCCACCGCTGTGTGCCGCTCTGTCTTCCACATCCTCTGGCAGTGACGCTGAGGTCAGAGGGCGCGATGACGTAGTTAGTGCATGCCGCGCCCTCTGCCTGAACAGTCACTGACAGAGGACCCGGAAGGCAGAGCGGCATGCGGCGGTGGAAGGGGGAAAGGTGAATATAGACAGTGCTGGGGGCCTGAGCCAGCAGTGACACCACCACCTGTCCCCCATAGCGCGCAGGTGTCCCCCCCTGCTCAGGATACCAGCACCTGGCCCCCAGCGACGAGAGGTGAGCATGTCATTTCTTTTTATTTGCAGCAGCAGCAGCATATGGGGCATATTCTATGGAGCATCTTATGGGGCCATAACCTTTATGGAGCGGCATATGGGGCATAATCTATGGAGCATCTTATGGGGCCATAACCTTTATGGAGCAGCATATGGGGCATATTCTATGGGGCCATTACTAACCTTTGTGCAGCATTATATGTGGCATATTTCGTATGGAGCATCTTATGGGGCCATCATGAACTGTATGGAGCATTATATGGTGCTCCTGATTCAATATGGATATTCAAAAACATTTAACCTACCGATTTCTCAATTAATTTTAATTTTATGGGTATCTATTTTTATTTTTGAAATTTACCAGTATCTGCTGCATTTTCCACCCTAGGCTAATACTCGAGTCAATAAGTTTTCCCAGGTTTTTATGGCAAAATTAGAGGGGTTGGCTTATACTCATGTCAGCTTATACTCGAGTATATACAGTACATTTCCAGAGTCCAAGCTCACTTTCAGTAAAACTTTACTCAATTCGTGCATCTTCATAAGAGATTTGGTCCAACAATCTTCAAAAGACATAAGAACTTTTCCTCCTGAGTTCTCCCTGATCTTTCCTGTCAGCATGACTTCTGGCAACATGGTATCCAGTACCGCAATTCCCTGGGCAATCAAGCTAGCTGATTCTAGGCGCTCCCCGTCCACTTTCCCCATCTTGGGTGAAAATCAGGATGCCACTGCAAATCCTGGTCGGACCATAAGTCCCGGACATCACGGAACTTAGACCACAGCCTAGCCACTGATCCTTTCAGGCTGCCTAGATCCACTTGTGCCCCACAATCTTTCATTCTTCATATCTCTCCTTTCCAGTTCTTCTTGTCTCTTTCTCTCTCACTCTTAACAACAACTGAATACCTCTAACAAAACATCCCCTAACATCTAGCTAACTTCTCCTATACTATCTTCCTATTGGGGTAACCATTCAACTACTCTGGCTAAAACCCATTCTTATCTTATTCTGACATCTACTTCTAACTCTATAGTGCCCCCCTTGACACTAAACTGAAACTACATTGTCATAACACTTACCAATACTACATGCTAAACCTATCTGAGTCAATAACTGTCCCTATTCTCATCCCTAGCACAATATAATATGAAAGACATAAGCACATGATGTTAGGGTTGGGAATCGCACTAAATATAAAATATAATAAAGTGCGATCGCAACCCGGAGTCCACCTTGCAGAGATGACAAATTGCTGCTCGGTAATGGTGGACGTCAACTGAACACCGGCGGAGTGACCTTAGACACGGTGTGCACAGAAGGGAACTCTATTACAGCACAGAGCCACAGAAAGAGACGCCGAAGCTGGTTACCTCACAGACTACAGCTAAAGGAACCGCTACTGCAGCGCCATGGAATAACCCTAGAGAAACGCTGTGCCCTGTTAGCAAACACAGGGCGCAGCCGACAGTGGTGTTACCGCACTGCGTGTGTACAGCGCCGCCCTGGCGGATGCCACTAACCAGCTCAAGCTTAGCGCTGGAAAGCGCAATGACTGCGCACAGCACCGCTGAGACGGACACTGCGACGTATGCAGTACAGAGGTGTCTCATGCAGAGGACACTCTCTGGCTGAGCGTGTAATAGGTGCTGGGAGCACTGCGGCGCTATGCATTGTCACCGCTTGGCACTGACTCAAGACCCTAACCATATGTATCAAAGGAAAGGGGTTTCTTACTGGGTCATTCAACAGTTCACAAGCATCCATCATTACACACAACACTATCCATAACTGTCTATACTAGCGCATGGCCGAGCGGCCATGCGGCTCTTTTATAGTGGCGTCCTTCTGGGACCTTCCCAGTAGTGGACCAATCCGAGCAGGAATGGGACCTGCGCATGTGACCTCCGGCCTCCAATGAGAGGTTGTCCCACGGGCATGCTCAGTACCCAAAAGACAGGACTTAGTCCCAGAAGCATCTACTTGCTGCTGACTCAAGGATGGAGTTATAGCAGAGCCAGAAGAAGCAACCAGACGCCTAGCATCAGCCTGGGCAAGACGCCTGGACCGATGTCTTTGCTGAGCAGGAATCTCTGCAGCTGCAGAGGAATGGGAGACTGCAGAGGACATGGCTCGAGATTCCCCCTGTGCAGTGGGGGAAACTAGACGCCTAACACACTATATTATAAATAGTGACATATTACTACTCACAAACATATACTTCACACAGTATAAACAGTCACATTGTACCTGGTTTCACCAGGCAGGAATGCAGGGCCCAAAGCAGCCGCTTGCACACCCCCTACAGCACAATTTCGGGAAGGCTATCCAAGCGTGACTCCCTTGTGAACCTTTCCTAGTAATCCAGTGAACCATACACTATGTTACATAACAAACTAGATTGGTCATTCCGAGGTGTGGAAAAGCTGGGAGATGACTATTACAATCACCATTATTGCTTTCACCAGGATATAACCTTTCCCAGACTGCTAAATGGAAAATGAACCCAAGGTATCCTGCAACCGGGGATTTATTATTCCGAAGACTGGGAAGGTTGTGTGGGAACCCACGTTGGAGCTGCAATAGTATTAGTTCTCCAGTTTTTCCTTTTTTGTGAATGTGAACTCTACCTAGTTATGAAGTAATATACTGCAACAAATTGGTCACTCAGTTGTCTAGGAAACGTGGATGCCAAGCTATGTAGATGCTGTCATGATGGAGAAAATGGCGTAAACTCAAGTTCCCTCAACATCTATCCCCCGAATGGAAATAAGATCCTGACAGTAATTCTTTCTATTTTACGATTCCATTATGTAATGCTGGTATAATGCCAGTTTCAGGAATTATATTCTGCATAAACAGAAGCCGTCTATGAGGAAGACACAACCATGCTCTAAACATATTCCTATTGTCATCTCACAAAAGAGGTCGGGAGGCCGCCTGCAACAAACTGCAACCTCTTCTCCCTATAAAAACTTTTCCCTTCTCGCTCTGCACATCTGCTGATGTAACATAACCTGGAGTTGAACTTATGCAAACTGTGACCTGAATGAATGGGACATGGTGTACAGTTAATGTCAGCCCCTCATAATAACTGGTGAGACTAAAATAATCAGGCCTTTCACACACAGACATCAATGCGCCTGGAAAAAAATATTGTAACCTACTTGGAAAATTATTGGGAAGAATTTGTATCTTTGAACATACAGGGAGGGATCTTTCTAATTCATTTATAAAATCAATCCATCTATCTATCTATCTATCTACAGTATCTATAATAAAGAAAGCAGGTGACACTCAAAAATGGGAAACTATCAAAACTCCAGTGAAACGTTTAATACATTTTAAGTGCAATAGGCAACATGCAACAAGATAATGATGCAAAACACCCCTGTAGGCTATGTAAACGATTGGAGGACTACGGGGGCATCCTACTGAATGGGGGACTATGGATAATATCATATTGTTGGACTTTGGAGCTGTCACACTGAGTAGGGGATTGTGGGGGCCATCACACTGAGTAAGGGGCTATTGGAGCATCATTGTGAGGGATCATCAAACTGTGTGTATGGAGGGCTGTGGGGGAAATAATACTACACGGAGGCTGTAGGGGTATCATACTGAGGTGGTGATTGTCCCTAGTGGAGGCATTAGGAAAAAAAATCTCCAGAGTGAAACTCCATTTCAGAAAAAAGTCCAATATTATATTGATAACAGTTAAAAATCCAGCATCAAAAATGGAAAGACAGGATGACAAATGGGTTCCCTGGTGGTCTGAAAACCGACGCATTTCGACCATTCAGGTCTTAGGGCCCAGTCACAATTTTTGTGACACAACAGCGATCTCACCAGCGAGATCGCTGTGTGTGACAGCGATCAGCGACCGGCACCCCTGCTGGGATCGCTGCAAGAAACCTCTGGACATTTTTTTCGTCGCTGATCTTCCGCTGGCCAGCACGCATCGCTACGTGTGACAGGCGGGAGACCAGCGATCAGCTGTAAAATAATAAAAAAAATATAGTTATTCTCACATTCCAACATCCCGCGCAGCATTCCCGCCTCTCTCCACGCTCCGGTCCCGGTAATCCTTTGCAAGAATGAACGCGAGACTTCACGAACCGTGAGAACGGACGTCATCGTGGTAATTCTCGCAAAGGATTACTGGGACCGGAGCGTGGAGAGAGGCGGGAAAGCTGCGCGGGACGTTGGAAGGTGAGAATAACAATATTTTTTATTTTAATTCTATTTTTGACATGAATATGGCATCAGCGCTAACGAACACAGCGATGTCGCGCGCGACAGCTCACCAGCGATCACATAGTGACTTACCAGCGATCCTGACACGTTGATATCGTTGTTGGGATCGCTGGTAAGTCGCTGTGTGTGACTCCAGCTTTACTCATGGTCATGACTATCTATCTATTCTATTGTACGCTGTCAGTGTGATTTTGCTGAATTGCTGGTTTTTCAAAGGACACCGGTACGTCTTTCTCACAAGTCACACTGATGGTCCATGTGGTGTGCGAGTTTTCCTCGCACCCATAGACTCGCATTGGCAGTACGGCGATGGGAGCTGCCCCACAGGTTAACATTGGTCCGAGTGCTATGTGATTTTTTCTCGCATAGCACTCGTCCGTATTCATCTCAAGTGTGACTCCAGCCTAACTTTTAAAAAATTATGCTTTCTTTTGTTACGTCAAAAACGATTCCTACTATTCGCTCGCTCTGCATTGGGTCTCAGCTGTCAGTCAGGGCCGGGGACGCGAATACAGCCGCCAATACAGAGCGGTGACTGAACCAGCAGCGCCCCTGCCTCTCTGACTGAAACCAAATGCTAAATAAAATAAATAAATAAAGTTAATTTTCTCACCGCTGCATGCAGGTGCCAGACAGCATAATAACACTCTTAGGGCTTGTTCCCATTTGCAATGCAATCGGACTACTACAATCTGATTTTTAATAGGATTGCTTTCGGACCAATGTTATTCTATCATTGTGTGTTTATCTGCAATTTTTTTTCCCACCTCGAATCAGATTACAATCGGACTGTATAAAAATCCCAGCATACTTCTTCAATTGTATGCTAAAATCAGATTGCATTCACCAGTAAAAGTCAATGGGTGCGAGAAAAAAAATTGCACAGCACTCGGACCATATGAATGCCGTCCAATTTTTATACACCCATATCCTTGAAAACCTGACATTACAGCAGCCACATATATTGAGATCACAGTGTGACCCAACAAAATAGAATAGACGGAATAGATATATATGCATAGAATAGATAGATATAAAGATGACAGTCACATATATAATTAGTACAGTGCTTGTGTAGCTTACTGTGCATGTATTTAATAAATCCCTGCCATCCAGCTCAGTGTCTCTGCTGGATGGCAGATTGTATAGTAGCATCATGCAACAATGCAGCATGCCACCTAGATGTACTGTAGCAGAGCTAGATGCATTGTGGGACAATTGGATTATTATCTTCTTGGTGGACAGGTGAGGAATATGGCTGTTTATTATTTTAATTCTTTTACAGAAGACATTGGTTTCAGGGGATTGGGTGTTGATGTGACTATATGTGTTTTGGTCAATTTAGCTTCATTAAAGGAGTCTGTGCATTATTTAAAATAAAAGTCTTTATTCTGCGTGTTATTTTTTTACAATTATACTGTGGGGTTAGTAATGGGGGTGTCTTATAGACGCCTCTCCATTACTAACCTCTGGGCTTGATATCACCTGAGAATACAAAGGTGACATCAACCCCAATACTATCACTCCACTTGCCATTGCACCAAGAGGGCATAGTTTGGATTAGCAGAAGAATAAAGATGGCAAACTGTGTTTTCTTTCATTTCATTAAAATACTTTATTCTGCATGTGTGTTTGTTTATTTAACCCTTTCCAAACTTTAGGATTAGTTATGGACAGGTGTCTTATTGAGACCTCTCCATTATTGAGCCAGGCTTAATGTCACCTTACAATAAAAAGGTGAAATTAACCCCTTATTACTCCATATGCCACCACTACAGAGCAGTGGGAAGAAAGAGGCTAAGTGCTAAAATAGGTACATGTTACAGATGTGCCTTTTCTGGGGTGGCTGGGGGCAGATGTTTGTAGCCAAGGCGGGGGGGGCAATAACCATTGTCCCTTTTTAGGCTATTAATATCTGCCCTCAGTCAGGCTTTCCCTCTCTGGCACAGAAAATTGCGCAGGAGCCCACGCCAGTTTTTTCCATAAATAAATTATTTTAGTAAATACATACAGGTCCCAAATTTTACACACACATACTACTAACAGTATTAGACACTGACATTTATAAATCTAACTGTCCTGCAATGGTTTCCTGTATGTAAACCATGCCTCCTATACTGTAGGGTTCTGCAATGATTTTACAGAAGCCGACAAATGAATTATCGGCTATTCTGCTATCCATCTCTCTATGAAATATAAAGATATATATATATATACTATATATATACATATATGTGTCACTGACATATATGTATATATACACCTATTCTACATGTATATATCTATTCTATCTATTCTATTCTAACCTATTCTATTCTACACTGTATGCAGCAGATCATTTGCCGGCTTTAAATCTCTATCTATCTATCTATCTATCTATCTATCTATCTATCTATCTATCTATCTATCTATCTATCTATCTATCTATCTATCTATCTATCTACCTATCTATCTGTTTTGAAGATTATTTGTATTAAAACATTTACAGTTGTGTTTTACAATGCGATTTTAACATGAGCTTTTACAACTGCGGTATGTAAAAGCTCATGTTAAAATCGCATTGCATACGGATGTCATACTGTTACTAGATGCGAGGAAATCGCATCCTCGCATTGCAAACTGATTACATACGGATCACTGTTCAGGGAACATTTGTGCGATTCTCGGCCGTCAAAATCGGTAAGTGTGACTCCAGCCTTACTCTGTGACACATAGACAAAATATAATACACATAAAATAGATAAAAACAATAGTGATAAAGTCTACTGCTGATAATTATGGTACATAGTATAAATATTCTAAAACATGAAAACTCTCTTGAGAAGTTTCTGATCTATGACTATTATGATATAATTATTCCTCATGAAGCAGCAAATATTCATTACGAAGAATCTAGCTCATAGCATTATATAATATATACTATTTATAATATAAACAATTGTCTTAATATTCTTTAATATTGTGATTTTACTTTTACTGATAAAAGTATACATTTTTATGACAAATTTATGACTGATTTCTTCCAATAAGCAGTTTTTGCTTTATTTTTTTCTATAGTTATAATTTTACATGATATATTTATTTTCCGTTCAGTTACTTAGCTTGCACTTCAAGCTGTGTGTTGCTGCTTAATGTGCAGGAGTCTTGTGTAAAGCAAGCTGTACACACTTAGCGAGAGTTTGAACCTTCACCCCTCTTCCAATGGAGCATTAGCACCACCAGTTGGCCATCAAGCTTGAATAGCATCCTATGTGTACAGGCCAGGAGAGTTCTCCCCAGGACCTCCTCTAAATGACAGCTCCATCCTCCACTCTGCCTAGTGGCCTTCAAACAAATGTCACAGACAAAAAGACAGATGACTAATTGAAATGCTGGGAGTGCTCACATTAGGCACATTGCTTTTTACTCTTCTGAGGATTCATCACTTTGTAATGTCAGAGTCTACTGTGGTTCGAATTGAAATAGTAATCATAATCCTAAAGTTAACAATCCTTGTTTTTAGCTTGCAGAATAACCACAGGTTAGGCAGGAATTATTCATTAATAGTTTAGCAAGCATAATATATCTTATCTAGTATTTGGGGGTGGAAGGACATGGCCTTGCAACCAATAGACATGCGCAATAGTATTAGGGTATGTTATCAAGTTGCGTTTTTTCTGTACCCAAAATGATCCAAATGGGTAAAAAAGTGCTGAAAAAGCCCTGAAAGGATTGACATGCTGTGTCTTTGCAAAATAGCAGCAGGGCTCAAAATATGTGCAGAAAAAAAAAACACAGAGTATGCATGAGATGTCAGAAATATCATTGATTATGCTGGTACTATAAAACGTTGCAGCAAAAACATAAAAAATGTTTTTCTATATAATTATTGGAGGCCAACAACAGAGAAAGGTCGAATGATTGGAACCAAGTTATATTACTTCAACAAGTAGGAAATTACCCTATATGTTAAATATTCTACAAGGTTGCATAAATAAGCGCTGAAATACCCTCAGTCTCTGTTGTACACAAAGCTGTGTTTGCGGGTATCTGTGGTCTCTTGGGAAGACCTCCTATACCTTTGATTTGTAACCACCCAGACATTGAGTAGTTGAAATAGTGGTCGGTGGGAAAACTGAGACTATTGCAGTTCTTGTGGATAGTGCTACTGGAGTCAGTTTGGTGGATTCTCGCTGTGCTCAAAACCATGGTCTAATCCAGAGGACACTACTGAGATCCATTCCTATTCATGCTATTGATTCTGCTCCTTTTAGCCAGAAGAGTTTGATCCAAGTCATACATAATGTGAACTTGTGCATAGGGACTCTTCATTAAGAGCTTCAGTGGTGCTACGTCTTGGAGAGTATGCCTACTCCCATCGCCCTAGGCCTTCCTTGGCTGAAGAAACACAATCCAGTCATTGATTGGCGGTTCAGAGAAGTAGTCAGTTGGGGTAAGTTTTGTACAAACTGTTGCCTGTGTGCTACGATCTCTGCCGTCTTTATTAAATCTACCCCTTCTTCTCCGGTGGAAGTAGCTAAGGTGTTACCAGAGTATAGGGGCAAGTCTCTACCCACACCTCAAGTTAACTCTGAATCCCGGTGTCCTCCTGGGAAAATTGGTCAGGGAAGTTGTCATGATCTGAATTTGATCTGACAGTTTTAAAAGCACAGAGTGAACTTTTTTTCCTTTTGGCAAGTTGCCAAAGTGACTTGACTGTCCCCGGTGGTGGTTAGTGGTATCACACCTTAGGTTTCAGTTTAATGTGCACGTAATTAGGAATCAGGTGTGGGGCTCTATAAATGAGTCTCAGGGTGGGTAATCACTGCTGGTGATATTCATTCTTTCAGTGATTCTGAGTTGGTGAGAGCCTGGTGGAAGGATGGAGCTGAGGAAGAGTCCTGTGCAGCTTAGCCAGGGGGGACGTGTGTCAGCTATGGTGTCTGGACGAAGGGCTGGCATGGCGTGGTGGGGTCGCAGTGATGGTGTCAGCAGGAAGTGTCTGCATGGACTGGTGGAGTGGCTACTATGGAGAGTGGCACTCACCATGTGGGACTTGGCTGCTGAGCTGGACTCAAGCATGCTTGACTTCGTGGCAGAAGCTGAACTCATCCTTGGGACTCTGTTACTAAGCAGCAGCAACTGGTGGTGGACTCTGCTCCAAGGCTGCACTATGGTGAAGGATCCTGTTATGGTGATGGATCCGGGTGGAGGAGAAGACGCATGCAGGTGGAGGGCTCTGTTGCAGGAGCATAAGCACAGAGCATAAAGCTAAGTGGTGTCCCCCTGTATTGTCTCTTTCCCTCATGTGTGTTATTAGTGCAGTGGTGGGATTAGTCTCCGCACCGCCCAACTCCCTAGTGAGGGTTTAGGGTCAGGGCGAGCAAGGGCTTTGAGGTACGCGTGCGGCGCCCGGTGCGGAACCGGCATAGGGAACGTTAGGAGTGCAGGGACACTGGCTCAGGGGAGCTCAGGAGGTCTCCTCGTCCCCATTCCCTATCGCAGGGCCCACCATTGTTAATGTTTCCCAGGTCCCCCTTATTATTTAAATTTGCCGTACTGGAGGCGGAGTTTCCAGAATTTATATTAACGTGTAATACCTAAATTCGCCAGGTGGAGGCGGTGTATCCATCTGCACGTATTATTATTTAAATTCGCCACTGGAGGCGCTGTATCCAGGGTCACGTGTGTTATGGGTTCGCCTTGCGGAAACATCTGCGTCCAGACACACGTGACCGTGACAGAAGTCTGGTGGTTCCCTCTGAGTATCCTGAGGATAAGAGTTTTGTGACACAGGGGAACTCCTCTGTTGTCTGTCCTTCAAGTAGAGTACCATCTTGTGCCAAATGTACATGTGGTAAGAAATGTTCAGTTCCGGACCTGTTTGTGGATGAATACGTGTGGGTGTACACCAAAAACATCAGGTGGAAGTACACATCTGGGATTCGGAATTCGGAGTTCTGGGGTGATCAGGCTATATAGGGTGGTGGCTGTTCTCAGTCCTGGGACCTTCCAGTTAGAGTTACTCCCAGTAATGAATAATGCATGTACATACCGTGTTCCACAGGTCCTTGCTCACAAGATTTGTTGCGCCTCCAGAGCCTACATTATTACCATCACCGTTGGGCTGCGTTTGCTATGACCTTGAGGATCCAGTATCTGCGGAGGTGAATACTAGTGGTTTGATGCATCCTTGTCCTATGTAATTTCCAGTCAAGTCTGGTCTTAAGGGTCCAGAGGACCCGCATAGAAAGGGGGGCTACTGTCAAGAATCATTAACTCTGACTAGTGCACCGTCCGGCAAGGGTGCTAGTATCACCCCTGCAGATGGTAACATACAGGGGAAGAGACAAACAGGGGACACACAAAAAGGAAAATACTTAGCTCCAATTCTGCTGCTACGCTCCACAGCAGCAGAGCAAATGGCTCCAGGAATCAGAACCAAACAGCAGCAAAACCACCATCTCAGGAGAGCTCCACACGCCTAGCTGGTCTGGATAGAAGAACTCTATAACTGACGATCAGCTGATGAGTCATGTGACTATTTAAAGGGAGGTGGGAGTGGATACCAATCAACATCAGCTGACCAGCCAAAGAGAACTGCCAGTAGGAGACTGACATTAACTCTTGCTGGACTAAAAGGAAAAAACATCATTTAAATTTCAGCAGACCCAGAGCTGCTACAAATCCCTTAAAGATTTGTGACATAGGGTCATTCTACACTCCCCTCCACATATCAGATAAGCAGATAAGTAAAGCGCCATGGAATAAATGGCACTATAAAAATGAATAATAATAATAATAATAATAATAATAATAATTGTTGGCCTTTTTTGATTTATGACTATTTGGCTGTGTATCGGTGATCTTTTATGTTTTAATATATTATTAAAAGTGAAGTTTTAATCAAGTTATTCTATATATAGTGCTTTAGTCAGTGATTTTTGACACTTACTACTGATTGCTCATTGAAAACTATCTGGAAGAATAATTGTCTAGAGAAGAAAAGGTGAGTGCTGCCATGTGTCCTGTGTCATGCCAACAGTAAATTATCCTAAGTCTAATAATGTGGGTTTTATTTTCATCCATTGATTGGGCTCACTCACAATTTTGCCTAATAATACTGCCATGAATAAAGAAAGACAACTAGACTTTCTCCAAAAGCAACTTCTCCAATTTTGCTGATGAACAATGCTTTTCCAGCATGAGAGAACATGGATAACATGTCACAAGATTAAAGTGATAGCTAAAGTGGAAACTCCCCAAAACTCAAAGCCAATGAGATCATGTAGTCAATTCTCAAAAAGTAGGTGGATATACAAGCACTAATTATGAAAGAATGGGTTAATGGGTCGCCCTCGCACACCCAGGGCAGCGGGGGTACTCGGTACCGGGCCGGTGTCAAGGCGGGAAGGTGTCACAGCAGCTGTGACCCGGTCCGTGGCCCTGGGCACCCAATATCAATGGCGGTGATGTGAATGATGTTAAAGTTTATTAGAATAGTTCGTGACGCCACCCGTGGTGTTTGGCAAGTAAGATGTTGAGCCAACGCTGCATGCAGATCCGCTGGGACTGATGGTGTGGTGCAGCAAAGATGGTGTAGCTCCCCACAGGTGGAGCTGTAGTCCCAGGGCAGTGTAGGTGCAATGGATGAGGAGAGGCGCAGAATGGTATGGAGGCTGGTACCCAGGTGTAGTGGTGCGGGAATAACTGGAGGACACCAGAGTATGCGGTTCCAAAGCTTTACTCACTGTTTGCAGTTCACTCAACTGCCTGCCTCCGTACTGTGTTCTCAAGGTCAGGGCTCCAGCCAACCTCCAGGCAGGATAGGATTCTCCCTTCCACACTCCGTCAATATGTACCTTACTGAACGACTCCTCCAATGAGCCTTTAGGTGCGAAGTACTCCAGTAAGTTACCCTGGAATGCCTCTCTCTAGGTGTTCCTAGTCTTTACTTGTATGACAGACAGCTGTAGCCTGCTTCGGGGACTCGTCACTGCATCCCGGCTCTCTATTCAGTTGCTGTTGTGTCCCAGGTCTATGATGGGAGCAAGGCGTTAGCGGCTCACTACTCCTCCGGTGTCTGTTGCCGGACATAAAGATCCAATCAACCTCGGGGATCGGGCCCCAGCCTTTGTGCTCTCTGGACTGGAAGGGTTCTCTATAGTGTTGAGCACTCAGATACTGCAAATATCGGGTATCGGCCGATATTCACTGTATCGGAATTCCGATACCGAGTACCGATATTTTTTCAATATCGGATATCGGAATCGGAAGTTCCCATAATGCAAAGAGCCACTGCTGTGGCTCTGATTGGCTGCCGAAATGACGTCATCATGATGCGCGGTCTGTGCGCATCATGATGCGCCGTCAATTCGGGCCTTCCGGGGGGTCTGTGCCGACTGCCCGGGGGTCTGTACCGGCCTGCCGGGGGGCTGTGCCGGCCTGCCAGTGGTCTGTACCGACTGTCCGGGGGTCTGTGCAGGCTGCGGGGGTCTGTACCGGCCTGCCGGGGGGCTGTGCCGGCCTGCCGGTGGTCTGTACCGACTGTCCGGGGGTTTGAGCGGACTGCCGGGGGTCTGTACCGGCCTGCCGGGGGCTGTGCCAGCCTGCCGGTGGTCTGTGCAGACTGTCCGGGGGTCTGTGCAGGCTGCGGGGGTCTGTGCAGGCATCGTCCGATGGGACTACAAGTCCCATCGGGCGATGCCTGCTACCATGATGGTGATTGACACATTAGCCAATGATGGGAAAGTAGTAGTCCCATCATCCGGCCTATGTGTTGAATGTAAAAAAAAAATACATACTACATACATACTACATGCTACATACATACTACATACATGCTACATGCTACATACATACTACATGCATGCAACATATATCATACTACATATATACCACATGCATGCAACATGCATACTACATATATACCACATATATAATACATGCATGCAACATACATATATACTACATACAATACATTCATACAATACATACATATAGACATACAGTACATATAACATAGAGTACATACTCACCATCACTTGTCACTTTGATCCCCGAAGCAATTGTCATATTTGGAATAAATATTAAAATAACAAACCACCAATATACTTACCCCTGATCCGCAGAAGTCCACGAGTGTCCCACGACGATCTTGCGTGGAGAACAGCAGCATCAGCTGATGCTACCGTTCTCTACGGGCTCCAGGAATCCAGTGTCGGGAGGTAGGTATCCTTCCGCACTGTATTCCTCCGCCACTGTAAAAAAAAGTCCCTAGTCTCACTTTATGGCAAAAGCTGTGTGGGAAATTTCTCACAAAGCAATGCCATAAAATGAGACTAGGGACTTTTTTTTTTTTACAGTGGCGGAGGAATACAGGGCGGAAGGATACCTACCTCCCGACACTGGTTTCCTGGAGCCCGTAGAGAACGGTCGCATCAGCTGATGCTGCTGTTCTCCACGCAAGATCGTCGTGGGACACTCGTGGACTTCTGCGGATCAGGGGTAAGTATATTGGTGGTTTGTTATTTTAATATTTATTCCATAGATGACAATTGCTTCGGGGATCAAAGTGACAAGTGATGGTGAGTATGTACTCTATGTTATATGTACTGTATGTCTATATGTATGTGTGAGGTACTCCTGGGGTGGACCCGCTAGACCGTGGCAACGAACCTCCCGGGGGCGAGCTGACCAGGTGGACCACCCCCTATACAGGGAGTGTTTGGGGCAAGCCCGCGGGTAACTATTACCACGGCAGCTGGTACCCAGGGGATGTAAAGACAGACAGACAGGTAGACCCGACTTGGAGACACAGGACTGGCGGGTACGGTTTGGAGACACAGGACAGACAGGCATGGCTTGGAGACACAGGACAGACGGGCACGGCTCGGAGACACAGGACAGACGGGCACGGCTTGGAGACACAGGACAGGCGGGAACAGCAGGCACGAACAGAAGGACACTGGTGCGGGAACAGAACTGGACGGGACACGACCACGGACCTCCCGAGCCTAGGAGAGAGGACAATGGAAAAGGCAGATGAGCTACGGGCGAACAGGACGCAGGGGCGTACATAGAGAGCGGGCCAGAATCACTAACGAAGCGCAGTGATAATCAGGCACCGCCAGCAGGAAGAGGCGGCCTGATATAGGGGAAGTAGAAGGGCCTTCCGGGTCGTGACCTCTAGTGCAGGAGAGGAGGGCGCGCATCCTCAGGAGGAGGAGGAGGCGTGCGTGTGCCCGGGCATAGTGTGTGCACGCGCCCGCCGAGGAGGAGGGGCGGGAGCGCGCACCCGGCGCGGTCCAGAAGACCGGACGGACGCGATCGCCGGACGGAGGAGAGGAGCTGGGATGGACCGCGGAGAAGCCCGCGGCAGTCGGCGCCGCGGCGAGGAGGCCACCGGCGAGCGGGTAAGCTGCGGTCGGGAGGAGGCGATGGAAGGAGTGCGCGGCAGCCGCCGCGTGACAGGACCCCCCTTCTTACGCGCCCCCCTCCGCAGCCCGGAAAAAAATTTAGCCAAGATTCGAGGAGCCTGGATGTTCTCCTGGGGCTCCCATGACCTCTGCTCAGGGCCAAAGCCCTTCCAATCAACCAAAAAAAAGGTTCTCCCCTTTTGCCTCCTCATGGCCAAAATATCTTTAACCTTAAATAAATCGTCTGCGGAGACAGGCGGAGGCGAGTGAGGAGCCGTGGAATGGAAACGATTGAAGATGACTGGCTTTAGAAGAGACACATGAAAAGCATTAGGGATGCGGAGAAAGGCGGGAAGCCGTAGTTTGTAGGAGACGTCATTAATACGGGACAAGACCTCAAAAGGTCCAATATAGCGGGGACCCAGTTTATGGGAAGGGATCTTGAGGCGAATAAACTTGGAGGCCAGCCAAACTTTATCACCTGGGTGATATGGCAGGGCATCCAGGCGCCTTTTGTCTGCGTGTCTCTTAACCCTGTTACGAACCAACTCGAGAGCGGCCTTGGTCTCCTGCCAGATCCTGGAGAATTCACCGGTCAGAAGATCAGCCGCCGGTACACCCGAGGCAGGAGGAACCGGTAGAGGTACACCAGGATGTTGCCCGTAGACGACAAAGAAAGGGGACTTGCCAGAAGACTCACTGACGTGGTTATTATAGGCAAACTCAGCCCACGGGAGTAATTCAGACCAGTCGTTCTGGTGGACATTAGAAAAATGCCGGAGGTAGTTCACCAAACTCTGATTCGTCCATTCTGCCTGACCGTTGGACTGTGGATGGTAAGATGAGGAGAAGTCAAGAGTGACATCCATCGATCTGCATAGGGCTCTCCAGAAGCGAGAGGTGAATTGGACTCCTCTGTCCGAAACAATATGTTGGGGCAGTCCATGAAGACGGAAGATGTGCTGAACGAAAATCTTCGCCAAAGCTGGTGTCGATGGCAAGCCGGGAAGAGGGATGAAATGTGCCATCTTAGAGAACCTATCTACCACCACTAGGATGACAGTACAGTTGGTAGACTGGGGCAGATCCGTAATAAAGTCCATGGCAATGTGTTGCCAAGGAGACGAGGGTACTGGAAGCGGGTGTAGAAGACCAGAAGGCAGCTGCCTAGGCACCTTGATCTTGGCACAGGAGAGGCAGGAGGCGATGAAATCCCGGACATCCTGGGGAAGAGTCGGCCACCAGTAGTAGCGGGACACCAGGAGAAGTGTCTTTTTAAGCCCGAGATGGCCAGCCAGCTTGGAAGCATGTCCCCAGTGTAGGATTCGTCTTCGGTCCTTCTCCGGCACAAAAGTCCTGCCAGGTGGAGGTGAAAGGAGAGTAAGCGGTGCCACCGTGATGAGCCTGGATGGATCCAAGATATGCGCGGGTTCCTCTTCGACATCTGCGGAAATAGAGGACCTGGACAAGGCGTCAGCTTTGAGGTTCTTGTTACCTGGACGAAAATGCAGATCAAAATCGAATCGACCGAAGAACAGAGACCACCTGGCCTGTCGTGGGTTGAGTCTCTGTGCAGACCGAATGTAAGCTAGATTTTTATGGTCTGTGAAGATTGTGAAGGGATGTACGGCGCCCTCCAATAAGTATATCCACTCCTCTAGAGCTAACTTGATGGCAAGCAGTTCTCGGTCTCCGATGGAATAATTTCGCTCTGGGGTGGAGAAGGACTTGGAAAAGAAACCGCACGTAACAAGCCTACCAGAGGGAGACTTTTGAGATAAAACCGCTCCAGCTCCAGTTGCATCCACTTCGAGGACGAACGGTTTGTTGACCTCAGGACGATGGAGTACGGGTGCCGTGGCAAATGCTCGTTTCAGAGACAGGAAGGCTTCCTCTGCTTCAGGGGTCCAGACGTGCGGGTTGGCTCCTTTACGGATCAAAGACGAGATAGAGCCAGCCAACGAGGAAAAATGAGGGATGAACTGCTGATAGTAATTTGCGAAGCCGAGAAATCGCTGAATGGCTTTCACCTCTTGGGGATGTGGCCAGTTAAGCACGGCAGACACCTTCGCCGGATCCATACGCAAGCCAGAGTCGGAGATGATATAGCCTAGAAATGGAAGGGAAGACTGTTCAAAGGCGCATTTCTCCAATTTGGCGTACAGGCGATTCTCCCTCAATCGGAACAGTACTCGGCGGACATCTCTTCTGTGGGTGGACAGATCGGGAGAGAAGACAAGGATATCGTCAAGATACACGACCACACAGGAGTACAGAAGGTCTCGGAAAATGTCGTTCACAAATTCCAGAAAGACTGCGGGAGCGTTGCACAACCCGAAGGGCATGACGAGATACTCGTAGTGTCAATCCCTGGTGTTGAAGGTGGTCTTCCATTCATCTCCGGAGCGAATACGGATGAGATTGTAGGCTCCACGGAGATCCAATTTAGAAAAGATTCGCGCCCCTCGTAGCCGGTCGAACAACTCGGGGATGAGAGGTAGAGGATATCTGTTCTTGATAGTAATCTCGTTAAGACCTCGATAGTCAATACAGGGGCGGAGAGACCCGTCCTTCTTCTTGACAAAAAAGAAGCCTGCTCCAGTGGGAGAAGATGACTTCCGGATGAAGCCTCTGGCCAGATTCTTCTCCTGTATGTATTCAGTCATGGCCTGGGACTCGAGTGGACTCAACGGATAGATTCGCCCCCGGGGTGGGGTCGGGCCGGTGCGGTGGAAGAGTCTCCGCCTCCTTCTTATCAAAGACGTCCGCAAAGGCCCAGTAGGCCGAGGGCAAATCCGCAGGGCCCGAGACAGGAGACGAGCATTTGAGGGGTTGTACTGGACGAAGACATCTAGTCTGGCAGAAGCGGCCCCAGCGAAGAATGTCTCCGGACCGCCAATCCAGGACAGGTTCATGCATCCTCAACCACGGAAGATCCAGGAGCAAGGTGTGGGATAGAGACGGCAGCACGAAGAAGGCTATTCTCTCACGGTGCAGGACCCCGATCTGTAATTCCAGCTCTTCAGTGACCAGTGTAACGGTCTCGCGCAAGGGAACGCCGTCGACTGAGGCTAACTGCCGGGGAACCTCCAAGGACCTGACAGGTATCCGCAATCTCTTCACCGCCTCGAGTTGGATCAAATTTCCAGCAGCCCCTGAGTCAATATAGGCTATCTCCGAAAAACGTTTGGAACCCTGGATAAACAAAACAGGAAGGGTCAAGGGTAGAGAGGTATCAAAGACACCTAGGGAGGCCTCTCTTACCTGTCCAAGGCGGAGGAGTTTCCCGGCCTCACAGGGCAGGAACTCAGGAGATGGGAGGCGCTGCCACAATAGAGACAAAGACCATGAGTGAGTCTCTCCTGGCTGCGTAGCTCCGCGGGCCTGAGTCGGTCCACTTGCATGGGTTCAGGGGCTGACGCCGAGGTGGAAGGCCGCGAGCGGGGAGGACTGCATGTCAGAGGAGAAAAACGAGTGGGCCTTCTCTCCCTGGCGACCTCGCGGGAACGCTCCCGGAAACGCAGATCAATTTGCGTTGCCAGCGAGATGAGATCCTCCAAAGACGTGGGCGTATCCCTGCCTGCCAACTCGTCTTTGATTCGAGCCGACAAGCCACGCCAAAAAGCCCCCACTAGAGCCTCGTTGTTCCATCCAAGCTCAGAGGACAACGTACGGAAATGGATGGCGTACTGTCCCACAGAGAGAGTACCCTGGCGAAGGCAAAATAAGGACTCGGTGGCGGAGACCAGACCGCCGGGCTCATCAAAGACCTTACGAAATGTCTCCAAGAAGGTCGCGAGCTGGGAGACTATCGGGTCATCACGCTCCCACAAGGGATTTACCCAAGCCAGTGCCTCACCCTCTAAGTGGGATATCATAAAAGCCACCTTGGCCCGGTCGGAGGGATACTGCAGGGGTGCCAACTCGAAATGCAACTGGCACTGGTTAATGAACCCCCGACAGAGTTTGGGATCTCCGCTATAGCGTGGGGGTTTAGCCAACCGGGGGGAAGAATAAGGAACTGCCACCGGCGCAGGGACAGCGGCCGCCGTCTGTAGAGCTAGTAAGCGGTTATCTACTGAGGCTATATAGTTCAAAATGTGGGCCTGGGTGTCGAGTTGCTGGGCAAGTTCTTGCTGCAAGCCAGAGATTTGGGAGGCAATCCCAGGATCGGAGGTTTGCAAAGAAGAAAGTCGGGACTCCATTGATTTGAGGAACGACATGATCATCGCCTGATTCTCACGAAGGAACAAAAGTTCCTTTTGGGTCGGGGTCGGGGTACCAGCGGGATCCATGGCCTGATTATTCTGTGAGGTACTCCTGGGGTGGACCCGCTAGACCATGGCAACGAACCTCCCGGGGGCGAGCTGACCAGGTGGACCACCCCCTATACAGGGAGTGTTTGGGGCAAGCCCGCGGGTAACTATTACCACGGCAGCTGGTACCCAGGGGATGTAAAGACAGACAGACAGGTAGACCCGACTTGGAGACACAGGACTGGCGGGCATGGTTTGGAGACACAGGACAGACGGGCACGGCTTGGAGACACAGGAGAGGCGGGCACGGCTCGGAGACACAGGACAGACGGGCACGGCTTGGAGACGCAGGACAGGTGGGAACAGCAGGCACGAACAGAAGGACACTGGTGCGGGAACAGAACTGGACGGGACACGACCACGGACCTCCCGAGCCTAGGAGAGAGGACAATGGAAAAGGCAGATGAGCTACGGGCGAACAGGACGCAGGGGCGTACATAGAGAGCGGGCCAGAATCACTAACGAAGCGCAGTGATAATCAGGCACCGCCAGCAGGAAGAGGCGGCCTGATATAGGGGAAGTAGAAGGGCCTTCCGGGTCGTGACCTCTAGTGCAGGAGAGGAGGGCGCGCGTCCTCAGGAGGAGGAGGAGGCGCGCGTGTGCCCGAGCATAGTGTGTGCGCGCGCCCGCCGAGGAGGAGGGGCGGGAGCGCGCACCCGGCGTGGTCCAGAAGACCGGATGGACGCAATCGCCGGACGGAGGAGAGGAGCCGGGAGGGACCACGGAGAAGCCCGCGGCAGTCGGCGCCGCGGCGAGGAGGCCACCGGCGAGCGGGTAAGCTGCGGTCGGGAGGAGGCGATGGAAGGAGTGCGCGGCAGCCGCCGCGTGACAGTATGTATTGTATGAATGTATTGTATGTAGTATATATGTATGTTGCATGCATGTAGTATATATGTAGTATATATGTAGTTTGCATGTTGCATGCATGTGGTATATATGTAGTATGTATGTATGTTGCATGCATGTAGTATATATGTATGTTGCATGCATGTAGTATATATGTAGTATATATGTAGTATGCATGTTGCATGCATGTGGTATATATGTAGTATGTATGTATGTTGCATGCATGTAGCATATATGTATGTTGCATGCATGTAGTATATATGTGGTATATATGTAGTATGCATGTTGCATGCATGTAGTATATATGTTGTATATATGTATGTTGCATGCATGTAGTATATATGTTGTATATATGTATGTTGCATGCATGTAGTATATATGTAGTATGCATGTTGCATGCATGTAGTATATATGCAGTATGTATGTTGCATGTGGTATATATGTAGTATACAGTGGGGCAAAAAAGTATTTAGTCAGTCAGCAATAGTGCAAGTTCCACCACTTAAAAAGATGAGAGGCGTCTGTAATTTACATCATAGGTAGACCTCAACTATGGGAGACAAACTGAGAAAAAAAAATCCAGAAAATCACAATGTCTGTTTTTTTTTCATTTTATTTGCATATTATGGTGGAAAATAAGTATTTGGTCAGAAACAAGCAATCAAGATTTCTGGCTCTCACAGACCTGTAACTTCTTCTTTAAGAGTCTCCTCTTTCCTCCACTCATTACCTGTAGTAATGGCACCTGTTTAAACTTGTTATCAGTATAAAAAGACACATGTGCACACCCTCAAACAGTCTGACTCCAAACTCCACTATGGTGAAGACCAAAGAGCTGTCAAAGGACACCAGAAACAAAATTGTAGCCCTGCACCAGGCTGGGAAGACTGAATCTGCAATAGCCAACCAGCTTGGAGTGAAGAAATCAACTGTGGGAGCAATAATTAGAAAATGGAAGACATACAAGACCACTGATAATCTCCCTCGATCTGGTGCTCCACGCAAAATCCCACCCCATGGGGTCAGAATGATCACAAGAACGGTGAGCAAAAATCCCAGAACCACGCGGGGGGGACCTAGTGAATGAACTGCAGAGAGCTGGGACCAATGTAACAAGGCCTACCATAAGTAACACACTACGCCACCATGGACTCAGATCCTGCAGTGCCAGACGTGTCCCACTGCTTAAGCCTGTACATGTCCGGGCCCGTCTGAAGTTTGCTAGAGAGCATTTGGATGATCCAGAGGAGTTTAGGGAGAATGTCCTATGGTCTGATGAAACCAAACTGGAATTGTTTGGTAGAAACACAACTTGTCGTGTTTGGAGGAAAAAGAATACTGAGTTGCATCCATCAAACACCATACCTACTGTAAAGCATGGTGGTGGAAACATCATGCTTTGGGGCTGTTTCTCTGCAAAGGGGCCAGGACGACTGATCCGGGTACATGAAAGAATGAATGGGGCCATGTATCGTGAGATTTTGAGTGCAAACCTCCTTCCATCAGCAAGGGCATTGAAGATGAAACGTGGCTGGGTCTTTCAACATGACAATGATCCAAAGCACACCGCCAGGGCAACGAAGGAGTGGCTTCGTAAGAAGCATTTCAAGGTCCTGGAGTGGCCTAGCCAGTCTCCAGATCTCAACCCTATAGAAAACCTTTGGAGGGAGTTGAAAGTCCGTGTTGCCAAGCGAAAAGCCAAAAACATCACTGCTCTAGAGGAGATCTGCATGGAGGAATGGGCCAACATACCAACAACAGTGTGTGGCAACCTTGTGAAGACTTACAGAAAACGTTTGACCTCTTTCATTGCCAACAAAGGATATATCACAAAGTATTGAGATGAAATTTTGTTTCTGACCAAATACTTATTTTCCACCATAATATGCAAATAAAATGAAAAAAAAAAACAGACAATGTGATTTTCTGGATTTTTTTTTCTCAGTTTGTCTCCCATAGTTGAGGTCTACCTATGATGTAAATTACAGACGCCTCTCATCTTTTTAAGTGGTGGAACTTGCACTATTGCTGACTGACTAAATACTTTTTTGCCCCACTGTACATATATACTACATATATACTACATGCAACATGCATACTACATATATACTACATGCATGCAACATACTACATATATACCACATATATACTACAAGCATGAACCAGCACAAAGAGAATGCTATGTTAAGCCGTGCAATAAGCCGTGCAATAGATAAAGGAGTTCTTCCGAAACGCGCGTCGGGACGCTTTACTGTGGCTATCCGCCTCTACCACTGCTCTTCACCTACCGGGTAATATATTATGCTTTACCTAGTTTTATGCCCTTTTCATTACTGAGCGCTGGACATTTTGTTTAGTCCACCATACCATAGATCCAGTCTGGTGCTGGCTTAGACCTAAGTCTTGTACTGGCCCATGTCCACTACATAGCGCTATATGATAATTTAATCTACCACATGGGTTACCATATTAACTTATGTACTCTATTACTTAGCGCTTTATCTATTGCACGGCTTATTGCACGGCTTAACATAGCATTCTCTTTGTGCTGGTTCATGCTTTATAATTAGCGCTACATTGTGGTTTATTATATCATATTGGGTTCATCACTTTTTGTGTTATAGAAGCGCCGGACAATTCACTAATTGCATATATGGTGTGCTGGAGACACATATACATATTTTTCTCATACAATCGCTTATTAGCTTGTTGATTGTACTTTTTCTGTCTCTGTGCTGGCCCATGTTTACTACATAGCGCTACATGGCAGTTTAATCCATCACATGGGTTTTGTGTTAACATTTGAGGATTTGATACTCAGCCTTTTGTATACATGCTATGGATGGTACTTTTGTGCTGATTCATGTCCATCTTTATAGCGCCTTGTGGTAATCCAATTTATTACATTAAGCTACATACCTTGTGATCGATTCCAATATATAGCGCTACATGTTCATTCATTCTAGGCTCTATGTCCTGCTATTAAGTACTATATAGTTTACATACTGGTATTGCATATTTGTGAACAAATTTTGTTTACCCAACTATTTCAGCAGTTTATTATATTACATATATTTTTCACAATTTTTATTATATTATTTTCCTTTACACATATTAAAAGCATATATATCATCATAATTGTCACCCAGTGTTTCACACTCGACATTTTTTTATTGTGTATTTTTTTCACATAAATAATTCTTTTTGTTTTTTCACTTTATTTATTTTCATACACGTATACTGATATATATATATATATATATATATATGTATATTTTCTCTGCTGTTCCATTGGGGACTATTACATAATTTTGTTCCTTACCATAAAAAAATCCTCTTCTGCAGTGGTAAACACATCCAAGTATGCTATTACTAATATATTGAGGTGTTTTTTGTGCCACATTTTTTAATCATTTTATTTGTTTTTTACATTGTTGTGTATTGTGCTAGAATTTATAATAATAAACATTATTCTCTTTATATATTCCTTGGATTTTCTTCATTCATATTTACACAATTATTTTTCTGTGGTTCGTGTACATCACACGGTAGTTTCGGTTCTTCATTTGATACCGGATGGTCTGCCATCCAACTTTAAAGGAACACATTGCTAATTTATTATAGATTTTTATATTTTCGATTTATATTATATATTGCTGGTGTGTTCCTTTACGTTTTTTTTATGTTGCATGTAGTATATATGTAGTATGCATGTTGCATGCATGTAGTATATATGTAGTATGTATGTAGTATGTATTTTTTTTTTTTTGTACATTCAACACATCAGCCGGATGATGGGACTACTACTGTCCCATCATTGGCTAATGTGTCAATCACCGTCATGGTAGCAGGCATCGACCGATGGGACTGCACAGACCCCCGAAGCCTGCACAGACCCCCGGACAGTCGGTGTAGACCACCGGCAGGCCGGCACAACCCCCCGGCAGGCCGGTACAGACCCCCGCAGCCTGCGCAGACCCCCGAACAGTCGGTACAGACCACCGGCAGGCCGGCACAGACCCCGGCAGGCCGGTACAGACCCCCGCAGCCTGCATAGACCCCTGGACGGTCGGTACAGACCACCGGCAGGTCGGCACAGCCCCTCGAAGCCTGCACAGACCCCCAGACAGTCGGTACAGACCACCGGCAGTCCGACGCAGCCCCCCGGCAGGCCGGTACAGACCCCTGGCAGTCCGCACAGACCCCCGGGCAGTCGGCACAGACCCCCGGAAGGTCCGTACACCCCCCCGAGAGGCTGTACAAGGACAGAAAAGGGTTTTTCTTATTCTGATACCGGAAGTCCCATAGACTTGAATGGGACTTCCGGTATCGGAATCGGCGATACCCGATACTTTTTTCGTATCGGGCCGATACCATCCGATCCGATATTTTAGGGTATCGGATGGTATCGCTCAACACTAGTTCTCTATCTTTCTTCAACCAGCTTCCCACCGTCCTTCTATTCTCCGATCTGGTCTATCTCTCTTATGGAATCTGTAGTCTCCAGTCTTCGTCTCTTTCTCCTTCTCTTCCTTCCCTAGGGAGCTCGTTCCACTAAGACCAGTCCTCAGCCTCTCCTGACTGACTGCCTTCCTCCGCCTTGAGCTCCTCTCAGGCTGACCTGCTGTCAGCCTGCTCTCTTTCTCTCCTTCTCTGGGACTCACCCCAGACTGACCTCCTGTCAGACTGACCTGAAATCCTACACCTTCCCTCTCTTTAATATCTAACTCCACCCGCCTCCCCAGCACCTCTCGTGTTACGAAGCCAGGGACCAGAAAAAAAGGCACCCTATGACCTTTCCAGCATAAAGCATGGATGGGTCCCTGCTGAACTATCCTGTGTGTGGGGTGCAGGTGTTGGAATGCGGAAAGGAGTTCCCAGCCTACCTGGATGGTGGGGCACTACACCTTTGGAGAAGGTGCAGTACCTCTGTGGCGACTGAAGCCTCAGGAGCGCCACATACCCCTCCGTTAAACACAGCACGTCCGCGGGCTGTAAGACAACAAAAGGTAGAATACAGGAACACACAAAATTTTTTAAATGCTATTCAACAATACTTATCTAATCTTCCTAATGTAGGAGGCACATTTCTTAAACGTTACAAACAGGTTAACTTCCTATCTTAATATCAAAAATTTACTTAAGTGCAATTCTTAATTCAAAGTGCTATACTCAACACATTTTCTTTATTACATTTTCTATCAATTATTCTCTTTTTCTTTTTCTCTCTCTACTGGACGCAAGACACTGACCATCTATGCTTGGCCTGTCACCTGTCACTTTTAATTCTTCAGTCTTTATTCAATTCTCACATTCTATCTCAAACTTTTCTAATTCCCTGTATCAAATATTCTATAAAAGACATTTACTTTTCACAAGACACAACATTATCAAATACGTTATCATAAAACATTCAAAAATTCTTGCAAAGTGCTGAACACTGCTCCCAGCTGGGCTTTCTTGCAGTGTACCTTGAGGTAGACATCATTCTTCGAAAAGTGTCCATGCAAAAACATTATCTTCACAAAATGTCTTTATATGTAAAACCAAGAAAGGGCATCTAAAGAGGTGCAACTATTTACAATAAAAGTTTTTGGATCAATCAGCGTCTATGATCTCCACAGTTCCATTTCAAAAACAACGCTGCCAATCAAAAACTGGGCAACATCATGAACAAAAAGGCAAAGGCACAACTGGTGCAACAAACCCTCCTGGGTAACGAGATTTAGAAAAGTATAATTCTTCTACTGGTGATCCCCTCCTGGGGTTCTGGAAGCTGAACTGGAACTGTTCCCAGCTGTAACGGCTTCTCTGGCTTGTTCGGGTACCAAAGTCACTAATGGCCCTGTAGTTGGTGATTCTGCTGGGGCAGCAGCCGGTATCTCCGCAGTCAGTGATTCAGCCAGAGCGGCAGCGGGTACCAATAGATGTTGTTCCGCAATTGCAGAGGGTATCACCGTGAATGAGACTACAGTCGGCGGTGGCGGGTACAAGGCTAATCGGTGGCCACCCTCAGAAGTCAGGCCATTTCTGCCTACGGGTGTAGCTCCCAACACTAGAATAATAGCAGGGGCAGTCATCATACCTGCTACCTCCCGGGGCTGTTCTGGCTCCTGCGGCGGCACTGGATGGTGAAGGATGGCAGTCACAACCCCAGGGGTCATCTGCAGTACTGCCGGTAACTGCATCCACCCCGGTTGAAGGCCCGGACAGGCCAGTAGGAGTCTGCTTGGCTGTGCTGGATCCAGACTAGGACTCCGCTTCCGCCCCCAACCTCCGGGGCTCTCATGTACCTTCGCCTAGCAGGACGCGTCCAATGACAATACCGGCCTGGATGCAGCGATGGTCGTTGAGTGGGATACTGAAGCGGTGGTACGCTCTGCGAGCGCTGCCTGGGGGAGGGTGGTTTTCCCCTATCATCTTCTTCTGGCCTCCGCATTCCGTCCATCATGGCGTTCTAGCGTTCTTCCTCTTGCTTCACCCTTCTGCTCGTCACTGGCTTTCTCTGCCCCTCCTTCCGGGGGCGGCGTCTTCTTCCAGCGCCTCCATACCAAGCCAGTATACGAACCCCTCGGGGGGTGGGCCATGCATCGGTCACATAGTAATCCAGGCAGGGACAGCCCAAGACTCTTCGCAGTCTTTTCTTAGGACCTCCCATCTCTTCACGCCCTTCTTCTCCGTGCCAGCTGCCATTTCTAATGTCCATTTTACAGCCTATTAAATTTGGTCTTTTGCACATTTTCAAAAGTTGTAAATCTAAGGCACACAGAACCCGATGGCATCGGGTCTCATCATCCTGTTCGTGATGCCAAAATTGGGTCACCCTCACACACCCAGGGCAGCGGGGGTACTCGGTACCGGGCCGGTGTCAAGGCGGGAAGGTGTCACAGCAGCAATGACCCGGTCCGTGGCCCTGGGCGCCCAATATCAATGGCGGTGATGTGAATGGTGTTAAAGTTTATTAGAATAGTTCGTGACACCACCCGTGGTGTATAGCAAGTAACATGTTGAGCCAACGCTGCATGCAGATCCGCTGGGACTGATGGTGTGGTGCAGCAAAGATGGTGTAGCTCCCCACAGGTGGAGCTGTAGTCCCAGGGCAGTGGAGGTGCAATGGATGAGGAGAGGCGCAGAATAGTATGGAGGCTGGTACCCAGGTGTAGTGGTGCGGGAATAACTGGAGGACACCAGAGTATGCGGTTCCAAAGCTTTACTCACTGTTTGCAGCTCACTCAACTGCCTGCCTCCGTAATGTATTCTCCAGGTCAGGGCTCCAGCCAACCTCCATGCAGGATAGGATTCTCCCTTCCACACTCCGCCAATATGTACCTTACTGAACGACTCCTCCAATGCGCCTTTAGGTGCGAAGCACTCCAGTACTTAGTTACCCTGGAATTCCTCTCTCTAGGTGTTCCTAGTCTTTGCTTGTATGACAGACAGCTGAAGCCTGCTTCGGGGACTCCTCACTGCGTCCCGGCTCTCTATTCAGTTGCTGTTGTGTCCCAAGTCTATGATGGGAGCAAGGCGTTAGCGGCTCACTACTCCTCCGGTGTCTGTTGCCGGACATAAAGATCCAATCAACCTCGGGGACCGGGCCCCGGCCTTTGCGCTCTGGACTGGAAGGGTTCTCTATCTTTCTTCAACCAGCTTCCCACCGTCCTTCTATTCTCCTTCGTTCCGATCTGTTCTATCTCTCTTATGGAATCTGTAGTCTCCAGTCTATGTCTGTTTCTCCTTCTCTTCCTTTCCTAGGGAGCTCGTTCCACTAAGACCAGTCCTCAGCCTTTCCTGACTGACTGCCTTCCTCCGCCTTGAGCTCCTCTCAGGCCCTGCTGTCAGCCTGCTCTCTTTCTCTCCTTCTCTGGGACTCACCCCAGACTGACCTCCTGTCAGACTGACCTGAAATCCTACACCTTCCCTCTCTTTTATATCTAACTCCACCCGCCTCCCCTGCACCTCTCGTGTTACGAAGCCAGGGACCACAAAAGGCACCCTATGACCTTTCCAGCATAAAGCATGGATGGGTCCCTGCTGAACTATCCTGTGTGTGGGGTGCAGGTGTTGGAATGCGGAAAGGAGTTCCCAGCCTACCTGGATGGTGGGGCACTACACCTTAGGAGAAGGTGCAGTACCTCTGTGGCGACTGAAGCCTCAGGGGCGCCACATTAACATAATTCCAGTTTTGGCCCAGAAGCTGATATCCAGCAGTCAGAGCTAATTGCATAAGTCTTGAGAAATATGGGTTAGCATTTGTTGACAATTGTGGTATGTCATGAACTTCAAAACACTTTGACAATAAAAACCACTGTTCATCTATTTTGCCTCCTTGATACTTCCTCTTGAACATCGGTAATATCCGTTGGTGTCCTCGGCAGTGCAGCAAAGATCTATCGCTCAATTTTTTTTCCACTGGATTTCCCTCTTTGGATCTGTAGTAGTCGCTTTTTTGAGCTAGTATAGTGTTGTAGCTTATACATCCATCCCAGGGGAAAACATCCCTGTACTCCCATCTGTGCTATTACATACTGGATAAGACCCTATATTGTGCTATTGCTTTCCAATGTTTCCATGCACTATGCAGCACTCTAGTAGAGAACTCTCTGCAGCACTCTAGTAGAGAGCCTTATGCAGCATGAGAGCCAGGTGAACCCATATTAATCAGAAGGGCCCACTGTTTCTATTTGAAACATAAGTTTAATTCTGTTTATGTGTTCCATTTGTCTGTTCTAAATGGAACAGACAAACTGAAAAGATTAATGGACATGTGCACAGAGCCTAGTGTTATAATGTCCCTCTGAATTATTGTTGTATTTTAGATACATAGATGCTTTAAGAATTAAAAACTTTTCCAGGAATAAACAACATGACTGATTTTTCCGAAATCAGCTCTTCACTTGTCACCAGCCCAGCCTTATGTTAATTTATTTGACCAGCAGTATACAGTTGTGCTCAATAGATCACATACCCCAGCATAATTTTTGCTTTCTTGGCTTTTTTTTTTCAGAGAATATGAATGATAACACCAAAACTTTTCCTCCACTCATGGTTAGTGGTTGGCTGAAGCCATTTATTGTCAAACTACTTTTTTTCTCTTTTTAAATTCATAATGACAACACAAAACATCCAAATGACCCTCATCAAAAGTTCACATACCCTTGTGATTTTGGCCTGATAACATGCACAGAATTTGACACAAATGGTTTTGAATGACTACTAAAGGTAACGTCCTCACCTGTGACCTGTGACAAATGCCAGGAAAATTGTTCGGGATGCAAAGAAATATTGGATTCTCTGAAAAATAGCGGTTTAGTAGCCATTCAAACCCATTTGTGTCATCTTATAGTGTGTATGTATGTATGTGTGTGTGTATGTCTGGGATAGGCATCCGCACCGTCGCAGCTACAGCCACAAAATTTGGCACAGTCACACGTCTGGACCCCGAGAGCGTCCTAAGCTATGTTGTGAGGCGAAATTTTAACCCCGCGCGTTCCAATTCATCAAACAATTTTGCCCCTGTCTACATACTGGGGAAAAAGTGTGTGCGCGTCAAACCCCGCCCCTCATTATGATGTCATAATGCCCCTATCTACATAATGGGGAAACAGTGTGTGCGTATCAAGCCCAGCCCCTCATTATGATGTCACAATGGTTGCCATGGCGACGCTGATGTCATCATAGGTTGCAAGCCCCGCCGCTCATTATGATGTCATAATGGTTGACTATGAGATGGAGGATGTGTGATGGGTATATGGGCACGGGACTATGGGATGGAGGATGTGTGATGGGTATATGGGCACTGGACTATGGGATGGAGGATATGTATGACGGGTATATGGGCACAGGACTATGGGATGGAGGATATGTATGATGGGTATATGGGCACGGGACTATGGGATGGAGGATATGTATGATGGGTATATGGGCATTGGACTATGAGATGAAGGATGTGTGATGGGTATATGGGCACTCGACTATGGGATGGCGAATATGTATGATGGGTATATGGGCATGGGACTATGGGATGGAGGATGTGTGATGGGTATATGGGCACTCGACTATGGGATGGAGGATATGTATGATGGGTATATGGGCATGGGACTATGGGATGGCGAATATGTATGATGGGTATATGGGCACGAGACTATGGGATGGTGGATACTTATAATTTGTTATAACTAACCACAGTTAGTTACTATGCCCGTGCAGCGCCGGGCTCTTCAGCTAGTTATGATATAAAAAGAGAAAACACAGCAGATTGACAATAAATGGCTTCACCCAACCACTAACAATGAGTGGAGAAAAAGTTTTGGTGTTATCATTCATATTCTCTGAAAAAAGGCCAAGAAAAAAAACATTCTGCCAGGGTATGTAAACTTTTGAGCACAACTGTAACTCAACCTCAAGGACAGGAGAAGTTTGTACTCCCAGACAAACTCATTAGAGTAACCACATCAGCTTTTTTTCTTTGCCAGGACTGATCTTTCATATTCAAAATTCTCAATTAGGGGGCGTGGCCTGAGCTGGCGATGGTGTAACATGCATGGCTCAGGATCTCTGAGGAGGCATCTCCTAAAGCGACAAATAAAGCAAAAGAAAATTGCTCTCTTCGATAACCCACGGAAGGATTGTTTTCTCGTTAGTCAGAGGTACATTCTGATACATGTCTGAGCTTTGGACATTAAAAAAGACATGTTTGAAATCTGAGACCTTTTCCCGCCATTTTACTGCAAGGTGACACCATTTTGAACCGTGAGTGAAAAAATCCTTTCCCTGCTCCCTCCATTACCCACCGGCTGTCCTTGTCCTCAGAAAAAGTATCTCCACGCTTGTCTACCACATTTTAAAGATTTTTATTGTCTTTTGGAGATATTTTTTTACAATAATCCTGTCATATACCAGCTGATTGGTGGACGGATACTAAATAGTCCCCACCCTGTGCCTAATCTGACAGGATTTCTCTCGTTGCATAATTAAAAGACATTGACTTTTTTTTGGAATCTCCTCTTGTCTGTTTTAGACCTTTTGAAAGTCCCAGGGTGTCCTAATTTAGCTATATTCCCCTGCTTTGTGCGAAGCTGCGGGAGCTATAATGGCTGCGGAGGGATCTCTTTCATCTCAACGTCCTATCTCAAGTACGCCATTTTCCTGTCATAACAGATCTGTGAGGCGGAAGGACACAAAATAGTCCGTGATTTGTGCCTATTTCTATGTTACCTCCGCTCCCCACCGCTCCTGTGCGGCTCCACTGGGGTGATCTGCCTTTCTTCAGCGGTGCCGTGTATCAGCTGCCGGCTCCCCTGTTGCATATTTTATGAGTGGGGACTGACGTCACTGAGCCCTGTGTGAAGACTAGCCGCCTGTCACGGCTGCATTTAAAGTCACAGGGAGCGCGTCTATATTGGCGCACAGTTAATAAAGGATTTTACTGTATGCATCATACAATATTAAAAGTGCCATCTGATTCTGTGGTGTATCTCATTCCTCACGGTCCCTTTTATAAAAAGGAATAGGAAGACACAAGAATTTTCTATATTTTTAACGTTTATTCAGTTTAAACATCACCAATAATATCAATTCTCTTTAATATAATCCCTGCAAGGCAGGATTCAAAAAAGGGCACAAGATGAGTCACAAGGCTACTCCAGTGTCCAAATCAACGAAAGTGTCTAATACGACTCCTCAAAAAGCACAAAAATTTCAGGATTCTTACAATCCTCACTTTAAAGATCAAGTGGATATCGTTAACCCATTTAAGGCCAGATCTCCTCATAAAGAGGTCATGGATATATCTCTCTCATCAAAAAGGAAAAATCCTGATAAAACTTCTGAAAAATTCACATCGCCAGCCGATGCTTCAAGTCCTGAGTCTGGAGATAATTCACCAAACTTTTCACTGGAAAGGTCAAAATTTAAGATGGATAACACCAATCCTTCTCCTTCCCAAAATCTGGATGTTATATCCATACACTCTTACATGGATACTCTCACCCAGAAAATCACGTCCAGTATGTCTCAATCATTTGAAAACCAAAATAAAATTTTACAGTCAACCTTGGATAAATTTAGCAGCAGGTTAGACAACCACGAAAAACGGCTAACTGTAGCGGAAGAACACACTGATGATTTATCAAAAGACACCCATGACCTCAAATCTGAATTTCACAGACTTAAAATTAAAGTTGCGGATATAGAAGACAGGAACAGACGAAACAACTTGAAAATAAGAGGAATACAAGAATCTATCTCACCGGATAAACTAGAAGACTTCGTCAAGACAATTTTCAAAAAATTACTACCGACACTTACAGACCAAGATCTCATCATAGATACCTAGAGATACCATCTTAAGGGTACACTTCTTCAAGATTAAGGAAAAAATTCAACAATCGGTTAAAGATCTAGGAGGTTTTCCAGAACCCTATGCTCACCTTCAGCTATTTACGGATCTTTCAAAGGAAACAATTGAAGGAAGAAAGTTTTTAAGCCAGTCACTTCCACCTTGAGGGAAAATAATATCCCCTATAAATAGGGCTTCCCACTTAAACTTTTGATAATCTACAAAGGAAAGACAACCGTCCTATTCTCACCTAAAGAAGGAAGAGATTTCCTGTCCTACTACAGGATACCTGACCGCCATAGAATCTCCAACTCTCAAGACCCTGGGCCCTCGTCAGAGAAAGGATGATCCAACGGAGTGACCTGGCCAATATATTTACTCACCTTGTTATAAGGCCTCTCTACACTTCTTGATTATTTGGTCAATGTATTGTACTGTACTGCTTATTATTCATCTTTCCACAGATTTTCTCACTTCTCTACTACATTATGGACTCATATATCACATGAGATTATTTTCCTTCTGGGAATAGTGTTGTTATGCCAAGGGATGCCTCCAATGGGATCCATACACAAACTTTCCCCACTAAGGAATTAGAGCCTTCCGGATCGGCTCTTCCTAAAGGACAATTTTGTTCTTATTGTTTTTGTGTCTCTTTTGTTTTTGGTTTCAAATAGGTATATAGTTTGAGGTTTTTGGACAACTAAGTTCTACAAAGGTAGGTGCACTCTGGTTTCTGCATTTCCTCTACCCCACTTCATATGAACCCAGCCATTCTTGTAACATGAAAATAAAATTCGTATCATACAATGTCAGGGGGCTAAATAGCCCTTGGAAGACATTTTCCATTGGTAGGGAGATTAACGGGATGCATCCTGAGGTTGTATACCTTCAGGAAACAAAGTTCAAAAAAGAAAACCACCCTTCTATAAATCTCAAAAATTTCCCATTTGTATTTGAATCTTGCGGCCCACGAAAGAAAGCAGGGGTTTTAACCCTGATTAGTAACTCAATTTCCTTTGAATTGCTTTCTGAAGTAAAAGACGAAAAAGGACATTATCATATTCTCCTGTGCAAACTGAACGGCCAAACCTTCACAATAGTTAATACTTATGTTCCCACCACCAGACAAATTAGCTTCCTGAATAAGCTAATGAAAAAATTAGACACCTTACGATCAGGAACCCTACTTTTGTTAGGGGACTTTAATATGGTGCCAGATGGTGTACTAGACTCCACCTCTCCCAGCAGACAAAAAACACAATCCTTGAACAGCTGGATTTATAATCACGAGCTATTCGACTCATTCCGCTGTTTGAACACCACATCTAGAGAATTTACTCATTTTTCTGATGGCCATCAGTCGGCATCTAGAATAGATCTGATACTCACAGATGTCTTCTCCTTGCCAAGGTTCTCCTCCAGCTCCATACTTAATAAATCTATTTCAGATCATTCCCCGGTAACTGCAGAACTGATAATAGGGTCCCCAATTCATCCCCAATTCATGTGGAAATTCAACTCCTCTCTGCTTCATAACCCCACCATCAAATCTGAAATCAGCTCAGCCTTACAAAATTATTTTAGTGAAAACGAATCTAACCTCCTCAATTAGTTTACCTATTGGAATGCTCACAAGGCGGTGTTGAGGGGAGCTTTGATTCAAATTTCCTCCAGACAAAAAAAAATTAATAGGGATAAAATCATTACCCTACAACAGTCTATTAAATCTAAAGACGAGGAACTATGTCAATCATCTGTTTTCTCTATCAAACAAGCTGTTTGAACTTACTGATCTCAGGTTGCAGTTAAGGAAAATCATATTCAATTTTTATGACTCAGCTATTAGATCAGCAAAATGCAAACATTACTTATCTATAAATCGCCCTTCAAAATACATGTCAAACAGAATTAAGAATATACGGAAACGGAATGGAATTGACAGTATAACTTCCTCTAATGGTACATCCCTGGTCCACCCTAATGATATTGTAGGAGCTTTTGCCGATTATTACAAAAATTTGTACAATATCAATCAAGACAACCACAATATGCAGCCATCTACCTCAGAGATTGGATCATTTCTTTCCAGCATGAACCTTCCAAAGCTTAACCCTGAAGACTTATCATTTTTGTCTTCTCCCTTCAATGAACAAGAAGTCCTAGATACCATAAACAAACTTTAAACATTCAAATCACCCGGCCCAGACGGGTTTAGTAATGATTATTTCAAGTCTTTTAGTAATATATTAACCCCCCACCTTGTCAAAGTATTTAACTCAGCTTTCCAAACAGGTCAATTTCCTAAAGAGATGCTGGAAGCGACAATTATCGTAATCTCAAAACCAAATTCTGACACTAGCCAAATTTTTAATTATAGACCTATATCCCTCATCAATACAGACGTAAAAATTTATACAAAGATCCTGGCCAATAGACTAAATCAATTCCTCCCGAGTTTAATTTCCAATGATCAGATAGGCTTCATCAAAGGAAGACAATCCATAGATGGTACGAGAAGACTCATTAACATAATTAAGCTTATTTCCTCGAACAAACTCAGGGCCATTGTTATCTCTCTTGATGCTGAGAAAGCGTTCGACCGCCTTAATTCGTCATATCTCGAAGCAACTCTCAAAAAAATTTGGAATGGCTTCTCGGATCATGAGAGGTATTATGGCTTTGTACTCCGGCCCTGGTGCGAGGGTTTATTCCAACAATCATCTTTCCTCTACGTTTAATATAGCTAATGGGACCAGACAGGGTTGCACATTGTCACCATTGCTTTTTGCATTAGCTATTGAACTTCTGGCCCAACTAATCAGGAACAGCACAAAGATCTCGGGAATCAAAACTTTGCACAGAGATTTTAAAATAGTGTTGTATGCAGACGATATTATTCTTACCCTCACAGATCCAAGCAACTCTATCTCTGCCTTGCAAACCTTAATCCAGACTTTTGCTAAAATCTCTTATTTTAAAATAAACGACTCAAAATCCAAAATACTTGGCTTTAACCTAGGAACAGACAAACAGGAAATTGAGGGCCTCTCGCCTTGGGGGTGGGCCACTGATGGGCTGACATATCTAGGCCTAAAATTTGTCAAAAACGTAAACTCTCTAATAAAAATAAACTTAGAGCTGCTTACTAAAAAGCTTTTTAATGAATTCCGTACATCTAGAGATGATGGGCATTCTTGGTGGGGAAGAATCATGATGATCAAGTCGTATATTTTCCCAAAAATCCTATACCTACTTCGCTCACTTCCTTTAAAAATACCCACTTCCTCTCTCACAAACCTTTAAGCCTCATTAAACTCCTTTATATGGTATAACAAAAGACCCAGAATAGCAAAAAATATTCTATACAACCATAAATCTTTTGGTGGAGCTGGTTCCCCAAATATTACGGCCTATTACATTGCAAATTTAGTCAAACAAAGCTCATACTGGTGGCTTCATGATACGACACCAGCTTGGCATGAACTAGAACTGTTCTTTAATAATTATTAACCTCTTCACCTACTAATTCTGAACCAACTCCTTCATAAAAAATTAATTACAAATTCTCATTCGATTTTTCAAGCCATTTCTAAAGCTTGGAAAAAATTTTCTGCTCCAAAAAGAGGCTCCAACAAAGAAGTCACAATAAAAAATCTGGCTCTATGAGTTATCTTTCAAGCGTCTAATCAGACCATTGACCCCATTTGGTCTGAGCTTGGACTTAAAAAAATTAAAGATTTATACGATGGCGTTACTTGTACACCTTACAATAAACTCAAGGAAAGATTTCAATCTACTACCCCTGCTTTCTTACAATATGTTACCCTCAAAGACATAATCCATGAGTTCCTTACTATCTACCCAAGAATCTCTGAACCAGCAGTTAACCTTATTTGTAATATAGATCATAAGATTTTTTGGAGTTTTGAATACACGTACAAATGGTGTAACAATAGCTTTGAAGCGGTAAAGACTCAAAATATTGTCAAATGGGAAACCGAATTGCACATGACAATTGACCCTTCTGACCTTGAACAGACATGTACCCTCTCGTATGCCTCTTCCATTTCCTTATCACTACAAGAGACCCACTTCAAGCTTTTAACGAGATGGTATTATACCCCATTAGACTTCATAGAATCAACCCTAACAATTCTCCGCTCTGTTGGAGGGGTTGTGGAAGGCCAGGAAATATCTTGCATATATTTTGGCAATGTCCAAAAATTGTTCCCTTTTGGAGAAAGATTTCTAACCTTATCGATTTTATCCTAGGAACACGACTTATTTTGTCTCCTCGTCTGGCCCTTCTTTCTCTGGACGCAGACAAAATTGATAGTTCTAACAGGCTATTGATTATGCATATTTTACTAGTCTCCAAACATAGTATTGCCTTTCTTTGGAAAAACCCAAAACCCCCACAAATTAATGAAATTATAGACAAACTTAGCCTTCATCATTCTTTTGAATTGAAATTTGCGAATGTGCATGATCAATTTGCTAAATATTCTAGGAAATGGTCTAGATGGCTGGAGTTGTTCTCTTAAGTCTTCACCCAGAGTGCACCTGTCTAAGGCCCCTTGTGTTTGGGTCTTTGGAACATATATATTAATATATTATATGCTTAAATGCCTTTGTAATAATTCACAGCATAATATGCTTCTGCATTAACTTGTTTCATTTTATGTCTTCTTTATATTTGGACTTTATTGTCCTTCCTTTTTCCTTCTTTCCCTTTACATTTTTCCCTCCCCCCCTTTTTTTCCCCATCTTTCCTCCCCCATCCTCCCCATTTATTGAAACTCAAATAAAACATTTGGAAAACAAAATTCTCAATTAACTGATAAAATCTGTTTTCAACAAACACAGATTTTCCTATTACTGAGATGGAAAATGACAGTTGGTTCTCATAAAGTTCTATAGATCCTTCAGTGTAATGTCTGTCTGCCGTTAGACTCCCTTCCATTGAATTTTTTAAACACTAATGGTCATCTCCTGTCTCATAAATGGGAAGATCTGTCTTTACCCATGAGCGGAGAGTGAAAGATCAGTCCAGGAGGAGACAGAAGCAGATTCTCTAATAAGATATATTACAAAGTTGTTTATTATCATTTGCACTATTGATTTATGAAATAAAAATTAAAATGACTATGACTTTTTAAAGATTTATGCCCTCAGTGTACTCAAAGGCATATTGTACCCTTAATAATCTACCTTATTTTTATTTCTAGAAAGGAGGCAGCCTTATCTATTGGATTACTCAAGGACCTATGACCCAACAAAAGTGGTCAAAAATGGCATTTCCCGATTGTACCCATTAAAAAGGATGCATAATGATGACCTCTTGGATTACCCATACCACTAGAAATTGGGACTAGACGAATAGGCTAATTAGCTACATTTCTACTCCTTCCTGAAAAGGAATGCCGATTTGTGTTGCTGCATTCCTACGTCCATAGTAGTCAATTTTATGATGCTGGATGCAACATTACAATAATTCTCCAAGGAAATTCTATGGAAAAATTAATAGCACTACCTGTTGTATATGTGAAAAATTCATAAAAATCATATGTTACAGACCCTCTTGGTTCATTTCCCTAGCAGTTGATACACTGACATCTTCTTCTTTTGAAATTCACTGGAAGCAAGTTATTTATAAATGGCATCCATGAGTACGGTATATCATTCAGAGACTATAGTCAGCCATTCCCAAGAAAAGGACATTTAAATTGGGGAAAAATTGACTATCAATGGAAAGTGAATGACAAAGGTACCAAGCAGAGTCAACTTGTTCATTGCCACTCAGTAATGAGCAATGCTATGAAAAGCCTCTTAGACTTTGAAAAATAAGAGTGGTGGGCGGTGCCATTGTGTTAGAACCAGAAATATTAATTAGGCAGTCCTTCTGTGATGTAACTCATTATTAATGAACTCCATGACTATGTAATGAGTTGTGGGCAAACTCTATGGAATGAGACTCCCAAGATTATAAGTTGCTGAGTATGAAACGTACATGCAAAATTAAATTCGTACTTTGCCTCATTGTCACACAGGATGCCAGACAATTTTTTTTGGAACCCAGAATTTTTTTTTACTTAAAATTTCTCTTATTTTCTCATTGCTCCAATTAAAAAAAGTAGGATATATAAAGTGAAATTTGAGTATTACACTCACCAAGGCCCCTGGTACTGTGCAGAATGTTAAGTCTTTTTTTGTTTCAACATACAGAATAACATGTAAAAGTTTGGGTGCTCCTAGTTAAATTACTGTTATTGTGAACAGTTAAGCAAGCTGAAGTTGAAATGGTCTCTAAAAGGGTTACGGTTAAAGATTACACATTTCATTTCTATTTTAGACAAAAAAATTATATATTGTAATTTTTTACATTTTAAAAATTACAAAAAGGAGAATGGGTTGAGGGCACCCTTTTAGATTTGGGCACTCAGATAACTTTGACCAAGGTTTCAGACCTTAATTAGCCTATTAGGGGTGTGGCTTGTTCGCTATCTTTGTTAAGAAAGGCCAGGTAATGCAAATTTCCCAGCTTTATAAAAGCCTAAGCCTTCTCTAAACCTGTTCCAAAAAAACAGCAGCCATGGGTTCTTCTAAAAAGCTATCTAGCAGTCTGAAAATGAAAATGTTAGAAGCCGACAAAGCAGGAGAAGGCCATAAGAAGATAGCAAAGCATTTTCAAGTTGCCCTTTCCTCAGTTCCAAATGTAATTAAGAAATGGCAGTTAACAGGAACAGTGGAGGTTAAGATAAGGTCTGGAAGACCAAGTAAAATTTAAGTGACAGTTGCTCATAGGATTGCTAGAGAGGCAAATCAGAACCCACGCTTGACTGCAAAAGACCTCTAGAAAGATTTAGCAGACTCTGGAGTTGTGGTACATTGTTCTACTCTTCAGATACACCTGCACAAATATGGCCTTCATGGAAGAGTCACCAGTAGAAAACCTCTCCTGCATCTTCACGATGAAATTCAGAGTCAGAAGTATGCAAAAGAACATCTAAACAATCCCAATGCATTTTGGAAACAAGTCATATGGACAGATGAGGTAAAATAGAACTCTTAGGCCACAATGTTCAAAGGTTTGTGTGGAGAATAAAAGGGCACAGAATTTCAGGACATGTTGGGTTTCTATGAGGAATTAATTGAAAATCTGGATGTGGGTAAAGCAGCTGATGTAATTTATCTGGACATTGCAAAGGCATTTGATACTATACCACATAACAGACTTATACTGAAGCTACAGAAGCAGAGACTAGGGGAAACTATATGCAGAGCAGATTGGTAAGGAATTGGCTAAAAGAGAGGAAATTAAGAGTAATCATAAACGGTACGTTCTCTAAATAGGATGTAGTCGGCATTAGGGTGCCGGAAGGATCTGTACTATGACCAATTATTTTTAACATCTTTATTAATGACCTTGTGGATGGAATTGGGAGGAAAGTGTCAGTCTTTGCTGACGACACCAAACTATGTAGGATATCAAACTTGAAATTACAATATTGCAACACGATCTGTATAAAATGACAAAATGGGCAAACACTTGTCAAATGAGGTTTAAAGTAGTTAACTGTAGGGTAATGCACCTGTGACGTAGTAATCCTATTGCTGTATATGCGTTAAATGGGAGTATACTTGGGACTACAGAACAAGAGAAGGACTTGTGTATTCTGGTTATAAGTAAGCTGAGCAGCAGTATTCAATATTAATCATTAATAGCAAAAGCAAACAAAATTTTAGGCTGAATAATAAGAGAGATAATATCCCACAATCCCAACGTATTGTTACCCCTCTATAAATCACTTGTGAGGCCACGTCTAGAATATGAGATACAGTTTTGGGCTCTACATTTTAAAAAGGATATACAAAACTTGGGGTCAGATCAGAGGTGAGCAAACAAAATTTTAGGGTGCATAAGAAAAAAATAAAATCTGGCAATGCCAGATTTTACCCTTCTAGATTATTAAAAAGGATGGAAGGCCTCTCATATATCGAGAGGCTGGAAAGCTTGGACTCGTTCAGCTTGGAAAATAGACACCTCAGGAAGATCTCATTTACATATATAAATATATGTGTGGTCAGTACAAAGGACTGGCACATGACTTATTCCTTCCAAAGACCATACTAAGGACCAGGGGCACTTTTTATGGGAGGAAGAAAGAGGATTCCAGCAGCTAAATAGGAAAGGGTTCTTGTAGCATGGGTTTAGCAGGGTGAACAACCTTACTTTTTTTTTGGGCCATGATGAATACAATGTGAGGATCATGGGAAAGGCAGTGGTACATAAAGTCTGTCATATGTGCCAAGCTCCCTACAGCCAACACTTCCCTGTCTCCATCATAATGACTACTCTCTATCTCCTCCATCTCTTCCTACTCATTCCCCTACTCAGCCCATCCACATAGGAGAAATGGGACAAAGCTTGTGTGGGTACTAGCCTCTGTTGTGCTATTGGCCAGCTACTGCTCCTCAGCCTCCACCTACTCATTGTTACCCAATCTTTGCTGAGCAGATGGAGATGAGGCTGGGTTGGGTAGTTACTGATTGTCTCATGTCTTCCTCCATCTCCACCTGGTCCACATGCAAAGCTTCATGTTTAATTGCCAGCAGACACCATTTAAGTAGATGCAGTGTGACGTTCCAGCATTTGGTCACGTCGCACACCAGTCAGTGAGCTTGCATTTGCATGCGCTGCTGAAGCACTGCCAGAGCAACGGCAGCTGTAGACGACTTTTGGAAATGGGAACTGACGTGTCATACCTTGTCCAGAAGCTCTGGAAACTCTGGGTAGGTTTAAGAAATTGCTGAAATATCAAGTTGGGCATGTGTCCCATGCATGGTACATGTGTGAGCTTGCCAAGCTTCACAGCTGCTACCAGGTTATGGCCATTATCACACACGATCATGCCTGGTTTGAGGTTCAGTGGCAAAAGCCTCAGATCCGTCTGGTCTTTTATTCCTTTAAATAACTCTGTTGCAGTGTGTGGTTTGTCTCACATACAAATCAGCTTCAGCAGAGGCTGTCGCCGCTTCACTGAGGCAGTGTTGGAGAGCTTCCAGCTTCTGGCTGATGTGGACGACGTTTTCTGAGATAACACATCAGAGATGGAGGATGTGGAGGAGCAGGAGGGCGTGCAGAAATTGATTTATGAGATTGAGGAAACCCTGAAGTAGGGCCAGCAATCCTCGTCATCGGGAGCACACGTGCCATGCCAGGGTGGAACTTGGCCCCGGCCTCCAAAAAGTTCACCCAGTGTTCCGTCAGGGAAATGTAGCATTCCTGACCACAAGCGTTTGTCCACATGTCGGTGATTAAATGGACAATTCCTTTAAGTGAGAGGAAGAAAAAAGTTGTCGGATCACACAGCTCAATCAAAAACAATTCTTCGTTATTTCACACCATCATAAAAACGTGTAGATATATCCACAAATATTTAGTTAGTATATGTGCTGTTTTTGATTATTCAGCTGTGTGATCCGACAACTTTTTTCTTCCTCTCATTGTGATCCGACGATCAGACTGAATTTTTTGGATCGCTGCTGGCAGGTTCATGGCTGCTGGGCATGTGGACACGGTGAGGCATTCCGTTTTTCCCTGTATTTTTTCTGGTAATTCCTTTAAGTGCTATGGTGAGGACACAGGTGATGTTCCTGGACACGTGCTGGTGCAAGGTGGGGATGCCACATTGTGGACACCACATAGGGAGAAAAAGTGGCGGCTGGGGACTACAGAGGGACGGATGCTGCCATGAGTCAACGGAAATCCTCCATGTCAACAAGTCTAAACAGCAACATTTCCATGACAAGTAGCCTGTAAATATGCCTGTTTAGTCTTTGGGCCTGTGGGTGGGTGGCTGGAAGCTTTATCTTTCATTCTAAGATCTTGGGTAGTATTTTGAAGTGCTTTATGTTGGTGCGCTCACCTTCAATCCCTGATCACTCGGCTGCCTGTTCCTGCCTGTTTCGGTGCTTCTCTCCTCCTCTGCACTCCTTTCCTCTGCTTCTCAAGTTGAATTGGTGACTTTGTCATTCACCACCTCGTCTTCCACCACCGCACCCTGGTCCTCCTGACTTGGTGATGTAACAGCAACCTTATTTATCAGCATCTGTGTCTCATCATCATCATCCTCCTTAATTTCTCCTTCCTCCTTAAAATTCACCATTCCTTACTGTCATTTCTTGTGGTCGTGGCTGCTTAAAGTTTTGTGCATTAGTACACAGTGTATTTTGGAGTGTAATACAACCGTTATGTACCACAAATCATGTAATAGTCAATGGATAAGTAATTGAATCCAGAAAAAAATTTCAACGCTTTTTTGAAGTGTTAAATAACACTGAAATGTACCACAGGCGACGTAATGATATATGGATGGTTAATTGAATATATAAAAATGTTTCAATACTTTTTTGGACAGTTATGTAACACCGAAATTTGCCACAGACCATATAATAGTATATGGATGAGGAATTGAGTACAGAAAAAGGTTTCAACTCTTTTTTGGACTGTTATGTTATGTACGCCTGAGGAAGCCAACGTGAAACGAGAGTTCAGGCTGCTAGCGGTGTACCACATGTGGAGTAACAATGGGTAAGAGTTCATCAATGTGTGTGTGCAGTAATGCAGCTTTATATTTGGGTTATCTGATTTTGAAGCCATCGAGAGAAAAGACGAATCACCTATATCACCTTTATGTGTTACTGAATTCTGTCTTGCATTCTTCACACCTGATGCTTAGGATTATATAAGCACTTGCACTTTATATACTTACGAATTGAATCATACGCTCATCCTCCCCTAATATGTGTGATACATACGCTTTTTTACCTGAGTCCCTGCTGTATTTGACTTTGAATTTGATGCATTATTGTATATAAATTATTGCATGCCCTGTTATAATTAATAAAGTTTATGAATTTTATTCTTGGATTATATGCCCCATGGTTTCGTTATTTATTAGTATGTGATTGAGTAATTGAATACAGAAAAATGTTTCAACACTTTTTTGGACTGTTACCTAACATCGAAATCCATATATCACACACCACGTAATAGTATATGGATGAGTAGCTGAATACAGAAAAATGTTTCAACTCCTTTTTGGAATGTTATATAACATGGAAATATACCACATTCCATGTTATAGTCTATGGATGAGTAATTGAATACTGAAAAATGCTTCAAGGCTTTTTTAGAGTGTTATATAACACATAAATGTTCCATAAAGCACCTAATAATCTATGGATGAAAATATAGTCAATTTTTTCACCCCAAAAATTAAAATGTAGTCAACTACCGCAGCTATATATTTAGCGATGGGCTGCAAAGCCCTAAACCATTCTTAAAGACTGTATTCAGCCACTCTCCCTGCTCCTGGAACTTTCTATCCCTCCCTAGGCTAAATGCTGATTGTATCTGATACAAACAGCTAAGCACAAAATTAGCCCTTAAAGGGACTGTATGATGGTTCAACTTCAGCACCAGTATCAACACTACAAGACTTTAGCTCATTAAGCTGTGCACATATGCCAGGACAAGCACTCTCTCCCTCCAATAACAACTGTCACAGAGCTGTACAATGGCACCAGTGTGCCAAACCTGCCGGCGTCTGTCCTTTTGTAACCCCTGATGATGTCACATGGCCAGCCAATCACAGTAGTGCCACTACCAAGATGGCTACAGCATTACAGTGAAGCACAGGCAATCCTCATATGCTTATTGACTGTGTACCAGGCGCTAAATATGTGGTGTAGGGATTTGAGTTTGAAATCGAGCACCAGCTAGTGCTCGCCGAGTAATGAGCACATCCGAGCACCAAGATACTCAAGTGATATCTGAGTATTACCAAGCTCGTTTGCTCATCCCTAATCATTTCATCTTTCTTGAACTTGCTTAACTGTTCATAATAACAGTAATTTTGACCAGGGGTGCCCAAACTTTTACAAGCCACTGTATTCAGACAACCAAATTTCATCGGTGTGATGGATCCAATTTTCAGTCACTTTTGGTCCTTGTGTCTGGTTTTGTAGTTTGCCATCTTTTTTTTTATAAGGAAAATACAATAATTTTAAACTTTTCCTGCTCAATAAACTGTAAAAATGGACAGGACTCAGATGTTAGCAATACAAAGATGAAGAAAATTGAAGAACACAATATTCACCTAAATTCCAGTACTTTGTTTCAAAGAATTAAAAACCAAAAAACAGCTGTTTCGCGCAATACTCAGTTCTTTGAGCTACTTCCTGATCCTGAATAATTCAGAACCAGGAAGAAGCACGTACCTTAGTGAAACAGCTGTTGTCTATGTTTTACAGTGTTATAACTACCTCCCTACTATTTTTGAATTTTGGGAAATTAAGTTCTGGAATTTTTATGACTAGTAAGTGCCCCAATTTATCTTTTCTTCATATGGTTTACTGATTGTTTCCACTATCTTTTCCTTTTATGGCAAAACTAGCTCAAATCATTGGGGACAACTACAGTCATTTCCAAAAGTTTTGACACCCTTGAAATTGTTCCACAAAATGAAGTATTTCTCGCGGAAAAATCTTGCAATGACACCTGTTTTGTTATACGCATGTTTATTTCCTTTGTCTGTACCGGAACAACACAAAAACAGAGGAAAAAAAGGCAAATTGGACATTATTTCACACAAAAACCCTAAAATGGGCCCTCAAAATTGTTTGCACCTTTCCAAAATTGTGGGTAAGCAATTTTGTTTCAAGCATGTGAAGCTCGTTCAAACTCAGCTGTGGCAAGTAACAGGTGTGGGCAATGTGAAAATCACACCTGAAACCATATAAAAGGGAAGAAGTGGACTCAATCTCTGCATTATGTGTTTGTGTGTGCCACACTAAGTATGGAGAACAGAAAGAGAAGAGAACTGTCTAAGAACTTGAGAATCAAAATTTTTGAAAAATATCAACAATCTCAAGGTTACAAGTCTCTCTCCAGAGATCTTGATCTCCCTTTGCCCCACAGTGCACAACATTATCAAGAAGTTTACAACCCATAGCACAGTAGCTAATCTCCTTGGATGTGGACATAAGAGGAAAGGTAATGAAAGGTTGCAACGCAGGATTGCGTAAATGGTGGATAAGCAGCCCCAATCAAGTTCTAAAGAAATACAAACTGGCCTGCAGGTGCAAACTATACGGTGACATTTGAATGAAATAAAACACTATGTCAGTAGATCCAGGAGGACCCCACTGCTGACACAGAGACATAAGAAAGCTATATTGCAGTTTGCTGAAATAGGCTTTTATTTTAGAGCATGGGGCTTCCGTTAGATGTTTTCAATTTTAGCCTGTATTCTCAATTAGATGCCATATCTAGGGATAATTGTATACTCACTAGTGATGAGCGAGTATACTCTTTGCTTGGGTTTTCCTGAGCATGCTCGGGTGTCTTCTGAGTATTTTGGCGTGCTCGGAGATTTCGTTTGTGTGACGCCAAACACTTCAAGAAGCACCCTGAAATGGATGGAAACAAAGCACTGGAGAGTTATGAAATGGCCAGGAATGAGTCCAGATCTACAGTAAATCCCATTGAACATCTATGGAGAGATCTTAAAATTGTTGTTGCAAGAATTCACATGTGAAATATGAGAGACCTGGAGTGGTTTGCAAAAGAAGAGTGGTCCAAAATTCCAGTTGAGATGTGTAAAAAGCTTGTTGAAGGTTATAGAAGCGATTGATTGCAGTTATTTATTCCAAAGGGTGTGCAACCAAATATTAAATTGAGGGCGCCAACAATTTTGTCCGACTTAATTTGGGGTTTTGTGCGCAATTTTGTCCAATTTGCCTCTTATTCTCTGTATTTTTGTGTTGTTCCAATACTCAATATGAATGTGAAAGTCTGTCGTGCTAATTCCGATAATTAATTGCACCATGGTCTGGGTACAAATGGATGCTTATGGGAAATCACGGGTGGGTGAACTTTTCAAACCACATACAGCTTAAGTGTAGAAAACAATAATAAATATAAATATAGACTGATATAGTTTCAAAATAGGAATGAGTGATGTGCTCTGCGCCTACCAGGCTACTAATTGTAGCCCCTGTATCAAGTTCAAAACCACGTAAAAAAGAATATTAGAATAGAATAGAATGGAAAAAATATTAGAATATTCTCATTGGTGATGCAGTGTAAGGCTACTTTCACACATCAGGTTTTCGGCGTCAGGCGCGATCCGGCGTCGTGCCGGAACGCCGGATCCGGCAAATGTTTTGTAAAACCTGATGTGACGGATCCGGTTTTCTGCCGGATCCGTCTTGTTCTTGACAGACAAAACCGGATCCGTCTCATCCGGTTCATCCGTTTTTCTATCCGTTTTTCGACGGATTACGCCGGATCCGGTTTTTAAAATTGACCCTTGTGGCCTTCCGAACGGGATTGGCTACTGGAAAACTATATATAGCGTGTTCCTACAGCCCTTCTTTGACAGGTTGTAGAGGAGAAAGTGCAGGTTGGAGAGAAGAGCAAGTTACTGCGAAGATGGATGTTGGGATTGGAAATATTTTGAAGAATTTGGCGGATTTTATAGCGGGGGCGAATCGTTTGAGGGTGATTGTTCTGGAGAAGGAGAGAGCGAGACAGCAGCGCATCAGGCATCGTAGACGACGTTTGTGGATCCACCCCATCACAGCCAAGAGAATGACGCATGGGGTCTATTCTACACTCTGCATGGACCTTCGACGAAACCCGGATAAATTTTTTGGATATGTTCGGATGAAAATGGAGAATTTTGATTACTTGGTGGAGCGCATTGCACACCTCATAAGAAAAGCGGACACCTATTGCCGCTTCTCTGTTTCACCCGCAGAGCGTCTGATGGTGACTTTAAGGTAAGCCACATTTATTGGATGTGATCGCATCAGAGCACACTTTCACTGCAATCTTGTTGATGGTAGTTTGTATCTCCAAGTGTTATAGCTGAGTTTTGGTATGTAATGCTGTGATTTAAAACTAATTTATTGTTTTTTAATTCCCCACAGATTTCTTGCAACTGGAGAATCCCTTTCGTCACTGCATTTCCAGTACAGACTCGGGATTTCCACCATATCTGGAATAGTGAAGTACACTTGCCGTGCACTGTGAGACTCCTTAGCTGAAGAGTTTTTACCAGAGCCCACAACAGAGAGGTGGATTGAAATTGCTGACAAGTTTCAACAGATATGTCAGTTTCCCAACTGCTTGGGCGCTGTGGACGGGAAACATATCCGCATTGTAAAGCCAGCCGGATCGGGATCGGAATATTTCAATTACAAGAAATATTTTTCAATTGTCCTCATGGCCATCGCTGACGCGGAATACAAATTTATTGCTGTTGATATTGGGGCCTATGGCCGCTCCAATGACTCTCAAGTTTTCAAACTGTCTGCCATGGGGCGTAAACTGTATGGAAACACCTTCCAGTTCCCACCACCTAGACCGCTGCCGCAAACATCTGGTCCACCTATGCCATTTGTCTGTGTAGGGGATGAAGCCTTCCAGCTGTCAGAACACCTTTTCAAACCGTACTCTAGCAGAGGATTGACAAGACCAAAACGCATTTTTAATTACCGCCTCACAAGAGCAAGAAGAATGGTTGAATGTACCTTTGGTATTCTGACAGCCAAATGGCGGGTCCTATTGACTGCGATCAACCTCAAGACAGAAACTGTTGACGAGGTGATCAAAGCTTGCGTGGTACTCCACAATTTTGTTATCTGCAAGGAACCCATTTCCATTGAGGACACCTCTGAAGAAACCACCTTGCAAGATTACCATGACATTACCACTAGAAGTTCTGTGACGGTTTCAGTAATGAGGGACAATTTTGCACTATACTTTATGTCACCTCAAGGCAGAGTACACTGGCAGGATGACAGAGTGTGAAAGATTTGTGCCCTAACCAAACTTGTGTACCTTCTGTACCAACAGTATATACCTTTGCCAACCAAAGTTGGCTATCTTGTCATGGTCTCTATTTTTAGCTTTAGGCCACAGGTGTGTACCTGGTTGTGTTTTATGCAAAGTATTTCACCTTTTAACAAAAGTTGTGTACATTGTTAGGAAATCACCAACAATAAACACAACTTTTTAGGTGAAATACTTTGCTTCAAACACAACCAGGAACACAACTGTGGCAAAAAGCTAAAATTTACCCACAGTTATATACCTGGTTTTGAATACCTTTTTACCTTTTAAATACCCTGTATTTAACCTTTTTTTTAAACATATTTCGCCGCAGAAAGAAATGACAGACAACCAGTGTAAACAATAATTTAACTTTTATTTAAAATATTTTTTTTTTGTAAACTGTTTTTAAAGTTAAAAAAACTTTTTTAATAAAGGTTTGAAACCAACTTCGACACTTCGACAATGGGAGTGTGGAGAGAGGACTGGGATCGTGGTGGGGAAGGAACAGTTAGAGGTGATGGTGTGGAAAAAGCTACAGAATGGGTGGACATGTGGGAGGCAGAAGAGGTGGTGGGCGGTGGAGTGGAGGGTTGGGCAGGGACTGTAGGAGCAGATGATGTTGATGGAAAGTTGTATGGGGAAGGAGTTTGGTACAGGGAAGGAGTTTGGTACGGGGAAGGAGTTTTGTACGGGGCAGGTTGCTGGAAGTGGGGAGATGTCTGGTACTGGGGAGGTTGCTGGTATTGGGGAGGTTGCTGGTATGTAATAGGAGGGGGAGGATGGAAAGTGGCTGGAGGGGGTGCAGATGTAATAGGAGGGGGAGGATGGAAAGTGGCTGGAGGGGGTGCAGGTAGAGGAACTACAGTGGTGGGAGGTGGAGGTTGGGAGGTAACCTGCTGTAGAGCACCGTGGCACGAATGCATTACATGCATCTGCTGGGTAGGAGATAGTGTTGCCATGTGCTCCACAACAGACCTGAAAAAGGTGTGGTTTGGCGAAGATCTTGCTTCTGAATGCGTGGTTTGCAGAAGTGTCTTCACCTCCAGAATGCTGGAGTTGATCTGCTGAAAGCCTGCGGAGATTTGCTCTGACAAGACTTTTAGACAGTTCTGGAAAGATGCATTCAGATGCAAGAACTCTGGCGCATAACTCTTTTCCTGACCCTGTCGAGGAGCCTCAGTGGGTGGAGGAGATGAAGCACGAGTTGAAAAATATTAAGGGCGAGTTGGCCGAAGTAAAGAGAAGAACCGAGACCGGGACTGGACGACCTAGCTTTAGCCCCGGCCCCTGGGGATCACACCCCCGCGGGGTGGTCAGCCTACACAGGCCTGGTGTTTTGAGTGTGGAGAACCAGGCCACTTCGCCCGAGTGTCCACGACGTGGGAGATACCCACCCCAGCGGCCATTAAACTAAAGGGCTCCGGGCTGGGGGGACACCACTCGGAGCCGAAAACCACAACTAGGGGTGGTAGAAGTCCCGAAGATCTGGTAGCAAAGTGTCCAGTGGTATGGGCAGAAGTGGAGGGCCGGGCCGTCCTGTGTCTGGTGGACACGGGGTCACAAGTAACCACCATGCCCGCAACGTACTTTCAACAAAACTTCCCGGAGGCAGCAAGACCTCAGTAGGGCCCATGAAAAGACTAATAGCCGCCAACCAACTGCCGGTCCCGGTTGCCGGGGTAGTGTGGGTACAGGTGACGTTGTGCGGTAAATCCCTTGGTCGCAGAGGGGTGGTGCTAACTCAAGGAGAAGCTGATCAACGGCACCCCGTCACCCTAGGCATGAATATTTTACGAGAGTTCGGCAACTTACTACTAAATGATCCCACACAGAAGATTCTGAAGCAGTGGGGTTCTCGCACAGCTCAGGGACAGGTATTCCAGCAGCTGGTGTGAGGTGTGCGGGTGCATCAGGACTGCCAGGAGGGCAAGGCTCTGGGCAAGGTCATCGGGTCAGCAGCTCCCCTGCTTGTGCTACTTCCTGGACAGACTGTGGTGGCCCTGCCAATTCGAGCCCCGATACCTTTGAAGGGCGTGGAGGTGCAGGTGGAGCCGTGTCACTCGGAGCGCTTACCTCCTGGCATACTGGTGGCCCGTTCCCTGGCTACGTTGCAAAAAGGAACCATCCTGGTACGCTGCGTTAACCTTGAAGACCGAGACACCGTTCTGAAAGCACGGACTCAACTGGCCAAACTAGTAAGGCCTTTAGAAGAAGTGCTGCCAGCTCCGGCGGTTCAATTGCGAGTACACCCCGAGGATCCTTGGGAAGTAAAATTCGAACCATACAGGCCTATGAAGTCTCGGCACAGGAAAAGGGTCGAAATATTTTGGAGCAGATGCGGGTCGAGTCTTCTGAGTTAACTGCAGCCCAACTCTCACAGATAAAAACATTGCTTGGACAGTACCATGAAGTATTTGCTAGTCATGAAGACGATTTTGGGAATACCACCACTCATGAAATCCCCACAGCGGGAGCGCCCCTATCCGGGAGCGATATCAACAGATTCCGCCACAACTCAATCAAGAGGTGAAAACTTTGCTGGCCCAGATGCTGCGAAAAGGGGTGATATGGGAAAGTCAAAGCCCCTGGGCGGCTCCAATCGTGTTGGTCCGAAAGAAAGATGGTACACTATGATTCTGTGTGGATTATCGTAAACTGAATGCTTGCACTATTAAAGACTCATACCCACTGCCCGCATAGAAGAATCCCTGTCCGCCTTGGGGAAGGCAACATATTTTTCGACCCTGGACTTGGCCAGTGGGTACTGGCAGGTGCCCATGTCAGAAGAAGATAGAGCCAAGACGGCGTTCATATTGCCCATGGGACTGTTTGAGTTTAATCGAATGCCGTTTGGGCTGGCCAACGCCCCCAGGACCTTTCAGCGATTGATGGAGTGGTGTCTGGGAGATCTCAATTTTGAGGTCACGTTGATCTACCTGGATGACATCATCGTCTATGCCGCCACCTTCGAGGACCACCTAAAGCGGTTGGGACAGGTACTCAGCCGCTTGCAGGGCCGCCATCAGGGCATGACAGGCATTACAGCTGTATGCGGCCCTGGTGATTAGGGGGGTCCGCCCAGGCCCGGTGGCGCCTGAGCACGCTGGGAGCTGCAGCCTGGTCTGCGCTCGCCGCTCGGGCCGGGCCCCCCCTACACTTTGATCGGCGGTTCGGGCCCCCCTCCCTCAGCTTGCCCTGTCTTTTTCTCCCCTTCTTATTCACTGTGACATGATGGCAGATTGGCAGGGAAGCACCTGGTCCCTCCTCCTCTTCCTCTTCCTCCCCCCCCAGTGCACCATGGTCCACTCCTGCACCACCCCCGACTCACGTCACACGCTGCTCTTCACTTCCTCATTCCTGAGCAAGCAGAAGAGCAGAGTGCACGTGAGTCGGCGTGGGACTGGGAGGCGAGAGGCTGCAGCAGAGCAGAAGACGTCGGTACCTGGGTGACTGTCTGACGGTGTGGTGGACGGCGAGCGAGCAGGTAAGTGAATATTCTTTTAATGTCTGTCTGTGTCGGGGGCCCTGGCTCTGCTGATCATGGGGAGTCTGGGGGCCCGGGGCCAGTTGTGATCATGGGGGGGAGTCTGGGGGCCCCAGCAAGGCCGGACAGTTGCTGTCTGATCATGAGGGACATTGGGGGTCCTGTGGGTGACCCAGGGGCCCGGGCAGCTGATGGTGGGGCGTGGGGGACCCAGGGGCCTGTGTGGCTGATGGTGGGGGACCCAGGAGCCGGGCAGCTGATGGTGGGGCATGGGGGACCCAGGGGCCTGGGCGGCTGATGGAGGGGGACCCAGGTGCCCGGGTGGCTGATGGTGAGGAACCCAGGAGGCCCGGCTGATGGTGGGGGACCCAGGAGGCCTGACTGATGGTGGGGGACCCTGGGGCCCGAGTGGCTGATGGTGGGGGACCCAGGGGCCCGGGTGGCTGATGGTGGGGGACCTAGGGGCCCGGGCGGCTGATGGTGGGGGACCCAGGGACCCAGGCGGCTGATGGTGGGAGACCCAGGGGCCGGGCAGCTGATGGTGGGGTATGGGGGACCCAGGGGCCTGGGTGGCTGATGGTGGGGGACCCAGGGGCCCGGGCAGCTGATGGTGGGGCGTGGGGGACCCAGGGGCCTGGGTGGCTGATGGTGGGGGACCCAGGGGCCTGGGTGGCTGATGGTGGGGGACCCAGGAGGCCCAGCTGATGGTGGGGGACCCAGGGGCCCGGGTGGCTGATGGTGGGGGACCCAGGAGGCCCGGCTGATGGTGGGGGACCCAGGGGCCCGGGTAGCTGATGGTGGGGGACCCAGGAGGCCCAGTTGATGGTGGGGGACCCAGGGGCCCGGGTGGCTGATGGTGGGGGACCCGGGGGCCCGCCCGGCTTGTTCGTGGGGGACCCAGGGGCCCGCCCGGCTGTTCGTGGGGATCCTAGGGGGTCCTGTGGGGATCCTGTGGGGAGCCAGGGGGTCCTGTGGGGATCCTGTGGGGTCCTGGGGAGCCAGGGGGTCCTGGGGAGCCAAGGGGTCCTGTGGGGACCCAGGGGCCCGGCTGTTCATGGGGGGGAGCCAGGAGGCCCGGCTGATGATGGAGTGAGCCAGGGGGCTGATGGGGTGAGCCAGGGCCCAGGGGGACAAATCTCCAGCGTCCATGATTAGTAGGCACATTGTTGACTGTCTCCACCTGCAGCTCAGCCCATAGTCCTGTCCTTTTAGTCAGCACACACTGTGCTGAGACCAGTACCAACATCATGTTGACTGTCTGCACCTGCAGCTAAGCCCGTAGTCCTATCCTTTTCGTCAGTACAGACTGTGCTGTACATGCACAGTACCAGCATGTTTACTGTCTCCACCTGCAGCTCAGCCCGTAGTCCTATCCTTTTCGTCAGCACAGACTGTGCAGCACATGCACAGTACCAGCATGTTGACTGTCTCCATCTGCAGCTCAGCCCGTAGCACTATCCTTTTCGTCAGCACAGACTGTGTGGTACATGCACAGTACCAGCATGTTGACAGTCTCCACCTGCAGCTCAGCCTGTAGTCCTATCCTTTTAGTCAGCATAGACTGTGCTGACTAGTACCAGCATGTTGACTGTCTCCACCTGCAGCTCAGGCCGTAGTCCTATCCTTTTCGTCAGCACAGACTGTGCTGCACATGCACAGTACCAGCATGTTGACTGTCTCCACCTGCAGCTCAGCCTGTAGTCCTATGCTTTTAGTCAGCACACAGTGTGGAGACCAGTACCAACATCATGTTGACTGTCTCCACCTGCAGCTCAGCCTGTAGTCCTATCCTTTTAGTTATCACAGACTGTGCTGACCAGAACCAGCATGTTGACTGTCTCCACCTGCAGCTCAGCCCGTAGTCCTATATGGGGTATCAGCCTACTCAGGACAAATTGCACAACTACTGTTAGGGTCCAATTTCTCATGTTACACTTGGGAAAAACAAACATTGGGTGTGAAAAGATCATTTTTGTGAAAATAAAATTAGATTTTTGATTTTTATGGCTCTACATTATAAACTGTCAAGCACTTGGGGGTTCAAAGTGCTCACCACACATCTAGATAAATTCCTTAAGGGGTCTACTTTACCGTAGCGTTTACTGACCGTGGGAACATACCCTAAAGAGTTATTGAATTTTTACTGTATAAAAGTTAGTAAACTAAATGGGGTGATCAGCCCTTTACTCTTGACTCCTATTTTATTATTTTTTTTTTACATAATCACTTACAGCTACGTTTTGAGGTGTATTCACGTTCTATAATTTATCGTTTTTTAATAATTACCAATAAAGATTTTTTTTGTAGTGTATAATCAGTGATTATATATGCAATAATATACACTTTCCATTTATTTGGTGGGCAGGCTGAGGCGGCAGTGGTGGGCAGGCTGAGACGACCATTAGATTCTTCTTGACTGGGTGGTGGGCTCGGCGGCAACACCGGCTGGTTGAGTAAGTAACAAGTCCATGTATTCGTTTGTCCACCATTTCAGTATGTGATTGTACTTACCGTATATATACATTGCTATTGGGGAGTCGAAGGGGGAGGGGGGGAATGATTGCATAATGATTGTATAATGATTCCTTCCCCCTCCCCCTTCGACTCCCCAGTAGCAATGTATATATAAGCTACTGGATGATCCTGACCTGCTGGAAAACCAAATGCCCAATGATAACATAAGGCAGCAGTGCTCAGGATAATCCAGTAGTTTAGAAGTGAAAGGTCGGAGGGATTTTGGAACGTTTGCATGGTGGAGGAGGAGCTAGGGTGGAGATGGAACTAAGGGTGGAGCCTGGGCGGAGTCTCAAGGGGGGCCCCATATATTTTGCCAGTATGGGGCCCCGAAATTCCTAGTGGCAGCCCTGGCCGGTTGCAAAAGTACGGGTTGAAGGTGAAGCCTCAGAAATGCCACCTATTTCGCTCCCAGATTGAGTATCTGGGTCATGTTGTTTCGGCAGAGGGTGTGAGGCCATCCCGGGAGAAGGTTGCTGCTATCCAGGAATGGCCTACCCCCGAGATGGTAAAAGATGTGCGGGCTTTTCTGGGGTTAGCCGGATATTACCGTCGTTTCGTAAAGAATTTTGCATGTCGAGCTCGAGCCCTGCACGACCTGCTGAAGGGGGCTTCTGCTGGGGCAAATGGGCGAAGAATCCAGTGGCAACACCCTCAGGAAGAGGCCTTCCGAGACCTCAAAGCTGCGCTCTCGGATGCCCCAGTGTTGGCTTATGCAGATTTCTCACAACCGTTCATCTTGCACACTGACGGGAGTCTTCACGGGCTGGGGGCTGTGTTGTCGCAGGTTCAAGATCGCCGGGAGAGGGTGATCGCATATGGAAGCTGCTCACTCCATGACTCCGAGCGTAACCCTGACAATTACAGCTCCTTCAAGTTCGAGCTCCTCGCAGTGGTGTGGGCCATGACGGAGAGATTCGCAGAGTACCTAGCGGGCTCCGAGGTGGTGGTGCGAACTGACAACAACCCGCTGGCTCATTTGGAAAATGCCAAATTGGGGGCTCTGGAACAGCGATGGGTGGCCCGGATGGCGAAGTACAATTATAAGATTATCTACAAAAGAGGGGCCGAGAATGTCCATGCAGATGCCCTCTCCAGGATTCGACATTCAACTCCAGGACAGAACCGAGACGAAGAATTAGGAGAGGAAATACCGTTCGCTTTCACTGCTGCCGTGCTTACAACTGACAATAAAAAATATCTTCCCCCAAGACCCCAAGGGGCATGTTAGAACAATCCCGGGATAAGTGGATACAACAAAAAGAAGACGAAAGGTTGGCCTTCTCAGGACGTGGGTCGCCGCTGGGCAATTACCCACTGACTCTCAACGACAAAGTTTGACTCAAGACCTGTTGCTGATGTTGCAACAATGGGAGAGATTGGTTATCCGAAAGGGACTATTGTACCGTAAAATAACATCACAAACAACCTCAATTACGGCTTGGCAGGTGGTTACGCCAGGAGCCCAACTTCACGTACTGGCTCGGGAGGCTCACGAAAAAGGGGCCCACTTCGGAACAAAAAAAACCTTGCAATGGCTGCAACAGAAAGCTTACCACCCGCGCTTGCCAGCTGTTGTAGACGAAATTTGCCGGACTTGCCTCTTATGCGAATTGGCCAAACCACCCGCTCAGCGAGCCGCAACACAGATTATTGTGACCTCAGCGCCCCTTGAGCTCCTGACGGTGGATTACCTGACCATTGGGCCTGCATTTCAGGGATACGAACACTGCCTCGTTATGGTAGATCATTTCACCAAGTTCCCTGTGGTCACCCCCACTCGGGATCAGACCGCAGAGACAGCTGCCTCTGCAATTTGTAGAAACTTTATACAAGTATACGGCTGTCCTCAATGGATACATTCTGATCAGGGAGCATGTTTTTTGGGAAAAGTTATGGAAGAACTACATCACCTCTATGGAATTGACAAATCCCGGACCACACCGTATCACCCGCAAGGAAATGGGGCTTGTGAACGATTTAATCGGACATTGATTCAGATGTTGCGTACTCTGGAGAGTGACAAGAAGGCCCGTTGGCCCGAATATGTTTCTGAATTAGTATGGGTCTATAACAATCGGGTACATCGAGTTACTGGCTATACCCCCTACTCCCTGTTGTTTGGACGAGAGGGTAAAGGGATCACGGAGGTGGAGTTGGACCCCAAAGAACCTCAGCCCTGGACCGAAGTGTCGTCTTGGGTCCGAAATCATCGCCATCGGCTGCAAACTCTTCACCAAATTGTACACACCAAGCTCCAAGACTGGGAGCACCCAGGGAAAAATGCAACCCCATCTCCTCACCTCCAAAGTGGGGACCGTGTGCTTGTACTAGATCGACGCCCCCAGAACAAGCTAGAGCCGCGTTGGGAAGAGAGTCCTTATCGGGTCTTACGCCGTATCCATCTGGAAGGACCTATGTACAAAATACAACCCAAGGAGGATGAAACACTGCCCACTCGTATTGTGCATCGTAATATGTTATGCCCATGTACTTCCACCGACCCGAAGTAACTGGAGCCTGCCCCGTCGACATCTGAACCATCATCCATATGTTGGGACCCGGACGACGACGAAGATTTTCCTCCAGAACCCAGTGGCCCTCCACTCAGTAATGAACCAGCTGACACAATTAGCCCGCCTGCACCAATCAGCCCACCAATCTCCACCACCCCAGAAGACTCCACTCCAGTTGAACTGAGACGCTCCGAGCGGTCAACAGCTGGCAAACCCCCTGAACGATATGAACAAGATCAGTTCATATGGCAACAAACATTGAAACCCCTACAGACCGATCTCCGGTACTGGGTGGTAGATAGCAGCAGCCGCAACTCCCGGGGTGACTGGTGGGATAGGTTGCAGTTGGATCTGTGCCAGGGCCAGGCTGGTCTCAGCCGGGGTCATCGGTGGAGGTCGGTACAACCGTGCCCGGTCCAGGCGGGGGCGTGGTCCCGGCCCTCCATTCTGCTCCAGAGCCCTCATATATCTCCTTCGTACGGGACTCACCCAATGGCAACATCGGTTGTAAGGTGGTGGCGGCCACTGCCGTCCTGTGTCTGGTGGACACGGGGTCACAAGTAACCACCATGCCCGCAACGTACTTTCAACAAAACTTCCCGGAGGCAGCAAGACCTCAGTAGGGCCCATGAAAAGACTAATAGCCGCCAACCAACTGCCGGTCCCGGTTGCCGGGGTAGTGTGGGTACAGGTGACGTTGTGCGGTAAATCCCTTGGTCGCAGAGGGGTGGTGCTAACTCAAGGAGAAGCTGATCAACGGCACCCCGTCACCCTAGGCATGAATATTTTACGAGAGTTCGGCAACTTACTACTAAATGATCCCACACAGAAGATTCTGAAGCAGTGGGGTTCTCGCACAGCTCAGGGACTGGTATTCCAGCAGCTGGTGCGAGGTGTGCGGGTGCATCAGGACTGCCTGGAGGGCAAGGCTCTGGGCAAGGTCATCGGGTCAGCAGCTCCCCTGCTTGTGCTACTTCCTGGACAGACTGTGGTGGCCCTGCCAATTCGAGCCCCGATACCTTTGAAGGGCGTGGAGGTGCAGGTGGAGCCGTGTCACTCGGAGCGCTTACCTCCTGGCATACTGGTGGCCCGTTCCCTGGCTACGGTGCAAAAAGGAACCATCCTGGTACGCTGCGTTAACCTTGAAGACCGAGACACCGTTCTGAAAGCACGGACTCAACTGGCCAAACTAGTAAGGCCTTTAGAAGAAGTGCTGCCAGCTCCGGCGGTTCAATTGCGAGTACACCCCGAGGATCCTTGGGAAGTAAAATTCGAACCATACAGGCCTATGAAGTCTCGGCACAGGAAAAGGGTCGAAATATTTTGGAGCAGATGCGGGTCGAGCTTTCTGAGTTAACTGCAGCCCAACTCTCACAGATAAAAACATTGCTTGGACAGTACCATGAAGTATTTGCTAGTCATGAAGACGATTTTGGGAATACCACCACTCATGAAATCCCCACAGCGGGAGCGCCCCTATCCGGGAGCGATATCGACAGATTCCGCCACAACTCAATCAAGAGGTGAAAACTTTGCTGGCCCAGATGCTGCGAAAAGGGGTGATATGGGAAAGTCAAAGCCCCTGGGCGGCTCCAATCGTGTTGGTCCGAAAGAAAGATGGTACACTATGATTCTGTGTGGATTATCGTAAACTGAATGCTTGCACTATTAAAGACTCATACCCACTGCCCGCATAGAAGAATCCCTGTCCGCCTTGGGGAAGGCAACATATTTTTTGACCCTGGACTTGGCCAGTGGGTACTGGCAGGTGCCCATGTCAGAAGAAGATAGAGCCAAGACGGCGTTCATATTGCCCATGGGACTGTTTGAGTTTAATCGAATGCCGTTTGGGCTGGCCAACGCCCCCAGGACCTTTCAGCGATTGATGGAGTGGTGTCTGGGAGATCTCAATTTTGAGGTCACGTTGATCTACCTGGATGACATCATCGTCTATGCCGCCACCTTCGAGGACCACCTAAAGCGGTTGGGACAGGTACTCAGCCGCTTGCAGGGCCGCCATCAGGGCATGACAGGCATTACAGCTGTATGCGGCCCTGGTGATTAGGGGGGCCCGCCCGGGCCCGGTGGCGCCTGAGCACGCTGGGAGCTGCAGCCTGGTCTGCGCTCGCCGCTCGGGCCGGGCCCCCCCTACACTTTGATCGGCGGTTCGGGCCCCCCTCCCTCAGCTTGCCCTGTCTTTTTCTCCCCTTCTTATTCACTGTGACATGATGGCAGATTGGCAGGGAAGCACCTGGCCCCTCCTTCTCTTCCTCTCCCTCCCCCCCCAGTGCACCATGGTCCACTCCTGCACCACCCCCGACTCACGTCACACGCTGCTCTTCACTTCCTCATTCCTGAGCAAGCAGAAGAGCAGAGTGCACGTGAGTCGGCGTGGGACTGGGAGGCGAGAGGCTGCAGCAGAGCAGAAGACGTCGGTACCTGGGTGACTGTCTGACGGTGTGGTGGACGGCGAGCGAGCAGGTAAGTGAATATTCTTTTAATGTCTGTCTGTGTCGGGGGCCCTGGCTCTGCTGATCATGGGGAGTCTGGGGGCCCGGGGCCAGTTGTGATCATGGGGGGGAGTCTGGGGGCCCCAGCAAGGCCGGACAGTTGCTGTCTGATCATGAGGGACATCGGGGGTCCTGTGGGTGACCCAGGGGCCCGGGCAGCTGATGGTGGGGCGTGGGGGACCCAGGGGCCTGTGTGGCTGATGGTGGGGGACCCAGGAGCCGGGCAGCTGATGGTGGGGCATGGGGGACCCAGGGGCCTGGGCAGCTGATGGAGGGGGACCCAGGTGCCCGGGTGGCTGATGGTGAGGAACCCAGGAGGCCCGGCTGATGGTGGGGGACCCAGGAGGCCTGACTGATGGTGGGGGACCCTGGGGCCCGGGTGGCTGATGGTGGGGGACCCAGGGGCCCGGGTGGCTGATGGTGGGGGACCTAGGGGCCCGGGCGGCTGATGGTGGGGGACCCAGGGACCCAGGCGGCTGATGGTGGGGGACCCAGGGGCCGGGCAGCTGATGGTGGGGTATGGGGGACCCAGGGGCCTGGGTGGCTGATGGTGGGGGACCCAGGGGCCCGGGCAGCTGATGGTGGGGCGTGGGGGACCCAGGGGCCTGGGTGGCTGGTGGTGGGGGACCCAGGGGCCTGGGTGGCTGATGGTGGGGGACCCAGGAGGCCCAGCTGATGGTGGGGGACCCAGGGGCCCGGGTGGCTGATGGTGGGGGACCCAGGAGGCCCGGCTGATGGTGGGGGACCCAGGGGCCCGGGTAGCTGATGGTGGGGGACCCAGGAGGCCCAGTTGATGGTGGGGGACCCAGGGGCCCGGGTGGCTGATGGTGGGGGACCCGGGGGCCCGCCCGGCTTGTTCGTGGGGGACCCAGGGGCCCGCCCGGCTGTTCGTGGGGATCCTAGGGGGTCCTGTGGGGATCCTGTGGGGAGCCAGGGGGTCCTGTGGGGATCCTGTGGGGTCCTGGGGAGCCAGGGGGTCCTGGGGAGCCAAGGGGTCCTGTGGGGACCCAGGGGCCCGGCTGTTCATGGGGGGGAGCCAGGAGGCCCGGCTGATGATGGAGTGAGCCAGGGGGCTGATGGGGTGAGCCAGGGCCCAGGGGGACAAATCTCCAGCGTCCATGATTAGTAGGCACATTGTTGACTGTCTCCACCTGCAGCTCAGCCCATAGTCCTGTCCTTTTAGTCAGCACACACTGTGCTGAGACCAGTACCAACATCATGTTGACTGTCTGCACCTGCAGCTAAGCCCGTAGTCCTATCCTTTTCGTCAGTACAGACTGTGCTGTACATGCACAGTACCAGCATGTTTACTGTCTCCACCTGCAGCTCAGCCCGTAGTCCTATCCTTTTCGTCAGCACAGACTGTGCAGCACATGCACAGTACCAGCATGTTGACTGTCTCCATCTGCAGCTCAGCCCGTAGCACTATCCTTTTCGTCAGCACAGACTGTGTGGTACATGCACAGTACCAGCATGTTGACAGTCTCCACCTGCAGCTCAGCCTGTAGTCCTATCCTTTTAGTCAGCATAGACTGTGCTGACTAGTACCAGCATGTTGACTGTCTCCACCTGCAGCTCAGGCCGTAGTCCTATCCTTTTCGTCAGCACAGACTGTGCTGCACATGCACAGTACCAGCATGTTGACTGTCTCCACCTGCAGCTCAGCCTGTAGTCCTATGCTTTTAGTCAGCACACAGTGTGGAGACCAGTACCAACATCATGTTGACTGTCTCCACCTGCAGCTCAGCCTGTAGTCCTATCCTTTTAGTTATCACAGACTGTGCTGACCAGAACCAGCATGTTGACTGTCTCCACCTGCAGCTCAGCCCGTAGTCCTATATGGGGTATCAGCCTACTCAGGACAAATTGCACAACTACTGTTAGGGTCCAATTTCTCATGTTACACTTGGGAAAAACAAACATTGGGTGTGAAAAGATCATTTTTGTGAAAATAAAATTAGATTTTTGATTTTTATGGCTCTACATTATAAACTGTCAAGCACTTGGGGGTTCAAAGTGCTCACCACACATCTAGATAAATTCCTTACTTTACCGTAGCGTTTACTGACCGTGGGAACATACCCTAAAGAGTTATTGAATTTTTACTGTATAAAAGTTAGTAAACTAAATGGGGTGATCAGCCTTTACTCTTGACTCCTATTTTATTATTTTTTTTTTACATAATCACTTACAGCTACGTTTTGAGGTGTATTCACGTTCTATAATTTATCGTTTTTTAATAATTACCAATAAAGATTTTTTTTGTAGTGTATAATCAGTGATTATATATGCAATAATATACACTTTCCATTTATTTGGTGGGCAGGCTGAGGCGGCAGCGGTGGGCAGGCTGAGACGACCATTAGATTCTTCTTGACTGGGTGGTGGGCTCGGCGGCAACACCGGCTGGTTGAGTAAGTAACAAGTCCATGTATTCGTTTGTCCACCATTTCAGTATGTGATTGTACTTACCGTATATATACATTGCTATTGGGGAGTCGAAGGGGGAGGGGGGAATGATTGCATAATGATTGTATAATGATTCCTTCCCCCTCCCCCTTCGACTCCCCAGTAGCAATGTATATATAAGCTACTGGATGATCCTGACCTGCTGGAAAACCAAATGCCCAATGATAACATAAGGCAGCAGTGCTCAGGATAATCCAGTAGTTTAGAAGTGAAAGGTCGGAGGGATTTTGGAACGTTTGCATGGTGGAGGAGGAGCTAGGGTGGAGATGGAACTAAGGGTGGAGCCTGGGCGGAGTCTCAAGGGGGGCCCCATATATTTTGCCAGTATGGGGCCCCGAAATTCCTAGTGGCAGCCCTGGCCGGTTGCAAAAGTATGGGTTGAAGGTGAAGCCTCAGAAATGCCACCTATTTCGCTCCCAGATTGAGTATCTGGGTCATGTTGTTTCGGCAGAGGGTGTGAGGCCATCCCGGGAGAAGGTTGCTGCTATCCAGGAATGGCCTACCCCCGAGATGGTAAAAGATGTGCGGGCTTTTCTGGGGTTAGCCGGATATTACCGTCGTTTCGTAAAGAATTTTGCATGTCGAGCTCGAGCCCTGCACGACCTGCTGAAGGGGGCTTCTGCTGGGGCAAATGGGCGAAGAATCCAGTGGCAACACCCTCAGGAAGAGGCCTTCCGAGACCTCAAAGCTGCGCTCTCGGATGCCCCAGTGTTGGCTTATGCAGATTTCTCACAACCGTTCATCTTGCACACTGACGGGAGTCTTCACGGGCTGGGGGCTGTGTTGTCGCAGGTTCAAGATCGCCGGGAGAGGGTGATCGCATATGGAAGCTGCTCACTCCATGACTCCGAGCGTAACCCTGACAATTACAGCTCCTTCAAGTTCGAGCTCCTCGCAGTGGTGTGGGCCATGACGGAGAGATTCGCAGAGTACCTAGCGGGCTCCGAGGTGGTGGTGCGAACTGACAACAACCCGCTGGCTCATTTGGAAAATGCCAAATTGGGGGCTCTGGAACAGCGATGGGTGGCCCGGATGGCGAAGTACAATTATAAGATTATCTACAAAAGAGGGGCCGAGAATGTCCATGCAGATGCCCTCTCCAGGATTCGACATACAACTCCAGGACAGAACCGAGACGAAGAATTAGGAGAGGAAATACCGTTCGCTTTCACTGCTGCCGTGCTCACAACTGACAATAAAAAATATCTTCCCCCAAGACCCCAAGGGGCATGTTAGAACAATCCCGGGATAAGTGGATACAACAAAAAGAAGACGAAAGGTTGGCCTTCTCAGGACGTGGGTCGCCGCTGGGCAATTACCCACTGACTCTCAACGACAAAGTTTGACTCAAGACCTGTTGCTGATGTTGCAACAATGGGAGAGATTGGTTATCCGAAAGGGACTATTGTACCGTAAAATAACATCACAAACAACCTCAATTACGGCTTGGCAGGTGGTTACGCCAGGAGCCCAACTTCACGTACTGGCTCGGGAGGCTCACGAAAAAGGGGCCCACTTCGGAACAAAAAAAACCTTGCAATGGCTGCAACAGAAAGCTTACCACCCACGCTTGCCAGCTGTTGTAGACGAAATTTGCCGGACTTGCCTCTTATGCGAATTGGCCAAACCACCCGCTCAGCGAGCCGCAACACAGATTATTGTGACCTCAGCGCCCCTTGAGCTCCTGACGGTGGATTACCTGACCATTGGGCCTGCATTTCAGGGATACGAACACTGCCTCGTTATGGTAGATCATTTCACCAAGTTCCCTGTGGTCACCCCCACTCGGGATCAGACCGCAGAGACAGCTGCCTCTGCAATTTGTAGAAACTTTATACAAGTATACGGCTGTCCTCAATGGATACATTCTGATCAGGGAGCATGTTTTTTGGGAAAAGTTATGGAAGAACTACATCACCTCTATGGAATTGACAAATCCCGGACCACACCGTATCACCCGCAAGGAAATGGGGCTTGTGAACGATTTAATCGGACATTGATTCAGATGTTGCGTACTCTGGAGAGTGACAAGAAGGCCCGTTGGCCTGAATATGTTTCTGAATTAGTATGGGTCTATAACAATCGGGTACATCGAGTTACTGGCTATACCCCCTACTCCCTGTTGTTTGGACGAGAGGGTAAAGGGATCACGGAGGTGGAGTTGGACCCCAAAGAACCTCAGCCCTGGACCGAAGTGTCGTCTTGGGTCCGAAATCATCGCCATCGGCTGCAAACTCTTCACCAAATTGTACACACCAAGCTCCAAGACTGGGAGCACCCAGGGAAAAATGCAACCCCATCTCCTCACCTCCAAAGTGGGGACCGTGTGCTTGTACTAGATCGACGCCCCCAGAACAAGCTAGAGCCGCGTTGGGAAGAGAGTCCTTATCGGGTCTTACGCCGTATCCATCTGGAAGGACCTATGTACGAAATACAACCCGAGGAGGATGAAACACTGCCCACTCGTATTGTGCATCGTAATATGTTATGCCCATGTACTTCCACCGACCCGAAGTAACTGGAGCCTGCCCCGTCGACATCTGAACCATCATCCATATGTTGGGACCCGGACGACGACGAAGATTTTCCTCCAGAACCCAGTGGCCCTCCACTCAGTAATGAACCAGCTGACACAATTAGCCCGCCTGCACCAATCAGCCCACCAATCTCCACCACCCCAGAAGACTCCACTCCAGTTGAACTGAGACGCTCCGAGCGGTCAACAGCTGGCAAACCCCCTGAACGATATGAACAAGATCAGTTCATATGGCAACAAACATTGAAACCCCTACAGACCGATCTCCAGTACTGGGTGGTAGATAGCAGCAGCCGCAACTCCCGGGGTGACTGGTGGGATAGGTTGCAGTTGGGTCTGTGCCAGGGCCAGGCTGGTCTCAGCCGGGGTCATCGGTGGAGGTCGGTACAGCCGTGCCCGGTCCAGGCGGGGGCGTGGTCCCGGCCCTCCATTCTGCTCCAGAGCCCTCATATATCTCCTTCGTACGGGACTCACCCAATGGCAACATCGGTTGTAAGGTGGTGGCGGCCACTGCAGAGGATGGATCAGCGGTCGCAGCCTCCGCAGGGGTGGCCTGGGAGCGAGTGGCCTCTCCTCCCCCTGTTCTTCTGACATCTCCTCTCTTTTCATCATGGCGTTTTGGCGTTCTTCTTCCTGCCTCGGCCCCTTTCCCGCCACTGGCTTCTTCTGCCCCTCCTTCCGGGGGCGGTGTCTTCTTTCAGCGCCTCCATACTAAGCCAGTATACGAACCCCTTGGAGGGTGGGCCATGTTGCTGTCACATAGTAATTCAGGCAGGGGAGGCCCAGGACTCTTCGCGGTCTTTTCTTAGGACCTCCCATCTCTTCACGCCCTTCTTCTATGCGCCAGCGGCCATTTCTAATGTCCATTTTACAGTCTATCAAATCAGGTCTTCTTCACATTTTCAAAAGTATAAAGTCCAACAAATCTTAGGCATACAGAACCCGATGGCATCGGGTCTCGTCATCCTGTTCGTGACGCCAAGTTGGGTCGCCCTCCCAGGGCTGTGGGGTACTCGGTACCGGGACGGTGTCAGTGGGATGTGTCACAGCAGCGGTGACCTGGACCGTGGCCCTGGGAGCCCAAGTCAATGGCGGAATGTATATGTAGTTAATGGAATGGAATAGTTCGTGATGCCACCTGTGGTGCTCGGCAAGGGAGGTGTTAAGCCGACGCTGCAGACAGATCCTCTGGGACAGATGGTATGATGCAGCAGTGATGGTATAGCCCTCCACAGGCAGGACTGATGTCCCAGGGCAGTGTAGTTGTAATGGTTGTGGAAAGGTGCAGGCAGTGTAAAGGATGGGTTAGCGCGAGAATGAATGAAGGACACCAAGGCTTGCTGTTCCAAAGCTTTACTCACAGTCTGCAATACACAAGGGTGCCTGCCTTCCGGCCGTGTCCTGTGGCCGTGGCCGGTCAGAGACTCAGCCAACCTCCAGGCCAGATGGAAAGCTCCTCTCCAACACTCCACCAACATGTACCTTTCCTGAACGACTCCTCTATTGCGCCTTAAAGTGTGAAGATCTCCAGTACCGTGGTACTCTGAAGTTCCTCCTGTCAGATGTTCCTAACAATTCTACTCGTATGGCAGACAGCTGTAGCCTTTCTCCTTTCTCCGGAGTCCTGGTTCTCTATTCAATTGCTGTTGTGCCCCAAGTCTTAGTTGGAAGTAGTGCATTTACAGCCAACTACTCCACCGGTGTCTGCTGCAGAACCATAAGTGTCCATACAACCTCGGGGACCGGGCCCCGACCTTGCGCTGAGAATCTATAGGCAGGGTTCCTCTTCCAACCCATGTCTCCTCTCTGTTCTCCTACTCCTTCGTTCCGTGTTGATCCTTCTCTCTTATGGAAGCTTAGGTTGCAGTTCTACGTCTTTCTCCTTCTGTTCATTTCCCGTGCCAGCTGGCTCAGATCACTGAGGCAGCTGCAGCACTCCTTCCTCCATCCCTTCTTGCAGGGATCCCCACTCCTCCCGAGTGGCTTCCTTCCTCGCTGACCTTCTGTCAGACTGAACCCGTAATCCTACACTTTCCCACTCTTTTATATATCTAAACTCCACCCACCTCCCAGCACATCCAGTGTTCCATGCAGGGAACCACCAGAGGTGCTCTGCTACTCTCCAAGCACTGAGCCGCAATGTGGTTGTGCACAACTACCCTGTTGTGTGGGATGCGAGTGTTGGAGTGAGGAAAGGAGTTCCCACCTTACCTGGATGGTGGGGCACTACACCTTAGGAGAAGGTGCAGTACCTCTGTGGCAACTGAGCCTCAGGGGCGCCACATATACATCTCTTTTTTGAATCCGGGGATACTGTAGTCTCGGGTTGTGAAGTTATAGTCAATTTGAAGTGATATTTGCAAATAGCGCTCTGCCCCTCCCGAGTCTCGCCATATGACTAAGCAGTACTGTTATACAGGAGGCATCCTGGAGGGCAGAATTTTCTATAATAGCTTGCGGACGCCATATACAGAGCCCCTAAGTGCAGAAAACCAGAATAATCCCCCTCAAGTGATCGCATTTTGGAAATTATACTCCTTTGGGAATTTGTAACTATGCAACTGAACCCATATATGTTGAAGTTTAGGGGCACAAAAAACTGAATCAGTATATAAACAACACCAAGACAACAGCAGTATATAGTTCAATTAAAACAGGTTTTATTTAAACATCTTTAAAAATCATTCACATAAAGTTAAATTATCCAATGTAACTGCATTCCTAGCAGGGAAGGCCAACACATATAATATGATCTAGTGATTAAAGTGCTTACACAGTGCAATATGCTCTGATCCACTCCAGTATGTAATGTTAGTTGTGGGGATATAGCATTCCCTATGGCTCCAAAACCGTGAATCAGGCTGAATACAGACAATAGTACAGAGCACTTACATGAAACGGGTCAGTGTGTGGCATCCCCGCACGTTTCGTATCTTCGTCAGGAGAACTTATATTGCTGTTTCCCTTTAAATCTCCAAGTGACATGATTCAGATGAAACCTCCAAGGGATCCATTCCATATAATGAGGCAGTAGAGTTATTCTGGGCTCTGTCTGGCCTCTGTTCAGCGGTGTCCTTTTTGCAGAGGTGCACAAAACTGTGGCCGATGGCTCTTTTATGCACTCCTAATAAAAAGAAGGACACTGTTGGAACACAGGCCAGATGGCATTCACAGTGCCTCCATCTGCCTCATTATAAGGAATCTTTCATCGAAGGTTCCATCTGAATCACATGTTTCAGAGTTTTACACGTAAACACCAGTATAAGAGCTCAGCGCAGAGTGCAGGATAAATTTGAGCCAAGCTATATTGAAATCTTGGTGAAGCAAAATGAACAAATCAACCGCAGGTAAAGAATTGGTTTTATTTATTTTTTATGCTGTTCCTTGAGTGGTATAAGTGTATAAGTGATTACAAAACTTTATTCTTCGGGTCTGTGTGATTACAGCGATACTAGATTTATATAGTTTTTTATGTTTGGCTGCTGTCAAACACTAAAGACTTAAAAAAAATAATAATAATTTCTGCATTGCCATATTTTGAGAGCTATAATTTTTCCATAGTTCTGCTGACAGAGTCATGTGAGGGCTTATTTTTTGCAGGACGAGCTGGCTTTTTATTGGTACCATTTTTGGGCTCATGAGTCATAACTTATTTTTATCGCTTTCTATTATGATTTTTGGGAGGCAGAATAAACAAACACCAACAGTTCAGGATTTTTTTTATGCCATTCCATGTATGGCAAAATTGATAAGGCAGATTATTCCTAGGGTCAGCACGATTACAACGATACCACACATATCTTTTTTTACGTTTTATCGCTTTTACACAATAAAAACTATTTTAAAGAAAAAATTATTTTTGCACCTCTTTATTCTGAGAGCTATAACTTTTTTATTTTTCCACTGACTGATCTGTTGGCGGCTACTTTTTGCTTGGCAAGATGACGTTTTCAGCAATATTATTTTTATTTACATTCGTCTTTTTTGATCGCGCTTTATTCCACTTTTTGTTCGGCAGTATGATGATAAAGCATCGTTTTTTTACCTCTTTTTTTTGCTGTGTTCACTAAATGGGTTAACTAGTTGGATAGTTTTATAGGTCGAGTCGTTACTTATGCGGAGATACGAAATATGTGTACTTTTATTGTTTTTTTCATAATAATATTTATTTATGCGTACAATATATCTTTTAATTTTTTTTTATTATATTGAGATGTAAAAAAAAAGTATTTCTTCAACTTTTTTCTCTTTTTTTTTCCTTTTTTTCCACTTAGCTCCACTATGGGACTTTCACTTTCTGCAGTCTGATCCCAGTTATAAGGTAGGAATGCAGGAGTAGGATTATTGCTATACCTTATAGCCTGTCAGCCCTGCAGACACAAGTTAGTTAGATAATGCACTGCGCATGATCTAACTAACTTCCTAGTACCTTGTGACCTGGATGTTGACATAGGGTCACCATGGAAACAATCAACATCATTGCGGGGTCTCCGATTCAGAGGCAGAGGGGCTTTCTTCATTCTGCCTGCTTGATAAATGCTGCGATCGCAGTTATCACAGCATTTAGAAGGTTAAAGTGCCTGGAGCGCTGCGGGCACTGCTCCTGGCACTGAGCCAGGTGTCAGCTTTCTGAGACAGGTGAGACCCCGCCCCCTCCTGTGGTAAGCAGCTCACTGTCTATAGAGTATGTACATATGGATATGTCAAAGGTCGTAAAGGGGTTAACCTGCGATTGTTTGATCTCTTATGCTGTAGTATAGTACCAAAGTATTGCAGTATATAGTATAAATTGCAGATTCTTTAGAAGTGCAGTCAATAACAGAACTTTAAATTAATACCAAGCTTGCCGAAATGAGAGCCCTCAGCAGACCCCTGGCAGCCACAATAACCCATCCGTCCCCCATGATTGCGTTTTGGGAGACCGGTAGGCATCGGTGAGTGCGCGCATTTGCAATCACACTATTTAAATAGCGCTGTCAGTGATTAACATTGTCAATTACATAGCAGCGATCATGGCTAGAGCTGATAGCTACTGTTACGGGCAGATGCTGCCTATGTATTTACAGCTGGAATGTGCACTGTATGGCATGGCTACAGCTCCTGAGCCTGCTCCATACACACACCCTGAGCATGACATATTTACAGCAATGTGTGCAAAGAAATTTTGGATAACTAGAGGAGGAAGATCTGTGAAGATTCAGACGTCAAGGTTAGATTTCAGAAAGGCAGATTTTAAGGGATTCAGAAAGAGAATTGGAGGGATCCAATGGCTGGATATCCTTAAAGACAAAAATGTCCAGGAAGGATGGGAAATCTTGAAAAATGAAATTCTCAAAGCACAATTGTTAACAATTCCAAAGAGGGAAGAATAGGAAGCATTTAAGGAAACACAGAACTTAAGCACATGCTAAAAAGGAAGAAAAAATTTTTTATAAAATGGAAAGAGGGAGGCATATCTAAAGAAGAATATAATGCTGTCTGCGGAACCTGCAGGGCACAAATCAGATTATCTAAAGCTGACAATGAATTGAGGCTTGCAAGAAATGTCATAGAATCATAGAATCATAGAATCGTAGAGTTGGAAGTGACCTCCTGGGCCATCTAGTCCAACCCCCTGCTCAAAGCAGGATTCGCTAAATCATCCCGGTCAGATGTCTGTCCAGCCTCTGTTTGAAGACTTCCATTGAAGGAGAACTCACCACTTCTCGTGGCAGCCTGTTCCACTCATTGATCACTCTAACTGTCAAAAAGTTTTTTCTAATATCTAATCTGTGTCTCCTCCCATTCAGTTTCATCCCATTGCTTCTAGTCTTTCCTTGTGCAAATGAGAATAAAGTTGATCCTTCTACAATGTGACAGCCCTTTAGATATTTGTAGACAGCTATTAAGTCTCCTCTCAGTCTTCTCTTTTGCAAACTAAACATTCCCAAATCCTGCAACCTTTCCTCATAAGACAGGGTTTGCAGACTGGTCACCATTCTGGTCGCTCTTTTCTGAATTTGCTCCAGTTTGTTGATGTCTTTTTTAAAATGTGGTGCCCAAAACTGGACACAATATTCCAGATGAGGTCTGACCAAAGAGGAGTAGAGGGAAATAATGACTTCACGTGATCTAGACTGTATGCTTCTGTTAATACATCCTAGAATTGCATTTGCCTTTTTTGCTGCTGCATCACACTGTTGACTCATATTCAGTCTGTGATCTATTAGTATACCCAAGTCTTTTTCACATGTGCTGTCACTTAGCCCTATTCCTCCCATTCTATATATGCTTTTTTCATTTTTATTGCCCAGATGTAGTACTTTGCATTTCTCCCTGTTAAAAACCATTCTGTTAGTTGCTGCCCACTTCTCCAGTTTATTTAAATCTTTTTGAATCCTCTCTCTCTCTTCTCTAGTATTAGCTATCCCTCCTAGCTTTGTGTCATCAGCAAATTTAATCAGTTTACCCTCAATTCCTTCATCGAAATCGTTGATAAAGATGTTGAACAATACAGGGCCCAGGACAGAGCCCTGTGGTACCCCACTTGAGACATTCTTCCAACTGGATGTGCAGCCATTTACGACCACTCTTTGGGTCCGATCACTAAGCCAGTTATGAATCCACCTAACAGTTGCCTTGTCCATTCCATACTTAGTCATTTTTTCAATAAGGATTGTATGAGAGACTTTGTCAAATGCTTTGCTGAAGTCAAGATATACTATATCTACAGCATTTCCTTGATCCACCCAATCAGTGATACCGTCATAGAAGGAAATTAAGTTAGTCTGACATGACTTATTAGTTACAAACCCATGCTGACTCTGTTTAATCACTTCATTCTTATCCAGGTATTGACATACATGTTGTTTAATAATTTGTTCAAAGATCTTTCCTGGTATAGAAGTCAGACTCACCGGCCTATAGTTGCCTGGGTCCACCTTCTTCCCCTTTTTGAAGATAGGAACAACATTTGCTCTTCTCCAGTCTTCTGGCACTTCTCCTGTTCTCCAAGAATTTTCAAAGATTATGGAGAGGGGTTCAAAAATTTCTTCTGCTATCTCCTTCAGTACTCTGGGGTGTAATTCATCTGGACCTGGAGACTTGAATTCATTTAGGTTAGCTAAGTGTTTCCTCACTATCTTTCTGTTTATAGATATCCTGGATTCTTCTATTCCCTTAATAGGACAGTGAATAACAGTTGATGTTGCATTTCCTTTCTGAGAGAAAACAGATGCAAAATAGGAATTTAAAAGTTCAGCCTTCTCAACATCCTGTCTTACCATTTCATCATTTTCATCCTGTAAAAATCCTATAGCATCTTTGACTTTTATTTTACTTTTGACATATCCCCAAAATCCTTTATTATTGCTTTTGACATCTCTTGCAAGCCTCAGTTCATTTTCAGCTTTAGCTAATCTGATTTGTGCCCTGCAGGTTCTGCAGACAGCATTATATTCTTCTTTAGATATGCCTCCCTCTTTCCATTTTATAAACATTTTTTTCTTCCTTTTTAGCATGTGCTTAAGTTCTGTGTTCATCCATCCTGGTTTCCTTAAATGCTTCCTATTCTTCCCTCTTTTCGGAATTGTTAACAACTGTGCTTTGAGAATTTCATTTTTCAAGATTTCCCATCCTTCCTGGACATTTTTGTCTTTAAGGATATCCAGCCATTGGATCCCTCCAATTCTCTTTCTGAATCCCTTAAAATCTGCCTTTCTGAAATCTAACCTTGACGTCTGAGTCTTCACAGGTCTTCCGCCTCTAGTTATCCAAAATTCGAAAATAGCATGGTCGCTACCTCCTAGGGTCCCAGCCACTTTTACCTCCTCAACCATTTCCTCCCTGTTTATAAGGATTAGATCCAAGGTAGCAGTTTCCCTTGTTTTCTCCCTTACCTTTTGGAAGATAAAGTTGTCAGCAAGAGAGGATAAGAATTTCCTTGACCTGTTAGTTTTGCCTGAGAGAGATTCCCAACAAATGTCTGGATAGTTGAAATCTCCCATGACAACTATGTCATATTTTTTGGAGAACTTGGCCATCTGATGCATAAAGAGTTCATCCATATCTTCGGCTTGCACAGGCGGCCTGTAGTAAATGCCTACAATGGTGTCCTTTCCATTGTTCTGTCCTTGTATTCTTACCCAAACAGTTTCCACAGAACTCCCAGTCTCTGAAGCTTCAATCTCTGTGCAGATATACGCATTTCGAACATACAATGCGACACCCCCTCCTCGTTTATCAAGTCTGTTTCTTGCAAATAAGTTGTATCCTTCTAGTCTTGTATTCCAATCATGTGTATTGTCCCACCAAGTTTCAGTGATTCCAATGACATCATATTTCTTTTCCTGTGTTAGTAGTTCCAATTCTCCTTGTTTGTTGCCCATGCTTTGTGCATTAGTATAGAAACATTTTAGTTTGTGATTGGTTTCTCTTTCTCCAATATTTTTATTAATTAGATTCTTTCGTCTTTGTTCTTCCTTTCCACTTCTAATAGCAGAGTTCTCAATAGCATTTGTCAGGTGTATGGCTTTTTCTGGTCTTTTGCTTCCCTTCCCATGTTGTTCTAGTTTAAAGCTCTCCTTACAAGTGTAGCAAGGCGACTTCCAAATACATGCTTTCCAGTCTTCGTAAGGTGCACCCCATCTCTAGCAAGTAGTCCATCGTATAAGTAGTTCACTCCGTGATCCAGAAATCCAAATCGTTGCTGACGGCACCATCGACGTAGCCAGTTGTTCACCTGCAGAATCTTATTCCACCTCCTTGTTCCATGGCCATCCACTGGGAGGATGGAAGAGAAGACCACCTGCGCTCCCAGTTCTTTCACTTTCTTGCCTAAGTCTTCAAAGTCTCTGCAGATGGTTTCCAGGTCGTTTCTTGCGGTGTCATTTGTCCCCACATGTAGTAGCAGGAATGGGTAGTCATCTGTAGGTCTGAAGAGTCCGGATATCCTGTCAGACACATCTTTAATTTTTGCACCTGGAAGACAGCACATTTCTCTTGAAGTTATATCTGGTCTGCAGATAGCGGCCTCTGTTCCTCTCAGCAGGGAATCCCCCATGACCACCACTCTCCGTTTCTTCTTCACAACATTTTTCTTTCTCCATCCAGGAGGACTCTGAAGGCGTACAAGGTTGCTGTTTGTTGGCAAAGTCTTATCCTGATGTATTTCTTCATCGTTTTCCTGCGTGAGAGCCTGGTACTGGTTTCTGAGCAGTATGGGTGCTGACTGCCTCCTGATCCTCCTGCTTCTCTGGGTCACATGTCTCCATTCCTCTGTTTCTTCAGGTGCACTTCGAATTTTTTCTCTTTCTGTAACATGAAGAGATAATTCTGCTCTGTCCAAGAACTCTTCACCTTCCTTAATGATCTTCAACGTAGCTAACCTCTCTTCGAGATTTTGCAACTTTTCCTCCAACAGGGACACAAGCTTGCATTTGTGGCATGTGAAGTTTGGCTTTTCCACTGGTAAATCTGTGAACATGTAGCAAGAAATGCAGCTCACCAAATGGCTCCTGGCCTCTTCCATCTTGAGATTTCTTAAAAACGATGAAAGATGAGCCAAGATCGTTGAGCTCGCGGAGACTCTTCACTTATCCCAGAAGGCACTGGGAATATGCAAATGATCTCCTCAAGACTCTTCCCCTGGTTTTCCGAGTTCCTCTTTTCAGCTGCAATGGCCAAAACCCAGTGATCGTTGAGCTCGCGGAGACTCTTCACTTATCCCAGAAGGCACTGGGAATATGCAAATGATCTCCTCAAGACTCTTCCCCTGGTCAAAAGCAATAATAAAGGATTTTGGGGATATGTCAAAAGTAAAAGAAAAGTCAAAGATGCTATAGGATTTTTACAGGATGAAAATTATGAAATGGTAAGATAGGATGTTGAGAAGGCCAAACTTTTAAATTCCTATTTTGCATCTGTTTTCTCTCAGAAAGGAAATGTAACATCAACTGTTCTTCACTGTCCTATTAAGGGAATAGAAGAATCCAGGATATCTATAAACAGAAAGATAGTGAGGAAACACTTAGCTAACCTAAATGAATTCAAGTCTCCAGGTCCAGATGAATTACACCACAGAGTACTGAAGGAGATAGCAGAAGAAATTTTTGAACCCCTCTCCATAATCTTTGAAAATTCTTGGAGAACAGGAGAAGTCCCAGAAGACTGGAGAAGAGCAAATGTTGTTCCTATCTTCAAAAAGGGGAAGAAGATGGACCCAGGCAACTATAGGCCGTTGAGTCTGACTTCTATACCAGGAAAGATCTTTGGACAAATTATTAAACAACATGTATGTCAGTACCTGGATAAGAGTGAAGTGATTAAACAGAGTCAGCATGGGTTTGTAACTAATAAGTCATGTCAGACTAACTTAATTTCCTTCTATGACGGAATCACTGATTGGGTGGATCAAGGAGATGCTGTAGATATAGTATATCTTGACTTCAGCAAAACATTTGACAAAGTATCTCATACAATCCTTATTGAAAAAATGACTAAGTATGGAATGGACAAGGCAACTGTTAGGTGGATTCATAACTGGCTTAGTGATGATCGGACCCAAAGAGTGGTTGTAAATGGCTGCACATCCAGTTGGAAGAATGTCTCAAGTGGGTGGGGTACCACAGGGCTCTGTCCTGGGCCCTGTATTGTTCAACATCTTTATCAACGATTTAGATGAAGGAATTGAGGGTAAACTGATTAGATTTGCTGATGACACAAAGCTAGGAGGGATAGCTAATACTGGAGAAGAGAGAGAGAGGATTCAAAAAGATATAAATAAACTGGAGCAGTGGGCAGCAACTAACAGAATGGTTTTTAACAGGGAGAAATGCAAAGTACTACATTTGGGCAATAAAAATGGAAAAAGCATATACAGAATGGGAGGAATAGGGCTAAGCAACAGCACATGTGAAAAAGACTTGGGTATACTAATAGATCACAGACTGAATATGAGTCAATAGTGTGATGCAGCAGCAAAAAAGGCAAATGCAATTCTAGGATGTATTAACAGAAGCATACAGTCTAGATCACGTGAAGTCATTATTTCCCTCTACTCCTCTTTGGTCAGACCTCATCTGGAATATTGTGTCCAGTTTTGGGCACCACATTTTAAAAAAGACATCAACAAACTGGAGCAATTTCAGAAAAGAGCGACCAGAATGGTGACCGGTCTGCAAACCCTGTCTTATGAGGAAAGGTTGCAGGATTTGGGAATGTTTAGTTTGCAAAAGAGAAGACTGAGAGGAGACTTAATAGCTGTCTACAATTATCTAAAGGGATGTCACATTGTAGAAGGATCATCTTTATTCTCATTTGCACAAGGAAAGACTAGAAGCAATGGGATGAAACTGAATGGGAGGAGACACAGATTAGATATTAGAAAAAACTTTTTGACAGAGTGATCAATGAGTGGAACAGGCTGCCACGAGAAGTGGTGAGTTCTCCTCCAATGGAAGTCTTCAAGCAGAGGCTGGACAGACATCTGACTGGGATGATTTAGCGAATCCTGCTTTGAGCAGGAGGTTGGACCAGATGGCTTGGGAGGTCCCTTCCAACTCTACGATTCTATGATTCTATGAAATTAAGGATGGGGACCTTCTTAGTAAATCAAAATTCTGTTTTAAGCAATTACTATTTTAAGAAATGTCCCTAAAATGGATTTACTAAACTAAAGATTTTCTTTAAATGTTATTATTATTACTATTATTATTACATTTTTATCACTGTTTTGGTCATATAGTAGTAGAATTATAACTCTACATTTTTTTTTAATATTAAAAAAAGAAAATAATAAAAAAATACAAATGAGCTCAGTCATATTTATATTTTTTATATTAACACTAGTATTATTTATTAATACAACTATCATGAATATTCTAAGATAATTGATAATTAGGCTGAGTTCACACGTGGCGTTTTTTTCGCGTTTCCGCGGCTGTTTTAACCACGCGATTTTGCCGCGAAAACGCGAAAAATAAGCATCCTATGCATTCCTATGGGATTCCGCAATGCGGCGGATTCGCTTCGCGGTAAAAACCGCAGCATGCTCATTAATTTGCGGAATCGCGGCGATCCCGCACCCATAGGAATGCATTGTTCCGCTTACTTCCCGCATGTGGCTGTGCCCACCATGCGGAAAGTAAGCAGAACATTTGCGGATGGTACCCACGGTCCGGAGGAGAGGAGACTGTCCTCCGGGCTTTGGGTACCATATCCCTGTAAAAAATAGAATTTAAAAATAAAAAATATTGTTATTCTCACCCTCCAACGTCCCGCGCAGTCTTTCCGCTTCTCTTCACGCTCCCGTTCCCAGTAGTCCTTTGCGAAAATGCCCGCGATGGCGTCCGTTCTCGCGGGATCGCGAAGTCTCTAGCATTTTGCAAGCTAATTACGCTTGCAAAATGCTAGTTTTTCCGCGGGAAAATCGCGGGAATTTAAAATGCGATTTTCCCGCGGACTGGAATTCCGGAATTCTCGCGGTAATTTCCGCGAGAGTTCCGGTACGTGTGCACTTAGCCTTAAAAGTACATTATTAAGAATAAATATCTCTCAAGTTATTTTCTCTCGGAACAATCGTATGAAACTTTAGGAGAAGAAACCAGTAAGCAAAGTGTTCTGTGGGAATGTCCTTAGATGCAGTTCTTTTCACATCACAGAGAATTACTGTTTAGTAGTCCCTATGACCAATTACCGGAGTAGAAGTGAGATGGGATAATTCTGCTCACACGTGAGAACTCCAGAGGCGCAGAGGTCTACTCTACGTGGAGCTTCACAACAGTTTAGAGAGTTCTACGGGCACAGAGAGACTTTGCTTCTGGTCACAATCTCTTTCTCCCTACTGAATTATGAGCCAGCGGGAGGAAATGGCATGTGCAATATTATCACGAGAGAAGATCCTGACATTCAAAGTGACACATAGGTTTAAAGGACATTTCCATTCAGATTCCTGTTGCAATATGTGGCATACACTTACAAGCCAAATTATTGTTCATTAGATTCTTGTGCTGGAAATATTTTGCATTAAAGTAGGTGTAAAAATGAATTGAGGAATATTTATTGGTATGATATATGTAACATTAATTTTAACAAATTTTAATAAAGCATTTAACAATCAGAGCTTTTCCAGGATGACACAGCATTTCTTCTTGATTATGCCAGACGTAAATTCAGTAGACCCAGAGACATAGACTATTATCTTTATGTTAACTTATTAGTTGATGTTTGTTGTAACTTATTGTCTGCTATCTTCACAAGGCAAGGACGCAGGGTCATTTAGCAATGGATGTTTACTAAATATGTTGATTGACCATTGTGTCGGTGCTGTGGTTTGCTGACCTGCAAAACAGAAGGACGAACTATTTAGATTGATTAAATAATCAAATAATGCGAGTTAATCTCATCAAACCTTCTCCTTGACCTCTGGATGATGGCTTGAAGGACAATAGTTGTGAACTATATACAAGGAATTTTCTGTCCTTCTGAAGAGAACAGAGACTTTACAAAACCACAGCCAGGAACATTCTACGCTTGTTGCCAAAATTGTGGATACACGTCAAATTTTTGTCATTTTTTTAAAGTTTTTATCATGCAATCATACAAAGTGCTTATTACAATAATGCCACAAGTAGTCTAAGGTAGATTAGAACACCTCTACTTAGAAAAAAGGTTACCCTAATACAAAATATCTCATTACTTCTATAAGAACAGTGGAGTAGCTGAATCAAAACATCACATCCTAATATGTTAATTTCATGCTATCCCTATGTGTTTTTTCTTTAGTAGTGTGTAGGGTATCCTTTAGCATCGATAACAGCTTTGCATCTCCTTGGCATTAACTCCACAAGACTTCTCAGGTTCTCTGTGGTTATAACATGCTACCAGGAACTGATAACAGCTGCAATCAATGCCTGTTTGTTGTTCGGTCACTTACTAGAAACCAATCGCCTTAATCTTGACCACATATTTTTGATAGGGTTCAGATCAGGACTTTTTCCTGGCAATGAAAGCACAGAAATTTGTTTGCTTTCAAACCATTTTAGACATTGGTTTGCAGTGTGACATGGTGCTCCATCCTGTTGAAAAATAATTTCGGTCTGTTCCTTGCCATGGTCACAAATAGATGGGATGAACTTTGGTTCAAGGACATCATGAATATATTTGGAAGCATTTACAGTTCCCTCAAGGACCTGTATTCTCCCAATTCCATGCCAGGACATACAGCCCCATATCATAACACTCTCAGAATGTTTCATTGTAGCTGTCATCCACTCTGGAAGACAGTCTTCCTTTGGCCTTCTCCAAACATAACGCACTCTTTCACTACCAAAAATTGATATTCTCATTTCATTACTCCAGATTACTTTCTTTCAATCTTCAGTTGTCCAGCTAAGATGTTATTTGGCCCAGGAAATTCTCTGACTTCTCTGTTTAAGATTTAGGAATGGCTTTTTCCTTGGTGTTCATGCATCAAATAATTGGCGACGTACTGTTCTATCCGACACCAAAACTCCAGCGTGCAAGAACTGGTTGAGTTCCTTAGCTGATGCTCTTCTGTTTTGCAAGGCTAACCTAACAATTCTTCTGTCTGTTTTTGGAGTTGTTGCCTTTTTCCTTTCTCTTCCACTCTTAAGCTGGTTTCAAATTGCGTTAGGGGCTATGCGCTGACGGGATCCATTACATAGCGGCACTAACGCTATGTAACGGATGCATTAACGCACCCATTGCCCACAATCACAGTAGCGCATCCTAATGCATGCCAAAATCGGCATGCATTAGCGATGATGCGTTACTTCATGACGCACCCTTGAACGCGTTCTGCAGCATTTTTGGGTGCGTCGGGACTAGCGCACAGCGAACAGACGCGTTCGCTGTGCATAGACCTGTATGGGCTAACGCATGGTAGCGCATGGTAACGAGCTGCTACCATGCATTAGCGCATACCATTGGTGCTAGGGCACAAAAGATGTAAAAATTGACATCAGCGTTAGAGCATCCGTTTCATGGATCCGTTAAACGGATACCCCTAACGCAATGTGAACCTAGCCTTAGTTTTGATGCTGTAACTATCAGCAAAACCTGAACACAGCTTTTGCACTCCAGAAGCAGTGACTCCACCACCCATCTTCCTAGCAATTTCTCTGAAACTGTATCCCTCCTTACTCAAAATAATAGCCATGGCTCTCTTGTTTGGAGACCAATCAGACCTCTTTGTGGCTGACATGATTAAAATCTAAAAAAAAACAATCATTCAGGAGTTTTTGAGCTCAAAATAGAAAAATATTCAGAAATGAGAGTCCTCAGTGGTTGATACCTTTTAATGGCTAACTGAAAAGATGGTAACACATTGCAAGCTTTCGAGACTACTCAGGACTAGAGTTGAGCGAAACGGGTCGAAAAATTTCAAAAGTCGCCGACTTTTGGCAAAGTCGGGTTTCATGAAACGAAACCCGACCCTAGGATGAGGTCGGCCACGAGGTCGGCGACTTACGCGCCAAAGTCGCGTTTCAAAAGTTTGTTTTGCGCTCTTTTTCAGCCAATCAGGATCCATGGACACTGTGGGCAACGTGATGACATAGGCAGGGGTCACCACCATCTTTCAGAAGGGCATGCAAGTGATTGGCTTGCTTTGGTGGGCGTCACAGGGGGTATAAAAGGGCGTGCACGCCGACTGCCATCTTACTTCTGCCGATCTCAGTATAGGGAGAGGTTGCTGCTGATTCTGTAGGGAGAGCGTTAGGCAGGGAAGAAGACAAAAAAACTGCTTCTGCTGCTAGCGATTTGGCCTGCACAACACACCAGTCACTGTGTGTGCAGTGCAAGGGGAGGCTATATAGTGGTGTATCAGTGGTGTTGGTTGTTGGGCTGCCTTCTAAGGCTTCCTGACATTCCTGCATTGCAGTTTACCCACTGCTCCGCAAACTGCTTTTTTAAAAGCAATCCCAATTTTTTTTTTTGTCCTTCTGAGAAGAAAAAAAAACTGCTTCTGTGGCTAGCGATTTGGCCTGTACAACACACCAGTCACTGTGTGTGCAGTGCAAGGGGAGGCTATATAGTGGTGTATCAGTGGTGTTGGTTGTTGGGCTGCCTTCTAAGGCTTCCTGACATTCCTGCATTGCTGTTTACCCACTGCTCCGCAAACTGCTTTTTTAAAAGCTATCCCAATTTTTTTTTTTTGTCCTGCTGAGAAGAAAAAAAAACTGCTTCTGCTGCTAGCGATTTGGCCTGCACAACACACCAGTCACTCTGTGTGCAGTGCAAGGGGAGGCTATATTGTGGTGTATCAGTGGTGTTGGTTGTTGGGCTGCCTTTTAAGGCTTCCTGACAGGCTGGCATTGCTGTTTACCCACTGCTCTGCAAACTGCTTTTTTAAAAGCAATCCAATCTCCCTTATCCTCTAGTCACTTTTGTCACAGCTGTGCCATCGAGCCTGTGACATAGCGCTCAGATATCAGTGGGCCTCACACAATCCAAAAGTGTCCAGTGTCCACAAGTGTCTGCAGAAATTCAAAATCTCCCTTATCCTCTCGTCACTTTTGTCACAGCTGTGCCATCGAGCCTGTGACATAGCGCTCAGATATCAGTGGCCCTCACACAATCCAAAAGTGTCCAGTGTCCACAAGTGTCTGCAGAAATTCAAAATCTCCCTTATCCTCTAGTCACTTTGGTCACAGCTGTGCCATCGAGCCTGTCACATAGCGCTCAGATATTCATTGGGCCTCACACAATCCAAAAGTGTCCAGTGTCCACAAGTGTGTGCAGAAATTCAAAATCTCCCTTATCCTCTAGTCACTTTGGTCACAGCTGTGCCATTGAGCCTGTCACATAGCGCTCAGATATTCATTGGGCCTCACACAATCCAAAAGTGTCCAGTGTCCACAAGTGTGTGCAGAAATTCAAAATCTCTCTTATCCTCTAGTCACTTTGGTCACAGCTGTGCCATCGAGCCTGTCACATAGCGCTCAGATATTCATTGGGTCTCACACAATCCAAAAGTGTCCAGTGTCCACAAGTGTGTGCAGAAATTCAAAATCTCCCTTATCCTCTAGTCACTTTGGTCACAGCTGTGCCATCGAGCCTGTCACATAGCGCTCAGCTATTCATTGGGCCTCACACAATCCAAAAGTGTCCAGTCTCAACAAGTGTGTGCAGAAATTCAAAATCTCCCTTATCCTCTAGTCACTTTGGTCACAGCTGTGCCATCGAGCCTGTCACATAGCGCTCAGATATTCATTGGGCCTCACACAATCCAAAAGTGTCCAGTGTCCACAAGTGTGTGCAGAAATTCAAAATCTCCCTTATCCTCTAGTCACTTTGGTCACAGCTGTGCCATCGAGCCTGTCACATAGCGCTCAGATGTTCATTGGGTCTCACACAATCCAAAAGTGTCCAGTGTCCACAAGTGTGTGCAGAAATTCAAAATCTCCCTTATCCTCTCGTCACTTTTGTCACAGCTGTGCCATCGAGCCTGTTACATAGCGCTCAGATATCAGTGGCCCTCACACAATCCAAAAGTGTCCAGTGTCCACAAGTGTCTGCAGAAATTCAAAATCTCCCTTATCCTCTAGTCACTTTTGTCACAGCTGTGCCATCGAGCCTGTGACATAGCGCTCAGATATCAGTGGGCCTCACAATCCAAAAGTGTCCAGTGTCCACAAGTGTCTGCAGAAATTCAAAATCTCCCCTGTCCTATAGACACCTTGTACCTTGTTTTACATTACTATATAGTTTGTTGGATTTTGTCTACATTTCTACCAAAAATGAGGAAGGCTGGTGGAAGAGGCCATGGAATTGGGCGGGGGTTGGCAGCTGGTAATGATGGTGTTGGTGGTGGATCTGATGGTAGTGGCAAGAGCAAAATAGGACCGAATGCAGGAGGTGTTGAGCCTGCGTCATCGTCTGGCTACATAAGGCCTCGAACGCTTAGTTTTCTAGGAGTTGGCAAACCGCTTTTAAAGCCAGAGCATCAGGAAAAAGTTTTGTCTTACATTGCTGACTCAGCCTCCAGCTCTATCGCCTCCTCTTCTTCAGTTGTAAAAAGTAAAAGCACTGAGTCGTCATTGGAGGCTCATGTTCATGAACCACACCTTTCCTTGTGTCCTTCACCCCAACCAAGATTGAAGGATGATGCAGGCCATACTACTGATTACTCCATGGAGCTGTTTTCACATACCATGCCTGGATTATCAAGTCAAATGGTGAATTACCCAGGCCAAGATGAATCTGACATGGAGTGCACTGATGCACAGCCGCTGATGGATGATTCTGCTGGTACATTCACTCAGAGCACTACATTGTCCTCGCAGTGTACAGAGCCAGATTCTGACCCTGATGAGACTCAGGTGCCCCTTCCCGCACACTATACCACCATACACGGTGACACAGAGGAAGGTACACATGACATAGAAGAGGAGGTGATGGATGACCCAGTTTTTGACCCAGATTGGCATCCATTGGGGGAAGAGGGTGCTGCTTCCAATAGCTCAGATGAGGAGCATCCACAGCAGACATCGACATCGCAACAGCTGTTATCTGGCAGGCCCGGAGCACTCCAAAGACAGGTTCCAAACATCAAAAGAGTTGCTGGACAGCTTGTCCAGAGGGTCAAAAGATCACAGCGTGCTAGGCCGCAAAATGTCTGCCAAAGTAGGAAGAGTGCAGTGTGGCACTTTTTTGACCAAAATCCTCATGATCAGGCCAAGGTTATCTGTAAGAAGTGCGCAAAGACCTTTAGCCGAGGGAAAAATCTGAAAAATTTGAATACCAGTTGCATGCTTAGACATTTAACCAGCATGCACTTGCAAGCGTGGACACAACACCAAACCTCAAGTGCCACATGTGCAACTGATCACAACGAAGGTAGTCAGCAACGCTACATTGTTTCCCCCACTGTAAGCCCACCGGTTAGCACAGCAGCAAATGTTGAGGTGTCAATGCAAGACCACAGCAGTCAGGGAATCCCACTGTTATATCAACGAAAGACTGATTCTAGGCCATCAGAAAGAACACCAACTCCATCACCATCATCAACCCTCTCTCAGTCCGCCCTGTCCACCGCTACTTCCACCATATGCAGCTCTCAAGTCCAGCTCACCCTCCCAGACACTATGAGTAGGTCAAGAAAGTACTCAGTCTCTCATCCGCGTACACTGGGTTTGAACGCCCACATTGCCAAACTAATCTCGTTTGAGATGATGCACTTTCGGTTGGTGGAAAGCACAGCTTTCCGCGAACTCATGGCCTATGCAGTACCACGCTATGACCTACCCAGTCGCCACTTCTTCTCTCGCAAAGCCATCCCAGCCCTCCACCATCATGTGAAAGACCGCATTGTACATGCACTCAAGCAGTCAGTGAGCGGAAAGGTGCACCTCACAACTGATGCATGGTCCAGTCGGCATGGCCAGGGCCGTTACGTGTCCATCACTGCGCACTGGGTTAATGTGGTGGATGCAGGGTCCACAGGGGACAGCGGTGGTGGGACAGTGCTGCCTAGCCCACGGTATAGGAAACAGTTGGCTGTAGGCGTTCGACCCTCCTCCTCCTCCAGAAGCGAAAGCTCGTCCACAGAGCGCAGTCGTACGAGCACTCCATCTGCAGCTGCCACTGTTGCACACGATGTGTCCCCCTATCGAGCAGCTAGTGGAAAGCGTCAGCAGGCTGTGTTGCAGATGATGTGTTTGGGCAACAGACACACCGCCGAGGTGCTGGCCGAGTACTTGAAGCGACAAACTGAGTCACGGCTGGGCAGTGTACATCTTGAGGCAGGCAAGGTAGTTAGTGATAACGGCCGTAATTTTGTGGCAGCCATAGCCCTTTCAAAACTCAGCCATATACCTTGCTTGGCTCACACCTTGAACTTGGGGTTGCAGTGCTTCCTCTAAAATTATCCGGAGTTAACAGCCCTGCTCCAGAAGGTGCGAAGACTGTGCGCGCACATCCACCGGTCGCCTGTACACTCCGTTCGTATGCAGAAGCTGCAGCGATTGCTCCACCTTCCCAACCACCGCCTCATTATCGACATTGCAACAAGGTGGAACTCCACCCTGCACATGGTGGAGCGGCTGTGCGAGCAGAGGCAGGCCATAATGCATTTGTGGGAGGATACACGTCCAGGCACTTTGAGAGCAGACATGGAGTTGACAGGTGTGCAGTGGTCAAAGCTGAAAGACCTCTGTAAAGTCCTTCAGTGTTTTGAGGAATGCACACGGCTGGTAAGCGCAGACGACGCCATCCTAAGCATGAGCATCCCACTTATGCGTCTGCTCATGCAAACTTTGACGCACCTTAAGGAGCAGGCGTCTGCAGCCAATGTTGATGAGGAGGAAGAGGAGGAGGGAATCCTTGATGACATTCAGCCATTGTCTGCTCAGGGACCTCTCCTGGACGAGGTGGAGGAAGAAGAGGAGGAGGAGGAGGATGATGGGGATGATTACTTAGGCGAGGAGGATGCAACTCGTGGGGCAAGTGAAAATGTTGGCGTGGCAAGGTCTGGTACAGGGTTTGTGCGTGACTGGAGGGATGTGGATTTGCCAGAAAGTGCTCCTCCAACCAGCACTCGCAGTGCATCATTGACACCGGGAACATTGGCCCACATGTCAGATTATGCCTTGCAGATCCTAAAAAGGGACCCACGCATTGCCAAAATGATGAACGATGACGACTACTGGTTGGCCAGCATCCTGGATCCACGCTATAAAGGCAAATTACAAAACATCATGCCACTGGAGAACCTTGACCTAATATTGGCTAATAAACAAGCAACTCTGGTAAATCGGTTGCTTGAGGCATTCCCAGCACACAGCAGCGGTGATGGTTCTCACACGAGCCGTACGGGCCGGGGGCAGCTTGGCAGAGGTGTTCGTGGTGCACACAGCAGAAGTGGCGTTGGAGACAGGGGTTTCATGACAATGTTGTGGACTGATTTTTCAAGTACCGCTCACACAACTGGTAATACTGCATCGATGGAAAGTGACAGGAGACAGCAGTTGTCAACTATGGTTACAAACTACTTTTCCTCCCATATCGATGTTCTCCCACACAGGTCATTCCCCTTTGACTATTGGGCCGCTAAACTGGACACCTGGCCTGAATTGGCACAATATGCCTTACAGGAGCTCGCTTGCCCAGCTGCAAGTGTGCTATCGGAAAAAGTCTTCAGTGCAGCTGGATCAATCCTGACAGAAAAAAGGACCCGTCTGTCAACCCAAAATGTGGATGATCTAACCTTCATTAAAATGAACCACGCATGGGTTTCCAAGGATTTTGTCCCACCTTCCCCTGATGACACATAGGGTGACAGAAAAATGGCTTGCTTTGGTCCACCTCTTCCTGGGACTTGACCTATTTCACCTTTTGCATCAGCTGAATGTCCAACATCAACATATGCCACTTTCTAAAACTCCCTAACTGTGCTGCCTCCCCCCCCATGGCCGGGGTCACCACCTAGCGCACGACACCGTGCGAGTGCCGTTGCCCTGGACAGGTGGGTAGGCTGACTCTTGGGCGCGTGCACTGGTACAGGGTCCTTCATAGTGCAATCAAGTGTCTCTGACGGTGGTGGTGCACACCCGCCGTCAGACACACCGCCGTACTATGAGGGGCACAGTGCCAGTACCGACGCCCACGAGTGGGCCCCCCTTGCTTGGGCAGGGCCCCAGCATTTGCAATCTTTACCTCTCCCTGCTCCTCCGCTGTGTAGTCTGGGCCGTCAAATCCATACTGTGCCTGACACCGTCTGAGCCTGCCTCCTGATGTATAGACATATATTTTGAATGTGTACGCTATCCATACATGTTATCTGGGGATACGGTACCCTTTCTAACCTTTGTGCAATCACGTGCAATCCATACTGGGCCTAACACCGTCTGAGCCTGCCTCCTGATGTATAGACATATATTTTGAATGTGTACGCTATCCATACATGTTATCCGGGGAAACGGTACCCTTTCTAACCTTTGTGCAATCACGTGCAATCCATACTGGGCCTAACACCATCTGAGCCTGCCTCCTGATGTATAGACATATATTTTGAATGTGTACGCTATCCATACATGTTATCCAGGGAAACGGTACCCTTTCTAACCTTTGTGCAATCACGTGCAATCCATACTGGGCCTAACACCGTCTGAGCCTGCCTCCTGATGTATAGACATATATTTTGAATGTGTACGCTATCCATACATGTTATCTGGGGATACGGTACCCTTTCTAACCTTTGTGCAATCACGTGCAATCCATACTGGGCCTAACACCGTCTGAGCCTGCCTCCTGATGTATAGACATATATTTTGAATGTGTACGCTATCCATACATGTTATCTGGGGATACGGTACCCTTTCTAACCTTTGTGCAATCACGTGCAATCCATACTGGGCCTAACACCGTCTGAGCCTGCCTCCTGATGTATAGACATATATTTTGAATGTGTACGCTATCCATACATGTTATCTGGGGATACGGTACCCTTTCTAACCTTTGTGCAATCACGTGCAATCCATACTGGGCCTAACACCGTCTGAGCCTGCCTCCTGATGTATAGACATATATTTTGATTGTGTACGCTATCCATACATGTTATCCGGGGAAACGGTACCCTTTCTAACCTTTGTGCAATCACGTGCAATCCATACTGGGCCTAACACCGTCTGAGCCTGCCTCCTGATGTATAGACATATATTTTGAATGTGTACGCTATCCATACATGTTATCTGGGGATACGGTACCCTTTCTAACCTTTGTGCAATCACGTGCAATCCATACTGGGCCTAACACCGTCTGAGCCTGCCTCCTGATGTATAGACATATATTTTGAATGTGTACGCTATCCATACATGTTATCCGGGGAAACGGTACCCTTTCTAACCTTTGTGCAATCACGTGCAATCCATACTGGGCCTAACACCGTCTGAGCCTGCCTCCTGATGTATAGACATATATTTTGAATGTGTACGCTATCCATACATGTTATCTGGGGATACGGTACCCTTTCTCACCTTTGTGCAATCACGTGTAATCTATACTGGGCGTGAGAACGGCTGGCGAGCTGTTAAGCAAGCTACAGCACCTGTGGTTTGCACACGTAAGTTTTTCATTTTTTCAGGAATGACGGTTAGGCCTAATTCCAGAACTGCGGTTGACCTGCACTTACTGGGAAATCATTGTTCGCGGGTAATAATTGTAATCAGTGATCCCCATCACTAACGTTGTTCAGCGGGTTATCTGCACCTGTAAGCCACAAACGCTGGCCTTTTCAGTGTAGCGCACATGCAGCCACGGACATGTAAGGGCATGACACACCAGTTATTGGCCAATCTCATGAGCCTCACGTGTCCCTCTAGTAAGCCGGACTCGGACCGCGGGGCATTACGGAGTCTCGTTCGTTAACGGAATTAAGCTTGCAATGTGTGCATCTGTTCTGTAGCTGGCATGGTTGAGGTTTCCCAGGTGGAGTCGAATTTAACCGTAGGCTCCACTCCTGGTGGTGCCCTTCTGGACATTCCTTTAAGGTTCAGCTTTGCAACCATACTGCCCACGTAAAACAAACACTTTGCCTTCATGAACGCTGTTTGGAGGGTCATGACTCGTGGGAATAACACCGCCCAATCAGTTAACCTGCTAGAGAGATCGTTCGTTGCTCCCAAGCATGACATCACACTCCCTAGGAAGAAGGTAATGCCACTGTGGCGACCGTACTCCTGGGGGCGACACAAGTGCACTGATGCCCAGCCACTGCTCGATGAATCTGCTGGTACATTGACCCAGACCACTACATTCCCCTCGCACGCTACACGACCTGAATCTGACCCTGATGAAACTCAGGTTACCCTTCCCATATACAGTTCCATCTTACACGGTGACAAAGAGGAAGCTGCAGATGAAAGTGCAGGTTCGGCCCACCCGCCATCAGACACACCACCGTACTATTAGGGGCCCTGTGCCAGTGCCGTCGCCAACGAGTGGGGCCCCCCTGCTTGCTCAGGATCACAGCACTTGCAAAGTTGAAATACTGTGCAGTGAGATGGAAGATGGGGACGACGAGGAATCCAGACAAGTACAGGGATTCCCTAGCGAGGAGACTTATTTGATTGTTTTCAATGTTGGGACAGCAATTTTTGGGGAGCACTATACTCTGGAGAATGATAGATGGGGCCCACCATACACTGGAACATTCCAAAGGTGGACATCAGACACTGGAGCAGCATTTACAGGGCCCATTATACACTAGAGCATTAGAAATGGGGCCCATTATGTTTGGAGCATTATTTGGGCCCATAAGACAGTGGAGCTTCATCCATGGGGACCAACATATACTGTAGCATTATGTGGAGCTCATCATATACTGTTTCAAACATTATATGGGACCAATGATTCTGTATGGAGAAATAGATGGGCCTCGTCATGAGATGTAAAAAGTGAGGTATTTTTCATTGTACTATACCGCTATTTCTCTGCCGTATCAGAGCATGATGAGTTGTGGTGTGTGTTAAAGGGGCGCTCTTTCGCCCAGGGCACATGAAAACCTGCAGCCAGCCCTCCCCCCCCACAACTTTAGCCAAATAACCCCCATTTTTCAGTGCGTAACTTGTATTATGAAGTTAATTAAGGTTGACAAGCTTAAGTAAGAAGAATTGATGCTTTTGGCATTCAAATGGGCACTGTAGGTGTGTTTCCTGTCCTCCTCTCACTGCCGACTTTTATTCCCCATTGACTTACATTGGGTTTCGTGTTTCGGGACGACCCCGACTTTTCCCTATAATCGGACGATCTTGCTCGACCCGACTTTTGGAAAAGTCGGGTTTCACGAAACGAAACGCGACCCTAAAAAACCAAAAGTCGCTCAACTCTACTCAGGACTCTTCATCGGGCATAGACTAATACAAAATCTGAAGAGTCACATATTTATGCACAATACAGTACAGAAAAAATGCAATAGATGAGACAAGTGATGTGAAGAGAATTATGATTATGGGAGAAGGAGAAACATAAATATTGCTCCAGTTCATAGATAAGGAGTCCGGATGTTTTATTGTCCTCTGATTGGGGTCTCCTAATGTGTTGTGATGCCCCCACACGGTCTTAGGAGCAAATTCCTTAATTGATGTAAAAAGACATAAATCCATGCGACACATTCATTCCAGCATTGAGAGTGTCAAAGGTCGTCATAAATTTATACTCACAGACTCTTCTCTCTCTCTGAGATGTGAAGATACCTTTCAATACCAGTAATTTCATATCCATGTTGCTGTGATCAGGCGTACAAAAATGTTTTGCCACAGGTAGATCCATTCTTTTTTCTCTTATTGTGTGACGATGAGCATTCATCCTTGTTCTAAGCTTTTGCCCTGTCTCCCCCACATACAGACCCCCTGTTGGACATTTAGTACAAATAATTAAGTACACCACATTAGATGTAATGCAGCTGAAAGTACCTGGGATCTTGTAGTCCTGATGTGAATTGGAGATCTTTATCTTGTCCGTGGTCATTATAGATGGACAGGTTTTACATTTTTTCTGGTTGCAAGGAAAGGTTCCTCCAGCTGTTGGAGAGGACAGGGAGCTTCTGACAATGATGCTTCTTAGATTTGGGGGCTGCCTAAAGCACAGTAGTGGGGGGTCTGGAAAAATGGATTGTAATCGGTCATCTTTTTGTAGTAAAGGTTGTAATTTCCGTGCAGCTCCCCTTAGCACTTCCAGATTTGGGTTGCAGGTGACTACTAGAGGCACCCGCTTATTTTCTTCTTTAGCTTTGTAATGTAGCAGGTGATTCCTTGACATTCTGGTGGCTCTTGTAATTTGGTTTTCAATTGTTCTTGGATGGTAGCCCTGATTCAAAAAGGTCTTTTTGAGGCGACCAAGGTGTTTGTCTCTACCCATGGTGTTGGATCATATACGATTGTATCTGATGGCTTAGATAATAGAGTTCTTTATGTGTTTTGGATGGAAACTGTCCCATTTAAGGTATGTTGGACGGTCGATTGGCTTCTGATACAGGGATGTCTCTATTTCATTGATTTTTAGCTTAATGATGGTGTCCAAAAAGTTAATCTCAGTGCTGGAGTAGTTGAGTGTTAAATTGATGGTGGGATGAAATTGATTAAACTGTTCGTGGAACGTCTTTAGCTGTTGCTCAGACTCCGTCCAGATGATTAAAATATCATCAATGAAGCGGTAGTAGGCCAGGGGCCTGATGGGGCATGAGGACAAAAAGTTGCTTTCAAGCTTGGCCATGAAAAGATTTGCATACTGTGGAGCCATTTTACTTCCCATAGCTGTGCCAGTCTCCTGTAGATAGATTTTGTTGTCAAATTCAAAGTAATTGTGGGTGAGGATGAATTTTATAAGTTTCACCACAGCATCAGCATCAGTCCCTGTGTTTTCCATGAAGAATTTTCAGGCATTTAATCCATCTTGGTGTGGGATATTAGAGTACAAAGATTCCACATCCATGGTGGCCAGGATGGTTCCTTCTTGTAGAGCACCTATTGTATTAGTCTATGCCTGATGAAGATGTGAAAACTGAGGATGAATGAACTCATGGAGATCATCATCCAACACTGCGGAGACACCATCACATGTTTCTCAACGCAGTGATCTAGAGCAATGCTCCCATCCCTTATGGGAAATATGCAAAAACATGCAAAACACAAGCCGCGGAGACACCATCACGTGTTTCTCAACGCAAGCAATGATTAGCCAGGTCTTTCCCCGGGAAGGAACAACCACGGGAAGGGCAGTCTCCAATGAAGGAAACCACCTATGCCAAAACATGGTATCCATCCACAGACAGCTGTTTCGGGGTATTGCCCCTCATCAGTGTGGAGTAGGAAACTGGCTAGTAGGAGCAATGCCTAGTAAAAGACTGTGAAAACTGAGGATGAATGAACTCATGGAGATCATCATCCAACACTGCGGAGACACCATCACATGTTTCTCAACGCAGTGATCTAGAGCAATGCTCCCATCCCTTATGGGAAATATGCAAAAACATGCAAAACACAAGCTGCGGAGACACCATCACGTGTTTCTCAACGTAAGCAATGACTAGCCAGGTCTTTCCCCGGGAAGCAACAACCACGGGAAGGGCAGTCTCCAATGAAGGAAACCACCTATGCCAAAACATGGTATCCATCCACAGACAGCTGTTTCGGGGTATTGCCCCTCATCAGTGTGGAGTAGGAAACTGGCTAGTAGGAGCAATGCCTAGTAAAATGCCTGATGAAGAGACCTGAGTAGTCTCGAAAGCTTGCAATGTGTTACCATCTTTTCAGTTAGCCATTAAAAGGTATCAACCACTGAGGACTCTCAATTCTGAATATTTTTCTATCTACTGGCTAACACGGTACAAAGATATACATCTTTCCTGAGCTCAAAATAGACATTTATAATTATTCAGTTAAAAAAGTAAATTTAAACATTAATAAATTACAAGAAATAAAAATTATCAATAGTTTGTAAAGAAATTAAAGCCTGTAGGACCTATACTGAAAGCATCAAGTGACGACTGTAGCTTTAAAACATTATTTTTAATTTAATGCGGACATAAAGAAAAGTTAACATATAACTAAAAATGTATTAATTTTATTCACAGAGAACAACGTCCAGTATATCTTGTCAAAATAATAAAACTACAGACAAAATATCAAAAGCAAGACTCCCGATATCTTTCAGATTACGTGCCTGAGCTATAAATATAATTACGTAATCAAGCAAGTAAGATTGCCAAAAGTTCCAGAAACCTCGAAAATTATTAAAAACTTCAAGTGTATGCAAAATTTTGGCCACTACTGTTACGGGCTTGCGGAACGCACCAAATAATAAAAAAGGTGTTTAGGTGCGTTCGCAGCCTGGGGTCCACCGTGCAGAGATGGTAACTGCTGCTTGGTAATGGCGGACGTTATATGGCGGAACAATAGAGGAACACAATGGGGTTAACTCCACCTAGTGTGTATAGAGGCGGACTCTGTTACTTCATAGAGCCGCATGACCGCCAAACACAAATGCCCGAGCCTGTTTATGCTCACAGAGCTCGGCAATGTGAGCACTGGTGTATAGACACAGGACTCTACCCGAGACACTGGGTTAGAGTCCCTCTAGTCACACTAGTGCTCGACACCGCTAGGAAGAAACAAATTAGTAAATAAAGCGCACTATGTGCAAACTACACCGCTATGGCAGACGCCACTAACCACCCGGACAAGGGAGGAAAGCGCTAGACTTGTGCACGGTGTCGCACTGGTGGATGCAGCCACTTAATGTGGTACTGAAGGTGCCCAGAGCTGGATGGCACCATATGGCACTGAGTGAGGTGCTGAGATGTGGAAGCACTGTGGTGCAGACCAAGCCACAAGTAGGCGCTGACTCTAACTCTATAGCCCTATAACATACGTATCCAAGGGAGGGGAGTTATAATGAGTCAGTCACCAGTTTCATGCATCCATCATCACTTACACAATATACAATAAGAGTCTATACTAGCACATGGCCGAGTGGCCATGCGAACCTTTTATAGCAGCGTAATTCCGGGACCTTCCTGATGGTCCAATCCGAGCTGCTTGAGGACCTGAGCATGTGAACTCCGACCTCCAATGAGAGGTTGTCCCGCGGGTATGCTCAGTAGCCCGAAAGAAGGACTTAGTCCCAGGAGCTGCTTGCTGCTGACCAGTGAAGGCTGATATAGCCGATCCTGAGATGGCAGCAGCAACTGAACCGCCAGCACTGGCCTGCTCAAGATGCCGGGAACGACGTCTTTGCTGAGCAACCTCTTCTGCGGCATGGACTGATTGGGAGACCGCAGAAGGCAAGGCTCAGGATTCCTACTGTGAAGAGGCAGGAACCTGATGCCTAACAACTGATGTCAGCTTATGGGACTATGACGTCTTGAAGAAACCAAGTTGGGAAAATCAGGTCACCTAGCAACATACCTCACTGCTATCAGGCAGCTTCCTAAGCTTATTACTACCTCCTCTCTGTGGGTTCTCCCCAAATGCCAGGGTATTCAACCCTGGAAGACCCGGAGTTGAAGCTACTCTAAACCGGGCGAGTCAGTGGAACAGCGAGACTGTAATTGTTGCACCATATTGGGTATTTTGCTGGGACTGTTGCATGTTTTATTGTCTGTTTGGTGATTCAATAAAGTATTGCTACATAGTTTTACCCTCACGCTGTTTTGTTTGAGTAGTATTATGCCCACAGTAAAAGCAGAGCTGGCGTTCAGTGCGATGAGGCCTGGTCCATGCGGTCTCGGGCCAGTGGATGAGAGCACCCATTGACCCCCTGTGTCTCCACAATATCCCCTATCCTGGTCTCCTTCCTGATATAATGCCCCCATCTTGGCACCTTCCAGTAACAATGTCCTAATGTCTCCATTTTGCTGCTCTTCTCCAACACATTTTTTAAAAAATGTATTTCCTTCCCCCATTCACACATGTGGAATCCTCTTCTATACCCGGTGCAGAGACCAGTAGCTGGCGTCGGCATGCCTGCCATGGGCAGAGCATGACAACACTGTTATGCACATCCCATGACCTGCACGCTGACATCAGGTTCTAGCTTTTGATTGGCCTCTGGCATGTAGGGCAGTGCAGGGAGCAGCAGGTCCCCTGTGCAGCAATACATTTCAGCCAACTGTGATCCTGTTATTGCAGATTAGGAGACGGTCAGGGAGCAGGTTCACCTGCCAACTTGCAAACTCTGTGTCATATTTAAAGCTCTTCTAGCTAGAGTACTGTGTCATTTATTGTGTCCTTCATACTTTTGATGCACTTGGATTTATTAGGCTGCTTTCCTAGATTAACTCTATTATGCCTAGTCTGGCTTTCAGCTCAGATTCATACCATCAGCTTTATAGTGCTCACCAAGAGGTTGTCACTGCTTGCATAACTGGAGTTCACAGCCTCCTCAATGGCTTCTAGAGGCAACTTCAACATTAATTAGACAAAAGTTCAGCACATGCCTAAAATATCAAACTTTATTATAGATTCTTTGTTAAAAGATTTACATAAGTCAATCTATGATGATATAATAACTCTCTGTCTTGGGAAGCATATCAAACCTCTTGAGTTCTAAGACCCCATAACGTTTGAATTCACAAATTAGAGCAGTATTACAATATCAGTGATTCTTCACCTACTTTACTGTGTCTTCTACCTCTCTTGAATTTTTAGCTGGCATCACCCAAACTTTACTCCTGGACTTCGACTTTGTCTTAAATTAGTTATTATTTTTTCTGATCCCGGTGCCATTCAAATACTCTTTTTTTTGCATGCTCCACCAGTCAGTGACTACTCTGCAGATGCAACATGGCAGTTGCTACAGAGATGTGCAGATCCCTCTATAGGGGTTATGCACCTTAAATTTTGCTAAACAGAGTAGTCTGAACCATTGAAACTTGTTTTGAGAGACAGAAACCATTATATGCATCGGGGGCCTCATTACAGATTTCACTTTAGGACCCAAGAGCTTCATGTTTTGGCTCTACTTCAAAAATCTTTCATAAGCTCCTGAAAATGGCAAAAAGTTGTTTCACTGTCTTTCTAGTTTTGTCTGAGTTTAAGAAAATAAATTGAAACTAAAAGACAAAAATAGCTAAAGTAATAAATAATATAGTTGGGGACTATAGTAATGAAATGAAAACTTTCTGAACATTTTCTTCTACTTAAAAAATGATTTGAGATTCTAATACAAAAGCGAACAAGCACAAGAAGTTAAACAAAGAAAAGGGGAAAAATTATATATTTTGAACATTTTGCACAGAGTCCTACTCATGGCTGTGTTCATCTGAGCATGTGATTACCATATTAAACCAGTTATAGATCTGAAAACTTGCGTAGCTGGATTATTTTCACTAGTATTATTTAGTGTAATCCCAATGATTAACTCTGCAATTAATGACTACAGATTCCTAGTTCTTTTCTTGAGAAGCAATTACCTCCGAGTCCCAGGCTGCACCACTGCTTTTTTTTTGTCACCAAGAAAAAAAGATGCAAATTTAACTGCTTTAAGATAAAAGGAAACCCTCAGATTCTAATTTATGGTTTGTTTCATTACCTTCAAATGCAAAACTTTCAACAGTTTTAAAAATAAAAAGGCTGATCCTACAAAATAATATTCTACTGAACGAAGGCAGCCCACTTAAGTGATAAACAAATTGTCCTACTTTGCAGGTGTTACTAAGACCTTATTAACTGAGATCCTTGTGTGTAAGCATATTAGGCCAGGCTTGAATTCATTAGACTGTGAACAAAGCAGAAACTTTGGCTAATTTCATAGAGTACATCAGAGAAAGCAAAGTCTGGGCTTGTTCTCCAGGAGGCTCAAGGCTGAGTTTCCCAGGGCTTTATATACAGTTTTTTTATTTTCCCAAAGAGTCATACACATAGAAGAGATATGCGAATGATGGTACTCAAGAGTTGTGTTCTTTTATATGGTACTCACGTATTGCGCCATGCTCCTAAAAGATTTTAGGGAGCTATTCTAAGGTTGTGTGCAATCCCTATCACTTTTAAGCCTGATGCACATATCCATATACTGTAAGAGATAAATCACTATATAGGCTATGTGCAGATACTCCAAATGTATCATTAACATTTTGTGTGCTTTTATATTTTTTCTGTACGTTTTTGCATGGTGTTCAGTGCATGCACTATATGCATTCTGTTTTGTTCTTACGCAATTAGACAGAAAAAAACATTTCAAGCTGTTTCTCTTTAATTTCTTCTCTGATTATAGATGTTCTCTTGCCTTTTCTTCTCTATGCAGAACAGATGACTTATGCTGACCTTTGCAACACAAATTCATTCACACCACAGACATAACCTCTCAGATCTCTAAATAAATTAAACTCACACTCTCACGCTCATGCTCTCACACTCACGCTCACTCACATTCAAGTTCACTCTCACGCTCACACACTCACGCTCTCATGCTCACGCACTCATGCTTTCTCTCATGCGTACACTTACACTCTCACACTCTCATGCTCACACGCTCACACTCACACTCTGATGCTCACGCTCACACAATCATGCTCTCTCATGCTCAGTCTCTAACACGCTAACACTCACGCTCTCATGCTCTCACTCTCACGCTTGCTCTCACACTCACACTTTCATGCACACTCTCATGCGCATGCTCACACTCAGCCCTGCACCCTCATTACTAAGCCGATAAGTAAACACAAACACACACAAACCTACACACATGCTGTCACCAGCCTATGTAGCAGTGTTAACAGAATGAACACACATAAGCTGTAACCAGACAGCAACTGTTAATTTAAAAAAAAAAAAAAAAAATTTGTGTGAGCTCCGTGTAATTTTAATAACCATAAGAGGAAAAGCCGACAGCTGGGGAAAGATGTTTATAGCCTGGGAAGGGGGTAATACCTATTAAGCTTCCCAACCTATTAATATCAGCTCATAGCTCTATACTTTACTGGCTATTAAAATGAGGGACCCCCCAAAAATGACGTGGGGTACCCCTATAATTAATAACCAGCAAAGGCTATGCAGACAGCTGCGGGCTGATAAATAATAGCCTTGGAAGGGGCCATGGATACTCCCCCCAGGCTAAAAATATCAGCTCTCAGCCGCCCCAGAAAAGGCACATCTATAAAATGCGCCAAATGTGTCTCTTAGCCTCACTCTTCCCACTTGTCCTGTAGCGGTGGCAAGTGGGGTTCATATTTGTGGGGTTGATGTCACCTTTGTAATCCTATAGTTACATGGTAAATAAAGACACAGCCAGAATAATGTCCTTTACTTGAAATAATGACACAGACTCCTTTAATAATCTTAATTAAACCATACTCACCGAACGCCTAATCCCCCGAAGCCAATGTCTCCTTCAACAAAAATAAAATAATAAACCGCAATATTCCTCACTTGTCCGCTGAGAAGGTAATCCATAATGTCCCACGACAATCCTGATCACTTTGAGAGCAGTCATATCAGTGATGTGACTGCTCTCAAAGACAGCCGTTGATACACTGGAGGTAATAGCTCCCGCAGTGTATCACTGATCTGCAGTGAGAGAGTTCACTGGAGTTTATCAGCTGATCAGCTCCGGTGATCTCCCTTACAGCACCACTGCTGCGTGGGAAAATTCTTAAGCAGCTGTGCCGTGAGAGCATCAGAGCTGATGAACTCCAGTGACCTCTCAAGGCATCGCAATGATACACTGTGGGAGGGATTACCTCCTGTCAGTGTATCGCCAGCGGTCGAGTAGAGCGGTCACATCTCATGATGTTACTGTTCTACAAGTGAGATCGCCATGAGACACTCGGGATTACCTGGACTACGGTGGACAGATTTATTGGTATGTTGGTTTATTATTTTACATTATTTCTAGGAGACGAAGGCGTCGGAGATTTGGTGGTAGATGCGTATAATTTTTTTTAATTTTTATGTGAATATGTACTGTATGTAATTTTACTTTTTTTTTTTTAAATATGAGCACAGGCACTACTCTCCCATCAGCGGCATCTGCTTTTACTGTTATCAGTGACACCAGACGTAGCCTGATGGGAGCAGTAGTCTCATTGGCCCATGCCTGCGTTTTTACCGCAGGTCACCACTGCAGGTCACAGTCAGCTGTGGGATCATGCTGACTTTGGACAGCATGACCACACAGCGCACTGACCGGCGATTTTACCACTAGCTCCTGTCATCGCACACACAGTGTAGTGTGTGCAATGATAGGGGAAAAAAAGCCCATTGCATACGCTGCGGGCTACAACAAAATGACCGTGATCTCCTCCCACAACTTTGACCTGGACAGCCGAGGGGGCATGCCCAGGTCATAGCTAAGAGACAGGAGGAGCGGCCTCAATGTAAGAGATGCGGTCGGAGTATGACCGTTGGCTCCTATGGCCATGGCTGCTGTAAGTGAGGTGTGCAAGTGTCGTGCACAGACACTACCACCCACACTAATGAAAATGGCAGCCCCCAGTGGCAAACGTAAAACTCCATAAATAAAAAACTATTAAAGTAGTTAATTTAATTTTGTATTAAAAATAATTGATTGTATAATCAATAATTATTAATACAAAAATTAAAATCACCGCACCTTCCCTTTAAGGTCTTGCATGATGACAACTTCATGTACTTTTAATTCATCACCAGGAAAATGGCATCACAACAACCAGACAGAAGTAATCACACTTTTTAAAAAAATGCAAAACTAGTGGTCGCCCCTGTATATATCGCGCACTGTAACTGAGGATAGTGAGGAGGCCTTTTGCCAAATTCTTGCCCAACATCTGTGCCAAATCCCCTGTACAATTATAATCCAAAAGCAGCAATTCTCCACCTCATAGCTGCTGCTTTTCCACCCAGTGACCTGTGGTATCGCAGGTACGCGGGATGCAGTGACGAGACGGGAGCTGGAGTGAGCTTAGAATGCAACCTTTATATATATAGGGGCTATCTTGAGCAACTAGCAAGCTAACAACAGTTATCCTCACAGGGATGCAAACAATAATACACAGATAACACGATAATAACTACCAGGTCGGAACCAGTAACTATGAGGCCACGGTATGGCTGACTACGGGTCCAAGACCTGCGATTGATCAACTACAACGTATCAGTTATCCTCCTCTGACGTCCGGCAGAGTGGTGGTCGGTGTCTGTTCGGCGTCTCAGCCGCTGGGCCCAGCTGACGAGGAGTTGACATAAGCTTCTGGCGTTCCTACGCCCAGGTGGAGCAAGGGTACAACAGGCCCCAGAAGAGTTCCTCTGCGTTGTGCCTCCTGGCGGAGGCGGGATGGCGGTGGCTGGGGCCCTGGACATGTAGACCGCAGCCGCAGGCTGGAGTCGGACAGTGGCGGCCGTGGGTGGCGGCGGGCAGGCCGCATCCTTGAGCTGAAGTTGGGCAGCAGTGGCCTCAGGTGGCAGCGGGTAGGCCGCAGCCGTGGGCTGGAGTTGGGCAGTGACGGCCGCTGACGACGGCAGGCAGGTTGCGACTGCGGTCTGGCAGTGGCGGCCATGGGTGGTAGCGGGCAGGCCACAACCGAGGGCTGGAATCGGGTGACGGCGGCCACGGGTGGTAGCGGGCAGGCCGCAACCATGGGCTGAACTCGAGCATTGGCGGCCACGAGTGGCAGCGGGCAGGCCGCGACTGCAGGCTGGAGTCAGGCAGCAGCAGTCCCGGGTGGCAGTGGGCAGGCCACAATGCGGGCTGAAGTTGGGCAGTGGCGGCCGCGGGTGGCAGCGGGCAGGCCGCAACCGCGGGCTGGAGTTGGGCAGCGGTGGCCGCGGGCTGAAGTGATGGGAGCGGGAGCGCGATCGTTCAGTCCGTGTCCCTCTGTTGGGCTGCTCGGTGCTGTCTCCTCCCTGACCGTGGTGAGTCCCCCTCCAATCTCTCTGGTCGTCGCTCACTGCATCTGGCTCTGGCTCTCTGGCGCCATCTAGGCTTCCTGCTCCTTCTCTCCCACTCTGTCGAGTGCCCCCTGCTGGCGTACTCAGTTCCTTTTATACCTACTCCGCCCCCACTCCTTCTAGAACTGTCCCTGGTCCATCCTCTAATCATGTCCCCCGGAAACAGTTCCCCTAGGAACCTTGGTGACAGTCTCCTTGGTTCTCATCCGTTTACACAATGGCAACTCTCCCTCCTACACTCCCCCATCCTGTATGCTCGCTAGTCCTCAGGCGAGGGCTTGGAGGGGTCTGACCCTGCCTCTTGATGTTGAAGTCTTTTCTGCCACACGAACTGGTCCTGTTCATAGCGTTCGGGGGGTTTGCCGACTGTAGACTGCTCGGAGCGTCGTGGTCCGACTGTGGTGGAGTCTTCTGGGGGGGTGGAAGATGGTTGATTGACTAGGGTTATTGGGGTATTGGTTTTAGAAGTGTCCGTTTGTACTGCAGGAAGGTCTCCCTCGTCGTCCTCATTCCATATTACTGGCGGAGGTTGTGGGGCCTGAGGAGGGGCCTTGGGCTGTTCAGGATCTGTGGATGTACAGGGTCTCAAAATATTGCGATGTACTGGTCGAGCGGGATGATCCCCCTCTTTTTCAGATTGTATCTTGTACACTGGCCCATCTGGGCTTACTCATCGCAGCACTCGGTAGGGACTTTCTTCCCAGCGGTGTCCCAATTTATTTTGGGGGCGCTGATCTCGTATGAGTACGCGGTCCCCTGCTTGGAATTCGGTGGGTTTGGACGGAGTCTTCCCCGGATGTTCCAGGTCCTGGAGTTTTGTATGGACGATCCGGTGCAGCGTTTGTAGCCGATACCGGGGATTCCGGACCCACGAGGAAACTCCCGTCCATGGTTGCTCCTCCTCTGGATTCAACTCCAAATCGGTGATTCCTTTGCCTTCCCGGCCGAACAGTAGCGAATACGGGGTATAACCGGTGACTCGTGTACCCGGTTATATACTCAGACCAGTGTCTATGATGTAATCGGGCCAGCGGGCTTTTCGGTTGTCCTCCAGGGTACGTAACATTTGGATTAATGTCCGGTTAAATCGCTCACAGGCCCCATTCCCATGGGGATGATATGGTGTGATTCGGGATTTGTCGATGCCGTATAAGCGATCTAGTTCTTCCATTACTTTCCCTAGAAAGCACGCACCTTGGTCTGAATGAATTTGCTGGGGGCAGCCGTATACTTGGATAAAGTTCTTGCAGATCGCATAGGCAGCCGATTCCGCTGTTTGATCCCGAGTTGGGGTCACCACGGCTAATTTGGTAAAATGGTCCACCATGACTAGACAGTGTTCATACCCTTGATGGGCTGGACCGATGGTTAGATAGCCTATCATTAGCAGTTTGAGGGGTGCTGTCGTTACTATTGTTTGCACAGGGGCTCGTTGCTCTGGTTGTTTAGTCAGCTCACATTGGCGGCATGCACGGCAAACTTCTTCCACCTCGGCTTCTATTTGGGGATGGTAGGCTATTTGTTGTAGCCACTAAAAAGTCTTTTGTGCCCCGAAATGAGCCCCTTTTTCGTGAGCCTCACAAGCAAGGTCAGTGAGCTGGGTCCCCGGCACAACCACTTGCCATGCTACTGTTGGTTCTGTGTGTAGTACTGTCTTTCAGTACAATACAATACAGTACAATAGTTTGTAAATGATTTTGTACTTGAATTTGGCCATCTGAGCCACCCACCATTGCTCCAAGGCCCCCAACTTGGCATTTTCGAGGTGGGCCAGCGGGTTGTTGTCGGTTCGTACCACCACCTCAGATCCCACTAGGTACTCCGCGAATCGCTCCATCATGGCCCACACCACTGCGAGAAGCTCAAGCTTAAAGGAGCTGTAGTTATCGGGATTGCGTTCAGAGTCGTGAAGTGATCGGCTGCCATAGGCGATCACCTTATCCCGGCTGTCCTGCATTTGAGACAGCACAGCTCCCAGACCGTGCAGGCTCCCGTCGGTGTGCAGGATGAATGGTGTGAGAAATCCACTTAGGCCAGCACCAAAAACTTCTTCCTGGGGTTCCCGCCATCGGATCTTCCAGCTATTGGCTCCGGCTGGGGCTCCCTTGAGCAGGTCTTGCAGAGCTCGGGCTCGGCGGGCGAAGTTTTTGAAGAAGCGACGGTAATATCCGGCCAGCCCCAGAAAGGTCCGCACATCCTTTACTGTCTCAGGCTTGGCCACCCCTGTATAGCGGCGACCTTCTCCATAGACGGTCTAACGCCTTCGGCGGAGACGACAAGCCCTAGGTATTCGATCTGCATACGGAACAGGTGGCATTTCTGGGGTTTTACCTTCAACCTGTACTTTTGTAGCCAACCGAGCACATGACCCAGATGCTGCAAGTGATCCTCAAACGTGGCAGCGTAGATAATGATGTCGCCAAGTATATTAGGGTGGCTTCGAAGTTTAGGTCACCCAGACACCGCTCCTTTAGTCGCTGGAAGATTCCTGGGGCGTTGGCCAGGCCAAACGGCATACAATTGAATTCAAACAGTCCCATGGGCAAGATGAAGGTGGTTTTTGAACGATCTTCATCCGACATTGGCACCTGTCAGTATCCGCTGGCCAAGTCCAGGGTAGAGAAATACTTCGCCTTTCCCAGGGCTGACAGGGACTCCTCGATACGGGGAAGTGGATATGGGTAGGCTGGCTGAAGTCAGGCAGTGACGTTCACAGACGGCAGCAGGCAGGTCGCGACCGCGGGCTGGACTCAGGCAGTGGCGGTCGCGGGTGGCAGCGGGCAGGCCTCAACCGTGGGCTGGAGTCGAGCGGCGGCCACGGTGGCAGTGGGCAGGCCGCGACCGCAGGCTGGATTTGGGCAGTGGCGGCCACAGGTGGCAGCAGGCAGGCCGCAACTGCGGGCTTGAGTCGGGCAGCGGCGGCCGCGGGCTGAAGTGACGGGAGCGCGGCCATTCGGTTGGCACCCCTCTGCTGGGCTGCTCAGTGCTGTCTCCTCCCTGACCATGGTGAGTCCCCTCCAATCGCTCACTCCATCTGGCTCTGGCTCTCTGGCGCCACCTAGGTTTCCTGCTCCTTCTCTCCCACTCTATCGAGTGCCCCCTGCTGGCGTTCTCAGTTCCTTTTATACCTGCTCCGCCCCACTCCTTCTAGATTTGTCCCTGGTCCGTCCTCTAATCATGTCCCACAGAAACAGTTCCCCTAGGAACCTTGCTGACAGTCTCCTTGGTTCCAGTCCAGTTACACAATGGGAACTCTCCCTCCTACAGACCACAAGATATCTTTCTGTACATAGAAAGAAGCCAGCAGAGACAGGCACACAGGCAGCAGCCATCCAGCCATGTGTCTGTTCAGGACCAGCCAACCAATAGCAGACTTTGTCCATTCTCCTAGCACAGGTCATCCTCCTGGCACAGCTCATCCTCCTGGCACAAGCCATCCTTCATTTTCAAGACATGCTCCAGCCACAGGACCTCCTCCATCCTCAAGACATGCTCCAGCTCCATGCTCCAGCCACGGGACCTACTGAAGTATCAGGAACACCAACAACACCTTATGGCCTACATGAATACTATGCTGCCAATCTGACCAGCCACAATTTTCAGGCCAAGTTGAAGACTGGCATCAGGGTTCAAGTCAACCTAACCCATCTTCCATTCCATCCTCCCCTCCACATCACCTACATATTTTCAATTTGCAAGCCTTAATGTAGGTTACATTTTTTTTTATTATCTTCTCAATAACAGTTTTTATAGCTTAAGGCTTTATTTCTGCTATTATGCTGTTAATAATAAAGAACATGATAGTTATTGTTGAAAAATGACCTTGTCTTTTATTAACATGTGATCTTGGAATTTTTAAAAAATACACTATTTTTTACACAGATTTTGGGTATTATAACACTCATAACCATTTCTTCCATATGCCCCAATAAATACTATTAAAAACTGGTAGTTACTGTCAACCAATGGCAACAACACTCCTGAAAAAAATTCCTTGTAATTGTAGTATTGGGACCATGAGTTTGGTTGCTTCTTGATACCGATGTGTTTGCTATCCAAAGCACCCAAATAATTAGTAAACTGACACCTATTAAACATCTCCCTTGAAATGTGCTCCCAGTATTCAGGGTTTGGCTCTGGCATTAATCTGTTCCAAAGACAATCACATATTTCCAAAAATATTTCACGGATCCGTACATTCCTCAATCAAGAATCTGCAAAAACCCTAGTCCATGCCCTCATCATCTCCTGCCTTGACTACTGCAACCTCCTGCTCTGTGGCCTCCTCTCTAACACTCTCGCACCCATCCAATCTATTCTTAACTCTGCTGCCAGACTAATCCACCTGTCCCCCCGCTATTCCCCGGCCTCTCCCCTCTGTCAATCCCTGCACTGGCTCCCCATTACCCAAAGACTCCAGTTCAAAACCCTAACCATGACATACAAAGCCATCCACAACCTGAGTCCTCCGTACATCTATGACCTCGTCTCCCGGTACTTACCTGCACGAAACCTCGGATCCTCACAAGATCTCCTTCTGTACTCCCCTCTTATCTCCTCTTCCCACAATCGCATACAAGATTTCTCCCACGCATCCCCTCTACTCTGGAACTCTCTACCACAACATATCAGACTCTCGCCTACCATGGAAACCTTCAAAAAGAACTTGAAGACCTACCTCTTCCGACAAGCCTACAACTTGCAGTAACCACCGATCCACCAAACTGCTGCACGACCAGCTTTACCCTCGCCTACTGTATCCTCACCCATCCCGTTGTAGATTGTGAGCCCTCGCGGGCAGGGTCCTCTCTCATCCTGTACCAGTCGTGACTTGTATTGTTTAAGATTACTGCACTTGTATGTATTATGTATACCCCTCCTCACATGTAAAGCGCGATGGAATAAATGGCGCTATAATAATAAATAGTAATAATATTTTGGTTCCAGTATGTTTGACAATATTCAAGATTATTGTTGTTCCAAATAGTGATGAGCAAGCATGCTCGCCACTACTCAGTACTCGCCTAAGCATCTCACTGCTCGAGACGCTCGGAGCTCGCCGAGTATTTCTGGGGTTGTCGGTTCCCTCCCTGCATGTTTTCCACACATTGAATGCCGAAGCCATGTTGGTTGTGGCATTACAGTGATTGACTGGTCGCGTCATCAGGTCTATATCAGACCTGGCACCGCCATGCTCGTCACAGTCTACCCTGGAATCAGGCAGTGTAGGGAGAGATGCTGCTGAGCTAGGGGTAGATTTGCTTGTTTCTTAGTCAGTGTAGGTAAACCACAATATATTATACACATATCCATCTCAACTAACAGTCTTTCTGAGGACTAATCCAGCTGCAATGCATGTGGCAGACTGCAGTGTATGTATTCCAGTTCTGTCTGCTGCTACTTTTACAGATATTTCTAGACATAGCCCCAGGTATCAGGGGCCAGGAATAATTTTTTTGGGGCTCTTAATCCTGATTATTTGCTTAAAAAGCAATCCAAAGAACATAATTTTTCTACTCCATTTGCTTGTTGGCACGGCAGAATAGAGCCAGATCCTTTGCATATTACAGTGCTAAAAATCCATCTATTTAACACTGTGGTTTGTCCGTCACATGGATCACAATAAGTGCTCTCAAAATTCTGCCATTTCCAGCCTCCATTTACATTTTGTTGCAGTGTGTTAGTGAAGTTATTGACACTAGTGTTGAGCATTCCGATACCGCAAGTATCGGATATCGGCCGATATTTGCTGTATCGGAATTCCGATACTTAGTTCCGATACTTTTTTCATATCGAATACCGGAATCGGAAGTTCCCATAATGCTAGGAGCCCGCTCGATTTGATTCAGCCAATGGGGATCCTCAGAAGTGTGGGCACATCCTGTTAGGCATGTAGGCATGTTAACTACTGGCATGGCTGTGATTGGCTGCTGAAATGATGTCATGATGCACTATAAAAACCGCAGCAGCCGCCATTTCGGGTTCACTCTGCTGTGAATTCAGTTAGGGACAGGCTGCTGTTGAAGACTGTGAGGTACAGTTAGAAATAGCGATCATCAAACATATCTAATGCTCTACCCAGGCTACATAATACACCACTGTAGCATTTTTGTAGCCCAGCAGCGCTGTTTTAATAGCTGTCTGCAAGGGCTGTGTGAGTGCAGACCCACGCTGTGTCGTGTGTCCTGCAGGCATGTCTGCTTGTAGGCCGCCCAGCGTGTGTCTCTGCCTCATACACATTTTTCTTTTATTGCTGCTGTTTTTTTCTCCTCTATAGTGTGCTTCCATACGTATCCATATACGTTGGTTGCAAACACTAAAGGAGTGGACAGCGGAGCCTTTCAGCAGCCTTTCAGTGCTATAGCCCATTTCTCTGCACTGTTTTTGGCTGTCTGATAGGTCTCTCTGTGTGTGAGTGCAGCTCACGTTGCAGTGTGTTCTACAGCCACCGCTGGTTGTAGTCCACTCAGCGTGCGTCACTGCCTCATACATAGTCCTTTTTTTGCAGCTAATTTGTCCAGATTTTTGCTCCTATATTAGTGTGCTTCCATCCGCATCCATTGTCATTGGTTGGTTGCAAACACTATATAGGATTAGATAGAGGAGCCTTTTTGCTGGCTTGTGCCCTTCAGGGCCAGCCAGACTAGTATCACCCTATTTTTTGGAGCCTCATCAATTGCATTGTAGGTTAGCTTCCTGCATTGTAATCGCTCCAAAAAGTTTGTGATACTATAGCTTTCAAACTTTGGTCACATCCTTTTCTTTCCCCCCCCAAAAAAAAAGGAAATAAAGTTCACCAAACACTCCACTTTAGAGTTGCGTAGGCCACATTAGATCATATTAAAGTGTAGTACACACACTCTTAGCCAAATTAGTGTTTCTTATACTGGTTAGCAGGTGTTCAGGAATAAGAACACTAAGCCACCCCTTTTTTACTTTTCTGCCTATCTTTATCAGTCTACCAAGATGAAGAAGGCAGGGAGTAAGGCACGTGGTCGTGGCCGTGGAGTTTCAGCAGGGAGAGGACGGGGGGATTCAGCAGGGAGAGGGCGTGGGGATTCGGTGTCTGCTGCGGCCACCAGTGACCCGGCATCCCCCACTTTTACCAGGCAACAGTCCTTCATGTGCAGCTTTGTAGGACCTCGCCGTACCCCACTGTTGCGTGACGAACAAATTGAAGCCGTTGTCGGATGGATGGCAGCTAACGCATCCACTTCAATGACTTCCGCATCCTCCCAGGGCCAGAGCACTGAAGAGCAACCATCTGTCTCTTCACCACCTGCCAAATTGCCCAGGCAGTCTGAGAGCCCTGGACAGGAGCCATCTCAATCTTTACTTCTGTTCTAAGAATCTGTTGGCTTGGAAAGAGGTGGCCAGCCAAGCAGCATTCTAGAGCGTGAAGAAGAGGGAGTATGCAGTGATGCGCAACCTTCAGCAGCACCTACCACCTCTTCAGCTCGTGTTGGGGCCTCTTCCTCCAGCTCACACACAGCTGGTTCGGCTTCCTCACTGGAACGCCATGGAAGAACCACTGCCACTGTTGTCCAGAGTCCCAGTGAAATTCCACCCACTGAACCACGTTCTCAGTCATCAGCACACTCCCAGGCCACTCACCAGCAATCGGTAGCACAGGCATGGGAGAAAAAGGGGCCATACTCGGCAAACCATCCCCGAGCACTGGCTCTGAATGCCGGCATTGCCAAACTACTGGCCCTTGAGATGCTGTCATTCAGGCTGGTGGAGACTGACACCTTCAGGAACTTGATGTCATTGGCAGTTCCACAATACAATGTGCCCAGCCGCTTTTATTTCAGCAGGCAAGCCGTCCCTGCCCTGCAAAAGCATGGGGAGGGAAAAATTAAAAATGCGCTACTAAACGCTGTCAGTAGCAAGGTCCAACTGACCACCGATGCGTGGACCAGTAGCCATGGACAGGGACGATACCTTTCCCTCACTGCCCATTGGGTCAATGTTGTGGAGCCGGGTACAGATCTGGAGAGTGGCTCTGTACGTATTCTGCCAACTCCAAGGATTGCAGGAATGCAGTCTGTACATATTGAGTCTTCCTCCTACTCTAGTTCCTCGGAATCAGCACTGCATGAGCCTGTTAGGCCAGACATGAGCACAGGTGTGGCCAAACATCAACAGGCCGTCCTTAAATTAATTTCTTTGGGGAATCGGAGCCACACAGCACAGGAGCTCTGGAATGCCATCAAGCAGGAGAGCGATGTGTGGTTTGTGCCAGCGAATCTCCAGCCAGGTTTGGTAGTGAGTGACAATGGCCGAAATCTAGTGGCAGCTCTGGGCCTAGGCAACCTCACTCACATACCATGTCTGGCACACGTGCTCAATTTGGTCATGCAGAGCTTTCTGAGGGACTATCCGGATCTTGATGCACTGCTGCACAAGGTTCGCCTAGAGTGTGCTCACTTGCGGCGTTCCAGCATGGCAAGATCGCGCATTGCATCTCTGCAACGCCGATTCCGCCTGCCAGAACATCGCATCATATGTGACCTCCCCACCAGATGGAATTCAACGTTACATATGTTGGAGCGGTTGTGTGAGCAGCAGGCAGCAGTAATGGAGTACCAGCTGCATCAGGCGCAAACAAGTCGCACTGTGCGCCGGACACACTTCACCACCACCACCGAGTGGGCCACTATGAGGGACATCTGCCAAGTTTTGCGTGCCTTCGATGACTCCACGCGGATGGCCAGTGCAGATGATGCAATAGTCAGCATGACTGTCCCCCTTATCTGTCTGCTTCAAAAAACCTTACAAGCACTAAGTGAGGAGGTTTTTGAAGAGGTCGATGATGAGGAGTCAGAAATGCCATCTGCTTCTGGCAAGTCTGCGCAACGTGCTTCCACACAAAGGCCCAGGCAGGGGACACTTAGTGAGGAGGATGACTAGGAGTCAATGGAGGAGGAGGAACACATCTCTCCAGAGGAGGGAGGTACACAAGGCTCTAGTAGTCAGTGTGTACAGCGAGGGTGGGGTGATGCTGAGCAGGCTGAGATGCTGCCTCAAGCTGGGGACAGCGTTTCTGGTCCAGTTGGCAGTCTGCGGCACATGGTTGATTTCATGCTGCAGTGCATGTTAAATGACCGCCGCATCGCCAACATTCTCCACATGGCTGATTATTGGGTGTACACCCTCCTAGATCCTCGCTACCGGGACAACTTACAAAGCCTCATACCACAGTTGAACCGGGAGCGTAAAATGCGGGAGTACCAAGAAACACTTGTGCAGGCCATCATGTTCTCCATTCCCCCCGCAAGTGTTGCTGGTAGTGCTTTTCAAAGCAGTCATGTGGGCAGAGGCAGTGGAGGAAGCTCTGCACAAAGAGGTAGCAGAGGCAGTGCCGCAGGACAAGGCAAGGCCAGTATGGCCCAAATGTGGAAAAGTTTTGTGGGACCGACACAAACGGCTACACCATCACAGACGGCTCCAGTCAGCAGGAGGCAACGTTTCCATCAGATGGTGACAGACTACTTGTCTTGCCCTGTTAGTGTACTCCCAGACGGCTCTTCCCCATTCAAGTATTGGGTCTCTAAGCTGGATACATGGCCAGAGCTTAGCCAGTATGCATTGGAGGTGCTGGCTTGCCCTGCTGCCAGTGTATTATCGGAACGTGTCTTTAGTGCTGCAGGTGGTGTGGTAACAGACCGTCGCACGCGATTATCCGCCGATAATGTTGACCGGCTTACTTTTCTGAAAATGAACAAGGCCTGGATCTCACCTGAATTTGCCAGTCCTCTTCCAGAATAAATAATTGGCTGGCAACAGGATCCAGGTCTCCTGTTGTGTTCATGTTTCTATGACCTGAACTTTATTTCCTGGGCTACAGCAACACCCGTTGTTGCTCAGAAGTGCTGTCCGCACAGACAAAACACTTGCTCATGTGTAAGTGGGGTTCGGTAACGTCAGCTGATCCCCTGCTGTGTGTACGGCAAACTCTCCTGCTGCCTACAACTTCTGACTACCTCTGATTTAATATGTTCTCTGATTTGCCCTCTGTCTCCACTCTGTTTTGAGTATTTCCTCCGGCCTACAACACCGCCTGTTTCTGCTCTCAAGTGCCGTCTGCACAATCAACACTTGTTCCTGTGTTACCTGGGTCCTGTAACATCTGCTCATCTCCAGAGGTGAGTCCGGCAATGTCTCCTGCTTTGTCTACATTCCCACTACTTGTAGTGGAAAAGTTGACAGTGCAGGAGACATTGCCTGACTCACCTCTAGGGAGAAGCTGCTGTTACAGAACCCCAGTAACACAGGAACAAGTGTGGGTTGTGCAGACAGCATTTCAGAGCAGCAACTGGCATGGTTGGAAGCCAGAGGAAATACTCGAAACAGAGTGAAGACAGAGGCCTAATTGGAGTACGTTGACAGTTAGTAGTAGTGTAGAAACAATCGAAAACTGCCACCAAGTAGGCCTCAGCCTACTACCTGATTTTCCCTGGGCTCCGACACCGCCAGTTGGTGCTCAGAAGTGCTGTCCACACAGACAAAACACTCGCTCATGTGTAAGTGGGGTTCGGTAACATCAGCTGATCCCCTGCTATGTGTATGGCAAAGTGTCCTGCTCCCTCCACAGTCAAACAACCTCAGATTTACACCAGGCTCCAAGTAGGCCTCGGCCTACTACCTGATTTTCCCTGGGCTCCGATACCGCCAGTTTGTGCTCAGAAGTGCTGTCCGCACAGACAAAACACTCGCTCATGTGTAAGTGGGGTTCGGTAACGTCAGCTGATCCCCTGCTGTGTGTACGGCAAACTCTCCTGCTGCCTCCAAATTCTAACAACGTCTTATCTTAAACTGCCTCCAAGTAGGCCTCAGCCTACAAAATGACTATCCCTGGGCTCCAACATGAAAGTGGGGTTCGGTAACGTCAGCTGATCCCCTGCTGTGTGGAGGGCAAAGTGTTCTGCTCCCTCCAAAGTCAAAATACCTCCGATTTACACCTGGCTCCTAGTAGGCCTCGGCCTGCACCATGATTGTCCCTGGGCTCCAACAACGCCAGTTGGTGCTCGGAAGTGCTGTCCACACAGAAAAAAACACTCGTTCATGTGAAAGTGGGGTTCGGTAACGTCAGCTGATCCCCTGCTGGGTGGAGGGCAAACTGCTGCTGCCTCCAAATTGTAACTACTTCAGATTTAAACATTCTCTGATTTGGCCTCTGTCTCCACTCTGTCTCTAGTATTTCCCCTGACCTCCAACACCGCTAGTTCCTGCTCACAGTTGCCATCCACGCATTCCACACTTGTTCCTGTGTTCCTGGTGTTCTGTTACGTGAGCAGATCCCCCAATGTGTGTCCGGCACTGTCTCCTGCGCTGTCCACCTTCCCACTGCAAGTGGTGGGAATGTGGACAGAGCAGGAGACATTGGCAGACACACATCAGGGGATCTGCTGACATTACAGAACCCCAGTAACACAGGAACACGTGTGGATTGGGCAGACGGCTGCTGTAAGCATAAACTGGCGGTGTTGGTGGTCACGTGAAATCCTGGAAACAGAGTGGAGACAGATGCCTAATTGGAGCACGTTGACAGTCTGTTGTAGCCTACAAACAATCTAAAACTACCACCAAGTAGGCCTCGGCCTTCACCATGATTGTCCCTGGGTTCCAACAATGCCAGTTGGTTCTCGGCAGTGTCTTTGGCACGGGTACTCCCTGTTGCCCAGCCTGGTTCCAGCCCGCCATCTGTTTCCGGGTAGTGTCAAGGTCACTATGCCAACAATCCGTTGTCGCCAGAGCCTTTGGCCTAGGTGCCTCCATCTCGGTATCCGAAGGTCCAGCACCGTCAGCTGGTCCTTGGTAGTGCTTTCTAGCACAGGTTCCTCCTGCCTAGTAACCGTGGTCCAGCACCGTCAGCTGTTCCTCGGTAGTGCCATTGGCTCTTGTAGCTTTTACTACCCATCTGGGTTCCAGCTCCGTCAGCTGGTTCTCGGCAGTGTCTTTGGCACGGGTACTCCCTGTTTCCCAGCCTGGTTCCAGCACGCCAGCTGTTTCCGGGTAGTGTCAAGGTCACTATGCCAACAATCCGTTGTCCTGTCTTCTTGCGGCCGGGTTAGCCGACTCTACGGTGCCTGCAGTTTAGGTGACTCCTATGTGGACTGCGGGAAATGGCACTGAAGGCTGGATCCGTAGTGCCAATGGGACATGGACCCCCTGTAGGACTGTGGGTTTCGGTAACTGCGGCCGGCTTGCGGCCTGGCTACTTTGCTTTGGATGGGTACCTTCTGCTACCCACCCGGGTTCCAGCACTGTCAGCTGGTTCTCGCCAGAGCCTTTGGCCTAGGTGCCTCCATCTCGGTATCCGAAGGTCCAGCACCATCAGCTGGTCCTTGGTAGTGCTTTCTAGCACAGGTACCTCCTGCCTAGTAACCGTGGTCCAGCACCGTCAGCTGTTCCTCGGTAGTGCCATTGGCTCTTGTTCCTTCTGCTACCCATCTGGGTTCCAGCACTATCAGCTGGTTCTCGCCAGAGCCTTTGGCCTAGGTGCCTCCATCTCGGTATCCGAGGTCCAGCACCGTCAGCTGGTCCTTGGTAGTGCTTTTTAGCACAGGTACCTTCTGCTTAGTAACCGTGGTCCAGCACCGTCAGTTGGTCCTCGGTAGTGCCATTGGCTCTTGTTCCTTCTGCTACCCATCTGGGTTCCAGCACTGTCAGCTGGTTCTCGCCAGAGCCTTTGGCCTAGGTGCCGCCATCTCGGTATCCGAGGTCCAGAAACGTCAGCTGGTCCTTGGTAGTGCATTTTAGCACAGGTACCTTCTGCTTAGTAACCGTGGTCCAGCACCGTCAGTTGGTCCTCGGTAGTGCCATTGGCTCTTGTAGCTTTTGCTACCCATCTGGGTTCCAGCACTGTCAGCTGTTCCTCAGTAGTGCCATTGGCTCTTGTTCCTTCTGCTGCCACTACGGGTTCCAGTACTGTCAGCTGGTTCTCGCCAGTTTCTCAGCCTTCTTGTACCTTCTGCTACATTTCCAAGATCAAGCTTTGTGAAATTGTCTTTGGTAATTCGTATTGATCTCCATGACGACGACCCTGATGACGACGACCCTGAAGACCACACCAAAGAAGACCAGAAATATGACCCTAAATAATATGACCAAGAGGACAAAGAACATGAAGACAACCACCAAGATACAGAACAAAAGACAGAAGAACAAGAAGCATAAGAAGCAGAAGAACAGAAAGCAGAAGAACATTAAGCATAAGACTAAAAATCATCATAGAAGAAATCAAAATTATAAGCAGAAGAAGACTAAGCAGTAAATGGGGGTGAGTCAGTTCCTCCTTGTGGTGCCTCTGGAAAATGCCTGCTGCTGCAGGCCAAACTGACCACGGACAAATCCTGTTGTAAATCTTTAGTGACAGGCAGAACGTAAGGTGTAATCTTATAACTTTTATAGATAAGCACTACAGGAATGCCTGTCACCATAAGAAAATGAAGAAAAAGAAGAATAGTAAGAAGATGAAGAAATAGCATATGAAAATTAATAATAGCTGAATAAGAAGAATATGAAGAATGGAAAAAAAAAATTAATGGGAAGAAGATGAAGAAGAAGAAGATGAATAAGGTGAAGAAAAAGTTGATGAAAAAAATGCTACTGCTGCGGATCATGAAGGAGAAAGTGTGGGAGAAGTACAAAAGAAGGTGAAGAGCATGGAAGTTGTGAAACATACATATCTGACAAAATATAAAAAAGGTTAACATAGTCAATATATTTTTAACTCCGAACGTCTTGAAAAAAAAAATTGGAATTAATGCTATGCCATGTGATTTGAATAAACCACTATGCCTTTAATGTCTCCTCCACCTCCCACAATACATTCTACATGATTCTTATTTGTTTTCAATTATGTAGAATTAGCCAACAAGGAAATAAAGGGCTTTTTTAAATTCCGATACCGGAAGTCCCATTGACTTGAATGGGACTTCTGGTATCGGAATCGGCGATACCCGATATTTTTTTCGTATCGGGCGATACCATCCGATACGATATTTTGGGGTATCGAACAGTATCGCTCAACACTAATTGACACCAGTTTGCTGTTAAAAATAGTTACCTACAGGCCAGCTATTTAAAACTGTGGTTTTCAGGTCACATGGATCACATATAAGTTTGCTCCAAATTCAACCATTTGCGTGAACGTGGAAAATATTGTCATCCATTTCAAATGGGAAAGGCACGTGGCAAGGCACTGGGACCTGGATGTGATGGTGATGGTGCATGCAGAGGCCAAGGCTGTGGGCAAGCTGAAACTGTGCCACAACAAACACCCACATCTTCTCGCCCGAACTTCCTGTCCCAATTACTAGGGACCACAGCACACCACTATTGAACCCAGAGCAGTATCAAAAGGATGTTGGTTGGATAGCGGAAAATGCTTCCAGTTACTTTGCCACCACCACTCTGTCTTCCACACCGTCATGTCTCGGTAGTCATGAGTTTGGACCGCATATTCCTCACTCTGATCCTCCTTCCTCCCACCATGCTGAGTGCCCGAAGAAAACTGATCCCACACTTGGACACTCCGAAGAGCTGCTCACTTTTCCATTTATAGATTCTGGCCTCTCATCCAGTCCACTTGAAGCGGGGCAAGAGGAGATGGCATGTAGCGATGCCCAAATATTTGAGCAATGAGAAAATGGAAAACGGTCTTAGGAGCGCAGGAAAGAGACTCAGACAAGAGATGGGTATAAACCACAATGCGTTTCGATGGAGGATCCGTCTTCATCAGGTGAAACTTACACCTGATGAAGACGGATCTTCCGTCGAAGCGCGTTGTGTTTTAAACCCATCTCTTGTCTGAGTATCTTTCCTGCGCTCCTAAGACCGTTTTCCATTTTCTCATTGCTACTATCCTCCATTGGAGGTTTTCGGCTGGACCTGCGATGGAGAACTGACATCCTTGTCTGTCCCTGGGTTGCTTCCTAAGTGCTCCTTTATGACTGCTTATCATTGACTCTTATTCAAATATTTGAGCAGACACAGTCACATGGAGGCAATGGTGGGAAAGTGTCACAAGAAGTGGACGATGATGAAACACAATTGCCAGAAAGTCCGGAGGAGGACCAGGGTGTGGAAGTGGAAGATGAGGTGGTGCATGAAATAGTAACTGACCCAACCTGGCAGGAGGACATGCAGAGCAAGGACCGCAGCACACATGGAGAGGGAGGTGTAGCACCCAAACAGGCAGGAAGAAGCAGTGTGGTGGCAGCAGACAGAAGGCGGGTTCCTCGTAACTCCAACACAACGGAAGTTGCAAGCACAACTGTTAGGTCTTCCCGAGTATGGTTGTTTTTTAAAGACTCTGTCGATAACCCCAAAAAGGCCATTTGCACCATCTGCCTGGCCAGTATCAGCACTATTTCTTCCGATGTTGTGCGTGCAAGCCAATCCCCTGTCCATAGTGCATGCAAAGATGTCTTCTGCCCTGCACTTGTCATTGCACACACTCAACTAGCACCATCAGCAAGTATGTCCACGTCCTTGTCCCAATGCAGCGTTCAGTTGTCCATACCCCAGTACATGGAATGCAAGCACAAATACGCAGTCAACACCCCACCGGCCACACTGCTAAATTCCCACATTTCGCGACTGCTTGGGCTTGAAATGTTGCCTTTTAGGCTTGTGGAGACAGAAGCTTTCCGCAACCTGATGGAGGCGACCGTCCCTCGGTACTCGGTCTCCAGCCGCCACTATTTCTCCAGGTGTGCCGTCCCCGCATTACACAAGCACGTCCCACAACATTAGCCATGCCCTCAACAATGCAGTTACTGGGAAAGTCCACCTAACCACGGACACATGGACAAGTGATTGTGGGCAGGGATGGTACATCTCACTGATGGCACACTGGGTTAACACAGTGGAAGCCGGGACCCAGTTGGACCTTGGGATGGAACACATCCTCCCAACGCTGAGGATTGCGTGCCCTGGGTCAAACAGGGTTGCCCCACAGTCTACAGCTCCTGCACCTCCTCCTCCTCCTCTTCAGCTTCCATCTTCAAAATGACCACATCAGTCACAAGTTGGAAGCACTGCAGCACTGACTCAGCCAAGTGGCAACAGGCTGTGCTGAAGCTAATATGCTTATGTGAGAGACCACACAATGCTGAAGAGTTGTGGACAGCTCTGAAAGAGCAGGCAGATCTGTGGCTGACACTGCTGAACCTCCAGCCAGGCATGGTCATGTGTGACAATGGCCGGAGCCTGGTGTCAGCTCTGAGGTGAGGCGAGCTCACACACGTACCATGCTTGGCCCATATGCTTAACCTCGTGGTTCTCTGTGTTCTGAAATGCTCTCTGCTCACAATCAAACAGGATGCATTGCAGGCGGAGCACAATGAGATGGAGCAAGGAACCATATAGGGTGATTACACACAGCCCAGCCTCATCTCATCCCAATGTTGATTGGGTGACAATGAGGAAAAGGAGGAGGAGGAAGAACAGGAGCTAGTTTCATGCGCTATAGACGGTACTACCTGCACAACTGTCATACCGTCTGTTCAGAATGGATGGCCTTAGGACAGGGAGGAGGAGGAGGAGAGCATGGTCAGTCGTCCTCTTGATGAGGATGTAGGCAGAAGGACATGACCGCGGGTACCTGCTTTGTGCCGGTTCCAGAACTGTCGCGGCTGTCTCCTCTGTTGTCCGGGGAAAGCTTAAGCAACCGGACAACCTTTGCACTTAGCTTCAGGGGGCATGGCTTTGTGAGGTAAGCAGGAGCAACGCACGTGGGAACAGGTGGCTCTGGCAGGAAGATGTGGAGCGTGGGTGGAAAAAAGGAGATCTCCTGCCCTGGAGCTTGGTAGCAGCACAGGTCCGCGCCCGGCCTTACCGATCGCTCCCCACAGTCACTCTGAGCAGAAGCTCGCAGTGTGCAGGCCAGCTACCTCACATCCAGGTGCCAAACGCTCCATAAGTGCTGCGCAGGTGCCGCCTTACAGAGGCTGTAGGCGTGACCGGGGACTGCTCCCTGAGCCTCAGTGTATATCTGTCAGGCCACACTAGGCTCCGGCAGTGCTTTGAACTTTGCCCGACTCTTTGCACCAAACCTCAAACCAGGAAACCCGCTAAAGGAATCAGAAACTGATCACGACCGTCAGAAACTGGCTCATCAACGTCTGCAGGACTACACCTTATTCTCTTCACGCTGACCGTTGTTGGCGCCATCCTCTGCCCCATGGGCATTCCAGCCTGGAAGTCATCTGGACCGGATAAGTTACACCGTAAGAAAACTGATACTACTCTTGTTTACCCGTATTTACACCCATTACCTGCCTTGCCCCCCGCTACCTCCCTGCGTGGAATAATTATCTGTTAAGAGTAAATACGTTAACCCTTGGTCTGCCTCCTGTCTGTCACTGCATCCCGCAACATGCTCACAAGGACACAGAAGTCTTGCCTGTTAGCAGTCTGACACGTATGGCTGAGTTTATGCTACGCTGCCTTTCCCATGACCCTCGCGTTCTCAAAATTTTGGGTGACAGCCATTACTGGTTGGTGACAATTCTAGACCCTCGCTACAAGGAGAACTTTTTATCTGTTATTCCCAAGGTGGACATGTCTACTAAAATGGGGCAGTACCAGAAGGCCCTTGTTGCAGAATTATTAAAAAAATTCCCATCTGAAAATGCTGGCAGCAGAAGTCACAGTTCGTTGGACAACCAAGGCGTACAGGCGAGAGAGACACATCTTCAATCCAGCAGAGGCAGGAAAGTTCTGGGAGAGTTTTCTCAGACCTTCCCATTGCACAGGCCCTGAGGTGCAGGGAACTCTCACAAGGAGTGCAAAGTTTGGGAAGATGCTGAGGGAGTACCTAGCTGATCGTTCCAAAGTCCTCCGTGATTCCTCTGTGCCTTATAATTATTGGATATCCAAGCTGGACACGTGGCATGAACTGGCTCTCTATGCCTTGGAGGTCCTGGCTTGCCCTGCCACTAGCGTTTTGTCAGAGCGGGTTTTTAGTGCCGCTGGTGAAATTATAACTGATAAGCACATCCACCTGTCAACTGAAAATGCTGACAGGCTGACTCTTATAAAAATGAACAAGGGCTGGATTGGCCAGACTTCTGAACATCACCAAATGATAGCAGCATGACATAAACTCAAATCAAGTGTCTTTTTTCGAGAGGTCTATTCCCATGCACCTCTTCACATCCACACATGGTTATACGCTTCCTGATTTTGTCTATTTGCTGTTGCCCTCCTCCTTCTCCACATACTCTACCACCATTTCACCAGGGTGACCGTAGTCCGTGATACAAGACCCACATCATTTTTTAAAGGGTGTTTATGATGCCCGTAAATAAATTTGTTGTAGAGTATGTTCATGTATACCCCCCAGGGGTAAATGTTTGCCAGCCCATACACTTAGTGCATGGGCATTACAAGTATAGGAGACCCACTCCTTTCTAATGAGAATATTTTTTTTATGATGCTCTACTCCATGTCTCTTCCAAGGGGCATTGGAGTGTCTCCAAATTGTTGGCATCCCTTTCATTCACTGCATAGGCAAACACTATGGGAGACCCACTTCCTAATAATGGGAACATTTTTTCATGAGGCCCTCTTCTAACGTCTCTTCAAAGGGGCATTGGAGTGCCTCCACATTTTTGGCAGCACTTGCATTCACTGCATTGGCAAACAGTATGGGATACCCACTTCCTAATAATGGGAATATTGTTTTCAGTAGGCCCTCCTATACGTCTATACAAAGGGGTATTGGGGTGCATCCAAATTTTGGGTAGCCCTGCCACTCACTGTATATGCAATAACAGTATAGGAGACCCACTGTTTTTTGATGGGAACAACAAAGCATAGCTGGCTGATGGCTCTCTAAGAATAGAGATGGCCAACTGCTGGCCCTTTAAGAATAGTAACGGCCACCTGATGACCCTCTAAAAATAGGCATTGTGACTTTCAGAGTCCCTCTTTCATAAATGAAACAGGATGTGTCTGATGATGGCGTCACACATCACATGGCCAAATAAGATTGTAAAATGTTAAAATGACATTTCCCAGTGAATGCATTTGTCTTAGTTGAAAGCAATGCTAAAGTTCAAAAACGCATCAAAAACGCTATGTGTGAACATAGTTCAAAGTGTGGAGGAGCATTTTTGCTTTAGGTTATTTATTTTGCATTATATACAAGTCATTACCCTGGAAAGGATGTTCCTTAACATATTTCACAGGAAAATCCATTTTGGTTTCGTTTTTGTATGTTTTATTGTGAGTCTGAAAAAGTGATGTAAGACTCTGAGAACATTGTTCACAGCAGTGACCTGGGAGTCAGAAATGCTTCCAGAGGTCTTCCCCATGCTGTTCCAATGTCATTTGTGCACTGCCCCCATCAATTTCCGCAATTTCTAGTCCCTCTCCAGACCGCCGGGGTGGCCGCCGTAAAACTGCTCGAGTCTCCCATAGACTTACAATAGGCTTGTTGCTCGGGTCGAGCACCCGAGCATTCCAATTTGCTCGACCCGAGTAACGAGCACCCAAGCATTTTACTAGTTCCAAGAAGATCATTAAAGTGTAGGGCAGCATAGGGGACTCCAGTGCCAAGAAACCTAAAATACAAACAACCCCCCCAAAAAAAATATAATCAAATATATAAATTTTAACAATAATTAGGATCACGTTAACACATTTGCCTATGTATTTATTATTAGTATACAGTTGTACTCAAAAGTTTACATACTCGGCAGAAATTTTGCTTTCTTGGCCTTTTTTCAGAGAATGTGAATGTGAATCATAACACCAAAACTTTTTCTCCACTCATAGGTAGTGTTTGGGTGAAGCCATTTATTGTCAACTACTGTGTTTTATCTTTTTAAATCATAATGACATCCCAAAACATCCAAATGACCCTGATCAAAAGTTCACAAACCACTGTAACAAGTATCTGTGTAACAAGTATGGGTAACAAGTATGTGGGTACTATCGAATCTGATTGCGTGGGATAAAACAAATCTGAGACCAAAGCTGAGGCAAACAAGTGTATTTAACAAAGTAAGAAGTGGAAACACAACTAGCAGAGATCTTCCTGCAGTTGTAACAAAGTGCACAGCACAATACAGAAATGTTAAACAAACTGAATAGCAGGGCGTGACCGCTAATACAAACCAGTCCAGCAGTAATATGATGCAGGAGTACACATGGCACTTAAACATGGAAGTTCAGCATACACACAGGACTTTAACATGGAAGTCCAGTAATAATATGAGTGAGAATGCAGACAGCACTTAAACGTGGACGTCCAGCAACACACAGGTGGAGCGTTAGCAGGAGAAGGTATCTAAATGTACTTTTTGGGCCGAAAAGTCCCGCTCAAGTCCAGCACCCCAGCAGACACAGTCTAGGAAGAAATAATGGTGTCACAATTTCTTACTAACCACAGCAGTTCCAGAGGCGAGTAGCTCCACATCAGAAGTCCAGACAATAGGTAATCCCAATCAGGATCAAGAAGCAGCACAGAGGACTGAAGGCAGCAGAATGTGGAGAGGTAGAGCACCGAGTAACAAGCAGCAGCAGCAGCAAGGAGTCCAGAAGAAAGCAGGCAGAAGCTAAGAAGCCAACAGCAACAAAATACTCAGGCAAGGAGGATCTTCTGACCCGGACTAAAATAGCAGGACAGACAGGAAGTTCAAGGGCAGGGCGAAGTACCAGTCTCCATCTTGGACAAGGGCAAAACAGGCTCCAAGGAACATCTGGAACCCTTACATTACTCCCACCTTAGAAGCGGCCTTAGGACGATCCAGGACCAGGTTTCCCAGGAAAATATTTATGGAAGAAAGCAATTTTTTGAGGAGCACAGATTACAGGCTCCCAGGAGTTCTCCTCAGACGAATATCACTGCCACTTAATGAATTACTGCAGCTGATTCCTAAGGATCCTAGAGTCCAGAATCTTCTTCAAGACAAATTTTTCTTGTCTGTCCACCAACACCGGATGAGGAGGAGGTGCAATACAACCCTGAAAAGTAACTATACACACTGAATATGTGGGAAAGGACCGGCAAGGTACCAGGTGAATGTAAATAAAATGTGTGCAACAAAACGCAATAGTTATTAAAATACCCTTTATTAAAATATGGGTATATACATAAAACAATTAAAAGAAAAAGAAAAACATACCAGGCATGTACATGGTATCGTAATATAATATATTGTAGCATAAAGCTTAATGTATAACCATGTCAATAATATAGAAACACGCTCAATAATGAACAGGTAATAGTTATATCTTAATATAGAAACCCCAAGAGAAAATAAAGTGATAAAAAGAGGAAATATATATAAAAAATATATTTATAAAAAATATAATAAAATATACGTGAATATTAGGTGTATAATAATACAAAAAATAAATAAAGTGATCCAAAAATTGCAATGTGAAGGAACAGATAATGTAAACCAAAATGCCACAATATGTGCAAAAAGCCACACAAATTTTGTGGAAACCGCAAAGTGAAAGTCAAGGGTTAAATAACTACCTGATGAGCTGTGAAAGGTGCTTGGTAACGCGCCCCGACGCGCGTTTCGGAATAAATTTCCTTCGTCAGGGGGAGGAGATGCTAATAGCCGGCACTTCCATTTATAATGCCTTCAATATCGGGCAGGTCACAGAACGGCGCATGCGCCACCGCCGCGACCCGGAAGACACATCGCGCACGGCGTCACATGACAAAACACTGCCGGGTGAACCCGGCGTGTCAGGGCATGAAGAGACGCCGTCGCCATGTGAACCACCAGCACAGAGGCGGCGCACGCGCACAGGTGCCTGTCCAAAAATGAAAGGAAGTACAAATGTAGCGACCGCTACAAAAGGACCGCTTGCCCAGCATATCGCAACAATATATATGTAGGAGTGTAGAATCCAATAAAAAGAGGGGAGCAGAGTGAAAATAGATAATAAAAGTGATGATAATAGTGAGTGAAGAATGCAAAACTGTATATATACAGTAAGCAATTCACACATAACATGAGAGAAAAAAGAAAAAAACAGAAGAATGACACTGTATGTGACAGCACTATATGTGACAAATGACACAATGTGTGACAACAATTTGATGAATGGAAAAAAGGAAAAATGTGTGTTACACTGGATAATGTGTAAATAGACAGTGCAAAAGAAATAAAGAAATAAAGAGTAAAAAGATAAATGGTGGAAATAGATAAAAACGTTTTTTGTATATATGTTGTTCCATCCATACTACAAAGCTCAAAATGTGTCACTGTTACAAAATAAATCTAGATAGTGCAAAAAGGAAACTGCACATATTCACATAATAATATGTAACTAGATAAAATTAAAATTCAAAATGCACCATTATAACAAGATAATGATAATGTGAAATGCAGAGAAGAAGAGGATAACATCTTCTACATAATAGTACATATATATGTGCATATTGCAAAAAGATATATTTATATCTCCATCCATGTTCAATATCATAACATAATATATACGAAAAGTTCTTGTCACTGTTTCCTCTTTCTCAGAAGTATACGGTCCATAAAGATGCAATGTGCCGACCAAAAGATCTAAAATAAATACAAAAAGAATTATAAAAGTAGTACTGGGGTATTTTATAAAAACGGAATAAAAGACAAACTCTCATTCAAACCCAGTGGAGACACAGTATTCAGTGTCCAGATCCACTGGGTTTCTAACTGTGCAAGACGCTTGCTGATATTGCCTCCCCTAACCCCCTTGCAAATCATGTCAATACCAGACACTTTTAGCAAGGTGGGATCACAATTGTGATGGATTTTGAAGTGCTTTGGCAAGGTTTTAAGGGAAGCAATATCCTCAATCTCTCCTGCTGCCTTTATGCCTAACACGTGCTCACGAACCCTCACCTTTAGCTGGCGGGTGGTGAGGCCAACATAGATGAGGGTACATGGGCACGTGGCATAATAGATGACAGCAGTTGATGAACAGGTGATAGATTGTTTGATGTTAAAAATGCACGAACCATCGGAGCTCGCAAAAGTGTGGGCCCTAACAATGTTGCAACAAGCAACACAAGAGCCGCAAGGTTTGCATCCTGCGGGTCGTGTGTGTCGAGACAAATGATTGTTGACTGGTTTGGAAATGTAGTGGCTTTTCACTAGCAAGTCACCGAGGTTAGGTGATCTACGAAAAGCAATGTTAGGACAGTCACCAATGTATTTGGAGATTATCGAGTCATTTTTTAAAATGGGCCAAAATTTTTTTAAAAAGAACCTCATTTGTTCATTGTGACCATTGAACGTAGTAATAAACCTAACCACTTCCTTGGATTCGGATCTATTCAAGTTCGTATAAAGTGCATTGTGACGTGACGTATGCTTGGCCCTGTTAAAGGCTCTCTTTAATGATCGCCTACTATAGCGACGTTCAAGAAATCTTTCCTTAAGAAGATCAGCCTGTTTGAAAAAATCGGTATCAGTAGAGCAAATACGTCTTAAACGTAGGAACTGTCCAATGGGTATTGAATTGATAAGCGTGCGAGGGTGGGAAGATGAAGCATGGAGAAGAGCATTGACGGAGGTGTGTTTCCTAAATAAATCCATCTGAAGACGATTGTCAGAATCCCTCATAACTAGAACATCGAGAAATTCAATGGTTTTAAAGTCACTGTGATATGTAAGATGCACATTGATATTGTTGGAATTCAATACATCAATGAAATCAGGCAACATACCGATGGGATCCTGCCAAATAAAAAATATGTCGTCAATGTAGCGTGTCCAAAAAGGGACACGCTCCATCTGTTCAACTTGACCAGACAAAAATAAGTCCCTTTCCCACAGACCCAGGAACAGGTTGGCATATGAAGGGGCAAAAGAGGCACCCATGGCCGTTCCCTGGGTCTGTAGGAAAAAGGACTCCTTAAAAATAAAAAAATTGTGTGATAAAGTAAATTCTAATAGATTGATAAAGAATATAATAAAAGCTCGTGAAAACGAAGAATGCTGTAAAAAATATGAAACAGCGGCTATCCCATCGGTGTGCCTGATGCTAGTGTATAAAGATTCTACATCACACGTGACAAAGAAAGAGTTTTCATCAATGTATAAGCCATCAACTTTCTTGAGAAAATCATTGGTATCCCTGGTATAGGACGGGAGGGCAGTCACAAACGGTTGCAGAATGTAATCTATATACTTGTTTACATTTTCTAAATAGTTACCCCTCCCTGATATAATGGGCCTACCAGGTGGTATCTCTCTGTTCTTGTGTATTTTAGGCAGTAGGTAAAGGGTGGGAATGGTTGGTTCATGAACTTGTAAGGCCAAAAAAAGATCATTGGTAATGATGTTATCCTCTTTAGCATCATTTAATAATGCTTTTAATTCAGACTGAAATTTTAAAAGAGGATTAAACGTCAGCCTCTTATAGCAATCCAAATTATTTAACTGGCGAAATGCCTCGGCTTCATACATGTCCTTGGGCCAAACCACCACATTCCCACCCTTATCCGCCGGTTTAAACACTATATCTTGGATGCCTGACAATCTCCTCAGACAGGTTCTCTCCACTCCATTCAAATTATCCACATGACTATAAGAGGGAATTTTTTGAAATTCACTGCTCACAATTTTGACAAAAGCATCTATGTTTGGGCATGAAGATAGTGGAGGGAATTTAATAGATGGTTTCTTAATAACATCTGGGACCTCACCTTCATCAATGTTATGTTCTCTTGCTAATTGTTCAAGATCAACTATTGCCTTCTGTTCCGCCTCTGTTGGAAAAAGTTTAAAATTATCTTGATTATGAAAAATACGCTTGAATAACAATCTCCTGGCAAACAGGTGTAAATCTTTAACTGCAGTAAAGCAGTCAAAGTTTGCCGTAGGGCAAAACATAAGTCCTCTACATAATATATCAATCTCCAAAGGTGAGAAAGTATGAACACTCAAATTGATTACCTTCAAACGGTTAGTGTTCAAATCCGGAGAATAGTTTCTCTTATTGGGGAGAAAGCGTAAATTTCTTTTCCTCTTCGGAGTAACAGTAGATGCAACAGAGGCAGAAGAGGAGGCAACAGAAATATCACTAATTGATGGATGAGAGACAACGGAGACAGAGTGTTCTCTGTGCGAATTATCACTCATTTGTCTTTTCCAATGATAAATTTTGCCTAGGGATAGATCCATCTGATCCCTGGTCAATTTATTAGTATGTTTCCGCTGTATATCCTTGACCAATGTCTCTAGGTCTTTATCAAGATCATTGTTGAGTATACCAAACTGTTCTGAGGACAGGGTAGACTTTGCTTTAACAAACAGGTCATCCAATTCATTATCCACGTTGGTAATTAATTTGGTATTCAACCCAACCAAAAGTTCCATCAATTTCCATGAAGTTTCATTACATGTATTCTCCCAAGAAGCCACAAACTCATCATCCGTTACTACAAATGTCAGTGTCACCCGTACCCTCAAACCTCTTGGTATCAGTTGTTTCTGTATGTAATTTTGCAAAAATGCTTTAGTCCACCAAATTCTAGTACGCTTAAAAAGCAGCTTTTTGATAGATCTGAATAGAGAGTCAAATGTCAAACCATCCGTATTGGATGCGGTTGTTGCACCTAAATTACCAAATACATTATTTACTTGGCCCTGCCAGGATAACTCCCTGGTCTTGAAATCCATAACAGAGTGTACCACAGCCTGTGCAAAACACAGAAAATACAGATTAAAACAGTAAGGGTGATAAACTTGATGAATTTAATAGTTAATAAAGCACTAAAAATACTAAATAATACAATAAAGTAATATAAAGTAAAATCCAAGTTGGAACACCCCTCTGAAACTATGGATGGCAGACCATCCGGAAAAAGTGACTATACACACTGAATATGGGGGAAAGGACCGGCAAGGTACCAGGTGAATGTAAATAAAATGTGTGCAACAAAACGCAATAGTTATTAAAATACCCTTTATTAAAATATGGGTATATACATAAAACAATTAAAAGAAAAAGAAAAACATACCAGGCATGTACATGGTATCGTAATATAATATATTGTAGCATAAAGCTTAATGTATAACCATGTCAATAATATAGAAACACGCTCAATAATGAACAGGTAATAGTTATATCTTAATATAGAAACCCCAAGAGAAAATAAAGTGATAAAAAGAGGAAATATATATAAAAAATATATTTATAAAAAATATAATAAAATATACGTGAATATTAGGTGTATAATAATACAAAAAATAAATAAAGTGATCCAAAAATTGCAATGTGAAGGAACAGATAATGTAAACCAAAATGCCACAATATGTGCAAAAAGCCACACAAATTTTGTGGAAACCGCAAAGTGAAAGTCAAGGGTTAAATAACTACCTGATGAGCTGTGAAAGGTGCCTGGTAACGCGCCCCGACGCGCGTTTTGGAATAAATTTCCTTCGTCAGGGGGAGGAGATGCTAATAGCCGGCACTTCCATTTATAATGCCTTCAATATCGGGCAGGTCACAGAACGGCGCATGCACCACCGCTGCGATGCGGAAGACACATCGCGCACGGCGTCACATGACAAAACACTGCTGGGTGAACCCGGCGTGTCAGGGCATGAAGAGACGCCGTCGCCATGTGAACCACCGGCGCAGAGACTGCGAACGCGCACAGGTGCCTGTCCAAAAATGAAAGGAAGTACAAATGTAGCGACCGCTACAAAAGGACCGCTTGCCCAGCATATCGCAACAATATATATGTAGGAGTGTAGAATCCAATAAAAAGAGGGGAGCAGAGTGAAAATAGATAATAAAAGTGATGATAATAGTGAGTGAAGAATGCAAAACTGTATATATACAGTAAGCAATTCACACATAACATGAGAGAAAAAAGAAAAAAACAGAAGAATGACACTGTATGTGACAGCACTATATGTGACAAATGACACAATGTGTGACAACAATTTGATGAATGGAAAAAAGGAAAAATGTGTGTTACACTGGATAATGTGTAAATAGACAGTGCAAAAGAAATAAAGAAATAAAGAGTAAAAAGATAAATGGTGGAAATAGATAAAAACGTTTTTTGTATATATGTTGCTCCATCCATACTACAAAGCTCAAAATGTGTCACTGTTACAAAATAAATCTAGATAGTGCAAAAAGGAAACTGCACATATTCACATAATAATATGTAACTAGATATAATTAAAATTCAAAATGCACCATTATAACAAGATAATGATAATGTGAAATGCAGAGAAGAGGATAACATCTTCTACATAATAGTACATATATATGTGCATATTGCAAAAAGATATATTTATATCTCCATCCATGTTCAATATCATAACATAATATATACGAAAAGTTCTTGTCACTGTTTCCTCTTTCTCAGAAGTATACGGTCCATAAAGATGCAATGTGCCGACCAAAAGATCTAAAATAAATACAAAAAGAATTATAAAAGTAGTACTGGGGTACATTGGTGACTGTCCTAACATTGCTTTTCGTAGATCACCTAACCTCGGTGACTTGCTAGTGAAAAGCCACTACATTTCCAAACCAGTCAACAATCTTTTGTCTCAACACACACGACCCGCAGGATGCAAACCTTGCGGCTCTTGTGTTGCTTGTTGCAACATTGTTAGGGCCCACACTTTTGCGAGCTCCGATGGTTCGTGCATTTTTAACATCAAACAATCTATCACCTGTTCATCAACTGCTGTCATCTATTATGCCACGTGCCCATGTTCCCTCATCTATGTTGGCCTCACCACCCGCCAGCTAAAGGTGAGGGTTCGTGAGCACGTGTTAGGCATAAAGGCAGCAGGAGAGATTGAGGATATTGCTTCCCTTAAAACCTTGCCAAAGCACTTCAAAATCCATCACAATTGTGATCCCACCTTGCTAAAAGTGTCTGGTATTGACATGATTTGCAAGGGGGTTAGGGGAGGCAATATCAGCAAGCGTCTTGCACAGTTAGAAACCCAGTGGATCTGGACACTGAATACTGTGTCTCCACTGGGTTTGAATGAGAGTTTGTCTTTTATTCCGTTTTTATAAAATACCCCAGTACTACTTTTATAATTCTTTTTGTATTTATTTTAGATCTTTTGGTCGGCACATTGCATCTTTATGGACCGTATACTTCTGAGAAAGAGGAAACAGTGACAAGAACTTTTCGTATATATTATGTTATGATATTGAACATGGATGGAGATATAAATATATCTTTTTGCAATATGCACATATATATGTACTATTATGTAGAAGATGTTATCCTCTTCTTCTCTGCATTTCACATTATCATTATCTTGTTATAATGGTGCATTTTGAATTTTAATTATATCTAGTTACATATTATTATGTGAATATGTGCAGTTTCCTTTTTGCACTATCTAGATTTATTTTGTAACAGTGACACATTTTGAGCTTTGTAGTATGGATGGAGCAACATATATACAAAAAACGTTTTTATCTATTTCCACCATTTATCTTTTTACTCTTTATTTCTTTATTTCTTTTGCACTGTCTATTTACACATTATCCAGTGTAACACACATTTTTCCTTTTTTCCATTCATCAAATTGTTGTCACACATTGTGTCATTTGTCACATATAGTGCTGTCACATACAGTGTCATTCTTCTGTTTTTTTCTTTTTTCTCTCATGTTATGTGTGAATTGCTTACTGTATATATACAGTTTTGCATTCTTCACTCACTATTATCATCACTTTTATTATCTATTTTCACTCTGCTCCCCTCTTTTTATTGGATTCTACACTCCTACATATATATTGTTGCGATATGCTGGGCAAGCGGTCCTTTTGTAGCGGTCGCTACATTTGTACTTCCTTTCATTTTTGGACAGGCACCTGTGCGCGTGCGCCGTCTCTGCGCCGGTGGTTCACATGGCGACGGCGTCTCTTCATGCCCTGACACGCCGAGTTCACCCGGCAGTGTTTTGTCATGTGACGCCGTGCGCGATGTGTCTTCCGGGTCGCGGCGGTGGCGCATGCGCCGTTCTGTGACCTGCCCGATATTGAAGGCATTATAAATGGAAGTGCCGGCTATTAGCATCTCCTCCAACTGACGAAGGAAATTTATTCCGAAACGCGCGTCGGGGCGCGTTACCAGGCACCTTTCACAGCTCATCAGGTAGTTATTTAACCCTTGACTTTCACTTTGCGGTTTCCACAAAATTTGTGTGGCATTTTGCACATATTGTGGCATTTTGGTTTACATTATCTGTTCCTTCACATTGCAATTTTTGGATCACTTTATTTATTTTTTGTATTACTATACACCTAATATTCACGTATATTTTATTATATTTTTTATAAATATATTTTTTATATATATTTCCTCTTTTTATCACTTTATTTTCTCTTGGGGTTTCTATATTAAGATATAACTATCACCTGTTCATTATTGAGCGTGTTTCTATATTATTGACATGGTTATACATTAAGCTTTATGCTACAATATATTATATTACGATACCATGTACATGCCTGGTATGTTTTTCTTTTTCTTTTAATTGTTTTATGTATATACCCATATTTTAATAAAGGGTATTTTAATAACTATTGCGTTTTGTTGCACACATTTTATTTACATTCACCTGGTACCTTGCCGGTCCTTTCCCCCATATTCAGTGTGTATAGTCACTTTTTCCGGATGGTCTGCCATCCATAGTTTCAGAGGGGTGTTCCAACTTGGATTTTACTTTATATTACTTTATTGTATTAATTTGTATTTTTAGTGCTTTATTAACTATTAAATTCATCAAGTTTATCACCCTTACTGTTTTAACCCTGAAAAGTATTCGGAGATACTGGTTTTAATAGGGAGACATGGAACACAGGATGGACCCTCGTTGTCCTTGGTATCTTCAGACGACAGGCAACGTAATTCACAATCCAGGAGATCATGAATGGGCTGTTGAATTTTTGTCCCAGCTGCTGTGATGGAACATTCCATTTAAAATTTTTCATGGATAACCAAAGTCCCCTACCTTGAACATAGGTTCAGTCCTCCGAAATGTATCGACAGATCTTTTATATCTCTCCTGTGCAGTGGATAGTGAATCCTTCAGAGTTTCCAGATACTGTTTCATTGCTGCCAACCTCTCATGAACTGCAGGCACTGGTGCATCGATCAGGGATCTGGGAAGAATACTAGGATGATAATCCAGGTTGGCAAAGAAGGGTGTTACCTTAGTAGATGTACCTTGTGAGTTGTTGTAACAAAACTCTGCTAGAGGAAGCAACTCCAACCAGTCGTCCTGCGAATGACTGATATAGCATCGAAGATATTGTTACAGAGTCTGATTGGTCCGCTCCGTCTGCCCATTAGTCTGAGGATGATAAGCAGAAGACAAACAAACATTAACACCAAGCGCAGAACAGAATCCCCTCCAGAATCTGTATGTAAACTGCACTCCCCAATCAGAGATGACTTCATCCGGAACTCCATGCAACCGAAACGCATTCTGAATGACCAGATCTACCGTCTCCTTGGCTGAGGGAAAATTTGTACAAGGAATGAAGAGGGCAGCTTTAGTAAGGTGATCTATTACAACCAGGATAGAATTCTTTCCCCCGGAGGTGGACAATTCCAGTATAAAGTCCATAGAAATAGACCTTCAAGGGCGAGACGGAACAGGTAGTGGTTGCAGCAATCCAGTAGGTGATACACGAGGAGTCTTAAAGCATGCACATATCTCACAAGAGAGAACGTAGCTATTCATGTCCTTCAGACAGGTAGGCTACCAAAAGAAATGGCTACGGAACTCCTGTGTCTTCTGTACCCCCCGATGACCAGCCAACTTGGAGTCATGGACCAACTTGAGGACCTACAGCCTTACGATCTCTGGAATTTATAAATGTCAATTCCGGACCAACATACCGTTCTTGAGAACTAAGTCCACATCATCAGTCGGGTTAGCGAGAAATGGGTCTGCGCCATTGGCCTCCTTAATAGTCTTTCATAAGTCCTTATTCTGGACCACTCCAACAAAGTTGGCATCCGACAAAATGGTCTTGGACGGGGTCCCAGGTACAGAATCCGTGGCATGGATTTGGGACAAAGCCTCCACTTTCCCATTACGTGAACCTGGGCGGCATGAAATGGCAAAGTTAAATTGAGTCAAAAACAGACTCCAACGAGCCTGACATGGAGATTGACATCTAGCAGATTTGAGAAATTCCAGATTGCGATGATCCGTGAGCACAATAACTTGCTGTGCTGCCCCCTGAAGATGGTGCCTCCATTCCTTAAATGCAGTGATAATGACTAAAAGCTCTTTGTCACCCACATCATAATTCTTCTCTGCAGCAGAAAGTCTACGAGGTAAAAAAGCACACGGATGTAACAGACCCTTCTCTCCTATAATAGTAAAACTAAGGAGGGCACTACTAGATAGAGATTAGGGATACTCCCGCAGTCAGTAAATAACATGCACTGAAAAAAGTAGAAAAGCTACTGACCAAAGAAAAGCAGGGATCACCAAAAAATATCATAAATTTTATTGGACAGCCATAGACAACACCAATATAAAAACACTTAAAAAGTCATTCAACATGACAAAGGCATACACAAGGCTCATGATAAAGCCAACAGAGCATCCCTCACGTAAGGAGAGAGTAACTGAACAGTTCAAAATAATATATGAGCAAATCAGAGTGACAAGTAATGGATTGTGATTATACAGTCATATGTTATACTATAAAAAATATCATATATAATTCAGGTCATTGTTAATATCACCATCCCCTATCTGTGACAGTAGTAATAGTTATCATTTACCTATAAATAAATCACAGTACTGTAGCAGTATGAAAAGGCTTCTGAGATGTATATAAAAACCAAATAATGGGCAATAGAATTAATAACACACAATTTGCATAAATGCCTCAGAATGACCTGAAAAGTAACCAAGGAATTATTTAAAGTAATCACAATATATGGAAACAACCCATAGTTTTGTCCATAACAATAAATGAACCGTGGTCTTAATAGACTCTAACCATATCTTGCAATACAGCAGACAGTGCAGGTAGAAGATAAGAACAGACTGAAATAGATCCAAAATGAACAAGGACCATACCCCGCATCACCCAAATATAGAGAGAAACGCAATATATAACAAATGAAAGCGAGAAAAAAAGGTCCTTCCCGCACTACCCTAATAGCATACAATTACATGGGGGAGCTTGTGGAGTGCCCGACGCGTAGGTAAAAAAACACGGCACTCTAGAGAAAAAGGAAGGTAGTTCGGAGCTCAAGTAAGGTTTCCAACCCATAAATATGTACAAAAATACTTGGCACTCAAAAATGAAGAAGCAGTATATTCTTTATTTAGCATCCAGACAAAAATAGACTCATATCGTATGAACGTTTTCGGTCCAACAACGGACCTTCATCAGAAAGGTTTTTTGGTTTCTTTTGGTAGGAAACTATAATTTACAGACAGAGTAAACAAGAGAACAAAACAAAAATTTTTTTGTCAGAAACTGCAATGGACATATGTTTCTATTACAATTGCATTTAAAAAGGGTCAAACGTCAGAAGAATAATCTATAGTGAAGGATGGTGACCGCAGAAATTCATTCCAGCAGTGTAGAAGAAGCTCTCAGAATTGATCTGTGTCATATTTGAACGTGAAAACATTGTTAAGGAAAGCAGGTCTCAATACCGGAAAAAAAACTTGGATCAAAGCCCAAGACTACAGTGAAAATTGAAATTAATACAATTATACATATAAAAGGATACCTATGTGCTCCCTGAGTGTTCATCAGTACGAGAGAGATGCCTACAGTGACATAAATGTTTATCTGGAAGAGATATACCTGCAAAAGATACCGATAGGGTAATAGATATCCTTAGGTGGTAGCAAAGTCTATGCTGCTGAAAATACTATATAAAGTAAACAGGACATGTAATTATTAGTTGTTAAATAAACAAATAGAGAAAACGTTGCGCATATAAGATACCTCCTACAGAAAATACCCATAATCGGAGATTGCATATTAGAAAATGGAAATACGCTGATGTATTAAAGTTCCAAAAGGACGCAATTCCCTATATGCAAATACATTGAATTGCAGCACAGGCAATAATATTATTGCTTCTAGTCACTCTGGTGCAAATAATTATCAATGCACATGCGCTAAAGTTAGACACCTGCGTTCAAACAAAAGATTGCATATTAAAAAATTGAAAATGTAATGTGCAAGTTAGTTAAAGCTGAGAAACTTGGCCCAACACCCATACGCTAGCGCTCACACAATAGCCGCTTTTCAAGTCCCTCTGGTGCAGAAAATTATCAATGCGCAAGCGCTAAAGTAAGACACATACATTCAAACAGAAGATTACATGTTCAGATACTGAAAAAATGTAATATGCTGGTTAATTAAAGCTGGGAGACTGGGCCCAAAACCCATGCGCGAGCGCACACACAATAGCCGCCTTAATTGCAGGTAGTGCTGCTACTGAGTATATTTAGACTAAAATAGTCATATACGCGCATACAATAAAGTACAGATAGAGATACAGTGAAAAATACCTGTCTGTCATCCCTTTAAAGATGAAAAAAAGGGGGCATAATTATTATACCCCAAAAAATATATATAACATTCTCAGTAGAATATAAACAAAATATGTGTGTTGCTTGATGCGCTTAAGAGGTGGACATATATCAGTAGACGTTCCATTCAGTACTGCGCAATAAATAAAGTGGACCAGAAATCATACGCCAGATTTGACGGGTTAATATCCCAACGCGGCCACAAAAATTACAATTACAACAGTTACTGATAACATGAAACTTAATATTGATCTCATATGAGAAAACCACAGATGTAAATAATCTTAGCAAAAGAACATAAAAATTGCGGTTGCACAATGGCACCACAACAATTAAAATGATCGCAATGTGGGTCACCAAAAATATTGGCTGAAAGAATACCACACATAAAGCCAAAGAGAATATATATAATTTATTATCAAGATGTACACTCCAAATAAGACTGAAAGTCTTATACTTAAAGTCAAGATACTTGGTCGAAGGATGTTAAATATAATAGATGACGCAGTTCCACAGACTCCCCATCTTTACCAAAGATCCTCGTGACAACAAGTGCATGATGGTATATAAGCCATAAATGAGGCTTTGCAAAAGCAACAAGGCACAATCAAAGGCTGTTGCCAACTGTTTAGCCCAGTCAATAATCTTTAGCGAGAACTGCTCTTATTTTAACTAAAGTTGTACCATATAGAACAAAGAATAATACGGTTCTATTTGAATGTGTTGACTAGAATGTGCCATAAAAGCACACTATATGATATTATTGGTATTACCCAGTACAAAGTCACCAAATAAAGGGGTCAAAAAGTATAAACTCACCCTATTAGCATATTTCCCAAACACAAGAAAAACAAGTCTAAGTGGACCATAGAGCCGATTCCTAGCCGGCGAACAACCAGCTATGGAATCAAGAATCTCCACAAGCTCACCCCCATACCTACATATGGATGGACAAAAATAGGTTAGAAAAAATACTAATATTATAGTACAGGGCAAACCATGGTGACTAAGATGATAGTACAATATAAAAGAACAAAAAGAAAGTGTAAGTCACCAAATACCAAGGTAACACGCTCATAACAGGGCATCCAAAATAGAGACATAATATAGTCTTTAGGAAAATTCTTGAAATGTCCATAGCATAGTAAAGATGAGAATCCAGTTGCAGGAGATCCACAATAAAACTTAATTCGTAGGCCACTGGGAGGTGCGACACATCCAAATTGAAACAAAGAAATCCAGGGTACGCCATCAGAGCGATAGAGTCCAAAATGATTAACTGTAAGTCGTTGTATCCGACATCTGCAGAAAGAAGCAAAGCAAGCTAGTTTTGATTTGTTTATAGTACCCTGTAAATAGGTCCTCATTTAGTCCTAAAGGAGAACGACTCCGAAGATGGAAAATCCATCTAGATTCACGTTTCAACAATTCCAATGAGATGTTCCCACCTCTGATACTAGTCTGTACAGCTTCCAATCCCATAACCCTCATACCAGTGCTACAACCATGATGTTCACGCAAAAAATGCATAGCCACTGAGGTTAGGGGTTTACCTTTTTCACGGTCGGTTTTCGCTGTACAGTATTAATGTTCGAGAGGTGTTGTTGGATCCTCTTTCTAAGTTCCTGTGTGGTTTGTCCCACATAGATTTTCGGACATGGGCAAAACAGGGCATAAATCAGATTTTTAGACCTGCAATTAAAGAACATCTTAGAATGAACAGGAAAGGTCAAAGTAGGTAAGTTGACCCCCTCACTACCAACAGTAAGGTGGCAGATATTACATCTGCCACAAGCAAAGGTCCCTAACAGACGTACCCCCCTATTTAAGCTGGAGACAGGCCTCATAAAGTGACTATGGCACAGAGAGTCCTTCAGGGATTGTGCCTTTCAGGCTATGAGGGTGGGTTGTGGTGCTATATGGGGTGCCAATTTGGGCTCATCAACCAACATACCCCAATATTTAGTCAAGATACCTCGTAAGTCATGCCAATGGTTGTTATATGTTGTGACAAGACCCAGAGGTCTGTCAACATTGGGAGATCGTGGACAAAACAATTCAATACGATTGACATCTCTCGCTGATTGGAAAGCACTAGAAGTTACCTTGTGTGGGTAACCCCTGTCTTTAAAACGTCTTGTCAGGTCCTTGGCCTGTATCAAAAAGTCCTGTTGACTGGAGCAGTTTCTTTTTAGATGGTAAAATTGTCCCTTTGGAATCGCGTTTCTCAAATGTTTCGGATGGAAGCTTGAGTAATGTTAGATACTTTTTGTGGAAGTCGGTTTTCGATAAAGGGTAGTCTTGATAGATGACCCCTCAATGGCCAGTCTCAAATCCAAAAATTCAACAACAAAACCTGCAAAGTTAGCTGTAAGATGAATATTTAGGCCATTATCATTAAGTCTATCAATAAAACTTATGCATTCTTCCATGGGCCCCGTCCATAAAAGAAGGACGTCATCAATATAATGCCACCATTTGAAAACATGTGCTTGAAATTCAGATGACGGGTAAACACAGGTCGACTCCCACCACCCGAGAAACAGGTTGGCATAGGATGGGGCACAGCGTGAGCCCATCGCTGTACCAGAAACCTACCTATAGAAAGCCCTATCGAATACAAAGTAGTTCTTATCCAAAATAAAGTACAGCAAGTCCACTAAAAAAGAATCATGTCGGCGATCGCCAGTAGTACGATGTTCCAAAAAGAAGGTAACCGCCTGGATACCCAAATCGTGTTGGATATTGGTGTACATAGATTCAACATCCAATGAAACTAAAAACGTATCAGGAGGGATAATCAAATCATTTAACAAAACCAAAAGATGTGAAGTGTCCTTCACATAAGAATTAAGGGTAGTAACCAAGGGTTGGAGAAAAAAATCAACATAAATGCAGGGTTTTTCGAAAATCCCACCAAAACCCGACACGATGGGCCGATCAGGCGGATCTACAGTTGTGGCAAAAAGTATTGACATCCCTGCAATTCTGTCAGATAATACTCAGTTTCTTCCTGAAAATGATTGCAAACACAAATTCTTTGGTATTATTTTCTTCATTTAATTTGTCTTAAATGAAAAAAACACAAAAGAGAATGAAGCAAAAAAGCAAAACATTGAACATTTCACACAAAACTCCAAAATGGGCCAGACAAAAGTATTGGTACCCTCAGCCTAATACTTGGTTGCACAACCTTTAGCCAAAATAACTGCAACCAACCGCTTCCGGTAACCATCAATGAGTTTCTTACAATGCTCTGCTGGAATTTTAGGCCATTCTTCTTTGGCAAACTGCTCCAGGTCCCTGATATTTGAAGGGTGCCTTCTCCAAACTGCCATTTTTAAATCTCTCCACAGGTGTTCTATGGGATTCAGGTCTGGACTCATTGCTGGCCACCTTAGAAGTCTCCAGTGCTTTCTCTCAAACCATTTTCTAGTGCTTTTTGAAGTGTGTTTTGGGTCATTGTCCTGCTGAAAGACCCATGACCTCTGAGGGAAACCCAGCTTTCTCACACTGGGCCCTACATTATGCTGCAAAATTTGTTGGTAGTCTTCTGACTTCATAATGCCATGCACACGGTCAAGCAGTCCAGTGCCAGAGGCAGCAAAGCAACCCCAAAACATCAGGAAACCTCCGCCATGTTTGACTGTAGGGACCATGTTCTTTTCTTTGAATGCCTCTTTTTTCTCCTGTAAACTCTATGTTGATGCCTTTGCCCAAAAAACTCTACTTTTGTCTCATCTGACCAGAGAACATTCTTCCAAAACGTTTTAGGCTTTTTCAGGTAAGTTTTGGCAAACTCCAGCCTGGCTTTTTTATGTCTCGGGGTAAAAAGTGGGGTCTTCCTGGGTCTCCTACCATACAGTCACTTTTCATTCAGACACCAACGGATAGTACTGGTTGACACTGTTGTACCCTCGGACTGCAGGGCAGCTTGAACTTGTTTGGATGTTAGTCGAGGTTCTTATCCAACATCCGCACAATCTTGCTTTGAAATCTCTTGTCAATTTTTCTTTTCCATCCACATCTAGGGAGGTTAGCCACAGTGCCATGGGCTTTAAACTTCTTGATGACACTGCGCACGGTAGACACAGGAACATTCAGGTCTTTGGAGATGGACTTGTAGCCTTGAGATTGCTCATGCTTCCTCACAATTTGGTTTCTCAAGTCCTCAGACAGTTCTTTGGTCTTCTTTCTTTTCTCCATGCTCAATGTGGTACACACAAGGACACAGGACAGAGGTTGAGTCAAATTTAATCCATGTCAACTGGCTGCAAGTGTGATTCAGTTATTGCCAACACCTGTTAGGTGCCACGGGTAAGTTACAGGAGCTGTTAATTACACAAATTAGAGAAGCATCACATGATTTTTCGAACAGTGCCAATACTTTTGTCCACCCTCTTTTTTATGTTTGGTGTGGAATTATATACAATTTGGCTTTAGGACAATTCTTTTTGTGTTTTTTCATTTAAGACAAATTAAATGAAGATAATAATACCAAAGAATTTGTGTTTGCAATCATTTTCAGGAAGAAACTGAGTATTATCTGACAGAATTGCAGGGGTGTCAATACTTTTGGCCACAACTGTACAGTGGACTTGTGCACCTTAGGTAACATGTAAAAGGTGGGGACTCTCGGGTGATGGGTAGTCAGAAATTCTCTTTCTTTTTTACTCAAGACATTATGGATCTCAGCCATGTTAAGAAGTTTGTCCAGTTTAGAGTTAAACACTGAGGTGGGATCAGATGGAAGTTTCTGATAGAACTGGGAGTTACCAAGTTGTCTCTTAGCCTCCTTTACATACTGATCCACGGGCCAGATGACGATGTTGCAACCTTTGTCGGCTTCTCTTATCACTAGATCTTTATTGTCACTAAGGCCTTTTATGGCCCTCCTTTTGGATCTAGTTATATTATTCAAATAGTCAGGTTTGACTTTAAGTTGCTGAATGTCTCTACATACCGCGTCAAAGAAAATCTGAACCACCGGGAACAGCGAGAACTTGAGTGTTGCCTGGGAAGGTAATCGTCCCGTAAAGCGGTTTCTAGTAGAGGGATTTTCATTTTCTTCCAAAAGGGAAAGAAGATCTCTAAATGTTTGTCTATCCTCCATCGGCAAAGTATCCAAAATCGTGGGTTGATGATACAGAGCCAGAAAAGCACAATCCCTGAAGGACTCTCTGTGCCATAGTCACTTTATGAGACCTGTCTCCAGCTTAAATAGGGGGGTACGTCTGTTAGGGACCTTTGCTTGTGGCAGATGTAATATCTGCCACCTTACTGTTGGTAGTGAGGGGGTCAACTTACCTACTTTGACCTTTCCTGTTCATTCTAAGACCTTCTTTAATTGTATGGCCGGGGTCACACTGGCGATTAAATCGGACGAATGCAATGCGATAAAAAATCGCATTGCATTCGTCCCAATGTTATTCTATGGGGCAGCTCACATCATGCGATTTTTGATCGGATCCGATCCTTGGACCGAGACAATCGCAGCATGCTGCGATTGTCACCGATTTTCGGATTGGATTCGACAATGCAAGTCTATGGGGGCGAGAAAAAATTGGATTGCAAATGGACCCGATGTGTGAGTTGCGGTAAAGTCGCACCAAAAGTCGGCATTTTTTTTCCAAAATACAGTAAAATCACAGTGTCCAGTTAAATAAAGAAACAAATTAATAGATCTTGACACATTAAATAAATATATATATATTTCATACATGTCATAGAGACAAATTTGTATATATATTTTTAATGTATACAGTTCTTAATTGCAGTATAGCCGCAGAAACATTTGCCGGCTTTTGTATAACATTCTCCTGCCCACATGAAATGACACATGGTTTACATATAGTTAACCATTTCATTTCATGGTTTTTTTTTTGTCTATCACTATTAATTATATGAGGGCTTGTGGGTAAAATTTTGGGCTTGTAGGGGTTCATTTAAGGGGTTAATTAGTTGTATTAAATTGCTGGGACTCCCGCTGACGTCACTGAGGCTGCAGGGAGTCCCCGCAATTTAATACAACGAATTAACCCCTTAAATGAACCCCTACAACTCCAAAATTTTACCCACAAGCCCTCATATAATTAATAGTGATAGACATAAAAAAAACCATGAAATGGAATGGTTAACTATATGTAAACCATGTGTCATTTCATGTCGGGCAGGAGAATGTTATACAAAAGTCGGCTAATGTTTCTGCGGCTATTCTGCTATGATGAACTGTATGAATTTGTAATATATATATTAATGTGTCTCTATGACATGTATAAAATATATATATATATAAATATATATAAATATATATATATTTATTTAATGTGTCTAGATCTATTAATTCGTTTGTGTGGGGAAACCTGTCATTGGGTTCCATTATATGTCCATTTAGCTATCCTGCGAGAAAATCTCGCCAGACGGATGTCAAAAGGATCCTTACATGCGATTAAAATTGCATCAATGAAGAAAAATCGCATCAAAAACGGGTCACTGGTTAAGATACTTTTGTGCGATTTCGGACCGTTAAAATGGGACCGATTTTTTATTCGTTGTGTGTGACTCCAGCCTATGTCTAAAAATCTGATTTATGCCCTGTTTTGCCCATGTCCGAAAATCTATGTGGGAGAAACCACACAGGAACTTAGAAAGAGGATTCAACAACACCTCTCGAACATTAATACAGCGAAAACCGACCGTGAAAAAGGTAAACCCCTAACCTCAGTGTCTATGCATTTTTTGCGTGAACATCATGGTTGTAGCACTGGTATGAGGGTTATGGGATTGGAAGCTGTACAGACTAGTATCAGAGGTGGGAACATCTCATTGGAAGAGTTGAAACGTGAATCTAGATGGATTTTCCATCTTCGAAGTCGTTCTCCTTTAGGACTAAATGAGGACCTATTATTTGCTGGGTACTATAAACAAATCTGAACTAGCTTGCTTTGCTTCTTTCTGCAGATGTCGGATACAACGACTTACAGTTAATCATTTTGGACTCTATCGCTCTGATGGCGTACCCTGGATTTCTTTGTTTGAATTTGGATGTGTCGCACCTCCCAGTGGCCTACGGATTAAGTTTTATTGTGGATCTCCTGCAACTGGATTCTCATCTTTACTATGCTATGGACATTTCAAGAATTTTCCTAAAGACTGTATTATGTCTCTATTTTGGATGCCCTGTTATGAGCGTGTTACCTTGGTATTTGGTGACTTATACTTTCTTTTTGTTCTTTTATATTGTACTATCATCTTAGTCACCATGGTTTGCCCTGTACTATAATATTAGTATTTTTTCTAATCTATTTTTGTCCATCCATATGTAGGTATGGGGGTGAACTTGTGGAGATTCTTGATTCCATAGCTGGCTGTTCGTCGGCTAGGAATCGGCTCTATGGTCCACTTAGACTTGTTTTTCTTGTGTTTGGGAAATATGCTAATAGGGTGAGTTTATACTTTTTGACCCCTTTATTTGGTGACTTTGTACTGGGTAATACCAATAATATCATATAGTGTGCTTTTATGGCACATTCTAGTCAACACATTCAAATAGAACCGTATTATTCTTTGTTCTATATGGTGCAACTTTAGTTAAGATAAGAGCAGTTCTCTCTAAAGATTATTGACTGGGCTAAACAGTTGGCAACAGCCTTTGATTGTGCCTTGTTGCTTCTGCAAAGCCTCATTTATGGCTTATACACCATCATGCACTTGTTGTCACGAGGATCTTTGGTAAAGATGGGGAGTCTGTGGAACTGCGTCATCTATTATATTTAACATCCTTCGACCAAGTATCTTGACTTTAAGTATAAGACTTTCAGTCTTATTTGGAGTGTACATCTTGATAATAAATTATATATATTCTCTTTGGCTTTATGTGTGGTATTCTTTCAGCCAATATTTTTGGTGACCCACATTGCGATCATTTTAATTGTTGTGGTGCCATTGTGCAACCGCAATTTTTATGTTCTTTTGCTAAGATTTACATCTGTGGTTTTCTCATATGAGATCAATGTTAAGTTTCATGTTATCAGTAACTGTTGTAATTGTATTTTTTGTGGCCCCGTTGGGATATTAACCCGTCAAATCTGGCGTATGATTTCTGGTCCACTTTATTTATTGCGCAGTACTGAATGGAACTTCTACTGATATATGTCCACCTCTTAAGCGCATCAAGCAACACACATATTTTGTTTATATTCTACTGAGAATGTTATATATATTTTTTGGGGTATAATAATTATGCCCCCTTTTTTTCATCTTTAAAGGGTTGACAGACAGGTATTTTTCACTTATCTCTATCTGTACTTTATTGTATGCGCGTATATGACTATTTTAGTCTAAATATACTCAGTAGCAGCACTACCTGCAATTAAGGCGGCTATTGTGTGTGCGCTCGCGCATGGGTTTTGGGCCCAGTCTCCCAGCTTTAATTAACCAGCATATTACATTTTTTCAGTATCTGAACATGTAATCTTCTGTTTGAATGTATGTGTCTTACTTTAGCGCTTGCGCATTGATAATTTTCTGCACCAGAGGGACTTGAAAAGCGGCTATTGTGTGAGCGCTAGCGTATGGGTGTTGGGCCAAGTTTCTCAGCTTTAACTAACTTGCACATTACATTTTCAATTTTTTAATATGCAATCTTTTGTTTGAACGCAGGTGTCTAACTTTAGCGCATGTGCATTGATAATTATTTGCACCAGAGTGACTAGAAGCAATAATATTATTGCCTGTGCTGCAATTCAATGTATTTGCATATAGGGAATTGCGTCCTTTTGGAACTTTAATACATCAACGTATTTCCATTTTCTAATATGCAATCTCCGACTATGGGTATTTTCTGTAGGAGGTATCTTATATGCGCAACGTTTTCTCTATTTGTTTATTTGACAACTAATAATTACATGTCCTGTTTACTTTATATTATTGTCTGTCCTTTTATGGGAGATAATAAGCGTATTAGCCTATACCTTTTCTTTTGGATCATATGACGTGGGTGTTCGATCATTTAAAGCACTAGTTTCTAGAGTCATCGTGACGACTACTCTTCCTGCATCTGCGCAGTGGTGTTTTGCCACGTCACACTTGTCCAATGAATAATCTTATTTGTTTACATCCTTGGATTATACTATGTGCGCACTAGATTTGTCTAAGTGCCAGTCTCTATAGTTACTGTGACGACCATTCTCCCTGCACTTGTGCAGTGGTGATTTGCTACGCCATAGTTGTCTAATATGTTAGCGCGTTATAGTGGATTTCTTCTAATACTAGCGTCCTTTGGTTACCACGACTACCACTTTTTCTGTGCATGCGCAGTAGGATTTGTCATATCGGGCACTTTGAATGAACCAATGTGCAATTGCCCAGAAGTAATGGTGTGTCTCAGGTCACGCCTCTGGTGTCTGTCGGATGGCGCGTCCTCATTGCTTCCATTCAATGCGGCCGTTCAGGTAATTTTGCCATAGCTGCAATTTATTATGTTCAATTCTAAAAACATTCTTTGTATATATCTATTACAATGGCCACCACATGTGCAGTGGGGATTTGCTATGTGATACGTGTCTATTGAATTAGTGCGTTATAGTGGATCACTCTCAATATTGGCGTCCTTTGGTTACTGTGACAACCACTTTCTCTGGGCATGCGCAGTAGGATATGCCATATAGGGCTCATCTAATGAACTTACGTGCATTTACCCGGAAGTAATGGAGTGTCACAGGTCATGCCTCCAGTCTCCGCCTGACGGCGCGTCCTCGTGCTTCCATTCAATGTGGCCGATCAGGTAATTTGACACAGCTGCTATCTATTATGTTTATCATGGAATATATTTATAGGACTTCCTTAGTACACATTCTCCATCCCCTGACGAAGCCACCTCGCGGTGGTGACACGCGTCGGGCACTCCACAAGCTCCCCCATGTAATTGTATGCTATTAGGGTAGTGCGGGAAGGACCTTTTTTTCTCACTTTCATTTGTTATATATTGCGTTTCTCTCTATATTTGGGTGATGCGGGGTATGGTCCTTGTTCATTTTGGATCTATTTCAGTCTGTTCTTATCTTCTGCTGTATTGCAAGATATGGTTAGAGTCTATTAAGACCACAGTTCACTTATTATTATGGACAAAACTATGGGTTGTTTCCATATATTGTGATTACTTTAAATAATTCCTTGGTTACTTTTCAGGTCATTCTGAGGCATTTATGCAAATTGTGTGTTATTAATTCTATTGCCCATTATTTGGTTTTTATTTACATCTCAGATGCCTTTTCATACTGCTACAGTGCTGTGATTTATTTATAGGTAAATGATAACTATTACTACTGTCACAGATAGGGGATGGTGATATTAACAATGACCTGAATTATATATGATATTTTTTATAGTATAACATATGACTGTATAATCACAATCCATTACTTGTCACTCTGATTTGCTCATATATTACTTTGAACTGTTCAGTTACTCTCTCCTTACGTGGGGGATGCTCTGTTGGCTTTATCATGAGCCTTGTGTATGCCTTTGTCATGTTGAATGACTTTTTAAGTGTTTTTATATTGGTGTTGTCTATGGTTGTCCAATAAAATTTATGATATTTTTTGGTGATCCCTGCTTTTCTTTGGTCAGTAGCTTTTCTACTTTTTTCAGACCCTTCTCTCCTGTTCTCTGCGAGAGGACGGCCCCCAGAGCACAATCCGAAGCATCCACTTCCACAATGAGAGGATGTGCTGGGATAGGGTGAATTAATACAGATGCAGACGTAAATCGGTTCTCAAGACAATCAAAAGCCTCTTGAGCCTGAGTAGACCACAAGAAAGTATTTTCCTTCTTGGATAAATCCGTAATAGAAAGAACAATTTCAGAAAAATTACAAATAAACCTCTTTGACATTTTTAGGTGCGGGCAAATCAAGAATAGCCTAGATTTTACTTGCCTCCATGTTAAGCCCCTGTGGCGAGGTGACATAACCTAGAAATTGAATCTGTGCAATGGAACTCACATTTCTCAGGCTTGACGTAGAGAATTAGATGATTCTCTTTCAGGCGTCTCAAAACAGTTTTAACATGCTCTTGATGTTCCTGCAATGAATCAGAAAAAAATCAAAATATCATCCAGATAGATTATGAAAAAATTATTTCACAGATCTCTAAAAATGTAATTAGCCAGGTGTTGGAAGGTTACCGGAGCATTGCAGAGCCCAAAAGGCATCACAAGGAATTCAAAGTGCCCGCAACGTCATCTAAACGCAGTCTTCCATTGTTCCCCAGAGCAGATCCGAATCAGATTATAAGCTCCTCAAAGATTCAACTTAGAGAAAATCTTAGCATGTCGCACTCTTTCCAGCAGTTCAGGAATTATCGGCAAAGGATAATGGTTCCGAATGGTTACTTTGTTGAGTTCCCTACGCCCAATACAAGGTCTAAGAGTTCCATTCTTCATTTTTATGAAAAAGATGGGTGCTCCAGCCGGTGATGAGGAGGGGCAAATGAAACCCTTAGCCATATTCTCATCAATGTATTCCTTCAAGGCTTGCAGCTCCAGAGCTGCCAGTAGGTAGACATTTTTGAATGGAATAGCCACTCCTGGAAATAGTTCAATAGGGCAATCATAAGGTCTATGAGGAGGAAGCTGATTGCCATTTTCTTTTCACAAATATCAGAGAATTTGTTATAACTGGATGGTAACAGATACTTCAGTGGTACATTCCGTATCCCGGAACTTGCCTGACTTGTTACTGGTGTCCCCCTTGGTGGAAAAGTGCTCTCCTTGGTCTTCCAGTTGATAAATGGATTCTGCGGCTGCAGCCAGGGAATTCCTAAAATTAACCCCTTAACGACCGCCGATACGCCTTTTAACGGCGGTAGTTAAGGGTACTTAAACCACAGCGCCATTAATTCACGGCGCTGTGGAAAAAGTGTATAGCGCCCCCCAGAGTTGGATTTTCTCTGGAGTATTGGCTGCCGGGGGTAGCTGACACCCCAAACAACATGATTCGGGTTGGTTTTTACCTACCTCGGCTTTGCAATCGCCGTTATTAATCGTATAACGGTGATCAAAAAAAATAGTCCGATGTGCCATTTAATTTCTCTAAAAAAAGAGAAATTAATCCAGCTCACCGCACTGCCTTGCTGGTAGGATCCAGATCCTGTGCACAGATTTGACTAGGCAGTCAATCAATAATAGGAAAGAAAAAAGAAGTTCCAGCGCCAGGAATGGAAAATTAAAAATCCATTTTATTGTGCCATTGCATATTAAAATTCCAGCAGGTACAGCATATCTGTCGGATGACTACAGAACAACGCGTTTCGACGCCTCAGGTCTTAATCATGTTCTGACATTAAATGCAACCAACTTCCTTTTGTTGGATTCTCCCACCTGAAAAAATCAGAAGCACATGTGTGGACTGCTCCAAAGCAGCTCCTGCTATGGTAATTGTGGGAGTACCAAACAAAGTAGGAAAAACCCCCCCAAAAAAAACATTCAGTGTAGACAACACAACATAAACGACATACATATTTTAAAAGGGAGATATATATACTCCTGATGTAAGGCAACAAAGATTTATATAAAGAATAATTCCAATGACATATTCCAAAATACATATCACATATTCAAATCCTATACATAATATTCTATAATTATACCACAATGGGGAAAGAGAAAAAAAAAAAAAACATCTATTCCCCTTATTTCCTCCTTTCTCTTCTTTTCTTCCTCTTTCCCTCTTTTCTTATCTCTTTTCCCTCTACCAAGAATGGATCCCAAATTAAGAGGGCCACAATCAAAAATAAAAAGCAATCAATATATATATAATATTACCACCCCTAAATGGAAGAATGGAACAAACATATTCAATAATGCAATATAAGATCTTGTCGACTATTCATTCCATCCGGATATCTTGTTCCCAGGGTGAAGATCCAGAAGGATTCCCTATTCAGGAGTTTCCTTCTGTGGTCTCCACCCCGAATCGGTCTGTGCACCTGTTCTATTCCCATGAAATGAAAGCCGCTAACATCCCCTTTGTGAACTGTGGCAAAATGCTTTGATACTGCAGAAACCGCAACAGCATTGTGATTAGACACATCTGAGAGATGCCTCCTGATTCTAACCTTCAAGGGTCCCGTGGTGCAACCAGTGTATTGAATATTACAAATATTGCATGTTATTAAATATACAATATAAGAAGAATTACAATTTATTAAGTTTTTAATGGTAAATGTTTTTTTATTTACTATAGAAAAAAATGTTTTTCCTTTTTGTACAAAATTCCAGGTTTTACATCTAGCTGCACCACATTTGTAAAAACCCTTTAGTGTGATCCAGGAGGATCCCTCCGTCTGGCCACTGTCACTTGTAAAAAGACTAGGGGAAAGAATAGTACTAAGTGTAGGTGCCCGTTTAGCAACATACCTAATACTATTCTGAATCACCTGTTTTAAAATAGGATCCTCATTGAGAATTGGTAAGTATTTTTTCACAATACTAGTAACAGTATTAAACTGATTACTAATTGGTTGAAAAGACAATATTGTTATTAGATTTATTTTTCATATAAGATGATTTATGTTTAAACAATAAGTCTTCCCTGTTGATTTCGCTTACAATTGATTTAGCTCTATTGAGAATCCAAGGACGATACACCCTCTTGGAAAGCCTATTACAAACCTGACTTTCTTCCCTATTATAATCACTGGATTGGGAACAGTTTCGTTTTGTTCGAATCAATTCTCCTACCGGAATATTATTCTTGGTCTGTGCCGCATGGCAGGAATCTGCCGTTAAAATGGAATTAGTGGCAGTAGGTTTGCGGTAAGGGGTAATTATGACAACATCCGAATCACTAATAGATAGGGTGACGTCCAGAAAATTCATTGTAGTCAAATGATGATAAGAGGTAAATTTTAAGTTAAATTCATTAGTATTCAAATATGAAACAAACCCCTGTATACTATCCTCTGGACCACACCAAATCATCAGCAGATCATCCAGATATCTGCCATACCATAGCAGGCATTTGGAAAATGGGTTCTCATCCGAATATAGGAAATCCTCCTCCCACCTCGCCATAACAATATTTGCAAGGGAGGGGGAGAAGCGAGCTCCCATACTAACTCCTCTGCACTGCAAATAAAAATTTTTATCAAAAGAAAAATAATTGTGCTTTAGGAGAAAATCAATAGATGAGACTATAAAATCTTTTAAACAGGTGTCATAGTCACTAAATCTGTCTAGATGTTGAGATAGACAGCGTAATGCAACATTATGAGGTATAGATGGATATAAAGAAATTACGTCGCATGAGAGCCAAGAGTAATAGGATTTCCAACAAAAATTGTCCAGAGCTTTAACAACCTCTTTGGTATCCCTGATATAACCTGGTATATCAAGAATCAAAGGTTGAAGAAAATGATCTATCCAGCCTCCCAAATTCTCCCCCAGTGAGCCAATGCCTGAAACTATTGGTCTCAGTGGGGGAGGAAATACATTTTTATGAACTTTTGGGAGACAATGGTAAATCGGAACCACAGGGTTTTTATTAAATAAAAAATCCTTAGTTTTCTCATTAATAGCACCCACACAGACCCCCTCCTCTAGACATTTCAACAATAAATTATTATAATGTCTAGTGGGGTCCTGATCTAACTCTATGTAGGTGTCTACATCTTGTAGGTCCTGAAGTATCAATTTTTTATATAGACCTGAGTTCAATAGTACAATGGCCCCCCCCTTGTCAGCTTCCCTGATTATAAGATCAGGGTTAAGTTTTAACTCTTTCAGGGCTAATCTTTCCCTGTGTGTTAAATTATCTTTAGGTGGGACCATTGTATCATTCAACTCTATGAGTTCAGTAACAACAAGTTCCTGGAACAAATCCAGTATTGGAGGTCGTGATTGTACCGGGTAATATTCCCGATTAGAAAGTACAGGTTGGGTAAACATAGTAGATTTAATTGAGGCAGTATCACAATTAGCAGAAAGGAGTCTGAGATCCATTATGGCCTTCTGTTCACAAAAGGAAAAAAAAGTGTTATTACAATTAGGAGTGACTATATCAGCATTAGCATTGACATCAAGATCCTGTGGGGAGATCCCATTGTTATTATCAAAAAAATGACGTTTTAATGTAATGTTACGTGCAAATTTATTCAAGTCCAAAATAGTCTGAAAAATGTTGAAATTTATATTGGGGGCAAATCCCAAACACCCCTACTCAGCAAGGAAATCTGCTCTTCAGATAGCACGTAGCTGGACAAATTCCACACAGGAAGGGTTAATGTCTCTGATGTTGGTGATATACAGGAAAAGCATTGTTTCTGATGTTTCCTACCCGCTCTTCTGGTACGTTTTTTTTTTTTTTTTTCAGAAAATATTTATTAAAGTTTTTTAATAACAAAGAAAGGGTACAATACAATAGACCATAAACTACCATTATCTGAGTAATTAAACATTATTTAAGTATGGAAGTAGAGAAAAGAAGAGAAAGACATGAGGGAGAAGACATAGTAGTAAGAGTAAGGAAAAAATAGGTATGGGGATATAGGGTAAGGGAAGGAAGAAGGGGGGGATTATAGCCCATCAGTAAAAAATAATAATTTAACTTATTTAACTCAAATCATCTAAATTACTCGGGAGCTAAATATGTATCCAGTTGGCAAATTCCGGACTCTCTTTGAATGAATGCCAAGGAAACCAAGTGTGTCCCTGTCTAGATGTGGAGCCCCTATCTTGGGACATCAGTGATTCCATACGCTCCAATCTGTCCATCTCCACCACCCATTCCATCACAGAAGGGACCCTCATGGATCTCCAATGCCTGGGTATGATCATTCTTGCTGCTATTAGGCAAAATCTCCAGAGGCCCCTTTTAATTGTTTTTAATGGGCCAGGGATTAGAGAAAGGAGAGCAATCTGAGGAGATGGTTCATACCTGATTCCAGAAATGATATAGAAAATCTGGAAGATCGCCAACCAAAATGGCTTCAGCAGACGACAGGACCACCAGACATGTAGCATGGAGCCCCCGTCCTCTCCGCATCTCCAGCATAAATCAGGGACCCCCGGATAAATCCTGTGAAGCATGTCAGGGCATCTATACCATCTAGTCAAGATCTTGTAGTTCTTCTCCTGTGACTCACAAGAGATAGACAACTTATGAGTCAGGGTGAAGATTTTATGGCGATCCGCATCGGAAAAGTTAATCTGCAGATCTTTCTCCCATGCAGTGATGAAGCGGGGCGTGTCTGTAGATTCCAAATCAGAGATCAGGCCATAGAGGAGTGAGATCACATGAGCAGGGCCCTCCGTTAGCTGCATAAGGGTCTCAAATAGTGTCGGCAGGCCAAGATCTATCTTTGAAAAATAGCTCTTGAGCTGAATAAATTCAAGCCAGGGTATCGAACTCCCCGGGCAGGCCGTCCTCATATCCCCCACCACAGGGAATCCTGCAATCTTGTCTGCAGCCTGGCCCAGACTAACCCGGTCGTCAGAGTCCCAACAAAGAAATGAAGTCCGTGTCGTGGCAGGAGGGAAGTCTATGTTATTAAAGAGGGGGCCTAATCTACTTGGTCTGTTAATGATTTTCATTTTGGTGCTATATTTGTACCAGAAATTTATTACCACTTGTGTGAGCGGTGGGAATTCAGAAACTGTGTAGTTCCGAGGATCATAGGTCCAAGGGAGCCAATACAATGAATGCGGGGACATCAGCTTTCTGGTACGTTTTTTGACTTTTTTTGGAACACTTGTGCTGGATTCTTGTTTTTATATTGTTTAGATCTTGTAGTGATGCCTGATATTTTTAATGAGGAGTTGGAAAGATCAGTTGCTCCATCTGAAATGGAGGGCAGAGATGTATCACCTGTAGAGTCAGAGTTGTCAAAGTTGACTCGATTAAAACTGGAGTGACGTCTCCTTCTAATAATCGATCTGGGTTTATAATTCCAGGTGTAAATCTCATTTTTGGTATAGTCTGTGGAGTCTCTCATAAACTTCTTCTTTTTAATATCCATAATATTACTCTCCAATTTTGACAATTTAGTTTGTATTTTGTCATAGGAGGTTTTATATGAGTCCAAGTTGTTATATTATTTGAGAGAGTCCTTTATATTAAGTATGTTAGACTTTGTCTGTACCAATTCCAATTCCTCCTGTTTAACAATTAGATGCATCAACTTAATGGAACAGTCACTTAATATATTATTCCAGTTTGTAATGAACTCAGTGTTGTATTTAGTAGTGGGAAATTTTCTTAAACGTAAACCTCTAGGTATCATACCTTCGTCAATGTATGTCTTTAAAGAGGTAAAGTCCCACCATATCTTGAGTTCTTTGACCATGTTCCGTTCAAGATCCAGCATGTGTTCTTGAAATAAGTCCTGTTCAGATGATGGCAATGCATTTTCCGTTGCATTAAAAATTGATGCCAATTTGGAAAGTCTATTGGTATATTCATCTTGATCCATAAAAGAATCTACACCAGGTTCCGACCTTTAGATGTTAAAAATATGCAATTCCAATATAACAAAATCCTCAGTCGGGAGCACAGGATTCAAAGCCAATATAAATAAAAAAAGAGAAATTAATCCAGCTCACCGCACTGCCTTGCTGGTAGGATCTATATCCTGCGCACGGATTTGACTAGTCAGTCAATCAATAATAGGAAAGAAAAAAGAAGTTCCAGCACCAGGAATGGAAAATTAAAAATCCATTTTATTGTGCCATTGCATATTAAAATTCCAGCAGGTACAGCATATCTGTCGGATGACTACAGAACAACGCGTTTCGACGCCTCAGGTCTTAATCACGTTCTGACATTAAATGCAACCAACTTCCTTTTGTTGGATTCTCCCACCTGAAAAAATCAGAAGCACATGTGTGGACTGCTCCAAAGCAGCTCCTGCTATGGTAATTGTGGGAGTACCAAACAAAGTAGGAAAAAAACCCCAAAAAAAAACAGTCAGTGTAGACAACACAACATAAACGACATACATATTTTAAAAGGGAGATATATATACTCCTGATGTAAGGTAACAAAGATGAATATAAAGAATAATTCCAATGACATATTCCAAAATACATATCACATATTCAAATCCTATACATAATATTCTATAATTATACCACAATGGGGAAAGAGAAAAAAAACAAAAAAAAACTGGAGACCACAGAAGGAAACTCTTGAATAGGGAATCCTTCTGGATCTTCACCCCGGGCACAAGATATCCGGATGGAATGAATAGTCGACAAGATCTTATATTGCATTATTGAATATGTTCGTTCCATTCCTCCATTTAGGGGTGGTAATATTATATATATTGATTGCTTTTTATTTTTGATTGGGGCCCTCTTAATTTGGGATCCATTCTTGGTAGAGGAAAAGAGATAAGAAAAGAAGGAAAGAGGAAGAAAAGAAGAGAAAGGAGGAAATAAGGGGAATAGATGTTTTTTTTTTTTTCTCTTTCCCCATTGTGGTATAATTATAGAATATCATGTATAGGATTTGAATATGTGATATGTATTTTGGAATATGTCATTGGAATTATTCTTTATATTCATCTTTGTTACCTTACATCAGAAGTATATATATCTCCCTTTTAAAATATGTATGTCGTTTATGTTGTGTTGTCTACACTGACTGTTTTTTTTTTTTTTTTTTTTCTACTTTGTTTGGTACTCCCACAATTACCATAGCAGGAGCTGCTTTGGAGCAGTCCACACATGTGCTTCTGACTTTTTCAGGTGGGAGAATCCAACAAAAGGAAGTTGGTTGCATTTAATGTCAGAACATGATTAAGACCTGAGGCGTCGAAACGCGTTGTTCTGTAGTCATCCGACAGATATGCTGTACCTGCTGGAATTTTAATATGCAATGGCACAATAAAATGGATTTTTAATTTTCCATTCCTGGCGCTGGAACTTCTTTTTTCTTTCCTATTATTGATTGACTGCCTAGTCAAATCCATGCGCAGGATCTGGATCCTACCAGCAAGGCAGTGCGGTGAGCTGGATTAATTTCTCTTTTTTTATTTATATTGGCTTTGAATCCTGTGCTCCCGACTGAGGATTTTGTTATATTGGAATTGCATATTTTTAACATCTAAAGGTCGGAACCTGGTGTAGATTCTTTTATGGATCAAGATGAATATACCAATAGACTTTCCAAATTGGCATCAATTTTTAATGCAACGGAAAACGCATTGCCATCATCTGAACAGGACTTATTTCAAGAACACATGCTGGATCTTGAACGGAACATGGTCAAAGAACTCAAGATATGGTGGGACTTTACCTCTTTAAAGACATACATTGACAAAGGTATGATACCTAGAGGTTTATGTTTAAGAAAATTTCCCACTACTAAATACAACACTGAGTTCATTACAAACTGGAATAATATATTAAGTGACTGTTCCATTAAGTTGATGCATCTAATTGTTAAACAGGAGGAATTGGAATTGGTACAGACAAAGTCTAACATACTTAATATAAAGGACTCTCTCAAGAAATATAACAACTTGGACTCATATAAAACCTCCTATGACAAAATACAAACTAAATTGTCAAAATTGGAGAGTAATATTATGGATATTAAAAAGAAGAAGTTTATGAGAGACTCCACAGACTATACCAAAAATGAGATTTACACCTGGAATTATAAACCCAGATCGATTATTAGAAGGAGACGTCACTCCAGTTTTAATCGAGTCAACTTTGACAACTCTGACTCTACAGGTGATACATCTCTGCCCTCCATTTCAGATGGAGCAACTGATCTTTCCAACTCCTCATTAAAAATATCAGGCATCACTACAAGATCTAAACAATATAAAAACAAGAATCCAGCACAAGTGTTCCAAAAAAAGTCAAAAAACGTACCAGAAGAGCGGGTAGGAAACATCAGAAACAATGCTTTTCCTGTATATCACCAACATCAGAGACATTAACTCTTCCCGTGTGGAATTTGTCCAGCTACGTGCTATCTGAAGAGCAGATTTCCTTGCTGAGTAGGGGTGTTTGGGATTTGCCCCCAATATAAATTTCAACATTTTTCAGACTATTTTGGACTTGAATAAATTTGCACGTAACATTACATTAAAACGTCATTTTTTTGATAATAACAATGGGATCTCCCCACAGGATCTTGATGTCAATGCTAATGCTGATATAGTCACTCCTAATTGTAATAACACTTTTTTTCCTTTTGTGAACAGAAGGCCATAATGGATCTCAGACTCCTTTCTGCTAATTGTGATACTGCCTCAATTAAATCTACTATGTTTACCCAACCTGTACTTTCTAATCGGGAATATTACCCGGTACAATCACGACCCCCAATACTGGATTTGTTCCAGGAACTTGTTGTTACTGAACTCATAGAGTTGAATGATACAATGGTCCCACCTAAAGATAATTTAACACACAGGGAAAGATTAGCCCTGAAAGAGTTAAAACTTAACCCTGATCTTATAATCAGGGAAGCTGACAAGGGGGGGGGCATTGTACTATTGAACTCAGGTCTATATAAAAAATTGATACTTCAGGACCTACAAGATGTAGACACCGACATAGAGTTAGATCAGGACCCCACTAGACATTATAATAATTTATTGTTGAAATGTCTAGAGGAGGGGGTCTGTGTGGGTGCTATTAATGAGAAAACTAAGGATTTTTTATTTAATAAAAACCCTGTGGTTCCGATTTACCATTGTCTCCCAAAAGTTCATAAAAATGTATTTCCTCCCCCACTGAGACCAATAGTTTCAGGCATTGGCTCACTGGGGGAGAATTTGGGAGGCTGGATAGATCATTTTCTTCAACCTTTGATTCTTGATATACCAGGTTATATCAGGGATACCAAAGAGGTTGTTAAAGCTCTGGACAATTTTTGTTGGAAATCCTATTACTCTTGGCTCTCATGCGACGTAATTTCTTTATATCCATCTATACCTCATAATGTTGCATTACGCTGTCTATCTCAACATCTAGACAGATTTAGTGACTATGACACCTGTTTAAAAGATTTTATAGTCTCATCTATTGATTTTCTCCTAAAGCACAATTATTTTTCTTTTGATAAAAATTTTTATTTGCAGTGCAGAGGAGTTAGTATGGGAGCTTGCTTCTCCCCCTCCCTTGCAAATATTGTTATGGCGAGGTGGGAGGAGGATTTCCTATATTCGGATGAGAACCCATTTTCCAAATGCCTGCTATGGTATGGCAGATATCTGGATGATCTGCTGATGATTTGGTGTGGTCCAGAGGATAGTATACAGGGGTTTGTTTCATATTTGAATACTAATGAATTTAACTTAAAATTTACCTCTTATCATCATTTGACTACAATGAATTTTCTGGACGTCAACTTATCTATTAGTGATTCGGATGTTGTCATAATTACCCCTTACCGCAAACCTACTGCCACTAATTCCATTTTAACGGCAGATTCCTGCCATGCGGCACAGACCAAGAATAATATTCCGGTAGGAGAATTGATTCGAACAAAACGAAACTGTTCCCAATCCAGTGATTATAATAGGGAAGAAAGCCAGGTTTGTAATAGGCTTTCCAAGAGGGGGTATCGTCCTTGGATTCTCAATAGAGCTAAATCAATTGTAAGCGAAATCAACAGGGAAGACTTATTGTTTAAACATAAATCATCTTATATGAAAAATAAATCTAATAACAATATTGTCTTTTCAACCAATTATAGTAATCAGTTTAATACTGTTACTAGTATTGTGAAAAAATACTTACCAATTCTTAATGAGGACCCTATTTTAAAACAGGTGATTCAGAATAGTATTAGGTATGTTGCTAAACGGGCACCTACACTTAGTACTATTCTTTCCCCTAATCTTTTTACAAGTGACAGTGGCCAGACGGAGGGATCCTCCTGGATCACACTAAAGGGTTTTTACAAATGTGGTGCAGCTAGATGTAAAACCTGTAATTTTGTACAAAAAGGAAAAACATTTTTTTCTATAGTAAATAAAAAAACATTTACCATTAAAAACGTAATAAATTGTAATTCTTCTTATATTGTATATTTAATAACATGCAATATTTGTAATATTCAATACACGGGTTGCACCACGGGACCCTTGAAGGTTAGAATCAGGAGGCATCTCTCAGATGTGTCTAATCACAATGCTGTTGCGGTTTCTGCAGTATCAAAGCATTTTGCCACAGTTCACAAAGGGGATGTTAGCGGCTTTCATTTCATGGGAATAGAACAGGTGCACAGACCGATTCGTGGTGGAGATCACAGAAGGAAACTCTTGAATAGGGAATCCTTCTGGATCTTCACCCTGGGCACAAGATATCTGGATGGAATGAATAGTCGACAAGATCTTATATTGCATTATTGAATATGTTCGTTCCATTCTTCCATTTAGGGGTGGTAATATTATATATATTGATTGCTTTCTATTTTTGATTGGGGCCCTCTTAATTTGGGATCCATTCTTGGTAGAGGAAAAGAGATAAGAAAAGAGGGAAAGAGGAAGAAAAGAAGAGAAAGGAGGAAATAAGGGGAATAGATGTTTTTTTTTTTTTTTCTCTTTCCCCATTGTGGTATAATTATAGAATATTATGTATAGGATTTGGATATGTGATATGTATTTTGGAATATGTCATTGGAATTATTCTTTATATTCATCTTTGTTACCTTACATCAGGAGTATATATATCTCCCTTTTAAAATATGTATGTCGTTTATGTTGTGTTGTCTACACTGATTTTATTTATTTATTTTTTTTTCCTACTTTGTTTGGTACTCCCACAATTACCATAGCAGGAGCTGCTTTGGAGCAGTCCACACATGTGCTTCTGATTTTTTCAGGTGGGAGAATCCAACAAAAGGAAGTTGGTTGCATTTAATGTCAGAACATGATTAAGACCTGAGGCGTCGAAACGCGTTGTTCTGTAGTCATCCGACAGATATGCTGTACCTGCTGGAATTTTAATATGCAATGGCACAATAAAATGGATTTTTAATTTTCCATTCCTGGTGCTGGAACTTCTTTTTTCTTTCCTATTTAATTTCTCTCTCCTCTGATGTGATCGCACATCAGAGGAGAGAGAAATAAGGTCCCTGATCCCTCTCGGTACCTCCCGGTATCCCTCTGTCTCCAGGCCTCCCCCCATGGCCGCCGGCGTCTTCTTCTGGTAAGAAAATGGCGGGCGCATGAGCAAGTGCACCCACCGAGATCTGCCAGCCAGCACCGGGTAACAATAGGAAAATTTTTCCTATTCTTTCATTTTGGTCACTGTGATAGACCCTATCACAGTGATCAAAATAAAAAGAATAATAAATACCCCCCTTTATCACCCCCATAGTTAAGGAAAAATAATGAAATAAAGAAAATATATTTATTTTCATTTTCCCATTAGGGTTAGAGTTAGACTATAAAGTGAGTTGGGCTACAGTTAGGGTTGAAATTAGGTTTAGGGATGGAATTAGGGATAGGGTTGGGATTAGGGTTAGGGATTAGGGTTAGGGTTGGGATTAGAGATAGGGGTGTGTTAGGGTTAGGTTTGTGGTTAGGGTTATGGATAGGGTTGGGATTAGGGTTAGAGATGTGGTTAGGGTTGGGATTAGGGTTAGGGTTGTGGTTGGGGTTATGGTTAGGCTTGGGATTAGGGTTAGGGGTGTTTTGGTGTTAGGGTTGTGGTTAGGGTTATGGTTAGGGTTGGGATTAGGATTATTGGTGTGTTGGGGTTAGGTTTGTGGTTAGGGCTATGGTTAGGATTGGGATTAGGGTTAGGGGTGTGTTGGGGTTAGGGTTGGAGTTAGAATTGAGGGGTTTCCACTGTTTAGGCACATCAGGGGGTCTTCAAATTCGACATGGCCCCACCATTCATTCCAGCCAATTTTGCATTCAAAAAGTCAAATGATGCGCCCTCCCTTCCGAGCCCTGACATGTGCCCAAACAGTGGTTTACCCCAACATGTAGGGTATCAGCGTACTCAGGACAAATTTCAAAACAACTTTGGGAGTTTAATTTATCCTGTTACCCTTGGGAAAATAAAAAATTGAGGGCTAAAAATCATTTAAAAAAAAAAAAAAAAATTTTTTTTCATTTCCCAGCTTGGCATTATAAACTTCTGTGAAGCACTTAGGTGTTCAAAGTGCTCACCACACATCTAGATAAGCTCCTTGGAGGGTCTAGTTTCGAAAATGGGGGTCACACGTGGGGGGTTTCCACTGTTTAGGCACATCAAGGGCTCTGCAAACGGAACATGGTGCCCGCAGACCATTCCATCAAAGTCTGCATTCCAAAACATCACTACTTCCCTTTCGAGCCCCGACATGTGCCCAAACAGTGGTTCCCCCCACATTTGGGGTAATAAGGTACTTAGGACAAATTGGACAACAACTTTTGGGGTCCAAATTCTCCTGTTACCCTTGCAAAAATAAAAAATTGCGGTCTAAAAAATCATTTTTGTGGAAGAAAAAAAGATTTTTTATTTTCACAGCTCTGCATTATAAACTTTAATGAAACACTTTGGGGTTCAAAGTTCTCACAACACATCTAGATAAGTTCCTTGGGGGCTCTAGTTTCCAAAATGGGGTCACTTGTGGGGGGTTTCTACTGTTTAGGCACATCAGGGACTCTGCAAACACAGCAAGACACCCTCAGACCTTTCCATCAAAGTCTGCATGGCAAAACAGCGCTCCTTCCCTTACAAGTTCTGCCATGCGCTCAAACAGTGGTTCCCCCCACATAGGGGGTATCAGCATACTCAATACAAATTGGGCTACAACTTTTGTGGTCTAATTTCCCCTGTTACCCTTGTGAAAGTAAAAATTTGGGGGTGAAAACATCTTTTTTGTGGAAAAAATATGATTTTTTTTATTTTTACGGCTCTACGTCATAAACTTATGTGAAGCACTTGGGGGTTCAAAGTGCTCACCACACATCTAGATAAGCTCCTTGGGGGGTATATTTTCTGAAATGGGGTTACTTGTGGGGGGTTTCTACTGTTTAGGAACATATATGGGGTACCAGGGTACTCAGAACAAATTGGACAACAACTTTTAGTGTCCAATTTCTCCTGTTATCCTTGTGAAAATAAAAAAATGCGGCCTAAAAAATAATTTTTGTGAAAAAAAAGAGATTGGGAGGTAAATAACATGATAATACATAAGACTTTGGATCGATCTGTATGGAAGTAGGCAGCATGTACATCAAAATGCAAAATGCACTGGTTAATAAACCCACGAAATTTGTAGCAGTCTCCATTAAATCTAAATGGAGGTAATTTGGGAGGGCTGGTTGGCAGTGGCTGCCCCGAAGGTGAAGGCACCCGTGCGGTTATTTGATTACTTAAATCCTGAAGCGCCTGCCCGAAATGGGCCTCCCTATTAGCAACCTTGTTTTGCAGAGCCTCTATGTCCCCTTGTAAGGAGTTGATCATAAAGAACAACTAATCCAACTTTGTCTCAGTTGACATTATCCCAGCAGATTCCTTACTTGGTCTAAGCAGCCTGTAACAAGTATGTGGGTACTATGGAATGTGATTGCATGAAATAAAACAAATCTGAGACCAAAGCTGAGGCAAACAAGTGTATTTAACAAAGTAAGAAGTGGAAACACAACTAACCGACATCTTCCTGCAATTGTAATGAAGTGCACAGCACAATATAGAATTGTTCAACAAACTGAATAGTGGGGCGTGACCGCTAATACGAACCAGTCCAGCAGTAATATGATGCAGGAGTGCACATGACACTTAAACATGGAAGTCCAGAAATATGAGTGAGTATTCACACAGAACTTAAACGTGGAAGTCCAGCAATAATATGAGTGAGAATACACAAAGCACTTAAACGTGGAAGTCCAGCAATATACAGGTGGAGCGTTAGCAGGAGAAGGTCTCTAAAAGTACTTTTTGGGCTGAAAAGTCCCACTCAAGTTCAGCACCCCAGCCCAGCAGACACAGTTCAGGAAGAAACAATGGTGTCAAAATTTCTTACTGACCACAGCAGTTCCAGAGGTGAGTAGCTCCACACCAGAACTCCAGACAATAGGTAATCCCTGTCAGGATCAAGGAGCAGCAAGCACAGAGGATTGAAGGCAGCAGAATGTGGAGAGGTACAGCACCGAGTGCGAGCAGCAGCAGCAGCAGCAGCAAGAAGTCCAGAAGAACCAGGCAGAAGCTCAGGAGCCAACAGCAACAAAATACTCAGGCAAGGAGGATCTCCTGACCTGGACTAAAATAGCAGGACAGACAGGAAGTTCAAGGGCAGGGCGAAGTACCAGACTCCATCTTGGACAAGGAGAAAACAGGCTCCAAGGAACACCAGAACCCTTACAGCCGCATTTCTCAATGCCCTGTATTTTCCCCTCTAACATCAATGAAAGCTTGAAGTTTTTTGTGGTAGTCGTGGATGAAGTTCTTTATTTTCTCAGATGGTAAAGCTTTCCACTCTTTTTTGGCAAAAAGCCTCCAGTTCCTGTAAATTCCTGGGCTGTCTAGCATGAACTGCATGACTGAGATGACCACTCCAGAACTTTTACTTTGTTCTGCTGTAGCAGACAGGTCAATTTGACCTTGTGTTTTGGATCATTGTCATGTTGGAACATCCAAGTATGTACCATGCGCAGCTTGCAGGCTGATGATTACAAACATTTGCTTCCGGTATTTGCTGATAACGTGCTGCATTCATCTTTTCTTTGACTTTCACCAAGTTTCCTGTGCATTTGTAGCTCACAAATACCCAAAACATCAGCAATCCACCTCTGTGCTTTACAGTAGGAATGGTGTTCCTTTCATCATAGGACTTGTTGACCTCTCTCCAAATTTAACGTTTATGGTTGTGGTCAAAAAGTTCAATTTTGGTTTCATCACTTCAAATTACCTTGTTCCAGAAGTTTTGAGGCTTGTCTCTATGCTGTTATGCTTATTGTAGGCAGAATACTTTGTGGCATTTGTGCAGTAATGGCTTTCTTCTGATGCCTCGACCATGCATCCCATTTTTCTTCAAGTGCCTCTTTATTGTGCATCTTGAAACAGCCACACCTCTAGTTTCAGAGAGTCCAGTATTTCAGCTGATGTTATTTGTGGGTTTTTCTTTGCATCCCGAACAATTTTCCTGGCAGTTGTGGACAAAATTTTTGTTGGTCTACCTGACAGTGGTTTTGTTTTTACAGAGCCAATGAATTTCCATTTGTTAATCACAGTCTGAACACTGCTGACTGGCATTATCAATTCCTTGGATATCTTTTTGTATCCCTTTTCTGTTTTATAAAGTTCAACTACCTTTTCCCGTAGATCTGTTGACAATTCTTTTGCTTTCCCCATGACTCATAATCCAGAAATATCAGTGACTGGATGAAAGATGCAAGAGTCTGTCTGGATCCCAGAAACTCAGCTTTTATGCACACACACTCATTACAAGCAAACAGGTCACAGGTGAGGATGTTACCTTTAGTATTCTTTCACACCCATTTGTGTCAACTTCTGTGCAAGTTGTCAGGCGAAAATCACCAGGGTATGTGAATTTTTGACCAGGGTCATTTGGATGTTTTGTGTTGTCATTATGATTTAAAAAAGAGAAAACACAGTAGTTTGACATTAAATGGCTTCACCCAACCACTAGCCATGAGTGGAGAAAAAGTTTTGGAGTTAACATTAATATTCTGAACCTGAAAACCCACCTCATCAAGAAAGCCTACAGCCTGCAATGACCACGCTGCCTCCTCTCCACTGCCGGAGCTACCACCTCACCAACACCAATAACCAGTCTGTTATTTTAGTTTGTTTACTATAAGTGATACCTGTAATTTGTATGTAACCACTTCTCATGTACAGCACCATGGAACCAATGGTGCTATATTAATAAATAATAATAATAATTCTCTGAAGCAAGGCCAAGAAAGCAAAAATTCTGCTGAGGTATGTAAACTTTTGAGCACAGCTGTATCTGTAGAAGTATCATACATCTGTATTTTCCAACATTATATAAACCAAAAACAAAAAAAAACCTGGATGGCGTAGGGTACTTAATATTTTAGGTACCCAGACAATGCAAAGGACAATGCTGTTTGTGAATCTGGGAAGGCGACAATATCTATGGCCCCTACAAATTGAAAACTTTGGAACCTATACAAGGTTATCTATGAGAAATGGGAGTATAAACTACTAATGAAACCTACAAGAATACTCCCACAAACAATTCATAATGAAACAAGATTTTTATTGAGACAATTAACTATAAAAACAAGTAAAAAATGAGAGGTCATACAGAAAAAAGATCATATGGTAAATATATCAATATTTCACTAATTAGGTCCAAAATAATAAAAAAAATCAGTTCAACATTTGTATGAGTTGCTAGATACATCTCATATGCCCATGTGGAAAAGAAAAAGAAGCAGTAATATCAATTGCATTTAAAAAAATGAACATCCAAAAATTAATATACCATACCCTTTCTGAGGAAGCAAAATGGTACCAATAAAACATTAAAAACGTCAGCTCGTCCCGCAAAAACAAGCCCTCACATGACTCTGTTGGCCAAAAAATGAAAAAATTATAGCTCTCAAAATATGGTGATGCAAAAACCAGTTTTCACACTATAAAGCGTCTGTTAGTGTGTTAGAGCAGCCAAACATAAAAACCTAATATAAATCTGGTATGGTTGTAATCCCACCATCTCGAAGAATAAAGTTGCCCAATCACTTATACCACATGAAGAAAGTCGTGAAAAATAAATAAAACCAATTCTTCACATGCTGTTGATTTTTTCATTCTGACTCCTAAAGATTGCAGTAAGGTTCAGCGCACATTTATCCTGTGCTCTGCGTTGAGTGCTTACACCGCGGTTTCCATGTAAATTTTTGATATACGTGACTCAGACACAACCACCGGTGGAAAATTCCCTATAATGAGGCAGATGGAGGCACTGTGGACGCCATCTGACCTGTGATCCTGCGATGTCCGTCTTTTTAAGATTGCATAAAAGCGCCTTTGGACACAGTTTTGTGCTTTTCTGAAAAGGACACCACTGAACAGAGGCCAGACGGAGTCCAGAGCAAATCTGCTGCCTCATTATAGTGAATGGATCCCTTGGGGGTTTCATCTGAATCACGTCACTTGGAGATTTAAATGGAAACCCCAAAGTAAGTGGTCAGCGTAGCGCACCGGATAAATGTGATCCTAAACGCTATTTAAAATGCTCCCAATAAAAGCTTCAACTCAATCCTCAAGTCCCCACTCAGATCTGTCATCTGTTAACAGAAATATAGGGGACTTCCATGGTACTGGTAGCACAAAGGCTCTGGAAAAGTTAAATGGCTCCTCGCTCCCCAAAAGATATTCAGCAAATTCTCCACTCCCAAATCCAAATGCCCCCCCCCCTCCCTTCTTAGCCCCAGTGTGCCTAAACAACATTTAGGGCCCACGTTTAGCATTTCTGTAGTGATGAGAGCATGCCTAATTTACAGGTGCGTGTTTCCAGAAGCATGAGCTGGGCATAATATACTGGTGACTGCAGCATACTGGTCATTACAGCGTACTGGTCACTGTAACGGCAATTTGCAATTTTCACTCAGCAACATCCACTGCTGCCTGTTTCTGGAAAACACCCATGGAATCAAAATCATGACTACATCTGTAGATAAATTCCCAAAGGGTTATAATTTACAAAATGTGGTCACTTGAGGGGGGATTCTGCTCTTCTAGCACTTAGGGGCTCTTTATATGGAATCCGCAAACTTGTCTAGGAAAATCTGCGATCCAGGAGGCAAATAGTGCTCCTTCCCTCCTGAGTCACACCATATGGCAAAGTAGTAATGTACATCCATATATGGGGTATTTCTACATTTAGCATAAATTGTGGGAAAAATGTTGGTGCCATTTTTACCCATCTTCCAGTGCGAAAATGTAAAACTTGGGGCTAACACACAATCTTGGTAGTAAAAATGTAAATTATTTTTTCTTCACTGTCCAATGGTATAGAAGTCTGTGACACCCTGTGGTATCAATATGATCACTGCACCCCTAAATTAATTAATTGAGAATCTTCTGCCTCCGATATTTAATTAATAATCTCTGATTATATCTGCTTGTTAATGTTTACAGTGTTTTTTTGCTCCATCTAGTGACCAGTCATAACCGCAGTGTTAATGTGTGTTTTACTTCCACTTTGCTATTTCCCTCCATTCGCAGTGCATTCTGGTAAGGTTGCAATGCACCCTGGTAGCCTTTTGCAAAGGATTATGGTTATTTCAGCCCCCATTTTCCCTCCAGTCCACCATTTTCCTTCTGCCTGCATTCAGGAAGCATCTCATTTCTCTTCTCCCCTTGTGACAGCATTGCTGGTATGTATTTATGCTTCCTGCATTTATTTCCTGTCTTATATTAGCCTGGTTAATTAGTTCTTCCCCTGGTTAGCTATTAGTGCAGATGTTGATTTATAATGTATATATGTATTCCAATGTACCCCGTACTGACTGAGTGTATATATATTTGTATTGTAGTTTCACCATACCAATATACCATCAAGTTCAATAAAGCACAGATTCAACAAACAGTCTCCTTTTTGGACTCCGGTATAGTGGTTTAGCTGCATGTATAAGCTACATGAATTTTGCTTCACTTAGGACAGAACAGTGAAACAGCTGCTATCCAGCTAGTGGGAACAGCTAGTGGGAACTCAGAGAAAGAAGAGTCTTCCATCTTGCAGGGGCCAGTAAAACAGCGGCCATCCAGCTAGTGGAATTCAGGGAAAAGACAGCCCTCCATCCAGCTTGCAGGAACTAGTGAAACTGCACCCACCTAGTGAGATTCAAGTCACCGGCTACACAGAGACTAATACAGCTACAGCAATCTCTGGACAGCCAAGCATTCTTCCAAGACACCATGTCCCACAAATCACACAGAACAAAATCTGTTACTTCCGTCTCCTCAAAGACTACATCCATCAGCAGCGCAGTCGCCATTGCCCGCGCAAATGCTAAAGCTGCCAAAATGCGAGCAAGCTTTGCTGTAGAAGAGATGGAACTTAAATTAGAGAAAGCATGCCTAGAAGAACAAGAGAGAAATTCACGCATAGACAGAGAGAAGTCACGCTTAGAAAGAGATGAGCAAGAGAGAAGGTGATGCATAGAGAGAGATGAGCAAGAGAGAAAGACGCAGTTAGAGAAGGCACGCGTGGATGCTGCCTTAGAGAACCTAGCAGTAAAAAGAGAAGCTTCCGCAGCCCTAGCTGAAGCAGAATCGCTAGAAGCCACGCACAACCCTGAGCTGCATAGCCGAAGCAAGTAGAAAGAAGAGAACAAAGCGATCAAAAAAGCCCAAATTTAATGTATAAAAAGGTATAAGTTTTATTAACAAATCACAGAGAACATTACCATAGTGGAGACACAAAGTGCATATATGCATTAGAGAAAATACCAAAAATGGTACAGGTAATACAGGGCACCGAGATTAATAGAATTAATAGATATTCTAAGATCTGTACAAATAGATGACAATATTCCAAGGTACAGATCAATAAATAATTGCAGATATACCAGGTATATCATATAATGTGCTGGACAGTGGAATGGTCAGAGACACCGCACTACACTCGCTCACAGAGCCAGTGCGCGTGTCCTGAGTACAGAAACAGTGCTAAAAGATACCTGTGGAGCAGGGCAGCAGAGGTGACAATGCGTGCTTCAAACTATTGGTGTCAGGGTCCAGTCAGCGCCGGAAAGTAAAGATGCACAGGACCTGCGGACACAGAAGCTAGCAAGCTGGCACAGGACCTATGGTCATGTGACTGCAAGGGGGCGGGCTTAGCGTCCTGCTTTCAGATATGACAGGACACCATACAACAACTCAGAGTCAGGCAAAACGGAGGTCACAACAGTACGGGCAAACGAGGCACAGGAGGGACAAACAGACTAGTAGTCAGACAAAGCCAAAGGTCATACACAAGAGGGCGACGTGGTACAAAGGGGACGAGCAGAGAGAAGTCGGGTCACAAGCAGAGAGTCATACACGAGAGGTAGCGCAGTACAAGATGGGCAGGCAGAACTCGTAACAGGTACAGAACCGGATCAAAACCAAACAAGCAAGCAAGATGTCAGGCACAAGGCACACAAGGTCAACTAACCCAGCCGAGGGCAGGAGTATAACTGACACCGGACCTAGGTCCAGTGAACATTAAATAGCCGCCCTCTGCGAGAGAGGCGGAACAATTAACCCCCAGTCTGATCAGGACGGGCCAAAGCGAAACCCCGTCCTGGATCATGACAGTACCCTCCTCTCAATGGGGGGCCACTGGACCCCCAGGTCTCTCAGGGTACTTGGCGTGAAAGGCCCGGACCAACTGATCCGCATGGACCGATCGAGCAGGAACCCACGACCGTTCTTCAGGACCGTAGCCTTTCCAATGTACCAGATATTGAAGGGCACGATGGACCAACCTAGAGTCGACAATTCGTTCCACCTCGTACTCCGACTGCCCGTCTACCAAAACCGGTTGTGGGGAAGCTGATGATCCCTCCCCACCGGACCTCACAGGCTTCAAAAGGGCTTTATGGAAAACATTTGGGATCTGCAGAGATGGCGGGAGCCGCAACCGAAAAGCCACCGGGTTAACTGCTTCGGTAATTACATAGGGACCTATAAACTTGGGTCCAAGCTTCGCAGAGGGGACCTTGAGCCTTATATTCTTGGTGGACAATCATACCTTATCCCCAATCTGAAACACCGGTCCCTCGGATCATTTTTTGTCCGCAAAAAAAGTAAATTTGTCCTAGGTCTTTGTAATGTTACTCTGGACCTCCCGCCATACCTCCCCCAACCGCTGGATCGTCTCATCCGCCCCAGGACACCCAGAATTCAAACGGGAAAATTCTCCAAAATGAGGATGAAACCCATAATTGCAGGAAAAGGGAGAAGGACCCGTAGACTGGTTAATGCAGTTGTTAAATGCAAACTCGGCCAACGGTAACACAGAACACCAATCATCCTGTTGGGCTGAGGTCAAGCAACACAAAATTTGATCCAGAGACTGATTGGTCCGCTCGGTGTGCCCATTAGTCTCAGGATGATAAGCGGATGAAAAGGACAGACCAATACCCAACCTCTTGCAAAAAGCCCTCCAAAATCTGGAAACAAATTGCACTCCTCTATCAGACACCACATTCAAGGGTACCCCATGCAACCGCACCACATGCTCAACGAACAATCTGGACAACGTTTCCGCATTAGGTAGAGCTGCCAAAGGTACAAAATGTGCCTGCTTACTAAACCTGTCCACCACAACCCAAACAATGGTATTACCCTTGGAGGGGGGAAGGTTGGTGATGAAATCCATGGACAAATGAGTCCATGGTCTCTCAGGAATTGGCAGTGGTACCAATTCCCCGGCCAGCTGGTTATGGGGGGTTTTTGCACGGGCACAAACATCACAAGCAGACACATATTCCCCAACATCAGAGGCTAAAGCAGACCACCAGAATACTCTAGCAATGGCCTTCCGGGTAGCTGAGATCCCTAGATGTCCACCCAGAACTAAGTCATGGAACTCCCGGAGGACCTTGAGGTGAAACTGAGCTGGCATGAAAAGCTTATCCACCGGCTTAGTCGGACGTGCCAGAGACTGAGCCTCTCTAATCTCCCGTTCCAACATATTAGAAATATCTGCCACCACCACCCCAGGCTGAAGAATGGAGGATGGAGGTTCCAGGGGGGACACCGGATCTAGACTGCGTGACAAGGCATCCGCTCTGACATTTTTAGATCCTGGCCGAAAAGTGATCGAGAAGTTGAACCGGGAAAAAAAAGTGACCATCTAGCCTGTCTGGGAGTCAACCTTTCAGCTGACTCAATGTAAGCTAGGTTTTTGTGGTCTGTAATTACTGTTATAGGATGGACAGCCCCCTCCAAAAAATGCCTCCATTCTTCAAAGGCCAACTTTACGGCCAAAAGTTCTAGATTCCCCACATCATAGTTTCTCTCTGCAGGGGAGAACTTCTTTGAGAAAAAGACGCAAGGTCTCAAATTGGTCAAAGTGGCGGGTCCCTGGGACAATACTGCCCCCCCCCCTGAGGCGTCTACCTCAACAATAAATGGTTCCGACGGGTCCGGTTGAATAAGAACTGGGGCAGACATGAAACATTTTTTTTAGAAACTGAAACGCCGTTTGACCAATTCTTGATATCGGCCCCCTTTTGAGTTATGTCTGTGAGGGGTTTAACCACCTGTGAGAACCCCCTTATAAATTTACGGTAGTAATTGGCAAATCCTAGGAAACGCTGCAGAGCCTTCAAATCACAAGGCTGAACCCACTCGACAATGGCCTGCACCTTATTATGATCCATGCGATACCCTTCAGCAGACACAATGAACCCCAGAAAAGACAGTTCCTGGACAAAAAATAAGCATTTTTCTAATTTAGCAAAGAGACAGCTCTCCCACAGCCTTTGGAGAACTGCCCGAACATGACCAATGTGAGCCTGTTTATCAGGATCCACAACCACATACAGCAGCAATCAGTATCAGCTCTGACCACAGTCATTAATCCCTGCTTGTAATGTGACAGGGCGACCTCCTGTCACTACCATCTGGATGACACAAGACAGGGATATTGTCAGAGACACCGCACTACATTTGCTCACTGAGCCAGTGCGCGTGTCCTGAGTACAGAAACAGTGCTAAAAGATACCTGTGGAGCAGGGCAGCAGAGGTGACAATGCGTGCTTCAAACTATTGGTGTCAGGTTCCAGTCAGCGCCGGAAAGTAAAGATGCACAGGACCTGCGGACACAGAAGCTAGCAAGCTGGCACAGGACCTATGGTCATGTGACTGCAAGGGGGCGGGGCTTAGCGTCCTGCTTTCAGATATGACAGGACACCATACAACAACTCAGATTCAGGCAAAATGGAGGTCACAACAGTACGGGCAAATGAGGCACAGGAGGGACAAACAGATGGGTGGTCAGACAAAGCCAAAGGTCATACACAAAAGGGCGACGTGGTACAAAGGGGGCGAGCAGAGAGAAGTTGGGTCACAAACAGAGAGTCATACACGAGAGGTAGCGCAGTACAAGATGGGCAGGCAGAACTCGTAACAGGGACAGAACCGGATCAAAACCAAACAAGCAAGCAAGATATCAGGCACAAGGCACACGTACGCACAAGGTGAACTAACTCAGCCGAGGGCAGGAGTATAACTGACACCGGACCTAGGTCCAGTGAGCATTAAATAGCCGCCCTCTGCCAGAGAGAGGCGGAACAATTAACCCCCAGTCTGATCAGGACGGGCCAAAGCGAAACCCCGTCCTGGATCATGACAGGAATAATAAATATATCATAAAGATCATAGAGCCATCACAACAAAAATAGTCTTACCCGGATACTAATGGCGATGCCCTGGAGCCTGCACCCACCCAATGCATGTTTCGGCATTGCCTTCGTCAGGGGGCATGACCAAGTAAAAAAAGGTGAAGTATTTAAAAGAGGAGGCGACCAATGAACACACTAAAATACATAGCCGGTGAGGACCCAGAAGTGACGTCAAATACGTCACACACAGTACAGAGAATAGACGGCGCAGGAGCGGAAATGACATCTTTACCATCATGCATAGCGAGGATCCCCAGTGACGTCAGCCCCATCATCCACTGCGATAAAGAATCGCCCTTACGCCCATACATTTTAGCCACTGCAATAAAGGAAGTCACAAAAAAGTGTGCCCGCCCACAGTAACCATCATTCACCGCAATACAGAGGCACCATTTAGCCCATACATTATAGCCTGTGCAATTGTATAACATAAAGAGAGTCACAAAGTTTATACACCCACAGCGGCCATCGATCACTATAATAGAGTAGCTCAAATAGTGAAAATAGTGCCAAATGGCAAGTATAAAAAGAGCGGCACAGTCACATTTATGATAGCACATTTTAAAAAAAGTACCTGAACATTCAGTGAGACAGTGAGACATACATCTTCTGCGACAATTACATTATAGATTTACTATATATATACATATAGATCATGACCATAACTTAACGAGCATGACCATAAGTTAACGCATGCAAAGTCGCACCCACTGGTCTGAACTGTGGATTCCGAGTCAACAAGACTCAGAATATCACTGGACAGAAAAAAGGGAGAGGCCGGCATGCGTATATGGTCCTCAAGTACCCAGATGCCATATATAGATCTTAAATAGCCAATCAATGTATATAGACCATAAAGATAACATATATGTACCATAGATAGTATAAGTAGATACATGGTTGGCAAAAGACATGTCTCCAAACTAAATGTACAATACATGTTGCCATTCAAATGGATATATCTACCAAGGATAGTTATAAGTAGTTACCTGATTGGCAAACGACATATCACAAAAAGTAAGTATACAGTACACCACTCAAGAATTACAATGTAGATAGAAAACAATCATCGTAATTACAAAGACATAGTAACATCACACAGGCTCAACAAAGATGAGGAAGGTCAAAGCAGGCGATCTGGTCACAAATTGCTGGGTGTTCATTTCAATATCAGAGTAGAGACAGGGAGAAGTCAGCATAATGTAGATAGAGTCTGAATATGTAAACATGATCACAGAAGCCTTAAGAGAAATAAAAACAAAAAATTAAAAAATTAGAAAAAATATTAAAAAATACACATGCAAAAGATGGAAAAAAGCCAAAAGGCAGTGCCAGATACAAAGTATATATTTACAAGACCAATAAATCACAAAAAGGGGGCAAAACTAATGCCCTCCTTAAGTCCATTGGGTTGCAATGTTTTCAAAGTATAAATCCAACGTGACTCCAACTGGGCCAATTTTTGTGAAATTTTTCCACCACGAGTTCCGGGGTCGATACAGTCGATACCCGTAACCCGCAAAAGAGAAGAGTCACAACCGTGGGTGAACCAGAAATGGCGGGGAATGGTCTTGAGTACAGATGGATCAGTTTGACCTAAGGCAGCAGAGATACCCAATACATGCTCTCTTGTTCGCACCTTAAGGGGTCGGGTAGTAAGGCCCACATAGATCAAACCACATGGGCATGTGGCAAAATAGATAACATTACGTGTGATGCAAGTAATGCACTTCTTAATATTGTATGTCATAGACCTATCAGAGTTAAAGAATGTATTACATTTCTCAATATTCGGACAGGCCACACACCTGCCACATGGAGCACATCCATTTCTCACAGGGAAGGAGTCCAAAAACATAGGTTTAGGATTACCCACATGAGGCTATGTACCAGGGAATCACAAAGATTCCTGGAGCGGCGAGTGGTGATTACTGGTCTATTCGAAATATATTTGGCTAACACGGGGTCAGCCAATAAAATAGGCCAGGATTTATTGAGGGCATCCCTCACCTGTGAGAAGCGTGCATGATGATCCATAACAAAACGCACCAAATTATCTTGTTTCCTCTCAGGTGTGTTATAAATCAGATCATTATGGGAATAGTTTTTAGCACGATTATATGCCATTTTGTCCATTCTATGGCTATATCCACATTCATAGAACCTAGCCATAAGCTCCCGTTTCTCAAAAATTTCCTTAGTGGAACAGATCCTACGCAAGCGTAGAAACTGCCCAGTAGGTATTGATTGAATCATATGCCTAGGGTGTGCAGAAGAGGCGTGCAATAATGTATTAGTAGATGTGGGCTTTCTATACATATCCATCTGCAGTATACCGTCACCCCCTCGGCTGACCAGAACATCAAGAAATTCAATCCTTGAACTATCAAATTGATAGGTAATATGTATATTACGATCGCTGTCATTCAAAGATTTCATGAAAATGTGAAGAAGATCAATAGATCAGTACATCAAGTCTGAAGTTGCCACTGCAAGATTCACCACAACGCACATCTCAGTATGTTAATGAACTTCCTGATCTTTGCAAACTATAACCAAGAACACAACACATCCAGTGAAGCAAGTGTGAGTCATCATGAGGCTCAGCTTCAGGAAAACGTGGAGCAAAACAACTCCGCTAATGACTATCTTACCCCTCACCAGGTAACCAACGTGAATCACCTTGCTGACACACCGCACATCAGACCAAAGCAATATGACACCGGCTGGCGCCACCCTGAAGATACTAACAGGTATGAACGCACCTCACATCACTATCAGGGTGACCCATCACCAGTATACTCTGCTAACAACCGGTTCACAACAGAATTTGCTAAGTTCTTTACACAACGTGATCTGGTTGCCAAGGGACTCATGAAATTCACTGACCACGCTGAAGGTTACAGAGCTTGGAAAGCTTCTTTCCAAAATGTCACTAGAGACTTGGGGCTACAACACAGGGAAGAGATAGACCTCTTAGTCAAATACCTAGGAGAGGAGTCAGTCAAACATGCAGTAAGGATCAGATACATTAATATAAACCACCCTCAAATTGGCCTCAAAGAGATATGGAAGAGGCTGGATGAGTATTACGGCTCAGCAGAGGTAATAGAGAAAGAATCGATAATTTTCCTAAAATATCTAACAAAGGTTTCCAGAAACTTAGAGAACTAACCCTATAGTCCAAAACTTGCCCTACAATCTACAGGAGAGGTGACTCACACATGGTTCCACGTACAAATACAAACACAGTGTTCCATTCCCTCCCTTCTTTGTTTTTGTAGACTTTATACATAGAGATGAAAAATATTCAGGATTGAGAGTCCTCAGTAGTTGATACCTTTTAATGGCTAACTGAAAAGATGGTGTAATACATTGCAAGCTTTCGAGACTACTCAGGTCTCTTCATCAGGCTAGACTAATACAAAATCTGAAGTCACATATTTATGCACAATACAGCCTAGAAAAAATGCAATAGATAAGACAAGTGACGTGAAGCAGAACTATCAATATGGGAGAGGGAGAAACATAAATATAAACATTGGACCAGTTCATAGATAAGGAGTCTGGATGTTTTATGGTCCTCTGATTGGGGTCTAGTTCTGTGTTGCCCCGCAAGGTTTTAAAAGGAAATTCCTTAATTGATGTAAAAAGACATAAATCCATGCGACACATTCATTCCAGCACTGAGAGTGTCAAAGTTCGTCATAAATTTGTACTCCCAAACTCGTCTCTCTCTCTGAGATGTGAAGTTACCTTTCAATACCAGTAATTTCATATCCATGCTGCTGTGATCAGGGATACAGAAATGTTTTGCCACAGGTAGATCCATTCTTTTTTCTCTTATTGTGTGACGATGAGCATTCATCCTTGTTCTAAGCTTTTGCCCTGTCTCCCCCACATACAGACCCCCAGTTGGACATTTAGTACAAATAATTAAGTACACCACATTAGATGTAATGCAGGTGAAAGTACCTGGGATCTTGTAGTCCTGATGTGAGTTGGGGATCTTTATCTTGTCCGTGGTCATTATAAATGGACAGGTTTTACATTTTTTCTGGTTGCAAGGAAAGGTTCCTGCAGGTGTTGGAAAGGACAGGGAGCTTCTGACAATGATGCTTCTTAAATTTGGGGGCTGCCTAAAACATAAAACATAAAACATAAAACATCCAGACTCCTTATCTATGAACTGGTCCAATGTTTATATTTATGTTTCTCCCTCTCCCATATTGATAGTTCTGCTTCACGTCACTTGTCTTATCTATTGCATTTTTTCTAGGCTGTATTGTGCATAAATATGTGACTTCAGATTTTGTATTAGTCTAGCCTGATGAAGAGACCTGAGTAGTCTCAAAAGCTTGCAATGTATTACCATCTTTTCAGTTAGCCATTAAAAGGTATCAACTACTGAGGACTCTCAATCCTGAATATTTTTCTATCCACTGGCTAACACGGTACAAAGATATACATCTTTCCTGTACATAGAGATGAGCGATTTTGCCTTTTTTCGGGTCAAGTCGGGTTTCATGAAACCCGACTTTCTCAAAAGTCGGGTCGAATGCAATCGGCCGATTATCGTGAAAAGTCGAAGGCCGACTGAAACACGAAACCCAATGCAAGTCAATGGGGAACCAAGGTTGGCAGGGAGTGGATGACAGGAAACACACCTACAGTGCACATTTTAATGCCAAAAACATCAATTTCTTTTACTTAAGCTTGTCAACCTTAATTTTCTTTAAACTAATAGTTAGGCATTGAAAACTGGGGGTTATTTGGCTAAAGTTGTGGGGGGGGGTAGGGCTGGCTCCAGATTTTCGTGGGCTCAGGGCCAAAGAGTGTCAATGGGCTCCTTTAACACATGCCACAATTCATGATCCTCTGATACGGCAGAGAAATAGCGGTATAGTACAATGAAAAATCTCACTGCACTTGGACTGTTTAGACAGAGGGCGTACAGATGTGGTAAGTATTTCAATTTTGCAAGTGCTGGTGCCCTGAGTAAGCAGGGGGGGCTCACTCGTGGGCGGTGGTACTGGCACAGGGCCCCTCATAGTACGCCTGTGTGTCTGACAGCTGGTGTGCACCCCCACAGTCAGAGACACTTGATTGTACTATGAGGGACCTTGTGCCAGTGCCGTTGCCCAAGAGTGGGCCCACCCACCTGTCCAGGGCAACGGCACTCACATGGGTGCGTGTGCCAGGTGGTGACCCCGACCCTGTGGGGGGAGGCAGCCCAGTTAGGGAGGTGGAAAAAATGGCATACGTTGATGTTGGACATTCAGCAGCTGCAAATGGAGTAATTGGAGAAGTCCGTGGAAGAGGAGGACAAAAGCGAGCCATTTTTCTGGCAACCTACGTGTCAGCAGGGGAGGGTGGGACAAAATCCAATGCATGGTTCATTTTAATGAAGGTTAGATCATCAACATTTTGGGTCGACAGATGGGTCCTTTTTTCTGTAAGGATTGATCCAGCAGCACTGAAGACTCGTTCAGATAACACACTAGCAGCAGGGCAAGCGAGCTCCTGTAAGGCATATTGTGCCAATTCAGGCCAGATGTCAAGTTTACTGGCCCAATAGTCAAAGGGGAATGACTGGTGAGGGAGAACATCGATATGGGAGAAGTAGTTTGTTACCATAGTTGACAACTGCTGTCTCCTGTCACTTTCAATCGATGCAGTATTACCAGTCGTGTGAGCAGTACTTGAAAAATCAGTCCACAACATGGTCATGAAACCCCTGTGTCCAACGCCACTTCAGCTGTGTGCACCATGAACACCTCTTCTATGTTGCCCCCTACGGCTTGTTCGAGAAACATCACCGCCGCTGTGTGCTGGGAATGCCTCAAACAAACGGTTTACCAGAGTTGCTTGTTTGTTAGCCAATATTAGCTCTAGGTTCTCCTGTGGCATGATGTTTTGGAATTTGCCTTTATAGCTTGGATCCAGGATGCTGGCCAACCATTAGTCGTCATCGTTCATCATTTTGGCAATGCAAGGCATAATCAGACATGTGGGCGAATGTTCCAGGTGTCAATGATGCACTGCGAGTGCTGGGTGGAGGAGCACTTTCTTGCAAATCAACATCCCTCCAGTCATGCACAAACACTGAACCTGACCTTGCCACGCCAACATTTTTTCTTGCCCCCTGAGAAGCATCCTCCTCCCCAAAATAATCATCCCCATCATCCTCCTCCTCCTCTTCCTCTTCTTCCTCCATCTCGTCCATGAGACTTCCCTGAGCAGACAATGGCTGACTGTCATCAAGGCTTCCCTCCTCCTCTTCCTCCTCAGCTGCAGACGCCTGCTCCTTAATGTGCGTCAAAGTTTGCATGAGCAGACGCATAAGTGGGATGCTCATGCTTATAATGGCGTCGTCTGCGCTTACCAGCCGTGTGCATTCCTCAAAACACTGAAGGACTTTACAGAGGTCTTTCAGCTTCGACCACTGCACACCAGACAACTCCATGTCTGCCCGCAAACTGCCTGACCGTGTATCCTCCCACAAATGAATTACAGCCTGCCTCTGTTCGCACAGCCTCTGAACCATGTGCAGGGTGGAGTTCCACCTTGTTGGAACCTCGATAATTAGGCGGTGCTTGGGAAGGTGGAGCAATCGCTACAGCTTCTGCATACGACTGGAGTGTACGGGCGACCGGCGGATGTGGGAGCACAGTCTTCGCACCTTATGGAGCAGGGCTGTTAACTCCGGATAATTATTGAGGAAGCACTGCACCACCAGGTTCAAGGTGTGAGCCAGGCAAGGTATGTGTCTGAGTTTTGAAAGGGCTATGGATGCCACAAAATTCCGTCCGTTATCACTAACTACCTTGCCTGCCTCAAGATGTAGACTGCCCAGCCATGACTCAGTTTGTCACTGCAAGTAGTCGGCCAGTACCTCCGCGGTGTGTTTGTTGTCGCCCAAACACATCATCTTCAACACAGCCTGCTGACACTTACCACAAGCTGTTCGATAGTGGGACACCTTGTGTGCAACACTGGCAGCTGCGGATAGAGTGCTTGTGCGACTGCGCTCTGTGGATGAGCTTTCGCTTCTGGAGGAGGAGGAGGGTCGAACGCCTACAGCCAACTGTTTCCTATACCGTGGGCTAGGCAGCACTGTCCCACTGCCGCAGTCCCCTGTGGACCCTGCATCCACCACATTAACCCACTGCGCAGTGATGGACATGTAATGGCCCTGGACATGCCTACTGGACCATGCATCTGTTGTGAGGTGCACCTTTCCACTCACTGATTGCTTGAGTGCATGGACAATGCGGTCTTTCACATGCACGTGGAGGGCTGGGATGGCTTTTCGCGAAAAGAAGTGCCGACTGGGTAGGTCATAGAGTGGTACTGCGTTGGCCATGAGCTTGAGGAAAGCTTTGATTTCAACCAACCGGTAGGGCATCATCTCTAACGAGATTAGTTTGGCAATGTGGGCGTTCAAAGCCAGTGTACGTGGATGAGAGGATGAGTACTTTCTTGTCCTACTCAGAGTCTCTGGTAGGGTGAGCTGGACTTGAGAGCTGCATATGGTGGAACTAGTGGTGGACATGGCGGACTGAGAGAGGGTTGATGATGGTGATGGTGTTGGTGGTGTTGCTGATGGCCTAGATTCAGTCTTTCGTAGCAATAACATTGTGATTCCATGACTGCTTTGCCCTTGCGACGAGACCTCGACATTTGCTGCTGGTGGTGTGCTAACCGTTTGGCTTACAGTGGGCGAAGCGATGTAGCGTTGCTGACTACCTTCATTTGGAGCAGGTGCACATGTGGTACTTGAGGTTTGGTAGTCCGTCCACGCTTGCAAGTGCATGGTGGTTAAATGTCTAAGCATGCAACTGGTATTCAAATTTCTCAGATTTTTCCCTTGGCTAAAGGTCTTTGGGCACTTCTTACAGATAGCTTTTGCCTGATCATTAGGATTTTGTTCAAAAAAGTGCCACACTGCACTCTTCCTACTATGGAAGACATTTTGAGGCCTTGCACGCTGTGCTAATTTGACCGTCTGGCCAAGCTGTCCTGCAACTCTTTTGGTTTTTGTAACACGTTTTTGGACTGCTGCGGTCCTGCCAGATAACAGCTGTTGCGATGTCGTTGCCTGCTGCGGATCCTCCTCCTCCTCTTCTGAGCTATTGGCAGCGCCACCCTCTTCCCCCAATGGATGCCAATCTGGGTCAACAACTGGGTCATCCATCACCTCCTCTTCAATTTCATGTGCACCTTCCTCTGTCACCGCGTAAGGTGGTATAGTATGCGGGAAGGGGCACCTGAGTTTCATCAGGGTCTGATTCTGCCTCAGTACACTGCGAGGACAATGTAGTGCTCTGAGTGAATGTACCAGCATAAAAATCTAGAAGTGGCTGTGCATCAGTGCACTCCATGTCAGATTAATCTTGGACTGGGAAATTCACGATTTGGCTTGATAACCCAGGCATGGTATGTGAAAAGAGCTCCGGAGTAATCTTTAGTGTGGCCTGCCGCATCCTTCACTTTTGGTAGGGGTGAAGGACAAAAGGAAAGGTGTTGTTCCTGACCAGGAGCCTCCACTGACGACTCAGTGCTTTTATTTTTTGAAATTTCAGAAGAGGAGGCGACAGAGCTGGAGGCTGTGTCAGCAATGAAAGCCAAAACTTGTTCCTGAAGCTCCGACTTTAAAAGCGGTTTACCTACTCCCAGAAAAGAGAGCGTTCGAGGCCTTGTGGAGCCAGACGATGACGCAGGCTCAACACCTCCTGCCTTCGGTGCTATTGTGCTTTTGCTACTACCAACAGATGCACCACCAACACCACCACCACCAGGACCAGCTGGCAACCCCGCCCACTTCCACGGCCTCTTCCACCATACTTCCTCATTTTTGTGAAAATGTACCCAAAATACCACCAGCTATATGGTACTGTAAAACAAGGTAGAAGGTGTATATAGTATTGGTGAGAATTTGAAACTCACTAGAGATTTGAGGACGCTGAACTAGTATCTCAGGGCCAGTAGAGATTACACCTCAATGTAACAGGCTGAAATTGGATAGTGTATGACAAGGTGGAGGGTGTATATAGTATTGGTGAGAATTTGAATCTCACTATAGATTTGAGGACGCTGAACTAGTATCTCCGGGCCAGTAGAGATTACACCTCAATGTAACAGGCTGAAATTGGATGGTGTATGACAAGGTGGAGGGTGTATATAGTATTGGTGAGAATTTGAATCTCACTAGAGATTTGAGGATGCTGAACTAGTATCTCAGGGCCAGTAGCGATTACACCTCAATGTAATAGGCTGAAATTGGATGGTGTATGACAAGGTGGAGGGTGTATATAGTATTGGGGAGAATTTGAATCTCACTAGAGATTTGAGGACACTGAACTAGTATCTCAGGGCCAGTAGAGATTACACCTCAATGTAACAGGCTGAAATTGGATAGTGTATGACAAGGTGGAGGGTATATATAGTATTGGTGAGAATTTGAATCTCACTTTAGATTTGAGGACGCTGAACTAGTATCTCAGGCCCAGTAGAGATTACACCTCAATGTAACAGGCTGAAATTGGATGGTATATGACAATGTGGAGGGTGTCTATAGTGAGGAAGGAAGCCACTCGGGAGGAGTGGGGATCCCTGGAAGAAGGGATGGAGGAAGGAGTGCTGCAGCTGCCTCAGTGACCTGAGCCAGCTGGCACGGGAAAGGAAAGGAAAGAAGGAGAAGGACGTTGACCTGAAACCTGAGCTTCCATAGAAGGGAAAGGACAAGTACGGAACATAGGAGTAAAAGGGAACCCAGAGGACGTGGGTTAGAGGAAGAACCCTGCCTAGAAGTTCTAAGCGCAAGGCCGGGGCCCGGTCCCCGAGGTTGTATGAACACTAATGGTTCTGCAGCAGACACCGGTGGAGTAGTGAGCTGTAAATACACTATTCCCATCTAAGACTTGAGGGCACAACAGCAATACGGATAGAGAGCCGGGACTTAGGAGTAGAAAGTCCCCGAAGCAGGCTACAGCTGTCTGCCGTGCAAGTAGAGTTCTTGGGACAGGAGGAACTCCAGTGTAACACGGTACTGGAGATCTTCACACTTAAAGGCGCTATAGAGAAGACGTTCAGGAAAGGCACATAAGTTGGCGGAGTGTGGAAGGGAGCTTTCCATCTTGCCTGGAGGTTGACTGAGTCCCTGACCCAGAGGACACGGCACAGAAGCGGGCACTACAGACTGTGAGTAAAGCTTTTGAACTACATACCCTGGTGTCCTCCATTCCTTCCTGCGTCCGTCCGCCTGACACTGCTACATCCCCTGCGTCGGACGCTACACCATCTAAGTGTCTCCACATCTACACTGCCCTGAGACAACAGCCCTGCCTATGTAGGGCTATACCACCCTTGCTGCACATCATCTGTCCCAGAGGATCTGTCTGCAGCGTCGGCTTAACACCTCCCTTGCCGAACACCACAGGTGGTGTCACAAACTATTCATTTAATAACAATCACATCTTCCTATTACTTGGGCGCCCAGGGCCACGGTCCGGGTCACTGCCGCTGTGACACATCCCACTGATACCGTCCCGGTACTGAGTACCCCACGGCCCTGGGAGGGTGACCCAATTACACCTCAATGTAACAGGCTGAAATTGGATGGTATATGACAATGTGGAGGGTGTCTATAGTATTGGTGAGAATTTGAATCTCACTAGAGATTTGAGGACGCTGAACTAGTATCTCAGGGCCAGTAGAGATTGCACCTCAATGTAACAGGCTGAAATTGGATGGTGTGTGACAAGGTGGAGGGTGTATATAGTATTGGTGAGAATTTGAATCTCACTAGAGATTTGAGGACGCTGAACTAGTATCTCCGGGCCAGTAGAGATTACACCTCAATGTAACAGGCTGAAATTGGATGGTGTATGACAAGGTGGAGGGTGTATATAGTATTGGTGAGAATTTGAATCTCACTAGAGATTTTAGGACGCTGAACTAGTATCTCAGGCCCAGTAGAGATTACACCTCAATGTAACAGGCTGAAATTGGATGGTGTTTGACAAGGTGGAGGGTGTATATAGTATTGGTGAGAATTTGGATCTCACTAGAGACTTTAGGAGGCTGACAATGATACTCTCAGTCCAAGTATGGACGCAGGCAGCCTAATAAGCAGGACTGCTGCACACAAAAGGGTGGAAAAATGAACGCTTGGTAACGGTGCAGAAAAGAGGAAGAAAAGTATTTTTGCTTTTAAAAAAGCAGTTTGCACAGCAGTGTGCAAACAGCAATGCAGCTATCAGGGAGCCTTATAAGGCAGCCTAATAACCATCAGAGCTGATGCACAAAAATAGAGCCTCTCCTGTCACTGCACACAAACTGTTGTGTTGTAAGTGGAAATCGCTAACAGCAGAAGCAGTTTTTTGGTTCTTCTTCCCTGCCTAACGCTCTCCCTTATTCTGAATCAGCAGCCGCAACCTCTCCCTAATGCTAAGATCGGTAGAAGTAAGATGGCGGTCGGCGTGCATGCCCTTTTATAGCCCCTGTGACGCCACACAAAGGAAGCCAATCACTTGCATGCCCTTCTCAAAGATGGTGGTGACCGATGCCTATGTCATCGCGTTGCCCACAGTGTGCGTCCTCCATCATTGGCTGAAAAATGGCGCTGGAAGCATCATTTGAAACGCGACTTTGGCGCTCTGGTCGCCAACCTCGTAGCCGACATCACGCTATGGTCAGGTTTCGTTTCATGAAACCCGACTTCAGCGAAAGTCACCGACTTTTGAATTTGACCGACCCGTTTCGCTCAACTCTATTTATACACGAACAAGCACCAATCAGAAATGATCCCAGCTTTGATTTTCCAATGTCATATGCCCCACCATCACCAGCTGCAAATCGACGCAGAATGTCTGTGGCAGTGCACAAGACTTATGTTTCTTCTCCAAGTTCCAATTACAGGTTTGCTGGCCGCTCTCAATCAGAGACAAAGGTACAGGACCTTGACAAGCAGTGCCTGCTCCATCAGAAGCCTCATCCTCTCCTGAAATGGAGAGCCTTCTTCCTGAAAGAGAATGGTATCTGCTACATGTGCTGCTTATCCACAACTCATCTGGCCAAGGATTGTAAGGTCAGTGTAAAATGCACAGCATGTGGCACCACAGATCATAACACTGCTCTACACCCTGGCCCTGCTCCATGGAGTGCACAAAACACGCCAGCTGACAGTGAGCATGGCGGGGAGGAAAGGAACACTGATGCAGCTACGCCAGAGATCACTTCACAATGTACTGAAGTCTGTAAAGGGACAATAGACAGTAGGTCCTGTTCAAAAATATTCCTCATCAGAGTGTACCCAAAGGGTCATAGAGACAAAGCTGTAAGACTGTATGCTATCTTGGATGATCAAAGTAATCGATCCTTGGCTAGATCAATATTCTTTGACCTATTCAACATCAAAGGGCTAAGCACTCCCTACTCATTAAAGACATGTGCAGGTACTGTGACAACAGCAGGTAGGAAAGCTGCTGACTACCAAATTGAGTCCTTAGACAGACAATTCTGCTTACCACTACCTACAATCATCGAGTGTAATCAGATCCCAGACAACAGATCTGAAATACCTACGCCGGATGTGGCAATCCATCACGCTCACTTAAAACGCATAGCACACCTTTTACCGGAACTCAACCATCAGGCTCAGATAATACTGCTGTTGGGAAGAGATATCCTACAGGTCCATAAAGTGAGAAGTCATATAAATGGATTCCACAATGCTCCCTATGCCCAAAAGATAGACCTCGGATGGGTCATAATAGGAAACGTATTCTTGGGACACATGCACGCCCCATCTTCTGTGACAAGTATGTTAACAAATACATTGGAGAAAGGACGCCCATCTCTGTTTCAACCTTGCAACAACGAGTTCCATGTCAAGAAACTACCCCACAGCATCCAACTACCCAATCATTTAATAGACTTTACTCATGACAGCAGTATGTTGTCAGGAAGCTATGAGGATCATTTCGTGTGCACAGTCTTCCAGAGAACTAAGCAAGACAACCAAGTAGCAATGTCGGTAGAAGACAAATTGTTCTTAGAGGTAATAGACAAGGGACTTGTGAAAGATGAGACCAACAGCTGGGTCGCACCTCTTCCCTCCAGAACCACAGACCACGTCTACCGAACAACAGAAATCAAGCATTAAAATGTTTCTCCTCTCTCAAACATAATCTGCAAAAGAAACCAGAGATGAAAGATCACTTTTTCTCCTTTATGTCAAAGATTTTTGTGAACTGCCACGCAGAACTAGCTCCCACTCTCAAAGACTCTGAAGAATGCTGATTCCTACCCATGTTTGGAGTATACCACCCTAAGAAACCGGGCCAGATTAGAGTGGTGTTTGACTCCAGTGTTAAGTTTGATGATGTCTCCCTGAATGATGTTCTACTGACAGTACCAGATCTCAATAGCAAACTGCTGGGAGTACTTATGCACTTCCTGTTAGGACGGCGGAACGCACCAAATATAAAATAACAGGAGGTGCGTTCACCGCCCGGAGTCCACCGTGCGGTAGGTGACAAGACCGCTGCTGAACAATGGCAGATGCACCTAAGCAATGAGGTACTGCGCTCGGGTTAACGTCACCCGAACGCTAAGAACGGCTCTGTTCTGGCACAGAATCGCAAGAGGCAATGTGATGCCGAGATGCGGCTCTGTTAATGTCACAGAGGCCTGCGTGTGGCGTCGCAACAGCAACCAAGAGTAGCTGCGGTTAGTGCAGCGCAGCGGCAGGTAAAGCCGCAGACGTCGGCGCTGAGACACAGGCGCCGACGGACGCTAGTGTAGGCGAGGATCACGTGGCGTGTAGCTTGCCACAAGCTGAGACTGACTATCCAACTCCCTGTCACCATTCATAATATCCGAGGGAAGGGGTTTCATAATGCGTCAGTCACCAGTCCACACATCCGTCACCATACACACACAGCATAATATGCTACACTAGCGCATCGCCGAGCCGCCATGCCGGCTTTTTATAGCGATGCGCTTCCGGGACCTTCCATTAGCTTGGGAAGGACCAATCAGATCTGACGTAGGACCTGAGCATGTGACCCCTGCTCTCCAGTGAGAGGTCAAGTTGCGAGCATGCCCATTAGCACGGCATGAGGACTTAGCCTCAGGAGCAGTTCCCTGCAGAGCAGGTTGCGCTGCTATTGCTGCACCAGAAGTGGCAGCAACATCCAGGCTGTCAGAGCGAGTCTGAGCAGCAAGCCTGGCTCGCTGTGTTTGCTGAGCAACACCCAGAGCGGTCGAGGAAGAATGGGAGACCGCAGGATGTCTGGCTCTGGATTCCCGCTGTGCAGTGCCAGGAATCTGACGCCTAACATTACCCCCCCCCCCCCCCCCCCAAGGGTGCGTTCAACAGCCGTGACTAGGAGCGGTGCATGAATATTCTCCACCGGCTCCCAGGTCTGAGCCTTGGGACCATGACCCTTCCAGTCCACCAAATCGAACTTTTTGCCACGGACAAACCTGCGCCCCCGATGGCGTTAACCTCATACTCGTCAGACGATAAGTCTGATGACCCGGTGGATGGCTCAGAAAACCGGACTATGTGAACTGGTTTGAGGAGGGACACATGAAACACGTCCGATATGGCCAAATATGGAGGAAGAGCCAGGCGGTAGACCACTGAGCTAAGTCGCTGGAGGACCTTGAATGGTCCAATGTATCGTGGTGCAAACTTGGGAGACTCGACCCGCAATTTAATGTTCCGGGTGGAGAGCCACACCATGTCGCCAGGGGAGAAGCTTGGCGTGTGTCGGCGGACGCCCTCATCCTTTCTTTAGATGCCCGGATAGCATCCTGAGTGCGATCCCAAATGTCCCGGGCCTCCACTGCCCAGTCTGCCACCCTGGAGTCATTGGAGGACACCGGCATTGGGACAGGGACGCGTGGGTGTTGACCATAATTTAGGAGAAAGGGCGTCTGACCAGTGGAGTCGGCCACCGCATTGTTTAGGGCAAATTCAGCCCAAGGCAGCAAGGATGCCCAGTCACCCTGCCTGGCAGAGACAAAATGTCGTAGATAGGTGACCAAGGTCTGATTGGCCCTTTCGACCAAGCCATTCGTCTCGGGATGGTAGGAGGAGGACAGATTTAGCTCGATGCTGAGTAAGCTGCAAAGCTCCCTTCAAAAACGAGACGCAAACTGGGGATCTCGGTCACTTATGATTTTGTCCGGCATACCATGTAAACGGAATACATGCTTAATGAACAGGACGGCCAGACCTCGGGCGGAAGGTAGGCGTGCGAGTGGCACCAGATGTACCATTTTGGAAAAATGATCGGTAACCACCCAGATGACCGTACTGCCACTGGACTTGGGCAGGCCAACTATAAAGTCCATGCCCACCATTTCCCATGGTCTATCCGCTACTGGCAGGGGAAACAAGAGCCCCGCCGGCCTCTGTCTAGAGGGCCTGTTCCGGGCACACGAGACGCATGCTTTCACATATGCCTTGACGTCTCGAGCCATATGTGGCCACCAGTATGACCTTGCCAGGAGCTCGGTGGTCAGTTTATTACCAAAATGGCCACCTAGCCTGGAGGAATGTGCCCAGGCAAGAACCTCCGGCCATAGCCGAGGGGGCACCAAGGTCTTGCCTGGCGGTACCGACTCGGGAGCGATAGGAGCCACGGTCGTAAAACTCTCCGGAGGGAGAATTAACCGGGGCTCAGCTTCTCCTTCTTCCGCTGAGACCACCGAGCGCGAGAGGGCATCTGCTCGGATGTTCTTCTCCCCGGAGAGGTAGTGCAGGGTGAAGCGGAAGCGAGAGAAGAAGAGCGACCACCTGGCCTGATGGGAATTCAGGCGTTGCGCCGTCTGAAGATAGACCAGGTTTTTGTGGTCCGTGAACACCTGAAAGGGGAACCGGGCTCCCTCCAGGAGATGTCTCCACTCGGAGAAAGCCAATTTCATGGCCTGCAGCTCCCTGTCGCCGATGGAGTAATTTTTCTCCGCCGGTGAAAAGGTCTTAGAATAGAAGAAGCAGGGATGCTTCCGACCTTGAGCATCCTTTTGGTAAAGGACTGCTCCTGCACTGATGGAAGAAGCGTCTACCTCAAGGATAAACGGCTTATCCACATCGGGACGGTGTAAAATGGGAGCGCCTGCAAAGTGGGACTTTATGGAGGAAAAAGCCTTAGAAACCTGTTCGGTCCACGCCTTAGGATTAGCTCCTTTTTTTGTGAGAGCAACCAAAGGAGCTACCAGAGTGGAGAAGTGGGGTATAAACTGACGGTAATAATTAACGAACCCCAAAAAGCGCTGCACCGCTTTAAGAGAATGGGGTTCCTGCCAGTCCATAACCGCTTGCAGTTTTGCCGGATCCATAGCCAACCCCTGGGCGGAGATGACATAGCCCAGAAATGGCAAGGACTCCTGCTCAAACTGACACTTCTCCAGCTTGGCGAACAGGGAATTCGCCCGCAGGCGGTCGAATACCCTGCAGACATCTTTCCGGTGGGTGGGAAAATCTGGCGAAAAGATGAGGATGTCGTCCAGATAGACCACCACCGAGGTAGAAAGCATGTCACGGAAGACGTCGTTGATGAAGTCCTGGAAGACAGCGGGCGCATTACAAAGGCCGAAGGGCATGACCAGATATTCATAATGGCCATCCCGAGTATTAAAAGCTGTCTTCCATTCGTCTCCCTCGCAAATATGGATCAGGTTGTATGCACCTCATAGGTCTAGCTTTGTGAATAACCGTGCCCCACGCAACCTGTCGAACAACTCGGAGATCAACGGGAGAGGGTACTTATTCTTTACCGTGATGGCATTGAGACTCCGGTAGTCGATACAGGGACGTAACTCTCCGCTCTTCTTCTGAATGAAGAAGAAGCCTGCCCCAGCCGGTGACACCGACTTCCTGATAAAGTCCCGTGCCAGGTTCTCCCGGATATATTGGGACATTCCCTCTGTCTCCGGAAGAGACAATGGGTAGACACATCCTCGAGGAGGTTCTGTGCCCAGCAGGAGGTCAATCGGGCAATCATAGGGACGGTGAGGCGGGAGTGTCATACTGATGGTAAGGTTCAGGAAGCGTGGAGAGATCTGCAGGCAGCTCTGTAGAGGCTACCTGATGACTGTCCCTTAGACACCTACCATCGCAGTCCTTGCTCCAGCCCAGTATTCTCCCCGATGCCCAATCAATGTGAGGGGAGTGACAGCGAAGCCAGGGAACCCCGAGGAGTACCTGATCAATGCCTTGAGGCATAATAAGCAAGGATAGGGTCTCCCGATGTGAGGGGGACATGGTGAGACTGAGTGGGACCGTCTGATGGGTCACTTGAGACGGCAATGGTGCCCCATCCACCACCCTGATGGTCAGAGGTTGTGGGAGTAATACCAGGGGGATAGAGTGACTCTGGGCGAAACTCGAGGACATAAAGTTCCCTTCGGCCCCGGAGTCCAGAGTAACCTCTGCCTCCCAGGTGGAGGAACCATTATCCAGAGTACCCCGGAATACCGGCTTAGGCGAAAAGGACTCCATCTGGGACTGGCCACCACCTACAACCATGGAACGGGGTCGTCCCTTTGCCCGCTGAGGACATGTGCCAGCCGAGTGGCCAAAGTTTCGGCAGTGATAACAGCGCACAGAGCCCCGCACCTGACGTGACTTAGTACCTCCATGGGCTCCATGAGATACCTCCATGGGCTCGATGGAGAGAGGCTCCTGAGCGGAATGGCTCAGCGGTTCGGTAAAGGTGGGGGCCAGGTTAATCTTACGTCTGGATTGAGTCCTCTCCAGCCCACGCTCCGTGAACCGGAGATCAATACGGGTGGAGACGGAGATCAATTCCTCCAGAGTTGTGGGAATATCTCGGGTGGCTAGAGCATCCTTGACGTGCTCGGCTAGGCTTCTCCAGAATACTGGGACTAACACTTTGTCCGGCCACTCCAGTTCGGAAGCCAATGTCCGAAACCGGACAGCATAATGGCTAACCGAGAGTGACCCTTGTGCTAACGCTAACAGTTGGAGAGCCGTATCGTGCGTGACCCGTGGTCCCAAGAAGACCTGCTTCAGAGCCGCGAGGAACTGAGCAGGCCCCTGAACCACGGGATCATCACGTTCCCACAACGGTGTGGCCCACTGCAATGCCCGGCCAGCTAACAAGGAGACAATAAAGCCCACCTTGGCCTGCTCTGTAGGAAACCGTGCAGCCAGCAACTCCAGGTGAATTGAGCACTGACTGACGAATCCCCTACAGGTGGCGCTTTCACCCAAAAACTTATCGGGGAGCGGGAGGGAAGAGATTGCTGGCGAGGGCAAAAGTGTGGGCACACGTGAGACGGCCTCAGCGACCGTCTGGGCGGCAGCTAGCGCAGCATTCGCAGCTGAGTTGGTGCTCTCGATAGCTGCCAACCTGCTCTCCAGCTGCCGAATGTAGCGCTGCAGCTGCTGCACGCCTGCCATTGTTAGCCAGACCCTGGCGCTAGTGTAATGTTAGGACGGCGGAACGCACCAAATATAAAATAACAGGAGGTGCGTTCGCCGTCCGGAGTCCACCGTGCGGTAGGTGAAAAGACCGCTGCTGAACAATGGCAGATGCACCTAAGCAATGAGGTACTGCGCTCGGGTTAACGTCACCCGAATGCTAAGAACGGCTCTGTTCTGGCACAGAGTCGCAAGAGGCAATGTGATGCCGAGACGCGGCTCTGTTAATGTCACAGAGGCCTGCGTGTGGCGTCGCAACAGCGACCAAGAGTAGCTGCGGTTAGTGCAGTGCAGCGGCAGGTAAAGCCGCAGACGTCGGCGCTGAGACACAGGCGCCGACGGACGTTAGTGTAGGCGAGGATCACGTGACGTGTAGCTTGCCACAAGCTGAGACTGACTATCCAACTCTCTGTCACCATTCGTAATATCCAGGGAAGGGGTTTCATAATGCATCAGTCACCAGTCCACACATCCGTCACCATACACACACAGCATAATATGCTACACTAGCGCATCGCCGAGCCGCCATGCGGGCTTTTTATAGCGATGCGCTTCCAGGACCTTCCATTAGCTTGGGAAGGACCAATCAGATCCGACGTAGGACCTGAGCATGTGACCCCTGCTCTCCAGTGAGAGGTCAAGTTGCGAGCATGCCCATTAGCACGGCATGAGGACTTAGCCTCAGGAGCAGTTCCCTGCAGAGCAGGTTGCGCTGCTATTGCTGCACCAGAGGTGGCAGCAACATCCAGGCTGTCAGAGCGAGTCTGAGCAGCAAGCCTGGCTCGCCATGTTTGCTGAGCAACACCCAGAGCGATCAATGAAGAATGGGAGACCGCAGGATGTCTGGCTCTGGATTCCCGCTGTGTAGTGCCAGGAATCTGACGCCTAACACTTCCATAAGGATTCCTTTGCCTTCATCACTGACATCCAGCAAATGTTCCATTGTTTCCTTGAGAGACAGGAACTTCCTAAGATTCTTCTGGTACAGAGACAATGATCCCACTAAAGAGGTCACAGAGTATCGCATGAGAGTGCACATCTTTGGCAATAGTCCTTCACCTGCAGTCGCTATTTATGGGCTCAAGAAGGAGAATCAGAATACGGATCAGATGTCAGACAATTCATAGAAAAGGACTTTTATGTTGATGACTGTCTGAAAGCCATGCCTTCAAATGAGACTGCCATCAGTCTTCGCAGGAGAGCCCAAGAGATGCTTGCTTGCTCTAACTGCAGGCTTCACAAAATAGCCTCAAACAGCCAAGAACTCATGAAAGCATTCCCTTCACAAGACTTGTGTAACGGTCTCAGAGACCTAGACCTGGGGTCAGACCCCACACCAATGCAACGCAGCCTCGGGCTTCTCTGGAATCTACAGTCAGACAATTTCACCTTTCAGGTCAGCCAGGAAGAAAAGCCTTTCACAGGCAGAGGTGTCCTGCCTACCATCAACAGCCTGTACGATCCTTTGGATTTCGCAGCTCCTGCTACTATACAAGGCAAAGCTATACTAAGAGACTTAACTAAGGAAGCATCTAACTGGGATGCACCTCTGCCACCTGATAAGAGAATCCAGTGGGAAGCATGGAAGAACTCTTTAGCAGCCCTCTCCAACCTGAATGTTCCAAGACCATATACCCCTGTGCCGTCTACAGAAATACAAAGCCAAAGACTGTACGTATTTGCAAATGCTTCTGTCAAAGCAGTTGCTGCTGTTGCCTTTCTCAAAACTGTAGACTCCAGATGTCAGAGCCACATTAGAATCGTTATGGGGAAGACCAAACTTGCTCCACAGCCAGAGCACAATATATCCAGGTTGGAGCTTTGTGCTGCAGTCTAAGCCGTCGAGTTAGCTGAGTTCATCGCATCCGAGATGGACATCGACCTGACACAGGCCAAGTTCTATTCAGACAGCAAAGTAGTCCTGGGATACATCCACAATTAAACCAGATGATTCAACGTTTATGTCAACAACAGAGTGCTACGAATTAGGAGATCAGTTCATCCAAAACAGTGGCATTACATTCCCACAGACCAAAATCCTGCAGGTCACGCAACTAGAGCAGTTGACGCAAGTCGACTAGGAAGCACAACATGGCTCTCAGGACCAAAACTATTGTACACTGAGGAACGTTGTCTGGACACCTTTGAACTAGTGAGAGAGGACTCGGATGCTGGAATCCGCCCTCAGTTGTCTACACTTCATACATTGACTCCAGCTACTCTCCTAACCCAGAAAACCAGACTATCCAGTGCCCCTCCAGGAGGATTCGACGTTAAGGACCTCTACAAGTGCCAATGGAGTGTTAGGGCTGGCGGAATGCACCAAATTATAAATAATAGTAGGTGCGTTCACAGCCCGGGGTCCACCATGCAGAGGTGGTACACTGCTGCTAGGTAATGGTGGAAGAATAGAGCGGCGTGAAAATAGTCACACGTGGGTTACGTCACCCAGTGTGAACAGGAGCGAACTCTGTTGACTCACAGAGCTGCACAGCCGCTGAGCGCAAATACCGGAGCCTGTTTAGCTCACAGAGCCCAGCCAAAAAGCGCACAGAAAGCGGCCACAGAACTCTACCCCAAGGACACGGGGTTAGAGTTCCTCTAGGCTCTCTGAGCGCACGGTGTCGCTGGCTACGGAGTGTGGAGCACATGCACTGTGGCGTGCCGAGTCACTGATGGGGACTAATGCCTGACTCCGACTCTGCCCTACCTACACCTAAGCCTGGGCGCTAGCAGGCTAGGCTGCACAACACATGCGTACCAAGGGTAGGGGTTTCATAATGAGTCAGTCACCAGAGACATTCATACGTGCATACATCACTCACTCCTCATGGTCTGAAAATACTGAGTATCCTAGCGCATGGCCGAGTGGCCATGCGAACCTTTTATAGCCACGAGCGTTCGGGACCTTTCTGGCTTCTCGGATGGGCCAATCCGAACAGGAGCAGGACCTGAGCACGTGACCTTCGATCTCCAATGGGAGATCACTCCACGAGCATGCTCAGTGGCCCGACATGAGAACTTAGTCCCTGGAGAATCTCGCTGCTGAGCAGCCTGCATTGCCATAGCTGTGCCAGAGGTGGTAGCAAGCAAACCCACGGAGGTGGTCTGGGCAGAGTGACGGGACCGACGAGTTTGCTGAGCAACCTCCTCTGCGGCTGGGGAGGAATGGGAGACCGCCGGGAGCAGGGCTTGGGATTCCCGCTGTGCAGCAACAGGAACCCGACACCTAACATGGAGACAGGTACAAAGTCTTGCAAACACATTCTAGGACAGGTGGCGCAAACAATACTTGTCTACTTTGCAGCCACAGATGAAGTGGCAATCTACCAGGCCTAATCTGAGGATTGGTGACCTCGTCTTTGTGAAAGACTGTCAAGTCCACCGGAACCAGAGGCCACTTGGTCTCGTGACCGCAACATTCCCGAGTAAGGATGGCAACATCCGCTAAGTTGAACTGAGGATGGCCAAAGGGAATGAACTTAAGACATTCTCCAGACCAGTAACTGAGCTGGTCCTATTGTTGTCTTCAGAGAAAAGGAATAATGACATCCGTTTGATGCCAGACAGGGAGTGTTCTGTCTCCGACATTTAATTCATAATCCCTGATTATCTGCTTGTTCATGTTTACAGTGTTTTTTGGCTCCATCTAGTGACCAGAGTCATAACCGCAGTGTTATTGTGTTTTACTTTCACTTTGCTATTTCCCTCCGTTCGCAATGCATTCTGGTAAGGTTGCAATAAACCCTGGTAGCCTTTTACAAAGGATTATGGTTAGTTCAGCCCCCATTTTCCCTACAGTCCACCATTTTCCTTCTGCCTGCATTCAGGAAGCATCTCATTTCTCTTCTCCCTTGTAACAGCATCGCTGGTATGGATTTATGCTTCCTGCATCTAATTCCTGTCTCATATTAGCCTGGTTAATTAGTCCTTCCCCTGGTTAGCCATTAGTGCAGATGTTGATTTATAATGTATATATGTATTCCAATGTACCCTGTACTGACTGAGTGTATATATGTTTGTATTGTAGTTTCACCGTGCCAATATACCATCACATTCAATAAAGCACAGATTCAACCTACAGACAGTCTCCTTATTGGACACCAGTATAGCGGTTTAGCTGCCTGTATAAGCTACATGAATTTTGCTTCATTTAGTGAGGACAGAACAGAGAGGTTTAATTGGTAAAATGGGGTCACTTATGGGGGATTTTCCTGCTCTGGCACCTCAGGGGCTCTGCCAATGTAACATGGCACGCTCAAACAAGTGCAGCAAAATCTGCACCGTAATATGGCGCCACTTCCCTTCTGAGCTTTGCACTGTGCCTCAAAAGTGGTTTTTGACCATATATGGGGTATCAGTGAACTCAGGAGAAATTGCATGACAAACTTTGGGGTCCATTTTTTCCTTTTGTACAAAAAAAGAAAAGAGAAGCCAGCGTTGCCAAGGTCTGAACGCATAACATAAAGTGCATTTGCACATAACATCTAACTGTATTCAAAATGAGATATTTAGCAAAAAAATTGATCAATTCAATTGAGCCACCCCGCCGCGCCAAGGCAATCTCATGTGGGGGGTCCTACTCTACGTTTTAAATAAACACTGTGCCATTACGGCCTCCTAGATACATTAAAAGCAAGACCACTTTAAATGCAATCCGTACCTGAGCATCTCTGGATCGCTCCCATGATGCCAGAAAAGGCAAGTGCGGATGAAGGCCAACCAGGTCTGAATGCAGACGTGTCAGGTTTAGCCTCCACACATTGCCTGACCAGCAAGCATAGATGAAGGGCAATGCAGGTTCAGATACAGGTGCACAATTAAATAAAGCTTGGGGCAGGGTGGGGCTGCTGTGTATGTGTGCACAGCAGCCTAGATCCATCACAGTGAACACAGAAAAAATGGCGAACACAACCCAGCGCGCACGGCAACAGTGGTGGTCAGCCACATACCAATGTACAAAAAAAGAAAAGAGAAGCCAGCGTTGCCAAGGTCTGAACGCATAACATAAAGTGCATTTGCACATAACATCTAACTGTATTCAAAATGAGATATTTAGCAATTTTTTGGCATCATGGGAGCGATCCAGAAATGCTCAGGTACGGATTGCATTTAAAGTGGTCTTGCTTTTAATGTATCTAGGAGGCCGTAATGGCACAGTGTTTATTAAAAACGTAGAGTAGGACCCCCCACATGAGATTGCCTTGGCGCGGCGGGGTGGCTCAATTGAATTGATCAATTTTTTTGCTAAATATCTCATTTTGAATACAGTTAGATGTTATGTGCAAATGCACTTTATGCTATGCGTTCTGACCTTGGCAACGCTGGCTTCTCTTTTCTTTTTTTGTACATAGGTATGTGGTTGACCACCACTGTTGCCGTGCGCGCTGGGTTGTGTTCGCCATTTTTTCTGTGTTCACTGTGATGGATCTAGGCTGCTGTGCACACATACACAGCAGCCCCACCCTGCCCCAAGCTTTATTTAATTGTGCACCTGTATCTGAACCTGCATTGCCCTTCATCTATGCTTGCTGGTCAGGCAATGTGTGGAGGCTAAACCTGACACGTTTGCATTCAGACCTGGTTGGCCTTCATCCGCACTTGCCTTTTCTGGCATCATGGGAGCGATCCAGAAATGCTCAGGTACGGATTGCATTTAAAGTGGTCTTGCTTTTAATGTATCTAGGAGGCCGTAATGGCACAGTGTTTATTAAAAACGTAGAGTAGGACCCCCCACATGAGATTGCCTTGGCGCGGCGGGGTGGCTCAATTGAATTAATCAATTTTTTTGCTAAATATCTCATTTTGAATACAGTTAGATGTTATGTGCAAATGCACTTTATGTTATGCGTTCTGACCTTGGCAACGCTGGCTTCTCTTTTCTTTTTTTGTACATTGGTATGTGGTTGACCACCACTGTTGCCGTGCGCGCTGGGTTGTGTTCGCCATTTTTTCTGTGTTCACTGTGATGGATCTAGGCTGCTGTGCACACATACACAGCAGCCCCACCCTGCCCCAAGCTTTATTTAATTGTGCACCTGTATCTGAACCTGCATTGCCCTTCATCTATGCTTGCTGGTCAGGCAATGTGTGGAGGCTAAACCTGACACGTCTGCATTCAGACCTGGTTGGCCTTCATCCGCACTTGCCTTTTCTGGCATCATGGGAGCGATCCAGAAATGCTCAGGTACAGATTGCATTTAAAGTGGTCTTGCTTTTAATGTATCTAGGAGGCCGTAATGGCACAGTGTTTATTAAAAACGTAGAGTAGAACCCCCCACATGAGATTGCCTTGGCGCGGCGGGGTGGCTCAATTGAATTGATCAATTTTTTTGCTAAATATCTCATTTTGAATACAGTTGGATGTTATGTGCAAATGCACTTTATGTTATGCGTTCTGACCTTGGCAACGCTGGCTTCTCTTTTCATTTTTTCCTTTTGCCCTTGTGAAAATGTAAAATTTGTAGCTAAAATAGATTTTTGTGGGAAAAATGTGATTTTTCTTATTTTCACGGCTTAATATTATAAATTTCTGTAGAGCGTGTGGGGGTTCAAGGTGCTCAATACACATCTAGATAAGGTCCCAAAGGAGTTAAGTTTCAAAACTGATGTCATTTGTTGGGGGGTTTCCACTGTTTAGACACATCAGGGGCTCTCAAAACACAACATGGCAACCACTAATTATTCCAGCAAATTTTACATTAAAAAAAATGGTGCTCCTTTCCTTCCAAGTCCTGTTGTGTACTCAAACAGTTATTTTCCTCCACATATAGAGAATCTGCACACTCAGGAGAGATTGCACAAAAAATTGTGTGGAGCAATTTCTCCTGTTGCCCTAATGAAAATTCAAAATTTGGTGCTAAAAAATATTTATCTGGGAAAAAAGTGATTTTATTTAATTTCACGGCTCTACGTTATAAACTTCTGTGAAGCACCTGTGGGTTTAAGGTGCTCAGTACACATCTAGACAAGTGCCTTAAGGGTTTCGTTTTGGCTCATCAGGGGCTCTTCAAACATGACATGGCATCTACAAATTATGCCAGCAAATTTTACATTTAAAAAATCAAATGGCGCCCTTTTCCTTCCGAGCCCTGCCGTGCGCCCAAACAGATTTCACCCACATATGGGATATTGGCATGTTCAGGAGAAATTGCACAACAAAATGTATGTATACATGTCCATTTTCTCCTGTTACCCTTGCAAAAGTAAAAAAAAATTAGGCCTAAAGGCAAATTTTTGTGAAAGAAAGGCAAAAGTTCATTTTTTCCTTCCACATTCCAAAAATTCCCGTGAACCAAATGAAGGATTAATAAACTTCTTGAATGTGGTTTTTAGAACCTTGAGGGGTGAAGTTTTTAGAATGATGTCACTTTTGGGTATTTTCTGTCATATAAGCCCATCAAAGTCACTTCAAATTTTGTTGTAAAAATTAGAAATCGCTAGTCAACTTTTAACCCTTATAATTTCCTAACAAAAAAATTGGTTCCATAGTTGTGCTGATGTAAAGTAGAGATGTGGCACAATTTTGGAAACATAATTTTTTTGTTAGGACGTTATAAGGGTTAAAAGTTGACCAGCGATTTCTCATTTTTCCAACAAAATATACAAAATCATTTTTTTAGGGACCACCTCACATTTGAAGTGACTTTGGGGGGCCAATAAGACATTAAATACCCAAAAGTGACACCATTCTAAAAACTGCACCACTCAAGGTGCGCAAAACCACATTCAAGAAGTTTATGAACTTCGCCGATATACCGTATGTGGGGGGAAAGCCACTATTTGGGTGCATGGCAGGGTTCTGAAGGGAGCATCATTTGACTTTTTGAACAAAAAATTGGCTGGAATCAAGGACTGGCACCATGTTGCGTTTGGAGAGCCCCTGATGCGCCTAAACAGTGGAAACCCCCAACACTAGCCTCAACACACCCCTAACCCTAATCCCAATCATAAACCGGAAAAAAAACACTAACTCCAACTCTAACCCCAATCCTAACTGCAACCCTAACCATAACACAACGCTAACCCCAACACCATCCTAACCCCAACACAACAATAACCCCAGTACAACTGTAACCACAACCCTAACCCGTAACCCTAATACAACCCTAACCCCAACACAACCCTAGCCCCAACCCTAACAATAGCCCCAACCATAACGCTAACACAACCCTAACTACAGTTCTAACCCCAACCCTAACTCTAGCACCATCCGTAATCCTAACTAAAAATAATGGAAAAAATTACAATTTTTAATTTTATTATTTTTATATAACTAAGGGGGTCACAAAGGGGGGTTTGATTTACTTTTATTTTTATCACTGTGACAGGGTCTATCACAGTGATGAAAATGAACCAATAGGAAAAATCTCCTACTGTTGCAAGGTACCGGCCGTCAGATCACTGCGCATATGCCCACCATTTTCTTCCGGGAAGATGACACAGAGGGCCAGGGGATGGAACATGAAGGTCCTGGGATGGCGGAGGTACCGTGGGGGCTGGGGGGACCCCATTTCTCTCCTCTGATATGCTAGATCATATCAGAGAAGGGAAAAATTAATGGAAAATCTGATTTTTCTTGTGTGATCACCATTATTTGGTGAATAACGACAATCACGTGACTGGGGACGATAAAAACCCACCCGAATCATGTTTTCTGGGGTCTCAGCTACCCCCAGTAGCTGAGATGCTGGAGATTTTCTGGCGCTGGGGGTTGCTATACCCTTATTTCTCAGCGCCGTTTAAAAGTGGCGCTAAGAGATAAGACCCCTTAAGTGCCGCCGTGTTAAAAGGCATATCGGCAGTCATTAAGAGGTTAAAAAGGAGCTGCTCAGTAGTATTCATAGTGAAGTTTATAGCCACCATAGCTGCAGGTTGTTGTTTGGCAAAAAATAGGAAAATTATATTCTGAGAGGTCTTTACCTCCTGGATGTGCTCAGTAAGAGACATTTAAAAAAAAAGGGTTTCTATAGGGATAGTAAGCTAGCATGCCCTACAATAATATGCTGATTCTAAATTGAAAAAGGATGCAAAAAACGCATTTCGTATGGATTGCATACACATGTCATATGGATGTCATACGGATGCTCCTTGAAAAAAGTAATCCAACTTTTCAGGAACAACATTGGACCGATTTTATTTACACTAATGAGTGTGAGCCCTAACTTCGCAAACTGAAACCACAATTAATCAAGATAGGAATTGGTCACACCAGTGTTGATGAGGGGAGAGGGCTGGAGTCCGAGGAGTCTGATTCATCAAGAAGTGCATGCCTTTTAAAAAAAATGGTGTGCACCTCCATGCACCTCCACACCTAGGTGTGGAGTAAGAATTGTGGCGTTAGGCACACCACAGCTCATCATAAATTTGACAAGCAGGCATTGCCATATCCCATCATCCTGAAGGAGCTGGGCAAAACGAGCATGAAAATCCCAAAAACTGCAAAATTTTAGCATAACTTCGAATTATGAAAAAGTAAGCCTTTTGATGACTTGGAGCCACAGTGTTTTGGGCATTTACTTGGCAAATGAGTATAAATGTAGATAAATGTAAGATCATACACTTGTGCACTAATAATCTGCGGGTACCATATGTTCTAGGGGGAGTAAAACTAGGAGAGTCACTTGTAGAGGAGGATCCAGATGTACTTGTAGATTCCAGACTAAATACAGCAGGCAACGTTAATCAGTGACTTCTGATGCCAGCAGGATATTGGTATGTAGTAAAAGAGGCATGCACTTGTGAGACAAGGACACAATACTATTACTTTACAAATCATTAGTGCAACCCCATATGGAACATGCAGATCAGCTCTGGGCACCATTCACAGAATGGCACTGGGATTTGAAAAGGGCTACTACAAAGCTAAGTGACAGTTAGAATCTTAGGCCCGTTTCACACATCCGTATTTTACCATCAGTCAAAATCCACCATTTTGCAAAAAAACGGATCAGCTATCTTGCTTGGAGGATCTGTTTTTTTCCCCATTGTGTTGCATGGCCATCCGTTGGATCCTTTTTTGCGGATCCACCAAAATTTTGACGTCCGCCGACATGCCCGGACGGACCATGCAATGTTTTTTCGGGCGGCCGGATCCGCATTTCTCACTGCGCCTGCCCGAAAGACTTCACTCAGCTGCAAATCTAACCCTAAACTCTGTTCTGGTGGCTGAAAGATTCTCTCTCTCTCTCCTTCTCTCTCTCTCTCCTTCTCTCTCTCTCTCCTTCTCTCTCTGTCTCTCCTCCACCCCCCAGGCAGCGGTTCCTTTAAAATTCTTCCTTCGACAGATCTGTTAAAATAACGGTCCGGTGCCAAACGTTGTGGTCAGTACAGGAACGGATCCGTTATCCACCATTTTAGCGGATTTTGACTGACCAAAAAAACTGATGTGTGAAACATGCCTTAGCTACGAGGAAAGATTAAAAAAAAAAATGCATTTAGTCTTGAAAAAATGCATCTAAGGCTAGTTTCACACTAGCGTATAGAGTAGCTGCGGCGGGATGCAGACTTCCTCCGTGACGCTCCTCCCACGGCCACACCTCCTCCGTCGGTATGTGGCCTGCGTACCCTATCTTTAGCATTAGGTATGCAGGCTGCATGCCGACGGAGGCGGAGCTGACCGGAGGAGGTGTGGCCATGGGCGGAGCTTCACGGAGGAAGTCCGCATCCCTCCGCAGCTCCTCCATATGCTAGTGTGAAACTAGTCTAAGGTGACAAGATTAACTTGTCCAAGTAGATAAGTAGATAAGTGGCCCATACACAAAGTAGCTGTTTCGTGTAAATCTACTTCAGCCTGCAGTAAGAAAGGTTCAATATACACTGCTCAAAAAAATAAAGGGAACACAAACAGACTGTTGCAAATGGAATAGTGTTCCCTTTATTTTTTGGAGCCGTATGTATCTCTAGAGGAGACAAGACTTCTTTACCATGAGAACTATTAGGCTATGTGCAGACGCTGCGATTTTTGCTGCGGTTCCGCTGCGGTTTTGGCCGCTGTGGATCTGCAGCAGTTCTGCAGACAGTGTACAGTAGCATGTTATCCTATGTGATTTACATTCTGCTGTGCACATGTTGCAGATTTTTAACTGCGGAAAAGCTGCGGTTTTGAATCCGCAGAAAGAATTGACATGTCACTTCTTTTCTGCGTATTCTGCTGCGGTTTACCATCTCCTCCATTGTAGAGATGATAAACTGCAGGCTAATCCGCAGGTAAAACCGCGTGTCATTTTACCTGCGGTTCCGCAGATAAAAAATCCGCAGACCCATCCGCAGCGTGTGCACATAGCCTTAATCTGAACTTCTCTCATAATCTGCACATTTTTAATTCCCATTGCAGTTAGCTTTTAGCCGTATACATTTTTTTAATCCATTTTGCAGAAATTTTCAAGGCGGGTTTGAAAATTGAAAACAAACAACACCACTCTAGTCCATTGGTTGCATCTGGCATTGCACCTCAGCTTCTTTCAAGTGCATGGAGAAGAGCTGCAACGTCAGACACAGCCTTTGGAGTGACACTGTCTGTAGAAAACAAAGGAGCAAACCCTTTTGTTTCCTAATTAATGTACCGTAACTCTTAATTTTTCCTCTCTAGAAATTGTACTACTCATACAAAACCCTAATCGTCATCGTTTACCACTGAGGTGATAGAACATTCATCAATTGACTCTCCTCTTCAGTCCGAACTTGAACATGAAGCACTCAATTGAGATACATAGTCACCAAGCTTTCTTTTGTGAAATCACACATATCATGAAGTTAATTAAAGCTTTGTGCTCTGAGCAAAGGAATGTTCCATTTGGCAAATTTAGAAACAGCCGGTTAGTTTCATCTATTACTTTTTCTGCTACCATCAGTTGAGTCTATTCATGTTTCTCTTTTTATGAAGCTGTACTTCCCATACTACCTGATAGCTACTAATTGCCGCTACTAGATTTCTGAATTGCAAATTTTCTGCACTGATAAAAACTTTGATTGCCTGTCAGCTACACATAGGGAAAAGATCGCCCGTGCTAAATGAGGTGTTCCACGCTTGGATTATAATGCCTAATGAATTATTCAGAGTAGAATGCATGAGTGGAACAAACAATTTGAAGGGTTACTAGCAGCCGTAACAGTTCAACAACCAAAAGAACAAAAGTATCAGCTGAAAATTAGACTAATGATTAAAAAATGTGTATTAATTCTACATTTGGAAGGAAAAAAAAGAAATGCCACTCCGATTTTAAAGGTTAATCATTATTTTCTGACTAATGATCTTATCTTTGTGAAACACTTAAAGTATTATTGACTAATATTTAGGAATGTTTTACATTTGGGAATTACCATAGAGTTAATGTTTTATATGTAAAATGAAAAAAAAAACTTTATAAAGCAACTCTTAGAAAAAATAGAAAACTGTGATTACTACACTAAGTATTTGCACCTCTGGCTCGAAAAAAATCGATAGGCAGTGAATATCAGATGGCATGCTCCCATACAAACCTATGGGTGCTTGCTTGCAAAACATCGGAATACAATTGGATGTCATCTGATTGCAGTCCGATATACACCAATTCACAGAATGGAGAAGATGGAGTAATTAAGTTTTCCATCTCCTTCGCACCTGTGATCCAATTCTCGCATGTGAGAGAATTGGATCACAGTAAAATAACACTCTGATCATGCTCGCAGCAGAGTTTGAGCCGAGGGTCATTTGTAGAGTTGAGCAACTTTTGTTTTTTATGGTCGAGTTTCGTTTCGTGAAACCCGACTTTTCCAAAAGTCGGGTCGAGCAAGATCGGCCTATTATAGGGAAAAGTCGGGGTCGTCCCGAAACACGAAACCCAATGTAAGTCAATGGGGAATAAAAGTCGGCAGTGAGAGGAGGACAGGAAACACACCTACAGTGCTCATTTGAATGCCAAAAGCATCAATTCTTCTTACTTAAGCTTGTCAACCTTAATTAACTTCATAATAAAAGTTACACACTGAAAAATGGGGGTTATTTGGCTAAAGTTGTGGGGGGGTAGGGCTGGCTCCAGGTTTTCATGTGCCCTGGGCGAAAGAGCGCCCCTTTAACACATAATACCACAACTCATCATGCTCCGATACGGCAGAGAAATAGCGGTATAGTACAATGAAAAATACTTCACTTTTTACATCTCATGACGAGGCCCATCTATTTCTCCATACAGAATCATTGGTCCCATATAATGTTTGAAAAAGTATATGATGAGCTCCACATAATGCTACAGCATATGTTGGTCCCCATGGATGAAGCTCCACTGTCTTATGGGCCCAAATAATGCTCCAAACATAATGGGCCCCATTTCTAATGCTCTAGTGTATAATGGGCCCTGTAAATGCTGCTCCAGTGTCTGATGTCCACCTTTGGAATGTTCCAGTGTATGGTGGGCCCCATCTATCATTCTCCAGAGTAGAGTGCTCCCCAAAAATTGCTGTCCCAACATTGAAAACAATGAAATAAGTCTCCTCGCTAGGGAATTCCTGTACTAGTCTGGACTCCTCGTCGTCCCCATCTTCCATCTCACTGCACAGTATTTCAACCTTGCAAGTGCTGTGATCCTGAGCAAGCAGGGGGGGCCCACTCGTTGGCGACGGCACTGGCACAGGGCCCCTGATAGTACGGTGGTGTGTCTGATGGCGGGTGGGCCGAACCTGCACTTTCATCTGCAGCTTCCTCTTTGTCACCATGTAAGATGGAACTGTATATGGGAAGGGTAACCTGAGTTTCATCAGGGTCAGATTCAGGCCGGGTAGCGTGCGAGGGGAATGTAGTGGTCTGGGTCAATGTACCAGCAGATTCATCGAGCAGTGGCTGGGCATCAGTGCACTTGTGTCGCCCCCAGGAGTACGGTCACCACAGTGGCATTACCTTCCTCCTAGGGAGTGTGATGTCATGCTTGGGAGCAACGAAGGATCTCTCTAGCAGGTTAACTGATTGAGCGGCGTTATTCCCACGAGTCATGACCCTCCAAACAGCGTTCATGAAGGCAAAGTGTTTGTTTTACGTGGGCAGTATGGTTGCAAAGCTGAACCTTAAAGGAATGTCCAGAAGGGCACCACCAGGAGTGGAGCCTACGGCGTAATTTGACTCAACACGGGCAACCTCAACCATGCCAGCTACAGAACAGATGCACACATTGAAAGTTTAATTCCGTTAACGAACGAGACTCCGTCATGCCCCGCGGTCCGAGTCCGGCTTACTACAGGGACACGTGAGGCTCTGGCACATGAGATTGGCCAATAACTGGTGTGTCATGCCCTTACATGTCCGTGGCTGCATGTGCGCTACACTGAAAAGGCCAGCGTTTGTCGCTTACAGGTGCAGATAACCCGCTGAACAACGTTAGTGATGGGGATCACTGATTACAATTATTACTCGCGAACGATGATTTCCCAGTAAGTGCAGGTCAACCACAGTTCCGGAATTAGGCCTAACCGTCATCCCTGAAAAAAATGAAAAACTTACGTGTGCAAACCACAGGTGCTGTAACTTGCTTAACAGCTCGCCAGCCGTTCTCATGCCCAGTATGGGTTACACGTGATTGCACAAAGGTGAGAAAGGGTACCGTATCCCCGGATAACATGTATGGATAGCGTACACATTCAAAAGATATGTCTATACATCAGGAGGCAGGCTCAGACGGTGTTAGGCCCAGTATAGCTTGCACGTGATTGCACAAAGGTGAGAAAGGGTACCGTATCTCCGGATAACATGTATGGATAGCGTACACATTCAAAAGATATGTCTATACATCAGGAGGCAGGCTCAGATGGTGTAAGGCCCAGTATGGCTTGCAAGTGATTGCACAAAGGTGAGAAAGGGTACCGTATCCCCGGATAACATGTATGGATAGCGTACACATTCAAAAGATATGTCTATACATCAGGAGGCAGGCTCAGACGGTGTTAGGCCCAGTATGGCTTGCACATGATTGCACAAAGGTGAGAAAGGGTACCGTATCCCCGGATAACATGTATGGATAGCGTACACATTCAAAAGATATGTCTATACATCAGGAGGCAGGCTCAGACGGTGTCAGGCACAGTATGGATTTGACGGCCCAGACTACACAGCGGAGGAGCAGGGAGAGGTAAAGATTGCAAATGCTGGGGCCCTGCCCAAGCAAGGGGGGCCCACTCGTGGGCGTCGGTACTGGCACTGGGCCCCTCATAGAACGGCGGTGTGTCTGACGGCGGGTGTGCACCACCACCGTCAGAGACACTTGATTGCACTATGAGGGACCCTGTGCCAGTGCCCGCGCCCAAGAGTCGGCCTACCCACCTGTCCAGGGCAACGGCACTCGCACGGTGTCATGCGCTAGGTGGTGACCCCGGCCATGGGGGGGGAGGCAGCACAGTTAGGGAGTTTTAGAAAGTGGCATATGTTGATGTTGGACATTCAGCTGATGCAAAAGGCGAAATAGGTCAAGTCCCAGGAAGAGGTGGACCAAAGCAAGCCATTTTTCTGTCACCCTATGTGTCATCAGGGGAAGGTGGGACAAATTCCTTGGAAACCCATGCATGGTTCATTTCAATGAAGGTTAGATCATCCACATTTTGGGTTGACAGACGGGTCCTTTTTTCTGTCAGGATTGATCCAGCTGCACTGAAGACTCTTTCCGATAGCACACTTGCAGCTGGGCAAGCGAGCTCCTGTAAGGCATATTGTGCCAATTCAGGCCAGGTGTCCAGTTTAGCAGCCCAATAGTCAAAGGGGAATGATCTGTGTGGGAGAACATCGATATGGGAGGAAAAGTAGTTTGTAACCATAGTTGACAACTGCTGTCTCCTGTCACTTTCCATCGATGCAGTATTACCAGTTGTGTGAGCGGTACTTGAAAAATCAGTCCACAACATTGTCATGAAACCCCTGTCTCCAACGCCACTTCTGCTGTGTGCACCATGAACACCTCTGCCAAGCTGCCCCCGGCCCATACGGCTCGTGTGAGAACCATCACCGCTGCTGTGTGCTGGGAATGCCTCAAGCAACCGATTTACCAGAGTTGCTTGTTTATTAGCCAATATTAGGTCAAGGTTCTCCTGTGGCATGATGTTTTGCAATTTGCCTTTATAGCGTGGATCCAGGATGCTGGCCAACCAGTAGTCGTCATCGTTCATCATTTTGGCAATGCGGGGGTCCCTTTTTAGGATCCGCAAGGCATAATCTGACATGTGGGCCAATGTTCCCGGTGTCAATGATGCACTGCGAGTGCTGGTTGGAGGAGCACTTTCTGGCAAATCCACATCCCTCCAGTCACGCACAAACCCTGTACCAGACCTTGCCACGCCAATATTTTCACTTGCCCCACGAGATGCATCCTCCTCCCCTAAGTAATCATCCCCATCATCATCCTCCTCCTCCTCTTCTTCCTCCAACTCGTCCAGGAGAGGTCCCTGAGCAGACAATGGCTGAATGTCATCAAGGATTCCCTCCACCTCTTCCTCCTCGTCAACATTGGCTGCAGACGCCTGCTCCTTAAGGTGCGTCAAAGTTTGCATGAGCAGACGCATAAGTGGGATGCTCATGCTTAGGATGGCGTCGTCTGCGCTTACCAGCCGTGTGCATTCCTCAAAAAACTGAAGGACTTTACAGAGGTCTTTCAGCTTCGACCACTGCACACCTGTCAACTCCATGTCTGCTCTCAAAGTGCCTGGCCGTGTATCCTCCCACAAATGCATTATGGCCTGCCTCTGCTCGCACAGCCGCTCCACCATGTGCAGGGTGGAGTTCCACCTTGTTGCAATGTCGATAATGAGGCGGTGGTTGGGAAGGTGGAGCAATCGCTGCAGCTTCTGCATACGAACGGAGTGTACAGGCGACCGGCGGATGTGCGCGCACAGTCTTCGCACCTTATGGAGCAGGGCTGTTAACTCCGGATAATTTTTGAGGAAGCACTGCACCACCAGGTTCAAGGTGTGAGCCAAGCAAGGTATATGGCTGAGTTTTGAAAGGGCTATGGCTGCCACAATATTACGGCCGTTATCACTAACTACCTTGCCTGCCTCAAGATGTACACTGCCCAGCCATGACTCAGTTTGTCGCTTCAAGTACTCGGCCAGCACCTCGGCAGTGTGTCTGTCGCCCAAACACATCATCTGCAACACAGCCTGCTGACGCTTTCCACTAGCTGCTCGATAGGGGGACACCTCGTGTGCAACAGTGGCAGCTGCAGATGGAGTGCTCGTACGACTGCGCTCTGTGGACGAGCTTTCGCTTCTGGAGGAGGAGGAGGAGGAGGAGGGTGGAATGCCTACAGCCAACTGTTTCCTATACCGTGGGCTAGGCAGCACTGTCCCACCACCGCTGTCCCCTGTGGACCCTGCATCCACCACATTAACCCAGTGCGCAGTGATGGACGCGTAATGGCCCTGGCCATGCCGACTGGACCATGCATCAGTTGTGAGGTGCACCTTTCCACTCACTGACTGCTTGAGTACATGGACAATGCGGTCTTTCACATGATGGTGGAGGGCTGGGATGGCTTTGCGAGAGAAGAAGTGGCAACTGGGTAGGTCATAGCGTGGTACTGCATAGGCCATGAGTTCGCGGAAAGCTGCACTTTCCACCAACCGATAGGGCATCATCTCAAACGAGATTAGTTTGGCAATGTGGGCGTTCAAACCCAGTGTACGCGGATGAGAGACTGAGTACTTTCTTGACCTACTCATAGTGTCTGGGAGGGTGAGCTGGACTTGAGAGCTGCATATGGTGGAAGTAGCGGTGGACAGGGCGGACTGAGAGAGGGTTGATGATGGTGATGGAGTTGGTGTTCTTTCTGATGGCCTAGATTCAGTATTTCGTTGATATAACAGTGGGATTCCCTGACTGCTGTGGCCTTGCAACGACACCTCAACATTTGCTGCTGTGCTAACCGGTGGGCTTACAGTGGGGGAAACAATGTAGCGTTGCTGACTACCTTCTTTGTGATCAGTTGCACATGTGGCACTTGAGGTTTGGTGTTGTGTCCACGCTTGCAAGTGCATGCTGGGTAAATGTCTAAGCATGCAACTGGTATTCAAATTTTTCAGATTTTTCCCTCGGCTAAAGGTCTTTGCGCACTAACCTTGGCCTGATCATGAGGATTTTGTTCAAAAAAGTGCCACACTGCACTCTTCCTACTTTGGCAGACATTTTGCGGCCTAGCACGCTGTGATGTTTCGACCCTCTGGACAAGCTGTCCTGCAACTCTTTTGATTTTTGGAACCTGTCTTTGGAGTGCTCCGGGCCTGCCAGATAACAGCTGTTGCGATGTTGATGTCTGCTGTGGATGCTCCTCATCTGAGCTATTGGAAGCAGCACCCTCTTCCCCCAATGGATGCCAATCTGGGTCAACAACTGGGTCATCCATCACCTCCTCTTCAATGTCATGTGCACCTTCCTCTGTGTCACCGTGTATGGTGGTATAGTGTGCGGGAAGGGGCACCTGAGTCTCATCAGGGTCAGAATCTGGCTCTGTACACTGCGAGGACAATGTAGTGCTCTGAGTGAATGTACCAGCAGAATCATCTATCAGCGGCTGTGCATCAGTGCACACCATGTCAGATTCATCTTGGCCTGGGTAATTCACCATTTCACTTGATAATCCAGGCATGGTATGTGAAAACAGCTCCATGGAGTAATCAGTAGTATGGCCTGCGTCATCCTTCAATCTTGGTTGTGGTGAAGGAAACAAGGAAAGGTGTGGTTCATGAACATGAGCCTCCAATGACGACTCAGTGCTTTTACTTTTTACATCTTCAGAAGAGGAGGCGATAGAGCTGGAGGCTGAGTCAGCAATGTAAGACAAAACTTTTTCCTGATGCTCTGGCGTTAAAAGCGGTTTGCCAACTCCTAGAAAACTAAGCCTTCGAAGCCTTATGGAGCCAGACGATGACGCAGGCTCAACACCTCCTGCATTCGGTCCTATTTTGCTTTTGCCACTACCATCAGATCCACCACCAACACCATCATTACCAGCTGCCAACCCCCGCCCAATTCCACGGCCTCTTCCACCAGCCTTCCTCATTTTTGGTAGAAATGTAGACAAAATCCTACAAACTATATAGTAATGTAAAACAAGGTACAAGGTGTCTATAGGACAGGGGAGATTTAGATTTTCTGCAGACACTTGTGGACACTGGACACTTGGATTGTGTGAGGCCCACTGAATATCACAGCGCTATGTCACAGGCTCGATGGCACAGGTGTGAAAAAAGTGACTACAGGATAAGGGAGATTTTGAATTTCTGCAGACACTTGTGGACACTGGACACTTGGATTGTGTGAGGCCCACTGAATATCACAGCGCTATGTCACAGGCTCGATGGCACAGGTGTGAAAAAGTGACTACAGGATAAGGGAGATTTTGAATTTCTGCAGACACTTGTGGACACTGGACACTTGGATTGTGTGAGGCCCACTGAATATCACAGCGCTATGTCACTGGCTCGATGGCACAGGTGTGAAAAAAGTGACTACAGGATAAGGGAGATTTTGAATTTCTGCAGACACTTGTGGACACTGGACACTTTTGGATTGTGTGAGGCCCAATGAATATCAGAGCGCTATGTCACAGGCTAGATGCAGCAGGTGTGAAAAAAGTGACTACAGGATAAGGGAGATTTTGAATTTCTGCAGACACTGGACACTTTTGGATTGTGTGAGGCCCAATGAATATCAGAGCGCTATGTCACAGGCTCGATGCAGCAGGTGTGAAAAAAGTGACTACAGGATAAGGGAGATTTTGAATTTCTGCAGACACTTGTGGACACTGGACACTTTTGGATTGTGTGAGGCCCACTGAATATCAGAGCGCTATGTCACAGGCTCGATGGCACAGGTGTGAAAAAAGTGAATTGTAGAATTGGGCAGAATAGGAATCTCCCTAGAGTGTAGGTCTGTAAGAACGGAACAAGTCCTCCACTTATCCTTCCACAGTGACACACAGATAGCTTCACTGTGGCTGTGATAACAGCCGTTACACGGTACTGTGTGAGGAGCGTACACCGCTGTATGGTGTGAATAAATGCACGCTCAGTACCTTAGCAGGACAAAAAAAAAATTGGGATTGCTTTTAAAAAAGCAGTTTGCAGAGCAGTGGGGAAACAGCAATGCAGCTGTCAGGAAGCCTTAGAAGGCAGCCTAACAACCAACACCGCTGATCCACCACAATATAGCCTCCCCTTGCACTGCACACACAGTGACTGGTGTGTTGCACAGGCAAAATCGCTAGCAGCAGAAGCAGTTTTTTTGTCTTCTTCCCTGCCTAACGCTCTCCCTACAGAATCAGCAACCTCTCCCTATGCTAAGATCGGCAGAAGTAAGATGGCGGTTGGCGTGCACGCTCTTTTATAACCCCTGTGACGCCCACCAAAGCAAGCCAATCACTTGCATGCCCTTCTGAAAGATGGTGGCGACCCCTGCCTATGTCATCACGTTGCCCACAGTGTCCGTGGATCCTGATTGGCTGAAAAAGAGCGCTAAACAAACTTTTGAAATGCGACTTTGGCGCGTAAGTCGCCGACCTCGTGGCCGACCTCATCCTAGGGTCAGGTTTCGTTTCATGAAACCCGACTTTGCCAAAAGTCGGCGACTTTTGAAATTGTTCGACCCGTTTCGCTCAACTCTAGTCATTTGCATAAAGGATCCGATTCTCTCACAAGAAAGAATCATCGGATGCTACTTGCGCGAGCAAGCCCAAACTCTTCCACTTCTGAACACCAAAGTCTGTGATATTATGACATCAATTGCCAATATTTTGGCCTCTTCACTTGCTGCACAATTTCTGTCCCATGCTCTTTATATAGTACACAGAATATAAGGTATCATATAAATGAAGTCAGACTAAAGCAAGGATCACCAAGCTGTGACTTGCCTACTTTGGATCATACGAAGAGCGCAATCACTGGAGAACATCCTGCTCGAAAGAATAGAAGGAACCAGCGAAGAGGAAGACCAGCAACCTAATGGCTTGATACAATCAAGATAACGGCTGAGAAGACCCTGGTGGACCTATCTAGGCTTGCACAAGATCGATCTTCCTATAGAGCATTCATCCATCAAGTCGCCATGGCTCAAGATCGAGCTGAAGGCCGGTAAATCTATATATCATGTCTGTCTGTAACCGAAATCCTGTGTCGCTGATTGGTTGAGCCCAGCCAGCCGCGACCAATCAGCGATGCAGGATTTCCGTGACAGACAGACAGACAGGTACTGTATGATAATGGGTATGGCGTCGGAGTTCGCGATCTCCGGCGCCATACTTACCTCACCGGGAGGAGCATTGCCGCAGCGCTTCTCTTCTTACGGTGACCGGGGCAGGAGGCTGGGGGTGGAGTGTGGCAGTGACGCCGGAGTACGCGCATGCGCATAGCACTATCCGGTGCCATTTTCCTGAAGACACATTTGCGCGGTGTGGGCATGCGCGTACTCCGGCGCCAGTACCACACTCCTCCCCCAGCCTCCGGAAGAACGGGACAGCACTGGACCACTGGAAAGATGGGTGAGTATAAATGTTTTTTTTTGTATGCGTGCAGTTTCATAGGGGTGAGGGGGACCATATATACCAGGAAAAGGGGGTGAGGGGTACCATGCATACCACGAAAGGGTGGTGAGGGTTTACCATGCATACCACGAAAGGGGGGTGAGGGGTACCATGCGTACTACGAAAGGGGGGGTGAGGGGACCATGCATACCATGAAAGGGGGTGAGGGGACCATGCATACCATGAAAGGGGAGTGAAGGGACCATGCATACCACGAAAGGGGGGTGAGGGGACCATGCATACCACGAAAGGGAGGTGAGGGGTACCATGCATACCACGAAAGGGGGGTGAGGGGACCATGCATACCACGAAAGGGGGGTGATGGGACCATGCATACCAGGAAAGGGGGGTGAGGGGTACCATGCATACCACAAAAGGGGCGTGAGGGGACCATGCATACTACAAAAGGAGGGTGAGGGGACCATGCATACCAGGAAAGGGAGGTGAGGGGGACCATGCATACCAGGATAGGGGGTGAGAGGACCATGCATACCAGGATAGGGGTGGTGAGGGGGACCATGCATACCAGGAAATAGGGTGGGTGAGGGGGACCATGCATACCAGGAAATGGGGGTGAGAGGACCATGCATACCAGGATAGGGGAGGTGAGGGGTACCATGCATACCAGGAAAGGGGAGTGAGGGGACCATGCATACCAGGAAAGGGGGGTGATAGGACCATGCATACCAGGAAAGGGGGGTGAGGGGGACCATGCATACCAGGAAAGGGAGGTGAGGGGGACCATGCATACCAGGATAGGGGGTGAGAGGACCATGCATACCAGGATAGGGGTGGTGAGGGGGACCATGCATACCAGGAAATAGGGGGGGTGAGGGGGACCATGCATACCAGGAAATGGGGGTGAGAGGACCATGCATACCAGGATAGGGGAGGTGAGGGGTACCATGCATACCAGGAAAGGGGGGTGAGGGGACCATGCATACCAGGAAAGGGGGGTGATGGGACCATGCATACCAGGAAAGGGGGTGGGGGGACCATGCATACCAGGAAAGAGGGGTGATAGGACTATGCATACCAGGAAAGGGGGGTGAGGGGGACCATGCATACCAGGAAAGGGAGGTGAGGGCGACCATGCATACCAGGATAGGGGGTGAGAGGACCATGCATACCAGGATAGGGGTGGTGAGGGGGACCATGCATACCAGGAAATAGGGGGGGTGAGGGGGACCATGCATACCAGGAAATGGGGGTGAGAGGACCATGCATACCAGGATAGAGGAGGTGAGGGGTACCATGCATACCAGGAAAGGGGGGTGAGGGGACCATGCATACCAGGAAAGGGGGGTGATGGCACCATGCATACCAGGAAAGGGGGGTGAGGGGGACCATGCATACCAGGAAAGGGGGGTGAGGGGACTATGCATACCAGGAAAGGGGGGTGAGGGGACCATGCATACCAGGATTGGGGGGTGAGAGGACCATGCACACCAGAACTGGGGGTGAGGGGACCATGCATACCCCAAAAGGGGGGTAAGAGGACCATGCATACCAGGATTGGGGTGTGAGGGGACCATGCATATCAGGAAAGGGGGGTGAGGGGACCATGCATACCAGGAAAGGGGGGTGAGGATATCATGCATACCAGGATTGGGGGGTGAGGGGACCATACATACCAGGAAAGGGGGGTGATGGTGAGCATACATACCAGGATTGGGGTGTGAGAGGACCATGCATACCAAGACAGGAGGGTGAGGGGACCATGTATACCAGGATAGGGTGAGGGGACCATGCATACCAGGACTGGGGGGTGAGGGGACCATGCATACCCCAAAAGGGGGGGTAAGAGGACCATGCATACCAGGATTGGGGGGTGATGGGACCATGCATATCAGGAAAGGGGGGTGAGGGGGCCATGCATACCAGGATAGGGGGGTGAGGGGACAATGCATACTAGGAAAGGGGGGTGAGGATACTATGCATGCCAGGATTGGGGGGTGAGGGTACCATACATACCAGGAAAGGGGGGTGACGGTGAGCATACATACCAGGATTTGGGTGTGAGAGGACCATGCATACCAGCAAAGGGGGGTGAGGGGGACCATGCATACCAGGAAATAGGGGGGGTGAGGGGGACCATGCATACCAGGAAATGGGGGTGAGAGGACCATGCATACCAGGATAGGGGAGGTGAGGGGTACCATGCATACCAGGAAAGGGGGGTGAGGGGACCATGCATACCAGGAAAGGGGGGTGATGGGACCATGCATACCAGGAAAGGGGGTGAGGGGACCATGCATACCAGGAAAGAGGGGTGATAGGACTATGCATACCAGGAAAGGGGGGTGAGGGGGACCATGCATACCAGGAAAGGGAGGTGAGGGCGACCATGCATACCAGGATAGGGGGTGAGAGGACCATGCATACCAGGATAGGGGTGGTGAGGGGGACCATGCATACCAGGAAATAGGGGGGGTGAGGGGGACCATGCATACCAGGAAATGGGGGTGAGAGGACCATGCATACCAGGATAGAGGAGGTGAGGGGTACCATGCATACCAGGAAAGGGGGGTGAGGGGACCATGCATACCAGGAAAGGGGGGTGATGGCACCATGCATACCAGGAAAGGGGGGTGAGGGGGACCATGCATACCAGGAAAGGGGGGTGAGGGGACTATGCATACCAGGAAAGGGGGGTGAGGGGACCATGCATACCAGGATTGGGGGGTGAGAGGACCATGCACACCAGAACTGGGGGTGAGGGGACCATGCATACCCCAAAAGGGGGGTAAGAGGACCATGCATACCAGGATTGGGGTGTGAGGGGACCATGCATATCAGGAAAGGGGGGTGAGGGGACCATGCATACCAGGAAAGGGGGGTGAGGATATCATGCATACCAGGATTGGGGGGTGAGGGGACCATACATACCAGGAAAGGGGGGTGATGGTGAGCATACATACCAGGATTGGGGTGTGAGAGGACCATGCATACCAAGACAGGAGGGTGAGGGGACCATGTATACCAGGATAGGGTGAGGGGACCATGCATACCAGGACTGGGGGGTGAGGGGACCATGCATACCCCAAAAGGGGGGGTAAGAGGACCATGCATACCAGGATTGGGGGGTGATGGGACCATGCATATCAGGAAAGGGGGGTGAGGGGGCCATGCATACCAGGATAGGGGGGTGAGGGGACAATGCATACTAGGAAAGGGGGGTGAGGATACTATGCATGCCAGGATTGGGGGGTGAGGGTACCATACATACCAGGAAAGGGGGGTGACGGTGAGCATACATACCAGGATTTGGGTGTGAGAGGACCATGCATACCAGCAAAGGGGGGTGAGGGGACCATGCATACCAAGAAAGGGGGGTGAGGGGACCATGCATACCAGGATAGGGGGGTGAGGGGACCATGGATACCAGGATTGGGGGTGAGTGAGAGGACCATGCATACCAGGATTGGGGGGTGAGAGGACCATGCATACCTCAAAAGGGGGGTAAGTGGACCATGCAAACCAGGAAAGAGGGGTGAGAGGACCATGCATACCAGGATTGGGGGGTGAGGGGACCATGCATACCCCGAAAGTGGGGTAAGAACACCATGCATACCAGGAAAGAGAGGTGAGAGGACCATGCATACCAGGATTGGGGGGTGAGAGGACCATGCATTCCAGGATTGGGGGGTCAGGGGACCATGCATACCTGGATAGGGGGTTGAGGGATAGCATGCATATCAGGATTGGGGGTGAGAGAACCATACATATCAGGATTGGGGGTGAGAGAACCATACATATCAGGATTGGGGGTTGCATTATTGCATTATTATTAAATCTTCAAAAATAAACTGCATATATATTCTAGAATACCCAATGCGTTAGAATCGGGCCACCATCTAGTATTAAATAACATCATCCCTCCTTCAGGGTTAAAACAGTATATCTGTAAATTTTACGCAATCAGACATATCATTGTACATGTTCCACAAAAAACAAAAAAAAAAGCAAAACCTGTTCATATGCCTGATTAAACACCTCCTCACTTCTCTTGGTGCAAGCGGTCAGGTGGTAAACTAGAAGCACTGCAGGTACTGATTGCCTAAAATTTACAGATATACTGTTTTAACCCTGAAGGAGGGATGATGTTATTTAATATGCATGCGCAACATTATTTTATTGGGGATGAAGTTACAATATATGTACTTTAACTGCTAAAGAGTTTGATAAGTAGTGATTGGTTCCTCATGTATTATAACTACACTTATTAGGAAAAAAATAAATAAATAAATAAATTAAAAAAGGGATATAAATAGCTTACAACAAAATCATTTTTTATACACCTGATGAAGGCCTACAAGGCCGAAACACGTTGTGTTTTTTATAACAAAAAATGTTTTAATGTTTTTATTGTTTTTTAAAAAATGTTGCATTTTACTTAGCCAGTAAAATATCATCTGATTTAACATCAGAGATAATCAGTTATTTGGCTTTACAACCTTCTTGCTCCAAATTGGGTTAAAGATCCTCTGAAGGAAGCGCCCTGATACTTCTTTAGTCGCGGTTCTTTACCTTATACATTTCTGAGCTTTTATTGAGCACTACAAGAAAACAGACTTCAAAATCTAAGTGTCACATCCAGGCATCCTTTCGGTAAATTTCAAGTACAATTAGCCACAAGCAAAAGATCAGGTCACTCAATGCTATTTTTTTCTCTTACCCCAGAAATACATGTACCATAAATAACTTTGAACTTTCCTAAAACCCATCCTAAGGACAAGATAACGTTAACTGTCTCAAAGTAGATTTTTTCAATCTGAAACCAAGTCATCATCTCAAGTTCCACTGATGGAACGCAGCAGTTTATAAAGCCTTTGGTATCAGTCTCCAATTAGTAAATTTATTATAAAGATGTTCAATGTCAGGATAGCAAGTCTTGTTCCTGGCATTGACACTAAATGGTGGGCACAAGAAATGACTTCGGGAAAACATCACTGACCATCTGCTCAGACTCACTCATGCACTGATAAATAATCCTCTCCCTCGAGGTCAGTATATCCATTTGCTTCAGTTGCTGTCTGTTTGATGTCACAAATTGAGGTTGATAAACAGATTGAAGTTACTATTAAAAAGGAGAAAAATGCAACCACACTCTCAGTGTAACTGACCAGTCAAGTAGACGATTCGGGTGCAAGAAATTGCTGTTACACATTGCTTTGTAAGTAATATTTTCTGTGTAAATTATACCATGGTCTGGAGAAATCTTCTTGGCTTTGTATCATAAAGCATTATTTTTCACACTGGATTTTAGGGAACACCAGCGTTCTACCAAAGATTCTCATACATTCCAGAAGCTGTGAATGAGTCATTGCAAACAAATGGGTCTGGGGTGTGACAGCATTATCTTGCCCATTGTGTGTCCCAGTAAACTCCAATTCTCCAGCCGCTAGCCTACAAGCTAGACAGTTGTTCATTAAAACTTGCAAAAGTTCCAAAGTTAGATAACTATTGATCTTTATATTAAAATTGTCAAGATGACCAACTCATAGGTGTTGGAACAACAAGTCATAATCTAAAGCCACCATCTTAATCTGCTATGCAACATCATTTTCTAGCTGTACGATCAGAGACATGAACTTACTCATTATTAGACAGTATGCAAATTAGCTTTCCTCCAGAATGAATAAATCTGTCTCTCTAGTGCCACCTATAGGCACTTACCCTGTAGCTTAAAGTATAACTCAGCCATAAAAAATGACTAGGTCATACTAGAGCTTGACTGATATCTTAAATTATGTTTCAAGGCTTTTTAATACATAGAACATTGTCTTATAGGTGTCACAAGAGAGACCATTTTATCCTTCTAGAAGATGTAGTTTTCTGATGAAGGCTCTATTTCAGAGGAGAAACACATTGTACTATTACATGTTTTTACCAGACTTAAAAGCACAAATCATTACCCTTTTAACCTAATCTCTGAAGTTTGGACTTTGTACATTGGATGGCATTGTCATAAGATTGGCTCCATTCTTTCCTTCTCACTAGAAGGAAAGAAAGTGCACATCAGATCCAGCAATGACATCCTACTGGGAACCTGCAATGGCAGTAAGGCCGGGATCACACACAGCGAGATACGGCCGAGTCTCGCAGGTTAAAACCAAGCTCTGGCACTCCGGAGCGGAGTTTGCAGCCGCACAGCAATACATGGAGCTGCACGCTACGCTCCGGAGTGCCGGTGCCAGAGCTTGGTTTTAACCTGCGAGACTCGGCCGTATCTCGCTGTAGTGTGACTCCGGCCTAAAGGTGAAGCTGGTCTGCCCAAACCAAAATCCTGTTTATGTAATCTTGCACATGACTGAGTTTTTTTTTCTTTTATTACTCTCCTTCCAGAGAAGAGAGCTTTTTTGCTTAGTTTCTCCTGGAGTAAATTTCATCTAAGACACCTTTGCCAGGCGGATCTCTGTAGAACCAGAACTTTAGCTGTATTATACATGGTATAATCATACAGATAACACTTCTAAATGAACACTCAATTTAGCATTGTGTTGTTTCTTTGTCAAGCATTCTGTGAAGATTAAGTTCTTAAAGAGAATCTGTCCCATTAGAAAAAAATAGAGTTAAATAACTTGTAAAAATACCTGAGTTCATTAAGGCTATGTGCACACGTGTGGAATTGCCGCAGAAATTTCCGCAGCAATTCCGCAAGTCCCTGCCGCGGGAAATCCGCGGGAAATCCGCATGCGGAATTCCCACAAAAAACTAGCATTTTGCAAGCTTAATTAGCTTACAGAATACTTGCGTTTTCCAAGCGATCTGTAGCATCACTTGGAAAACTGACAGGTTGGTCACACTTTCAAAACAAGGTCCCAAAACCTAATCAAGGGGGCACTTCATTCAAATATATAACACAAATCCCATAAATATGTTATGGAACAAAGAAGAGATCCCAATAGTGATAAAAAACCATTTTATTCAAAAATTCTAAAATAGCAAAAGCATAATGCCATTATAGGGGACGCCAAAAAAACAAAACAAAAAAAAAAACAGCAAAAAAAAACACTCAAAAAATCATGTGAGGAGATACAACGTATGAAATCCAACAAGACTGAAACATGTATGAAACCGTCACATTACAATGCATAAAACATGTCAATACTCATATCCAGTGATATGATTGCACACTTCTAAATCTATGTTGTCAAAAAGCCACATGCAATGTGTGAAATGAGCATAATCAAAATGTGTCCCTCCCCCAAATGGGGTATAGCAGAATCCACACTGAGAACTAGTGGCATATGAACTATAAAGCCGTGTGAAATGACACAGACACTTTGTAAAGGCCAAACATCATAATCATAAATATGCCAATATACTCAGAACCAGGTTTAACTGAATGTAATTACCTGTATGCAGTGTGAGTGTAGTCCAGTGTCCCCTCACCCTGACACGCGTTTTGCCGCCTGCTTCTTCCGCCCCTCAGGTATCGGCCGATATTCGCGGCATCGGAATTCTGATACTGAGTTCTGATACTTTTAGCATATCGAATACCGGAATCGGAAGTTCCCATAATGCTATGAGCCAGTTTGATTTGATTTAGCCAATGAGGAATCCTAAGAAGTGTGGGCACATCCTGTTAGGCATGTAGGCATGTTAACTAATGGCATGGCTGTGATTGGCTGCTGAAATGATGTCATGATGCACTATAAAAGCTGCCGCCGCCATTTTGGGTTCACTCTGCTGTGAATTCAGTTAGGGACAGGACTCTGCTCTTCTGACTCTGAGGGACAGTTAGAGATAGCGATTTGCTATATTGTGCTTTACCCAGGCTACTGTAGCAACCCCTGTGTGAAGCTTTCTTTTGCCTTGCAACACTGTTCACAGCTGTCTGCAAGGTCTGTGTGTGTGAGTGCAGCTCATGGTGTAGTGTGTTCTGCAGCCACCTCTGATTGTAGGCCGCTCAGCGTGCGTCACTGCCTCATACATATTTTTTTTTTTATAGCTGCTCATTTTTACTGATTTCTCCTATTAGTGAGCATCCATCCGTATCCATCTACATTGGTTGCAAACACTATACAGGAGTAGATAGCGGAGCCTTTCTGCAGCCTTTCAGTTCTCTGCACTGTAGTGTTCACGGCTGTCTGTGAGGTCTCTGTGTGTGAGTGCAGCTCACGCTGAGGTGTGTTCTGCAGCCTCCTCTGGCTGTAGTCCACTCAGCGTGCGTCACTGCCTCATACACTGTCCTTTTTTGCTGTAGTGCTGCTTATTTTTCCTGAATTTCTCCTATTAGTGTGCTTCCATCCGTATCCAGCAAGATTGGTTGCAAACACTATATAGGAGTAGACAGAGGAGCCTTTTTGCTGGCTTGTGCCCTGCAGCCCCAGACAGATTAGTATTAGCCTATTTTTTGGAGCCTCATCTATTGCATTGTAGGTTACCTTCCTGCATTGTAATAGCTCCAAAAAGTTTGTGATACTATCGCTTTTACATCTTTGGTCACATCCTTTTTGTTTTTTTGAAAAAAAAAAAAGCACGTAAATAAATTTCACGAAACACTCCTCTTTACAGTTGTGTAAGCCACATTAGCTCATATTAAAGTGTAGTCCACACACTTTATAAAATTAGTGTTTCCTATACCTGTTAGCAGCTGTTCAGGAATAAGCACACTAAGTACTTTTCTGCCTATCTTTATCAGTCTACCAAGATGAAGAAAGCAGGGAGTAAGGCACGTGGTCGTGGGCGTGGAGTTTCAGCAGGGAGAGGACGTGGGGATTCTGTGCCTGCTGCGGGTACCAGTGACTCAGCATCCCCCAGTTTTAACAGGGAACAGTCCTTTATGCGCAGCTTTGTAGGAGCTCGCCATACCCCACTGCTGCGGGACGAACAAATTGAAGCCGTTGTCGGATGGATGGCAGCTAATGCATCAACTTCAATTACTTCCACATCCTCTTAGGTCCAGAGCACTGAAGAGCAACCATCTGTCTCTTCACCACCTGCCAAATTGCCCAGGCAGTCAGAGAGCCCAGGACAGGAGCCATCTCATTCTCTACTTCTGTTCTCTGAATCTCTTGGCTTGGAAAAAAGGGGCCAGAGAAGCAGCATTCTAGAATGTGAAGAAGAGGGAGTGATGCGCAACAGCTTTGGCTCTCTGAATCTGAAGAGGCGGGTGGGCCAGTGCCAATGGTCAGCACACCTCAGTACGCATCTGATGATGAGACTCAGGTGCCACTTTCTGGTGCGTACTGTGCTGGCGAGACTACCCAGGAGAAGCAGGTGTTTGAATAGGGTAGTGTAGATGATGAGGTCCTTGACCCATCATGGCTTGAGGAACAGGAAGGTGGTGGGAGCAGCTCTGAGGAAGAGATTCCCCGAATGGCCAATACAGGAGGGAGAGGGAGGGGGCAGACTTGGTTGCCTGTAGCCTCCCCTTCGGCACCCATTAGGAGCATTCCTCTTCCAAAACCCAAAATGGGTGCTCCCAGAACTTGCAGTGCGTGGGTACAGATCTTGAGAGTGGTGCTGTACGTGTTCTGCCAACTCCAAAGATTGCAGGAATCCAGTCTGTACGCATTGACTCCTCCTCATACTTCAGTTCCTCAGAATCAGTGCTGCAGGAGCCGTCACGGTCTACCTCCACATGGACCCGTGAAAGCTTACCTGTTATGACTGATATGAGCACAGCCATGGCCAAACGTCAACAGGCCATACTGAAATTAATTTCTTTGGAAAATTGAAGCCACACAGCGCAGGAGCTCTGGAATGCCATCAAGCAGGAGAGCGACGTGTGGTTTGTGCCAGCGAATCTCCAGCCAGGCTTGGTATTGTGTGACAATGGCCGAAATCTGGTGGCAGCTCTGGGCTTAGGCAACCTCACTCACATCCCATGTCTGGCACATGTGCTCAACTTGGTCATGCAGAGCTCTCTGAGGGACTATCCGGATCTTGATGCACTGCTGCACAAGGTCCGCATAGAGTGCACTCACTTGCGGCGTTCCAGCATGGCAAGATCGCGCATTGCAGCTCTGCAGCGCCGATTCCGCCTTCCGGAACATCGCATCATATGTGACCTACCCACCAGGTGGAATTCAACGTTACATGTGTTAGAGCGGTTGTGTGAGCAGCAGGCAGCAGTAATGGAGTACCAGCTGCATCAGGCGCAAGCAAGTCGCACTGCGCACCATTCACACTTCACCACCACTGAGTGGGCCTCTATGAAGGACATCTGCCACGTTTTGCGTGCCTTCGATGATTCCATGTGGATGACGAGTGCAGATGATGCACTAGTCAGCATGACTGTCCCCCTTATCTGCCTGCTTCAAAAAACACTGCAAGCACTAAGGGAGGAAGTTTTGGAAGAGGTGGAGGATGAGGAGTCACAAATGCCATCTGCTTCTGGACATTCTGCGCAATGTGGTTCCTCACAAAGGCCTAGGCAGGGGACACTTTGTGAGGAAGATGAGGAGGAGTCAATGGAGGAGGAAGACATCTCTCCAGAGGAGGGAGGTACACAATGCTCTAGTAGTCAGTATGTAGAGCGAGGGTGGGGTGATGCAGAGCAGGCAGAGATGATGCCTCAAGCAGGGGACAGCATTTCTTGGCCATTTGGAAGTCTGCAGCACATGGTTGATTTCATGCTACAGTGCCTGAGAAACGACCGCCGCATCGCCCACATTCTCAACACGGCTGATTATTGGGTGTACACCCTCCTAGATCCTCGCTACCGGGACAACTTACAAAGCCTCATAACACCGTTGAACCGGGAGCATAAAATGCGGGAGTACCAAGACACACTGGTGCATTCCATCATGTTCTCCATTCCACCCGAGAGCAGTGCTGCTAGTGCTTTACAAAGCAGCTCTGTGCGTCGAGGCAGTGGAGGAAGCTCTAAACAAAGAGGGAGCAGAGGCAGCGCCTCAGCACAAGGCAAGACCAGTATGGCCCAAATGTGGCAAAGTTTTGTGTGCCCGCCACAAATGTCTACACCATCACAGACGGCTCCAGTCAGCAGGAGGCAACGTTTCCGTCAAATGGTGACAGACTACATGTCTTGCCCTCTCAGTGTACTCCCAGATGGCTCTTCCCCCTTCAAGTTTTGGGTCTCTAAGCTGGATACATGGCCAGAGCTTAGCCAGTATGCATTGGAGGTGCTGGCTTGCCCTGCTGCTAGTGTATTATCGGAACGCGTCTTTAGTGCCGCAGGTGGTATACTAACAGACCGTTGCATGCGACTATCCTCCGATAACGTTGACCGGCTTACTTTTCTGAAAATGAACAAGGCCTGGATCTCGCCAGAATTTGCCAGTCCTCTTCCAGATTAAATAATTGGTTGGCACCAGTATCCAGGTCTCCTGTTGTGTTCATGCTTCTACCACCTGAACTGTAATCCCTGTGCTCCAACACCGCCAGTTGCTGCTCAGAAGTGCCGTCTGCACAGAGAAAAACACTAGCTCCTGTGTTAGTGGGGTTCAGTAACGCCAGCTGCTCCCCTGCTGTGTGTACGGCAATATCTCCTGCTCTCTCCACATTCATCCCATCATCAGATATTAAACTTGCTCCAAATAGGCCTCAGCCTACACCATGATTGACCCTGTGCTCCAACACCGCCAGTTGCTGCTCAGAAGTGCCATCTGCACAGAGAAAAACACTAGCTCATGTGTTAGTGGGGTTCAGTAACACCAGCTGCTCCCCTGCTGTGTGTCCGGCAACATCTCCAGCTCCCTCCACATTCATCCCAACATCAGATATTAAACTTGCTCCAATTAGGCCTCAGCCTACTCCATGATTGACCCTGGGCTCCAACACCGCCAGTTGCTGCTCAGAAGTGCCGTCTGCACATAGAAAAACACTAGCTCCTGTGTTAGTGGGGTTCAGTAACGTCAGCTGCTCCCTGCTGTGTCCGGCAATATCTCCTGCTCCCTCCACATTCACACAACAACTGATTTAAAACTTGCTCCAAGTAAGCCTCAGCCTACTCCATGATTGACCCTCGGCTCCAACACCGCCAGTTGCTGCTCAGAAGTGCCGTCTGCACAGAGAAAAACACTAGCTCCTGTGTTAGTGGGGTTCAGTAATGCCAGCTGCTCCCCTGCTGTGTGTCCGGGAACATCTCCTGCTCCCTCCACATTCATCCCAACATCAGATATTAAACTTGCTCCAAATAGGCCTCAGCCTACACCATGATTGACCCTGGGCTCCAACACCGCCAGTTGCTGCTCAGAAGTGACGTCTGCACAGAGAAAAACACTAGCTCCTGTGTTAGTGGGGTTCAGTAACGTCAGCTGCTCCCCAGCTGTGTGTCCGGCAATATCTCCTGCTCCCTCCACATTCACACAACAACTGATTTAAAACTTGCTCCAAATAGGCCTCAGCCTACACCATAATTGACCCTGGGCTCCAACACCACCAGTTGCCGCTCAGAAGTGCCGTCTGCACAGAGAACAACACTAGCTCCTGTGTTAGTGGGGTTCAGTAACGTCAGCTGCTCCCCTGCTGTGTGTCCAGCAATATCTCCTGCTCCCTCCACATTCATCCCAACATCAGATATTAAATTTGCTCCAATTAGGCCTCAGCCTACTCCATAATTGACCCTGGGCTCCAACACCGCCAGTTGCTGCTCAGAAGTGCCATCTGCACAGAGAAACACACTAGCTCCTGTGTTAGTGGGGTTCAGTAACATCAGCTGCTCCCCTGCTGTGTGTCCGGCAATATCTCCTGCTCCCTCCACATTCACACAGCAACTGATTTTAAACTTGCTCCAAATAGGCCTCAGCCTACACCATAATTGACCCTGGGCTCCAACACCGCCAGTTGCTGCTCAGAAGTGCCGTCTGCACAGAGAAAAACACTAGCTCCTTTGTTAGTGGGGTTCAGTAACGCCAGCTGCTCCCCTGCTGTGTGTCTGGCAATATCTCCTGCTCCCTCCACATTCATCCCAATATCAGATATTAAACTTGCTCCAAATAGGCCTCAGCCTACACCATGATTGACCCTGGGCTCCAACACCGCCAGTTGCTGCTCAGAAGTGTCGTCTGCACAGTCAACATATGCTCCAGTGCTATTGGGGTTCAGTAACGTCAGCTGATCCCCTGCTGTGTGATCGGCAATTTCGCCTGCTCTGTCCACATTCACACTACTCCATATTTTAAACTTGCTCTAATTAGGCCTCTGGCTACACTCTGTTTCTACTGTAATCCCTGGGCTCCAACACCGCCAGATGCTGCTCAGAAGTGTCTTTTGCCCAGCCTGGTTCCAGCATGCCAGCTGTTTCCGGGTAGTGTCAATGTCACTTTGGCACCAATACGTTGTCCTGTCGTGTTGCGGTCGGGTTAGCTGACTCTATGGTGCCTGCAGTTTAGGTGCTTCCTATGTGGGCTGCGGGATCTGGCAATAAAGGCTGTTTCCGTAGTGCCAATAGGACAAGCACCCCCTGTAGGACTGTGGATTTCGGTAAATGCGGCCGGCTCGCGGCCTTGCAACGTTGTTTTTCAGGGGTACCTTCTGCTGCCCCTCTGTGTTCCAGCCTCGTCAGCTGGTTCTCGGCAGTGCCATTGGCTCTTGTTCCTTCTGCTACCTCTCCGGGTTCCAGCACCGTCAGCTGGTTCTCAGCAGTGCCTTTGGCTTAGGTACCTCCATCTCGGTATCCAAGGTCCAGCAACGTCTGCTGGTCCTTGGTAGTGCTTTCTAGCACAGGTACCTCCTGCTTAGTAACCGTGTTCCAGTACCGTCAGCTGGTCCTCGGTAGTGCCATTGGCTCTTGTTCCTTCTGCTGCCCCTCCGGGTTCCAGCACCGTCAGCTGGTTCTCGGCAGTGCCTTTGGCTTAGGTGCCTCCATCTTGGTATCCGAGTTCCAGCAATGTCTGCTTGTCCTTGGTAGTGCTTTCTAGCACAGGTACCTCCTGCTTAGTAACCGGGTTCCAGTACCGTCAGCTGATCCTTGACAGTGCAATTGGCTCTTGTTCCTTCTGCTACCCATCCGGGTTCCAGTACCGTCAGCTGGTTCTCGGCAGTTCCTCAGCATTCTTGTACCTTCTGCTACATTTCCAAGTTGAAGCTTTTTGAAATGGTTTTTGGTAATCACTCTGGATCTCCCTGACGACGACCCTGAAGACCACCCCAAAGAAGACCAAAAAGATGACCCTGAAGAAGATGACCAAGAGGACAAAGAACATGAAGACAACCACCAAGATACAGAACAACAAGAGACAGAAGACCAAGAAACAGAAGAACAAAAAGCAGAAGAACGTTAAGCATAAGACTAAAAATCAGAGCAAAAGATATTATCTAAATTATAAGCAGAAGAAGACTAAGCAGTGTATGGGGGTGAGTCCGTTCCTCCTCGTGGAGCCCCTGGAAAATGCCTGCTGCTGCAGGCCAAACTGAACGCGGACAAATCCTGTTGTAAATCTTTTGTGACAGGCAGAACGGAAGGTGTAATCTTCAAACTTTTATAGATAACAACTTCAGGAATGCCTGTCACAAATAAGAATATGATGAAGAAGAAGAATAGGAAGAAGATGAAGAAGTAGAATATGAAGAAGAATAATAGTTGAATAAGAAGAATATGAAGAATGTAAAAAAAAAGAATAATTGGAAGAAGGTGAAGTAGAAGAAGATGAATAAGATGAACAAGAAGTTGATGAAAGCGAAGCTGCTGCTGCTGTGGATCATGAAGGAGAAAGTGTGGGACAGTAAAAAAGAAGGTTAAGAGCATGGAAGTAGTGAAACATACATATCTGACAAAATATAACAAAGGTTGACATAGTCAATATCTTTGTAACTCCGAACGTCTTAAAAAAAAAAATTATTCCTGCTATTCCATTTGATTGGACTAAACCTCTATGACTTTAATGTCTCCTCCACCTCCCCCAATACATTCTACATTATTCTTAGTTGTTTTTCTTCATGTAGAATTAACCTACAAGGAAAGAAAGGGTTTATTTTAATTCCGATATTTCTGTCCCATTGACTTGCATTGGTTTCCTGTATCGGAATCGGCGATATCCGATACTTTTTGGGTATCGGTCCGATCCAATCCGATCCGATATTTCACAATATCGGAAGGTATCGCTCAACACTAGTATTGACATGTTTTATGCATTATAATGTGACGGTTTCATCCATGTTTCAGTCTTGTTGGATTTCATACGTTGTACCTCCTCACATGATTTTTTGAGTGTTTTTTTTTTTTTGGGGGGCGTCCCCTATAACGGCATTATGCTTTTGCTATTTTAGAATTTTTGAATAAAATGGTTTTTTTCACTATTGGGATCTCTTCTTTGTTCCATAACATATTTATGGGATTTGTGTTATATAGGTTGGTCACACTTGTCAAACATAGTGTTTGACAAGTGTGACCAACTTTTTTACTATTGAGGCTGCCTATGCAGCATCAGTAGTAAAAGATAGAATGTTAAAAACAATAAAAAAAATAAAAAATTGTGATATTCTCACCTTCCGGTGGCCGCCGCAGCCTTCTCGATCCTTGCAATGCTCCCGGCAACTCCTGTTCCCAGCAATGCCTTGCGACAATGACCCCAGATGACGTAGCATCACGCGAGACCGCTACATCATCACAGGTCATTGTCGCAAGGTATTGCTGGGAACGGGAGTTGCCGGGAGAATCACGAGGATCGGGAAGGCTGCGGGGGCCACAGAAGATGAGTATATCATGATTTTTTATTGTAATTCTTTTTTTAACAGGAATATGGTACCCAGGGCCTGGAGGAGAGTCTCCTCTCCTCCAGACCCTGGGTACCATCCGTACATTTTCCGCTTACTTTGCGCATGGTGGGCATAGCCACATGCAGAAAGTAAGCGGATCAATGCATTCCTATGTATGCAGAATGGCAACATATTAGAGGGAGGGGTTAAAGAGTACACACCATCAGAGAAGACTCTGAAGAAACACCCATCTGGACTGCAAGCAGAGATTTCACATAGTGCAGTCAGAAGAAACAAATGTGAATATCTGTGCAATGGTGCGACGCATCATGAAATGGAAAAGAGCGTCAGAAACAAAGGAGCTCAGGGATTTTTAACATGCAAGTAACTCAATTTTTTGAGCAATTGATAGGTCTCCTTTAATATTATAGCAATACTTATATCTAAATTTCTTCACAAGCATAAAGTTAAAAAGTAGTCGTCATTTTATTTATTTCTTATTCAGATATTAATAGTATGCATGAAAATAAAAATCTGTAATGAAATGGAAAAAAATACCACCAGTGTATTTTATTTTGGGCGGTTTGTTTTCATAGCATTCATTTTGTAGTTAAAAAAAATAACCTTGGAACACAATTCTCCAAGTCGGTATAATTACAGGGATGCAAAACATGCATGGATTTTTTATTTTCTATTTATTTAGTTAGTGAAAAAATTTCAAAAGTTTGTAAAAAAAAAAAACCCCCAAAATTTGGTTTATGTTCTAATTTTCCAAGACCTGTAATATTTTTATTTTTCCACTAGCTGAAGAACACAGCGTTGCCTCGGCATAGCAAATAACGGTGGTTATAGCAAATTATATTTCTCCCTCACATCTCTCACTTTCCCCTCACTCCCCTCATTTTCGCCCTCACACCTCTCTTTTTCCCCTCAATCCACTATTTTCCCCTTACTCCACTATTTTTCTCTAACTCCACTATTTTCCTCTAACTCCTCTCATTTTCCTCTCACTCCCCTCATTTTCCCACTCACACCTCTCTTTTTCCCCTCAATCCACTATTTTCCCCTTATTCCACTATTTTCCTCTAACTCCACTATTTTCCTCTAACTCCTCTCATTTTCCCCTCACTCCTCTCTTTTTCACCTCACACGTGCACAGCAACTTCCTGTTATGAGCACAGCGGTGTAATCCATGAGGCTCCTCCCTTTCACTTGATGTCATGCCTCACAGAAGCACCTCCATTCTAGACACAAAGGAGCTAGATGTGGCCTGTGCCTGCCGCGCACTGATACTCTGAAGGCGGCGGCCCTGATTGTAACTCACAGCGGCTGGGATGTCGCAGCCGGTGAGATTTGCAGGGTGGCTTTTGAAGTGAATGTGTCTCCATCTGTGTGCGCTAACAATGTGGGCCGTGTGGACAGGGCTTTGCGTGTGGCTTTGCGGAGTGGGCGGAACTATGTGGAGTAGGCGTGGCTTGATACATACACATATTTACACTCAGCTTTATATATATAGATAGGAGTTTAGAGGACATTATACAAATATTTTTAATGAATTGCGGGGTGGGGAGGATGTTGTATAGAAACTTAAAATTAATTGAGGGTTGAGGATGCAAAGTCTCTAATGGCATCCTCCCTCATTCCGCAATTTATTATACAGTTGAAACCAGATGTTTACATACACTACATAAAAATACATATATGCATGTTTTTAGAATCATAGAATCATAGAATCGTAGAGTTGGAAGGGACCTCCTGGGCCATCTGGTCCAACCCCCTGCTCAAAGCAGGATTCGCTAAATCATCCCAGTCAGATGTCTATCCAGCCTCTGTTTGAAGACTTCCATTGAAGGAGAACTCACCACTTCTCGTGGCAGCTTGTTCCACTCATTGATCACTCTAACTGTCAAAAAGTTTTTTCTAATATCTAATCTGTGTCTCCTCCCATTCAGTTTCATCCCATTGCTTCTAGTCTTTCCTTGTGCAAATGAGAATAAAGTTGATCCTTCTACAATGTGACAGCCCTTTAGATATTTGTAGACAGCTATTAAGTCTCCTCTCAGCCTTCTCTTTTGCAAACTAAACATTCCCAAATCCTGCAACCTTTCCTCATAAGACAGGGTTTGCAGACCGGTCACCATTCTGGTTGCTCTTTTCTGAACTTGCTCCAGTTTGTTGATGTCTTTTTTAAAATGTCGTGCCCAAAACTGGACACAATATTCCAGATGAGGTCTGAAAAAGAGGAGTAGAGGGAAATAATGACTTCACGTGATCTAGACTGTATGCTTCTGTTAATACATCCTAGAATTGCATTTGCCTTTTTTGCTGCTGCATCACACTGTTGACTCATATTCAGTCTGTGATCTATTAGTATACCCAAGTCTTTTTCACATGTGCTGTTGTTTAGCCCTATTCCTCCCATTCTGTATATGCTTTTTTCATTTTTATTGCCCAGATGTAGTACTTTGCATTTTTCCCTGTTAAAAAACATTCTGTTAGTTGCTGCCCACTTCTCCAGTTTATTTATATCTTTTTGAATCCTCTCTCTCTCTTCTCTAGTATTAGCTATCCCTCCTAGCTTTGTGTCATCAGCAAATTTAATCAGTTTACCCTCAATTCCTTCATCTAAATCATTGATAAAGATGTTGAACAATACAGGGCCCAGGATAGAGCCCTGTGGTACCTCACTTGAGACGTTCTTCCAACTGGATGTGCAGCCATTTACGACCACTCTTTCTCACTATCTGACATAAAATTAGAATAACCTTTCCCGTTTTAGGTCAGTTAGGATTTCCATAATTATTAATATTTGCCAAATGCCAGAAAAATGAGAGCAAGAGAATGTTTTAAGCATTTTTATTACTGCAAAGTCAAAAGTTTACATACACTAAGATTACTATACCTTTAAACAATTCTGGACTACCCATATGATGATATCATGTGTTTGGAAGCTTCTGATTTTCTGATTTTGAGTTAATTAGACACATCTGTGGAAGTATTTTAATGTACACTTGAAATACGCTGCTTCTTTGTGTAGCAACATGGGAAAGTCACATGGCCATATTGACCAAAAAATAAAAAAGTTGTGGCTCTGGGAAGAAGGGGAGCAAAAAAAATGCAAAAACTGAAATACCCGTGGTCATTAAGTGGCTAATAGGTGCAGAAAATCTGCAACATCAAAAACTCACCAAAAGCTCATTGTGGGAACGTAGCCTTATAAGAGAACATTCTGATAATTTCGTAAGGTTATATTCCTACCATGAGCTTTTGATGTGGCAGGTTTTCTGAAGTATTTCTGCACCGATCAAGGAAAATAAGTCACTTGCATTTTTTAAAAAAATATGCAAAAACTCACCAAACGCGCATTGTGGAAACATAACTTTACATTTTGTATTGATATCTAACTTTAAGGTTTTGTTCCCACAATGAGTTTTTGATGTTGCAGATTTTCTGTGCCATTTCTGCACCTATTAGGTAAAATAGGTTTCTTGTATTTTTTTAGAAATATGCAGCATAAAACAACTCAACAAAAACTAATTGTGGGAATATTGTCTTACCTTTTGAATTAATGTCTAATTATAAGGCCACATGCACACGTTCAGTATTTGGTCAGTATTTGACATCAGTATTTGTAAGCCGAAACCAGGAGTGGAGCAATCAGAGGAAAGCATAACAGAAACACGTCACCACTTCTCTATTATTCACAAATTCCTGGTTTTGGTTTACAAATACTGAGGTAAAATGCTGACCAAACACTGAGGTAAAATACCAACCAAATACTGAGGTAAAATACCAACCAAATATTGAGGTAAAATACCAACCAAATACTGAGGTAAAATACCAACAAAATACTGAGGTAAAATGCCAACCAAATACTGAGGTAAAATACCAACCAAATACTGAGGTAAAATACCAACCAAATACTGAGGTAAAATACCAACCAAATACTGAGGTAAAATACCAACCAAATACTGAGGTAAAATACTGACAAAATACTGAGGTAAAATACTGACAAAATACTGAGGTAAGATACCGACCAAACACTGAGATAAATCACTAAAACACTGCGGTAAAATACTGACCAAATACTCAGGTAAAATACAAAACACTGAGGTGAAATACTGATGAAACACTAAGGTAAAATACTAAAACACTGAGGTAAAATACTGACAAAATACTGAGGTAAAATACTGAGGTAAGACACCGACCAAACACTGAGATAAATCACTAAAACACTGCTGTAAAATACTGACCAAATACTCAGGTAAAATACTAAAACACTGAGGTGAAATACTGATGAAACACTAAAGTAAAATACTAAAACAGTGAGATAAATTACTAAAACACTGAGGTAAAATACACCACTGACCAATCACTAAGGTAAATCATTGACCAAATACTGATGTCAAATACTGACAAAACACTGAGGTAAACCATTGACTAAATGCTGAGCTAAATTACTGACCAAACACTGAGGTAAAATACTGACCAAACACTGCGTTAAACCACTGACCAAATACAGAGCTTTAAATACCGACCTAATAATGTGGTAAAAAAAACAAATATTGAGGTAAACTACTGATCAGACACTGAGATAAAATACTGACCAAATACTGAGGTAAAATACTAAAACACTGTGGTAAAATGCTGACCAAACACTGAGGTAAACTACTGACTAAATACTGAGGTAAAATACTGACCAAATACTGAAGTAAACCACTGACCAAACACTGAGGTAAAATACTGACCAAACACTGAAGTAAACCACTGACCAAATACTGATGTAAAATATTGAACAAACACTGAGATAAAATACTGACCAAATACTGAGGTAAAATACTAAAACTTTGAGGTAAATTATTGATTAAATGCTGAGGTAAAATACTGACCAAATCCTGAGGTAAAATACCGACCAAATGCTGAGGTAAAATAATGACCAAATATTGAGGTAAAATACTAACCAAATATTGAGGTAAAATACTGACCAAACACTGAGGTAAAATACTGACCAAGCAATGAGGTAAAATACCAACCAAACAATGAGGTAAAATACCAACCAAACACTGAGGTAAAATACTGACCAAATACTGAGGTAAAATAATGACCAAATATTTAGGTAAACTACTGATCAAGCACTGAGATAAAATACTGAGGTAAAATACTAAAACATTGAGGTAAAATACTGATCAAATACTGAAGCAAAATACTGATCAAACACTGGGGTAAAACACTGAGTTAAACTACTGACCAAGTACTGAGGTAAAATACTGACCAAATATTGAGGCAAAATACTAAAACACTGAGGTAAAGGACTGACCAACCACTGAGGTAAAGGACTGACTAACCACTGAGGTAAAATACTGACCAACCACTGAGGTAAAATACTGACCAACCACTGAGGTAAAATACTGACCAACCACTGAGGTAAAATACTGACCAAATACTGAGGTGAAATGCTGACCAAATACTGAAGTAAAATACTGATCAAACACTGAATTAAAATACTAAAACACTGAGGTAAAATACTGACCAAACACTGAGGTAAAATACTGGTTAAATACTGAAGTAAAATGCTGATGAAATACTGAAGTAAAATACTTATCAAACACTGAGATAAAATACTGATCAAATACTGAGGTAAAATACTAAAACACTGAGGTAAACCACTGACCAAATACTGAGGTAAAATGCTGACCAAATACTGAAGTAAAATACTGATCATACACCGAGTTAAAATATTAAAACACTGAGGAAAAATACTGACCAAATACTGACATAAAATACAGACCAAACTCTGAGGTAAAATACTGAGCAAACACTGAGGTAAAATACTGATCAAACACTGAGGTAAAATACTGACCAAACACTGAGGTAAAACCACTGACCAAATACTGAGGTAAAATACTGATTAAATGCTAAGGTAAAATACTGACCAAATACTCTTTAACTCTTTTGCCAGTTTTACTCAGGGGGACATACCCAGCCTGCTGCCCAGGTAGGGAGGACATCAGTGCTGGGCTGCCTGTATGTACCTACATCTGCCTGCTAAAATCCCCTCTTGCAGTGAGGAATCCAGGCCATTTTTACCTTGTGCTCTGGGTGACTAAATACTACAGCACTATTTCCCAGGAAGCCTTGTGTAATGCTAGCAATAGGGGAGACTCTTGGGCATGTGCAGTGCCGCTCTTCTTGTACATATCCTCACCACCAGTGGCGAGGACATGAACGTAGAGGAGACCTCGGCGCCGTGTGAGCGGTAGTGCTACATTCCCCTCAGTAATCCAGGGCTGTTGCTTGAATTCTTCTTGTACATAGCGAGGCTGGAGTGGGCAGAGTTGGCACTACACTTGCAGCACCACAGTCAGTGGACAGCTCCGCTCTGCAGCACCATGACCCAGGTAACTGGCGCCCTGCTCGTGCCATTGTCCCCCTCCAGGCATCGTCCTCCCCTCAACTAATGTCATCTGGTGCTTGATTGCAGATCACAGGCTGCAGGGATCCATCCACACATGGCATCAATCCCAGAATGACTGCAAGGAGAATTCTGCGTGTGGAGTGAGTGTGGCTATGCAGAGTGGGTGGAGCTATGTGGAGTGGGTGTGGCTTAATACACACACATACATACACTCAGTTTTATATATATAGATTGAGTGAGCTATGTGAAGATTTGTTTTTTGCATGGCGAGATAACAGTTTTATTTATACCAATTTGGGGTATATTTAAAATTTTGATGGCTTTTTATTGTTTTTTAGGGGGGTGTGGTGACCAAAAAAATCACAGCTCTGGTGTTTCTTTTTTTTTTCTAGTTATGGCTTTTATTGTATAAGTTCTTCATTTAGTATTTTACCAAATATGATTATTTTTGCATTGTTTTCCTTTAATTTTACTGGATGGGGGGTGATTTGAATTTTTATATTTTGCTACAGTTTTTTATTTTTATCTTTTTAAAGCCTTTTATTTTTTTTTTTTAGGTGTTGTGAACCTGTGATCATTTGATCACTTATACTACAGTAGATACAGGAGTACCACATCATTGCAGTATACGGTGAAAATCAATGACTTATATGAAGCATCAAGATGGCATCAATTGAGGCATTCAGCAGGTTTACGCCTGCCATAATAACCTATAAGTGCACTAGCACTGCTCCATTTTAATACTGATGTCAGTGATTGAGATCAGCATGTAAATGGTTAACAGCGGTGATCAGAGTGAGTTCAGCTCTTGCTGCTGTTCGAGTCTGTTTAAGCGGGGCAAACCTGGGGCACTAAATGACTGCTGACCAGCTGTTTGTTTGCTGATTGGTGGACATGGATTAACTTGTTGACTCATGCTGATCGCGCTTTAGGGTATTGTTACACCTAGCGATGCACCAGCGATCCCGACCAGCGATATGACGCGGTCAGGATCGCTGGTGAATCGCTAGGTGGTCACTAGTGAGCTGCCACACAGGCAGATCTCACTAGCGACATCGCTGGGGACGGGGGTCGCTACTTACCTGTCACACCAGGCGATCCTGCGTCCTCCCGCCCGGCTCCACGCGTCGCTCGTCGTCACAGCAGGAAGCACCGCAGGAAGTGACCGACGAGAAATGATCCAGGAGCTTCTCGTGCGATCAGTGATAACCAGCGGGGGAGCCGGTCGGAGGTAAGTATCACATGTAGCGATATCGCTAGCAATATCACTGTAACGTCACAAAATCGGTGACTTTACAGCGATATTGCTAGCGATATCGCAGTGTGTAACAGGGACTTTAGATGAGCACTGAATGATCTGCAATAGATCTGCTCAGTGTGCATGGACTGCTATTGTTCTCGGCAGCATGAGTGCTGGTTAAACCGATAATGCACTACCAAGAACTAAAGATTATTTCACCTGATGACAAGCGTTTTTCTCTTTCACCGAGTGATCATCAGTATGTTTGGATTGCAAGATTATCGTGCATGATAAGAATGATAAACTTGCATTGTATTAATGGACACACATGGTGGCTATGTAACATAACCGGCACCTATTACCTAAGAAGAGATCTGAGCTCCTGAGACCTGTGCACAAATGGCACCCCAACAATGACGTAGCAGCGCATCATTTTACTTCAAGAGGTTACTGAATTATGAAAACCCCTAAAGAAAAATAATTCCAATCAAATATTTTGAAATTCAAAGGTTTTTAAGTTTAAAAACAATGTAAGAACCTGCATTTTTTTAGAGGGCCAAAAATGTGAAACAGTTCCTTGAGAATAAGCTCATCCTCGGATATCCCCCTGCCTGTGCCCTCAGCGATCAGTTGAAGTATGTAAGAGAACGTGGCAGCAAGTGTTCAATTTTTCTATAGCACCTCCGCAGGAAAAATAAAGTATTACGTTGTTTTCATTGAAATTATTGGTCAATCTGTTTAATATGTAATGTAAAAAATCTTTTTACATTACATTAGAATTCTGAGATTTGAAATGTGATTAGCGTGTAACTACTAGTAGATTTTCTTTAAACTCAAACTTAATTTATCAATGATTAAAGGTGTTTGTTCACATTATATTATCATGTGTCCTTGTTGGGGTTTTCCTTGTAAATGGCAAGAATAAAACTCTTCTTCTGATCACTGCTCACACTTGGCATAATATCACTTGCCCAGGAGGAATGTTTCATGGTAATTGTATTGAAATCATAGACAGTGTATCATTTGATTACACAGCCCTTCTCATCACACCAGTTACCTACTCTTTATATTCATAGACTGGTTTCAAAATAACTGAAGAGAAAATACATGTTAATGTACAGATGTAACAGAGCTGTATTGGTTATTTAATCATTGGAAATCCTTAAATGAGCTTCCCTGCTCTGCTACATTTCTGGGTATGTAGTTAAAATGTGTTATAGCGCAATGACTAAGGCAATAACTGCACAGACTGTACAGTATCTTCCCCAAGTCATACCATTAATTCATTCATTCACTCTGAGTAGCCAAGTTTTTCCCACATCCTCTATGTTTATGTGCCTATGGGTTCTTGCATATAGACATATTTTCATTGTGAGTGCGATCCGACAAAACATCGGATCGCACTCGGACCAAAGTAATTCTCTAGGGCCATGCATATTCCGATTATTTCCTTTTTCAATATATACTGTAAATGATCTCTGTGTAAGGTATACAGTTTAGAATTTCTTAACTTAGTTTCTTAGCATATTGACATATTTCTATATGTTTTTTTCAGATTTGCCTCATTCTTCATAGAATCATGGAATCATAGAAAGGTTGAGTTGGAAGGGAACTTCTGGGTCATCTGGTCCAACCCCCGCTCAAAGCAGGATAATTGCATTAACAAAATGGATAGTTTTTGCTACCTATGGGGAGAAGTCACAAAAGCAACACTTGACTCCTATGATATGGAAAGCCTACAATCTGTATTTGGACTGCATAATAGGGGCTCAGGGCAAGAGTTGGGCTCCACATATATGCTGAGATAGATGTGTAGGAGTGGTGGAGGCGATGTTCAACTCCTTTACACTGGTTAAATGTGGTTAAATGTATTTTCTATTGAGGTATGCTATCTGAAGGTAAAACCTCTCTAGGACTGCAGTTTACCTACAGAGTGTTAATTGTGTTGGCTGGCCCAGACTAGGGAGGGGGAGCTGAGAGTTAGTGCCAAGCTTAGAAAGTATTCAGTTAGTTAGAGAAATGGTGATGAAGTGATAACATCGGTCACAGACAGTAGGCTGCTAGGGACAGTGTGAGCTGACTACTCGGGGCAGTGGATTGCCAAAGAACCCTCCCGTGTGAGTCCGTCTGTAAGCCTGGGAACTTCGAGATGAGCATCGGGGCCCTTGGTGCACTAAGCCTGTTGAGCTGCTGGGAAAATGGACTCAAACCCTCAGAGGAGGGAGATGATGGAATCTGGGTGCACTGCTTGAGGTGGAGGAGAATTCCTAGTGCTAGAAGAGTTAGCAAGAGGGATGCTCTACCCATACTGTCAACCAGCGCTGAAGTTAAGTCCGGTACCTGTGGGAAAGATTGTAACCCGTTGGGCCTTAACCTATATGCCTGATTGCAATGCCGAAAACTGCAAAGTAAAAGTTTGACTTATTTAGCACATTCAGTGTCCCCTGGAATGTTTGCTGCTGCAAAGGTTCAGGAAGATGAAAGCCTGGAGCCAATGGAGGCCTATGGGCTGCAAGTACGTGTGATGCACCCTACACACAACAGCACTCTGCGACTGGGACACGTTTTGTCTGTAGGGTGCCAAATCGAGCAGAAGCAGCAGCTCGCCCATCACTACCTCGCTCAGACACCTTATAGATGTGCATCACATCTTACCCAGTGGTTACATTGGAAAAGGTAATCTATTCCTTTTTCCATCCTAATGATCTGGAGAGTCCAAACACACAGTAATCTCCAGCGATCTCATGCAGGAAGGTAGTTATAAAAAATATTTCTTTATTTCTTTTCGTTAAAAGAACATGTTACAGGTAGTGGATACCCCAGTGGATGGTAAAAAATCCAACACGTTTCAACTCAAAAGAGACTTAATCATGGATTACAAATTCTGACAAAATGTGACATTTTAAAAGTCTCCAGACAGGAGTGGGGAGGTGGTAGGCAATGCCCTCATTAGCATGTTTAATTCATGTATCCAATTATCCACACCCAACCTTCAGGTTGAAGACAAGTTAAAAAGAGAGAGAAAGAGGGAAAAAAAACCCCACATAAAAAAAACCTCTCTAAAAATTATTTACTTTACATGCAATACCAAAAAGAGAATACATTAAGGCTATGTTCCCACGATGCGATTTTTAAGCATTTTTGCTGCGATTTTCGGCGCGAAAACACAGCGAAAACGTTTAAAAATCGTGTACAAAACGCCCCCCATGCATTCCTATGGCATTCCGCACATGCTGTGCTAATGCTGCGCTTTTTTCCGCGGCGGAAACGCATCGCGGAAAAAGTCGCAGCATGGTCATTCTTTTGTGTGGAATCGCAAAGAATTGCCGCGATTCCGCACCCATAGGAATGCATGAGAATCGCTTACTTCCCGCATGTGGCTATGCCCACCATGCGGGAAGTTAAGCGTCTCATGTGCGGTTGGTACCCACGGTGTGGAGGAGAGGAGACTGTCCTCCAGGCCCTGGATACCATACCCCTGTAAAAAAAAAATAAATAAAAAATCGGGGTATATTTACCTTCCGACGTCCCGCGCTGCATTCCCGGCCTAAGCGTTCCCAGTAATGCCTTGCGGCAAGGTCCTGTGATGATGTAGTCTCGCGTGACTCTAGCGGTCTCGAGAGATCGCTATAGTAACGCGAGACCAACGTCATCACAGGTCTCGCAAGGCATTACTGGGAAGCTGTGGCCCGGGATGGCAGGGCGGGACGTCGGAAGGTAAATATACCCCGATTTTTTATTTTTTTTTATCATTTTTAACATTTTATCTTTTACTATTGATGCCGCAAGCAAGAAGCAAGCGCAGTCCTTATTGCACTTCCACGTCATTTCTGCAATTCTGTCCTAGGACCCTGTGCAGACTTGCTGCTGCTTCTTAAGCGTTCATGGGTGTTGTGACTTCCTCACAACCCCAATAGGTGAGCACCTTCCTTACTGTTCCACAATTTTAATTGTTTTATACGGATTTCACACAGTGGATGCGCCCTGTATCTCTCCTTTTAAGAAAATTAGAGAGGAACAAAGCCAAAGAAATAAAACTGTGGTGGGAATCGACGTCATTACAATCATCCTTGGATAAAAAGATGATACCAAGAGGGCTTCGTATGAATAAAAATCCCAGCTTCTCTACTTATCCAGAGACATTTAAACAAGAATGGGATGAGGTCCTGACTACATGATCTAATGGTCTAATGCAGTTAATTGTTACACATGAATAATCAGAAGTAGAAAAAGTGAGAGAGGACATTGTCAATACAGAGAAATTGCTGGAACAATTCAAAGATAAAAAGGATTTTAAAATCGCCACTGCAGGTATTCTGCCTTCAGGCACACTGACACGATGTGCAATCCAGCATACAGAATTAACCACAGCTCTGTCTTCCAAACTAAGCAGACTGTTCTCTGCAGTCTAACTTGTTTATTTGTGAAGAGTATAGAACATGCACGGTAAAACTACAAGGAATACAAATAACATGCATAAGTATTGGGCAGATGATCATAGCTAACACAATCACAGAAGTGTACATTGAGATGCAAACATTACATAGGAATACATTAGTTTATGATTACATTTACTGAGAACTGGCAACTAAAGGGTTAATGACATCTCTTGGCTGCTAGACAGTAAATAACACCTCTCTGAATCACTGCATTGCAAGAAAACACTGACTCTTATCAGACACACTTTAGCTGGGTAGTGACTCAAGTAGAGAAGTTGCAGGAAAAACAAAGGTTACACAGGAGGACAAAATAACATATGCATCCTATGAGATCCACAGAAGCAAAATGGCCCTTCTTCATCTGACAATACATTGCTTCCTTCCCACAAAGCACTGCTTTAATCCCATAGTTCATTGCTACTGTTAAACTCACAGGCTTCATAATGCTATTGAAGACACTGCTATAAATTGAGCCACCACTAGATGGTGATATAATTAACCCAGCACATAATAAAACATTCTTTTCCCTATTAAGAGGGCAGAACAGCAGGCATCAATAAATGTCTTGATTAGAGTTGAGCGACTTTTGGTTTTTTAGGGTCGCGTTTCGTTTCGTGAAACCCGACTTTTCCAAAAGTCGGGTCGAGCAAGATCGTCCGATTATAGGGAAAAGTCGGGGTCGTCCCGAAACACGAAACCCAATGTAAGTCAATGGGGAATAAAAGTCGGCAGTGAGAGGAGGACAGGAAACACACCTACAGTGCCCATTTGAATGCCAAAAGCATCAATTCTTCTTTCTTAAGCTTGTCAACCTTAATTAACTTCATAATACAAGTTACGCACTGAAAAATGGGGGTTATTTGGCTACAAACTGTGGGGGGGAGGGCTGGCTCCAGGTTTTCATGTGCCCTGGGCGAAAGAGCGCCCCTTTAACACATACCACAACTCATCATGCTCCAATACGGCAGAGAAATAGCGGTATAGTACAATGAAAAATACCTCACTTTTTACATCTCATGACGAGGCCCATCTATTTCTCCATACAGAATCATTGGTCCCATATAATGTTTGAAACAGTATATGATGAGCTCCACATAATGCTACAGTATATGTTGGTCCCCATGGATGAAGCTCCACTGTCTTATGGGCCCAAATAATGCTCCAAACATAATGGGCCCCATTTCTAATGCTCTAGTGTATAATGGGCCCTGTAAATGCTGCTCCAGTGTCTGATGTCCACCTTTGGAATGTTCCAGTGTATGGTGGGCCCCATCTATCATTCTCCAGAGTATAGTGCTCCCCAAAAACTGCTGTCCCAACATTGAAAACAATCAAATAAGTCTCCTCGCTAGGGAATCCCTGTACTTGTCTGGACAGGTGCTGTAGCTTGCTTAACAGCTCGCCAGCCGTTCTCACGCCCAGTATGGATTACACGTGATTGCACAAAGGTGAGAAAGGGTACCGTATCCCCAGATAACATGTATGGATAGCGTACACATTCAAAATATATGTCTCAGGAGGCAGGCTCAGACGGTGTTAGGCCCAGTATGGATTGCACGTGATTGCACAAAGGTTAGAAAGGGTACCGTATCCCCGGATAACATGTATGGATAGCGTACACATTCAAAATATATGTCTATACAGCATGAGGCAGGCTCAGACGGTGTTAGGCCCAGTATGGATTGCACGTGATTGCACAAAGGTTAGAAAGGGTACCGTATCCCTGGATAACATGTATGGATAGCGTACACATTCAAAATATATGTCTATACAGCATGAGGCAGGCTCAGATGGTGTTAGGCCCAGTATGGATTGCACGTGATTGCACAAAGGTTAGAAAGGGTACCGTATCCCTGGATAACATGTATGGATAGCGTACACATTCAAAATATATGTCTATACAGCATGAGGCAGGCTCAGACGGTGTTAGGCCCAGTATGGATTGCACGTGATTGCACAAAGGTTAGAAAGGGTACCGTATCCCTGGATAACATGTATGGATAGCGTACACATTCAAAATATATGTCTCAGGAGGCAGGCTCAGACGGTGTTAGGCCCAGTATGGATTGCACGTGATTACACAAAGGTTAGAAAGGGTACCGTATCCCCGGATAACATGTATGGATAGCGTACACATTCAAAATATATGTCTATACAGCATGAGGCAGGCTCAGACGGTGTTAGGCCCAGTATGGATTGCACGTGATTGCACAAAGGTTAGAAAGGGTACCGTATCCCTGGATAACATGTATGGATAGCGTACACATTCAAAATATATGTCTATACAGCATGAGGCAGGCTCAGACGGTGTTAGGCCCAGTATGGATTGCACGTGATTGCACAAAGGTTAGAAAGGGTACCGTATCCCTGGATAACATGTATGGATAGCGTACACATTCAAAATATATGTCTATACAGCATGAGGCAGGCTCAGACGGTGTTAGGCCCAGTATGGATTGCACGTGATTGCACAAAGGTTAGAAAGGGTACCGTATCCCTGGATAACATGTATGGATAGCGTACACATTCAAAATATATGTCTCAGGAGGCAGGCTCAGACGGTGTTAGGCCCAGTATGGATTGCACGTGATTGCACAAAGGTTAAAAAGGGTACCGTATCCCCGGATAACATGTATGGATAGCGTACACATTCAAAATATATGTCTATACAGCATGAGGCAGGCTCAGACGGTGTTAGGCCCAGTATGGATTGCACGTGATTGCACAAAGGATAGAAAGGGTACCGTATCCCTGGATAACATGTATGGATAGCGTACACATTCAAAATATATGTCTATACAGCATGAGGCAGGCTCAGACGGTGTTAGGCCCAGTATGGATTGCACGTGATTGCACAAAGGTTAGAAAGGGTACCGTATCCCTGGATAACATGTATGGATAGCGTACACATTCAAAATATATGTCTCAGGAGGCAGGCTCAGATGGTGTTAGGCCCAGTATGGATTGCACGTGATTGCACAAAGGTTAGAAAGGGTACCGTATCCCTGGATAACATGTATGGATAGCGTACACATTCAAAATATATGTCTCAGGAGGCAGGCTCAGATGGTGTTAGGCCCAGTATGGATTGCACGTGATTGCACAAAGGTTAGAAAGGGTACCGTATCCCTGGATAACATGTATGGATAGCGTACAAATTCAAAATATATGTCTCAGGAGGCAGGCTCAGACGGTGTCAGGCATAGTATGGATTTGACGGCCCAGATTACACAGCGGAGGAGCAGGGAGAGGTAAAGATTGCAAATGCTGGGGCCCTGCCCAAGCAAGGGGGTCCACTCGTGGGCGTCGGTACTGGCACTGGGCCCCTCATAGTACAGCGGTGTGTCTGACGGCGGGTGTGCACCACCACCGTCAGAGACACTTGATTGCACTATGAGGGACCCTGTGCCAGTGCCCGCGCCCAAGAGTCGGCCTACCCACCTGTCCAGGGCAACGGCACTCGCACGGTGTCGTGCGGTAGGTGGTGACCCCGGCCATGGGAGGGAGGCAGCACAGTTAGGGAGTTTTAGAAAGTGGCATATGTTGATGTTGGACATTCAGCTGATGCAAAAGGCGAAATAGGTGAAGTACCAGGAAGAGGTGGACCAAAGCAAGCCATTTTTCTGTCACCCTATGTGTCATCAGAGAAAAGGTGGGACAAAATCCTTGGAAACCCATGCGTGGTTCATTTTAATGAAGGTTAGATCATCAACATTTTGGGTTGACAGACGGGTCCTTTTTTCTGTCAGGATTGATCCAGCTGCACTGAAGACTCTTTCCGATAGCACACTTGCAGCTGGGCAAGCGAGCTCCTGTAAGGCATATTGGGCCAATTCAGGCCAGGTGTCCAGTTTAGCGGCCCAATAGTCAAAGGGGAATGACCTGTGTGGGAGAACATCGATATGGGAGGAAAAGTAGTTTGTTACCATAGTTGACAACTGCTGTCTCCTGTCACTTTCCATCGATGCGGTATTACCAGTTGTGTGAGCGGTATTTGAAAAATCAGTCCACAACATTGTCATGAAACCCCTGTCTCCAACGCCACTTCTGCTGTGTGCACCACGAACACCTCTGCCAAGCTGCCCCTGGCCCGTACGGCTCGTGTGAGAACCATCACCGCTGCTGTGTGCTGGGAATGCCTCAAGCAACCGATTTACCAGAGTTGCTTGTTTATTAGCCAATATTAGGTCAAGGTTCTCCTGTGGCATGATGTTTTGTAATTTGCCTTTATAGCGTGGATCCAGGATGCTGGCCAACCAGTAGTCGTCATCGTTCATCATTTTGGCAATGCGGGGGTCCCTTTTTAGGATCCGCAAGGCATAATCTGACATGTGGGCCAATGTTCCCGGTGTCAATGATGCACTGCGAGTGCTGGGTGGAGGAGCACTTTCTGGCAAATCCACATCCCTCCAGTCACGCACAAACCCTGTACCAGACCTTGCCACGCCAACATTTTCACTTGCCCCACGAGATGCATCCTCCTCCCCTAAGTAATCATCCCCATCATCCTCCTCCTCCTCCTCTTCTTCCTCCACCTCGTCCAGGAGAGGTCCCTGAGCAGACAATGGCTGAATGTCATCAAGGATTCCCTCCTCCTCTTCCTCCTCATCAACATTGGCTGCAGACGCCTGCTCCTTAAGGTGCGTCAAAGTTTGCATGAGCAGACGCATAAGTGGGATGCTCATGCTTAGGATGGCGTCGTCTGCGCTTACCAGCCGTGTGCATTCCTCAAAACACTGAAGGACTTTACAAAGGTCTTTCAGCTTCGACCACTGCACACCTGTCAACTCCATGTCTGCTCTCAAAGTGCCTGGCCGTGTATCCTCCCACAAATGCATTATGGCCTGCCTCTGCTCGCACAGCCGCTTCACCATGTGCAGGGTGGTGTTCCACCTTGTTGCAATGTCGATAATGAGGCGGTGGTTGGGAAGGTGGAGCAATCGCTGCAGCTTCTGCATACGAACGGAGTGTACAGGCGACCGGCGGATGTGCGCACACAGTCTTCGCACCTTCTGGAGCAGGGCTGTTAACTCCGGATAATTTTTGAGGAAGCACTGCACCACCAGGTTCAAGGTGTGAGCCAAGCAAGGTATGTGGCTGAGTTTTGAAAGGGCTATGGCTGCCACAATATTACGGCCGTTATCACTAACTACCTTGCCTGCCTCAAGATGTACACTGCCCAGCCATGACTCAGTTTGTCGCTTCAAGTACTCGGCCAGCACCTCGGCGGTGTGTCTGTCGCCCAAACACATCATCTGCAACACAGCCTGCTGACGCTTTCCACTAGCTGCTCGATAGGGGGACACATCGTGTGCAACAGTGGCAGCTGCAGATGGAGTGCTCATACGACTGCGCTCTGTGGACGAGCTTTCGCTTCTGGAGGAGGTGGAGGAGGAGGAGGGTCGAACGCCTACAGCCAACTGTTTCCTATACCGTGGGCTAGGCAGCACTGTCCCACCACCGCTGTCCCCTGTGGACCCTGCATCCACCACATTAACCCAGTGCGCAGTGATGGACAAGTAACGGCCCTGGCCATGCCGACTGGACCATGCATCAGTTGTAAGGTGCACCTTTCCGCTCACTGACTGCTTGAGTGCATGGACAATGCGGTCTTTCACATGATGGTGGAGGGCTGGGATGGCTTTGCGAGAGAAGAAGTGGCGACTGGGTAGGTCATAGCGTGGTACTGCATAGGCCATGAGTTCGCGGAAAGCTGTGCTTTCCACCAACCGAAAGGGCATCATCTCAAAAGAGATTAGTTTGGCAATGTGGGCGTTCAAACCCAGTGTACGCGGATGAGAGACTGAGTACTTTCTTGACCTACTCATAGTGTCTGGGAGGGTGAGCTGGACTTGAGAGCTGCATATGGTGGAAGTAGCGGTGGACAGCGCGGACTGAGAGAGGGTTGATGATGGTGATGGAGTTGGTGTTCTTTCTGATGGCCTAGAATCAGTATTTCGTTGGTATAACTGTGGGATTCCCTGACTGCTGTGGTCTTGCAACGACACCTCAACATTTGCTGCTGTGCTAACCGGTGGGCTTACAGTGGGGGAAACAATGTAGCGTTGCTGACTACCTTCGTTGTGATCAGTTGCACATGTGGCACTTGAGGTTTGGTGTTGTGTCCACGCTTGCAAGTGCATGCTGGTTAAATGTCTAAGCATGCAACTGGTATTCAAATTTTTCAGATTTTTCCCTCGGCTAAAGGTCTTTGCGCACTTCTTACAGATAACCTTGGCCTGATCATGAGGATTTTGTTCAAAAAAGTGCCACACTGCACTCTTCCTACTTTGGCAGACATTTTGCGGCCTAGCACACTGTGATCTTTTGACCCTCTGGACAAGCTGTCCAGCAACTCTTTTGATGTTTGGAACCTGTCTTTGGAGTGCTCCGGGCCTGCCAGATAACAGCTGTTGCGATGTCGATGTCTGCTGTGGATGCTCCTCATCTGAGCTATTGGAAGCAGCACCCTCTTCCCCCAATGGATGCCAATCTGGGTCAACAACTGGGTCATCCATCACCTCCTCTTCTATGTCATGTGCACCTTCCTCTGTGTCACCATGTATGGTGGTATAGTGTGCGGGAAGGGGCACCTGAGTCTCATCAGGGTCAGAATCTGGCTCTGTACACTGCGAGGACAATGTAGTGCTCTGAGTGAATGTACCAGCAGAATCATCCATCAGCGGCTGTGCATCAGTGCACTCCATGTCAGATTCATCTTGGCCTGGGTAATTCACCATTTGACTTGATAATCCAGGCATGGTATGTGAAAACAGCTCCATGGAGTAATCAGTAGTATGGCCTGCGTCATCCTTCAATCTTGGTTGGGGTGAAGGACACAAGGAAAGGTGTGGTTCATGAACATGAGCCTCCAATGACGACTCAGTGCTTTTACTTTTTACAACTGAAGAAGAGGAGGCGATAGAGCTGGAGGCTGAGTCAGCAATGTAAGACAAAACTTTTTCCTGATGCTCTGGCTTTAAAAGCGGTTTGCCAACTCCTAGAAAACTAAGCGTTCGAGGCCTTATGTAGCCAGACGATGACGCAGGGTCAGCACCTCCTGCATTCGGTCCTATTTTGCTCTTGCCACTACCATCAGATCCACCACCAACACCATCATTACCAGCTGCCAACCCCCGCCCAATTCCACGGCCTCTTCCACCAGCCTTCCTCATTTTTGGTAGAAATGTAGACAAAATCCAACAAACTATATAGTAATGTAAAACAAGGTACAAGGTGTCTATAGGGCAGGGGAGATTTTGAATTTCTGCACACACTTGTGGATAGTGGACACTTTTGGATTGTGTGAGGCCCACTGATATCTGAGCGCTATGTGACAGGCTCGATGGCACTGCTGTGACAAAAGTGACTAGAGGATAAGGGAGATTTTGAATATCTGCACACACTTTTGGACACTGGACACTTTTGGATTGTGTGAGGCCCACTGATATCTGAGCGCTATGTGACAGGCTCGATGGCACAGCTGTGACAAAAGTGACTAGAGGATAAGGGAGATTTTGAATTTCTGCACACACTTTTGGACACTGGACACTTTTGCATTGTGTGAGGCCCACTGATATCTGAGCGCTATGTGACAGGCTCGATGGCACTGCTGTGACAAAAGTGACTAGAGGATAAGGGAGATTTTGAATATCTGCACACACTTTTGGACACTGGACACTTTTGGATTGTGTGAGGCCCACTGATATCTGAGCGCTATGTGACAGGCTCGATGGCACTGCTGTGACAAAAGTGACTAGAGGATAAGGGAGATTTTGAATATCTGCACACACTTTTGGACACTGGACACTTTTGGATTGTGTGAGGCCCACTGATATCTGAGCGCTATGTGACAGGCTCGATGGCACTGCTGTGACAAAAGTGACTAGAGGATAAGGGAGATTTTGAATTTCTGCACACACTTGTGGACAGTGGACACTTTTGGATTGTGTGAGGCCCACTGATATCTGAGCGCTATGTGACAGGCTCGATGGCACTGCTGTGACAAAAGTGACTAGAGGATAAGGGAGATTTTGAATATCTGCACACACTTTTGGACAGTGGACACTTTTGGATTGTGTGAGGCCCACTGATATCTGAGCGCTATGTGACAGGCTCGATGGCACTGCTGTGACAAAAGTGACTAGAGGATAAGGGAGATTTTGAATATCTGCACACACTTTTGGACACTGGACACTTTTGGATTGTGTGAGGCCCACTGATATCTGAGCGCTATGTGACAGGCTCGATGGCACTGCTGTGACAAAAGTGACTAGAGGATAAGGGAGATTTTGAATATCTGCACACACTTTTGGACACTGGACACTTTTGGATTGTGTGAGGCCCACTGATATCTGAGCTCTATGTGACAGGCTCGATGGCACAGCTGTGACAAAAGTGACTAGAGGATAAGGGAGATTTTGAATTTCTGCACACACTTGTGGACAGTGGACACTTTTGGATTGTGTGAGGCCCAATGAATATCAGAGCGCTATGTGACAGGCTCGATGGCACAGCTGTGACAAAAGTGACTAGAGGATAAGGGAGATTTTGAATTTCTGCACACACTTGTGGACAGTGGACACTTTTGGATTGTGTGAGGCCCACTGATATCTGAGCGCTATGTGACAGGCTCGATGGCACTGCTGTGACAAAAGTGACTAGAGGATAAGGGAGATTTTGAATATCTGCACACACTTTTGGACACTGGACACTTTTGGATTGTGTGAGGCCCACTGATATCTGAGCGCTATGTGACAGGCTCGATGGCACTGCTGTGACAAAAGTGACTAGAGGATAAGGGAGATTTTGAATATCTGCACACACTTTTGGACACTGGACACTTTTGGATTGTGTGAGGCCCACTGATATCTGAGCGCTATGTGACAGGCTCGATGGCACTGCTGTGACAAAAGTGACTAGAGGATAAGGGAGATTTTGAATATCTGCACACACTTTTGGACAGTGGACACTTTTGGATTGTGTGAGGCCCACTGATATCTGAGCGCTATGTGACAGGCTCGATGGCACTGCTGTGACAAAAGTGACTAGAGGATAAGGGAGATTTTGAATCTCTGCACACACTTTTGGACACTGGACACTTTTGGATTGTGTGAGGCCCAATGAATATCTGAGCGCTATGTGACAGGCTCGATGGCACAGCTGTGACAAAAGTGACTAGAGGATAAGGGAGATTGGATTGCTTTTAAAAAAGCAGTTTGCGGAGCAGTGGGTAAACAGCAATGCCAGCCTGTCAGGAAGCCTTAGAAGGCAGCCCAACAACCAACACCACCGATACACCACTATATAGCCTCCCCTTGCACTGCACACACAGTGACTGGTGTGTTGTGCAGGCCAAATTGCTAGCAGCAGAAGCAGTTTTTTTTTCTTCCCAGCAGGACAAAAAAAAAAAATTGGGATTGCTTTTAAAAAAGCAGTTTGCGGAGCAGTGGGTAAACAGCAATGCCAGCCTGTCAGGAAGCCTTAAAAGGCAGCCCAACAACCAACACCACTGATACACCACTATGTAGCCTCCCCTTGCACTGCACACACAGTGACTGGTGTGTTGTGCAGGCCAAATCGCTAGCAGCAGAAGCAGTTTTTTTGTCTTCTTCCCTGCCTAACGCTCTCCCTACAGAATCAGCAGCAACCTCTCCCTATACTAAGATCGGCAGAAGTAAGATGGCGGTCGGCGTGCACGCCCTTTTATACCCCCTGTGACGCCCACCAAAGCAAGCCAATCACTTGCATGCCCTTCTGAAAGATGGTGGTGACCCGTGCCTATGTCATCACGTTGCCCACAGTGTCCGTGGATCCTGATTGGCTGAAAAAGAGCGCAAAACAAACTTTTGAAACGCGACTTTGGCGCGTAAGTCGCCGACCTCGTGGCCGACCTCATCCTAGGGTCGGGTTTCGTTTCATGAAACCCGACTTTGCCAAAAGTCGGCGACTTTTGAATTTTTTCGACCCGTTTTGCTCAACTCTAGTCTTGATATATTAGAATGTAAAATTTCAGAGAGGAAAAAAACAAAATATGAAAGGGATCTCAAAGATTATCAACTGGCAATATTTACGATTGGAAAATAAAAAAACGTGTATCAAGACCCCCCAGAGATCCACAAAAACTTAGAAAAAATAAAAATAAAAATGTGACATTTGCGGATACTGATCCTGAAACTTCTTTTGGCTCATCAGTGATAACTATGGGGAAAACTTCTGACTCAGCAGAAGAGGACTCATTAAGTTTGGACATTGGGTGCTTCTCAAAAAACGATATAGGCGGGCGAGAAGGACACATAAGAGAGCCAAGATTATTTGTGAAAAAAACGGAAATTTGGCGAAAATTTTGAAAATTTCGCAATTTTCCAACTTTGAATTTTTATGCTCTTAAATCACAGAAATACGGCACACAAAAAACTTAATAAGTAACATTTCCCACATGTTTTCTTTACATCAGCACAATTTTGGAACCAAAATTTTTTTTTGTTAGGAAGTTATAAGGGTTTAACGTTGACCAGCGATTTCTCATTTTTACAACACCATTTTATTCTTACGGACCACATCACATTCAAGAAGTTTATTAACCCTTCAGGTGTTTCACAGGAATTTTTTAAATATTTAAAAAAAATGAACATTTAACTTTTTTTCACAAAAAAATATTTCAGGTTCAATTTTTTTATTTTACCAAGGGTAAAAGGAGTAATTGGACTGGAAAAGTTATTGTGCAATTTGTCCTGAGTACGCTGATACCTGATATGTCAGGGGAAACCACTGTTTCGGCGCATGGTAGAGCTCAGAAGGGAAGGCGTGCTGTTTGACTTTTTCAATGCAAAATTGACTGGCATTCTGATCGGATGCCATGTCACGTTTGGAGATCCCCTGATGTACCTAAACAGTGGAAACCCCCCACAAGTGACCCCATTTTGGAAACTAGACCCCCCAAGGAACTTATCTAGATATGTGGTGAGAACTTTGAACCCACAAGGGCTTCACAGAAGTTTATAACGTACAGCGGTACAATTAAAAAAAATTTCCACAAAAATGATCTTTTCACCCCCAATTTTTATTTTCCCAAGGGTAACAGGACCCTAAAAGTTATTGTGCAATTTGTCCTGAGTACGCTGACACCCCATATGTGGGTGTAAATGACTATTTGGGCGCATGGCAGAGCTCAGACGGGAAGCAGCGCCATGTGCCTTTTTTTGGCTGGAATTGAGATCGGACACCATGTCGCGTTTGGAAAGCCCCTGATGTACCTAAACAGTGGAATCCCCCCCACAAGTCACCCCATTTTGGAAACTAGACCCCCTAAGGAACTTATCTAGATGTGTGGTGAGCACATTAAACTCCCCCAGTGCTTCACAGAAGTTTATAATGCCCGGGCGTGAAAATTTAAAAAATCATATTTTTTCCACAAACATGATCATTTAGTCCCCAATTTTTTTAATTTTCCCAAGGGTACCAGGAGAAAATGGACCCCAAAAGTTGTTGTACAACTTGTCCTGAGTACCCTGAAACCCCATATATGGAAGAAAACTACTGTATGGGTCCACGTCGGGGCTCGGAAGGGAAGTAGTGACGTTTTGGAATGCAGACTTTGATGGAATGGCCTGCGGGAGTCATGCTGCCTTTGGAGAGCCCCTAATGTACCTAAACAGTGGAAACCCCCCACAAATGACCCCATTTTGGAAACTAGACCCCCTAAGGAACTTATCTAGGTGTGTGGTGAGCACTTTGAACTCCCCCAGTGCTTCACAGAAGTTTATAATGCCCGGGCATGAAAATAAAAAAATCGTATTTTTTCTACAAGCATGATCATTTAGTCCCCATTTTTTTATTTTCCCAAGGGTACCAGGAGAAAATGTACCCCAAAAGTTGTTGTCCAATTTGTCCTGAGTACACTGATACCCCATATGTGGGAGGAGACTACTGTATGGGCACACGTCAGGGCTCGGAAGGGAAGTAGTGACGTTTTGGAATGCTGACTTTGGTGGAATGGTCTGCGGGTGTCATGTTGCCTTTGGAGAGCGCCTGATGTACCTAAACAGTGGAAACCCCCCATAAATGACACTATTTTGGAAACTAGACCCCCTAAGGAACTTATCTAGATGTGTTGTGAGCACTTTGAACCCCCATAGGCTTCACAGAAGTTTATAATGCCGGAGCGTGAAAATAAAAAAATTTTATTTTTTCCACAAACATGATCATTTAGTCCCCAATTTTTTTTATTTTCCCAAGGGTACCAGGAGAAAATGGACCCCATAAGTTGTTGTCCAATTTGTCCTGAGTACCCTGATACCCCATATGTGGGAGAAAACTACTGTATGGGCACACGTCGGGGCTCGGAAGGGAAGTAGTGACGTTTTGAAATGCAGACTTTGATGGAATAGTCTGCGGGTGTCATGTTGCCTTTGGAGAGCCCCTGATGTACCTAAATAGTGGAAACCCCCCACAAATGACACTATTTTGGAAACTAATCCCCCTAACGAACTTATCTAGATATGTGGTGAGCACTTTGAACCCCCAAGGGCTTCACAGAAGTTTATAACGCCCGGGCGTGAAAATAAAAAAGTCATTTTTTTCGCACAAAATTATATTTTTGCCCCCAATTTTTTATTTTCCTAAGGGCAACAGGAGAAATAGGACCCCAAAAGTTGTTTTGCAATTTGTCCTGAGTAGGCTGATACCCCATATGTGGGCGTAAAACACTGTTTGGGCGCCTGGCAGAGCTTGGAAGGGAAGGAGCACCATTTGACTTTGTCAACACAGAATTGGCTGGAATTGAGATCAGACGCCATGTTGCATTTGGAGAGCACCTGATGTGCCCAAACAGTAGAAACCCCCCCAATTATAACTCCAACCCTAACCCCAACACACCCCTAACCCTAATCTCAGCCCTAACCCTAGCCCTAGCCCTAACCCTAGCCCTAACCCTAGCCCTAGCACTAGCCCTACTAGCCCTAACCCTAATGGGAAAATGGAAATAAATCCATTTTTTAAATTTTATTATTTTTCCCTAACTAAGGGGGTGACAACGGGGGGTTTGATTTACTATTTATGGCGGTTTTTATGTTTGGCAGCTGTCAGACGCTAAAAGACTCTTTTTATTGTAAAAATAGTTTTTGCATCACCACATATGGAGAGCTATAATTTTTCCGTATTTTGACCCACTGAGTCATGTGAGGTCTTATTTTTTGCGGGACGAGTTGACGTTTTTATTGGTATCATGTTCGGGCACGTGACATTTTTGATCGCTTTTTATTCCGATTTTTGGGATGCAGAATGAACAAAAACCAGCGTTTCATGAATTTCTTTCGGGGGGTGCGTTTACACCGTTCCGTGTGCGGGAAAATTGATAAAGCGGTTTTATTCTTCGGGTCAGTACGGTTACAGCGATACCTCATTTATGTCTTTTTTGGCGCTTTTATGCAATAAAAACAATTTTATATAAAAAATAATTATTTTTGCATCGCTTTATTCTGCGAGCTATAACTTTTTTATTTTTTCTCTGATGATGCTGTGTCATGGCTCGTTTTCAGCGGTACCATGGATATTTATATGTGTCTTTTTGACCGTGCGTTATTGCACTTTTTATTCGGCGGTATGATAATAAATCATTATTTTTTGCTTTGTTTTTTATTTTTATTTTTTAAGGGGTTCGCTAAAGGTAATGGGACAGTTTTATAGGGCAGGTCGCTACGGATGCGGCGATTCCAAATATGTGTACTTTTATTGGTTTTTTTTTATTTCCAAAAAATGAATTTTTTAGGGAATATTTTTTTTTTTTTATTTTATTTAGCGATTTTTAAAAAATTATTTTTACACTTTTTTTTTTTTAAATTTTATTATGTTGTCCCAGGGGGGACATCACTGTCCTGTGACAGATCGCTGATCTGTCACATCACAGATCACTGTGACAGATCAGCAATCTGTCACAGGCAGTGTGCAGGTTTCCTCCTTGCCTGCGCTTTGCAGGCACTGAGGAAGCCAGCTCCCTGCAGGCCCCCGAAGGTCCCTGTCGCCATCTTGGATCCAGGGACCTGCAGGGAAAGAGCCCCCCCGCAGCAGCGCTGCACATTGCGCTGCCATGGGGGGCTCAGGGAAGCACGGAGGGAGCCCCCTCCCTGCCGATGCTTCCCTTTAACCCCCGGTACACCGCGATCGTGTTTGATCGCGGTGTGCAAGGGGTTAACTTGTTGGAGGCGGTCCGTGACTCATAGTGCTGGGTGTCAGCTGTGATAATCAGCTGACACCCGGCCTCGATCAACGGCGCTCACCACGTGGGCGCTGCTGATCGCGCAAGACCTACTATCCCGTCCATGGGCATAGGGGCCCGGGTCCCATGGACGGGATAGTACATCTGATGTCAGAAAGGGGTTAAAGAGAAGCTTAAAAAAATTCTAGAAGAAGGATTAAAAGAGGGAATATACAATAAAAAAACTATGGAATATTTGTTGGTAGATTTTCCCATTATTCCAATATATCATGCGCTTCCCAAAATCTACAAAAATATCTTTCCTCCCCCTTTCAGACCTATAATTTCGGGGATTGGGTCATTAAATGAGAGACTGGGAGAATGGGTGGATTTTAATTTGCAACCACTTGTTAAGCAGCTACCAGGGGGTATATTAGAGACACTAAAGCTCTTATCACAGATATAACTGAACTTTCCTGGAATTCCAACTATTCACGGTTGACATGTGACATAGTGGCACTATATCCATGTATTCCCCACCACATTGCTATGGAAACATTACAAAGCTACATGTCAAAACACAGCTCATACCCTGGAAATTTGAGAATTTTTTTACTGTCAGCAATATAGAATCTATTGACGTACAATTATTTCAAATTTGATGGCAAATATTACTTACAGAAACGGGGAGTCAGTAGGGGGGGGGAATTTTCCCCCTCACTAGCCAATTTGGTAGTGTCAGTTTTTGAGGAAAAATTTATCTTTGATGAAAACAATATTTTCAAAGATAAAATTTATTTTTACGGACGGTATATAGATGACCAGATTTTTATCTGGAAAGGTAGTGACATGGAAGTTACAAACTTTGTTAATTATCTGAATGATAATCCTTTCAATTTGTCTTTCACTTTCTGGCACGAAAAAAAATACAATTAACTATCTTGATGTGACTTTAGTGGGCAACGATGAGACCATTGAAATTTATCCATATAGGCAAGAAACGGACTCAAATTCCATCTTAGAGGTCTCATCATGTCACCCAGTACATGTAACTAAGAATATACACGTAGGAGAACTGATTAGGGTTAAGAGAAGTTGTTCTAGACCTGAATCGTTTGAAACAGAAGCGAATAAAACTCTATCTAGGTTGCAATCCAGAGGATATCCTAATTGGAGATTACAAAAGGCTAAAAAAAAAAATTGTAGAAAAAAGGGACAGGAAAGTACTTTTAAAATCTAACAAAAATAAAGGTGCACAATTTTCAGGAAGACAATGTGGTAATATAGTTTTCTCCACAGAATTCTCTCCACAGTATCACACCATCACAAATATTATTAAGAAATATGTGCCACTATTATACAAGGATAAAAACCCTGCAATGTCCTACAGAATAACAGAGTTCAATATATAGCCAAGAGGGCTCCTACTCTGGCGGATAAATTATCCCCTAGTATGGTAACCAGTAATACTTTCTCACAAAATTCTACATGGCTCTCATATAGGGGATTTTTTAAATGCGGCCACAGTTGCTGCATCTCTTGTTCTTATGCACTTAAAAGTCACATCGGTACAAACTGGAAACTCTTATCCCATTCATTGTTTTTTAAACTGTAATACTCCCGGTGTCATATATTTAATTCAGTGCATGGAATGTGAGGTGCAGTATGTAGGTTGCACTATTAGGCCGGAGTCACACTAGAGAGGAATACGGACGAGTGAGAGGCGTTAAAAGCACACATTACACACGGACCAATGATTCTCTATGGGTTTGCTCCCAACAGCCGTATATTTCTCGTCCGTATTCTACGGTCCGTCCCAATCGCAGCATGCTGCGATTGTCAGTGTACTACTGACACTGCACTATGGGTGCGCAAAAAATACAGATTACACATGGACCACACGTGTGACTTGCGAGAAATACGCAGGTCTTTTGGCTGGTGACAGGAAATGGGCCAATCCATCATCAGGAAGCCTAGACATGCAAATGAGCTCAAAAATCGCTCCAGACATCCAGGAAGTACGCCTCCACGGAGAACAGCAGCGTCATGGCGCCATATTTCCTCAATGTGGAGATGCTCATTGAACTGGTGCAGGAGCGGCAAGAACTCTGGGACCAACGTGATGCCCATTATGCGAACCGGGCAAGAAAGGAGGCGTCATGGAGGCGCATATGTCGCCAGATGTTCCATGATTTTGGTGATCGGCCACGTGAGGAGCAGCAGAAACTGAGCAAGTACAAGCCAAAAAATGATTAAAATTACCTCACATCAAAAAATGCATATAGAATCAGCCCCCCCCTTCCTGTGCTTGTACTTTTTTCCTCATGAGGCGGGTAGATTTTGATGTGACACATGGTTTGACACTGCCATAATTTGGCCCAGGCCACAAGCTCCTCATCCTCTTAGCCAACCAAGTTATTAAGTGTAGTTACTTGATACATGAACTATTCTGACCCTGTGTATCTGGCCTGGATGCTCCATTAGATATGCCACCCTGGGTAGAAAGCACACCTCAGAAGGCCACATGCCTAGACTACTGGTAGCAAATTTGACCGATCAAATATGTTAAATTGAGAATATTTCCTGTCACATTGCAGTGGAAGATGTGATTAAACGCTGGCGCAGCATCCGCGACCAATACCGCCGGGAACGTCAGCAGCGGTCCAGGAGTGGTGATGCGGGCTATGTCAAATGAAAATACATCTATTATGACTGCCTCTCCTTCCTCGCCCCTATTCTGGATCTGAGACCGTAAGTAGATACCTCACACCACATTACACCGATACTTTACAGGGCCAAAAATATTAATGTATTTTTGGCTCTGTTCTATTTCATAACAGAACTCAGTCCAACCTTATGGATAGAGGAACGGGCTCAGATACAGAGCCCATCATTGATCCTGTAGGGGATGAGGTGGCTGGCCCATCTTCTCCCCCTACAAGAAGCATGGGTGAAGAATCCTCTCAGGAGAACCCATTGCCTGCGCCACAAACCCCACCACCAGGACCATCTGCTGCTGCACCATCAGCCATACTGGAGGAGCAGGGCAACATGAGCAGCAGCCCAACTGCCCAGATCCGGGGCTCCCCACAGCCTGTTGTAACATCCCGGCGAGGACGAAGAAGGCGCCAGATCCCTGCCCAAGATACCCGGACCAATGTGGACACAGGGGTCCTCAACTATCTGGCTACAGTGAATACAGATGATGGGGAGGAGGCATACTCACGTAGCCTGGCCCTTTATCTACGTGCCCTTTCCCGTGAGGTGAGGCTCCGTATTCGAGGATGCTTTCAGATCCTGCTTGATGCAAGCACACCCCCCAATACCCCATATGAGCTGTTTGAACATCTGGAGAGGTGGCAGCTTTCCCCCGAAATCTAATGCGCATGAGACCACCCACAGATGCTTGCTCAAGCAGGTTCTGAGGATCCTCAAATGCGTGGGCCTACACCTCACCCCCTTCCTCCCCCTACCCAACCTTTACAACACCAGCAACATATGTCTGCCTCTATCCAACCCCAACAATATGGCCACTTCTTCCACCCAGTGGTGGTGGCTGGTCCCAATCTGGTTGGGGACGACATGGCTATATTGGTGGGTATGAGACACGGGCCTACCCGAGCCAACAAGATGCCCCTCTTCATTATTACTCTGGCCAGTACCCCCAACAATCCCTGGAGGAAGGACACTACCCACATCATGGGCAACAGTATGCCCCCACAACACAGGGCGATGTTGGGCAAAGTAGCCAGCAGCAACCACAGGCTGCTCTTCTGCCTTCTTCTTCCCCAACTTTCCACAAGAGCATAAAAACATGCAAATTCTTTACGCAAACCGTACTTCAGTGTTCATAAGCGGTCTGATGCCAGGAGATGTCCAGTGTGGTTCAACTGGTGCTCTAAATCCCAATCCAAAGGAAAAAAGAGGTGGTCTCCATCATCAAAATTATATAAAAAAGATAAAACTCACATTTATTAGGAAGGTTTGCAAATCATATTAATAAGCCACCATGACAGGCAAGGCTACTTACGCGTTTCTGACACATATTACATGTCTGTAAAAAAGACAATATTTCACCGCGCTATACTGGGAAAGTCAAAGGATCAAAATAGACTACTCACTTGATAATACTTAGAGAGAGCGTGATGTTCTTGAGTCTGTTCGCCTTGATTTGGGAATATAGTTAGCTGCCAAAAAAGTGACTTATTGAATAAGGGCAGCACGCCTTTTCTATGCATTATCATGTGAGTAGTTTATTTTGATCCTTTGACTTTCCCAGTATAGCACGGTGAAATATTGTCTTTTTTACAGACATGTAATATGTGTCAGAAACGCGTAAGCTAGCCTTGCCTGTCATGGTGGCTTATTAATATGATTTGCAAACCTTCCTAATAAATGTGAGTTTTATCTTTTTTATATAATTTTGATGATGGAGACCACCTCTTTTTTCCTTTGGATTAAAAATGTCTAATGTAGCAATTTTGCTCTTGCATTCTGGTTTTTTTGGATATGTGTGAAAATTGTATTTTTCTAAAATGTTCACATCTGCAAAAAGGCCAATTTGGCCCATTGCCCCAGTTATCATATGGCAATAATATGCTTGCCTTTAAAAAAAAACAAAACGAAAAAAAGGCAAAAGTAAAAATTTGTCTACTACAGTTTACGTCTCTGTCTCAATTCTCAAAAACCGTGTCAGCATACTAGCATACGCTTACCAATGCAATTAAACCGTCATAGAATCAGAAGGGGTAGAAATATATATATTTAGACACACATAAAACCAAAAATTATAACATAGATACAGCATGCTCTTGCCAAGAAGTTTCCCCCTCAGGTGACATAAAGTAATTAGAGAGAGCGGTCTATGTTGAGGGTTGATAGGTGGTCTCACCCTACGGACATTGTCCGGCCTATGCACAACACCAGCAGAGGAGGAACAATCATGTATCCTGGTGAAGTTATGAAGAACCACACAGGCTTTAACTACTTCATTAACATTTTGTAAACTCAGCTGAATGGCAGACTGGAATACCCGCCATTTGGCACAAAGAATGCCAAAGGAGCAGTCGAGCACATGATAGGCGCAAGTTAAAAATTCTGCGCCTGTGGTCAAGGTTGCGCTGGGGATATGGCCTCATGACATTGCGTGTTAACTGAAACGCCTCATCTGCCACAAGGACATAAGGGACTGATTCTTGAGTGGAGCCTGGTAGCTGGCGTGGTGGTAGATCCAACTGGTTGGTGCGTAGCCGCCGACCCATAATGGAAGTATTGAAGACTCGAGAGTCTCCCGTCCTTCCATAGGCCCCAATGTCAACAATTATAAACTTGTATTGAGGGTCGGCCAGAGAAAACAATACAACAGAAAAGTATTGTTTATAATTGAAGAATTGGGAGCCAGAGTTCGGCGGCTTACGCACCCGGATATGTTTGCCATCAAGGGCCCCAATACAATTTGGAAACTGGCATTCCTCCTCAAAGTCCCTTGATATCCTCAACCAGTCTTCCATCCTGGACTCGGGCATGACGACTTCATGTAGTCTTGTCCAGATTTCAATACATGTTGACCTGACTATGCCAGAAATGGTAGATCTTCCAATGAGAAACTCATGGTGGAGGGCGGCACAAGACAGGCCAGTGGACAGGAAGCTGAAGCACAACAGAAAAGGAAGATTTTAGAATGCACAAATTCCCAAAAAAGCTGGTACATACATACCTAACTTGTTTGGAATTCAGAGCGACTAACACACACATATTTGATTGCACAATGACTAAGTGATATTCAGTACATATTACACATAACATTCTGGTCTGTAAGTTGAAACATATGTGGACTAAGATGAGGGCATTAAACTTAGTCCAATAAGCCAAAAATACATACTTTGGCCAACACATTATGAACATAGAGAATGTGGTTGGGTAGTACATACCGTATTGTGAGTAGAAGTCTCTCTTCTGCAGATATAGCTTTGCGCATCCTTGTGTCCTGAAAGGTTATCCCAGGGCGCACTGTCTCCAAGAGTTGATCAAATGTTGCAAGGCTCATGCGACGGTATTGGTAGAATTTTACAGGAAGCTCCCGCAGAGAAGAATAGAGGCAGTGAAAATGACCTCTTGTGAGTCGTTGCCTCAAAAGTGGATGGACCCACATGCGTCTCCTCCTCCGCGGATCCACTATCACTGGGTATGGTTGGCCAAAGCGGCGTGACAAAAACCAGTTGAAGAGAACCTGCTCAGTTGTGTTGAAACTCAGACTGTCTGCCATGTTGCACATACAACAGCAACACACCTAGTGAAGGCAAGGTCACAAATGGACAGAATGGAGGCAGTCACCTGTTCCTGAGGTAATAAATAGGGTGCAGGCTAATGATTTAAATAGTTAGTAGGCCTCAAAACCGTTAAATGTCCATTTTGCAAGGCTGCGAGAAAATCTCGCCATACGGATTGCATACGGATGCCATACGGATTACATACGGATGCAGACATGCGCAAAATACGCGACCACACCTTGCTTACGGATGACATACGGAGCACTATTTAGGGGTCATTCATCCATATTACTCATGTAAACTACGGACCGTATTTTGCGTCGGTTAGTGTGACTCCGGCCTTACTCCCTTAAAGAAACGCATTAGAAGACATCTGTCCGACACTACTAATCCTGATGCATTGAATGTCTCTGCGGTGTCCAAGCATTTCATTAATTGCCATAACCGAGACCTCACCCATTTCAGATTTATTGGCATAGAAAAAATAAAAAAATCAGTAAGAGGTGGAAATTTTCAGAGAAAAACCCTCAATCGGGAATCTTACTGGATATTTAAATTATGTTCAAGAGTCCCAACAGGTCTGAACACCAGACAAGATTTGATCATGCAGTACAAGTAAAATAATACCACCAAAATAATAGTTTTTGCTGTGTCAAGCATGTATTTAACTGTTTAGAAACAGATGTGTATAGTGCTCTTATATATTCTTTTAATGTATTCTCTTTTTGGTATTGCATGTAAAGTAAATAATTTTGAGAGGGTTTGTTTTTTTTTCCCTCTTTCTCTCTCTTCTTAACTTGACTTCAACCTGGAGGTTGGGTGTGGATAATTGGATACATCAATTAAACATGCTAATGAGGGCATTGCCTACCACCTCCTCACTCCTGTTTGGAGACTTTTAAAATGTCACATTTTGTCAGAATTTGTAATCTATGATTAAGACTCTTTTGAGTAGAAACACGTTGGATTTTTTACCATCCACTGGGGTATCCACTACCTGTAACATGTTCTTTTAATGAAAAGAAATCTAATATATAAAGCTCAATGTGTGTGTGTATGTCCGAGATTGGCATCCGCACCGTCGCAGCTACAGCCTCAAAATTTGGCACAGTCACACGTCTGGACCCCGAGAGCGTCATAGGCTATGTTGTGAGGCAAAATTTTAACCCCGTGCTTTCCAATTCACCAAACAATTTTGCCCCTATCTGCATAATGGGGAAAAAGTGAAAGGAAAAGTGTTGGCGGCAAATTGACAGCTGCCAGATGTGAACAAGGGGGACTGAAAGAATGAGAGAGATGGCGCCAAAGAGTATATACCGTACAGTTGCAAAGGTGGGGCCCTGACATGGGATACTCACCACACACGGGGATATGAACACACACACAAAATGCGCCACACACTACCACGTGCTTCAACACAAATACCACCCTCAGCACACATTTCACCACACATACACCGACCTCACCACATAAAAGTCGCCACTCAAAACTCGCCACACTGTCCCAGAGCTGTTTAAAAGATGAAAAATGAGCTGTGATTGGTTGCTATCAGCAACAGTTTTCTTTGTAGACAGTTGTGGTAACTGAGGCCTATTATTCTTATCATTTCTATGATGTTATCGTCCTTCTGTATACCTGGAAATAACACAATTTATTACCGTGCCAACACAGACCACACTCTGACACAGACTGCAGGGGGAGCCCAGTATCAAACAGGATAGGATTAGATACACGGCTCAGCAGTCAGTATCACACAGGATAGGATTAGATACACAGCTCAGAAGTCAGTATCACACAGGAGAGGATTAGACACATGGCTCAGCAGTCAGTATCACACAGGATAGGATGAGATACACAGCTCAGGAGTCAGTATCACACAGAATAGGATTAGATACATGGCCCAGCACACAGTATCACACAGGATAGGATTAGATACACAGCTCAGCAGTCAGTAACACACAGGATAGGATTAGATACACAGCTCAGCAGGCAGTATCACACAGGATAGGATTAGATACACAGCTCAGCAGTCAGTATCACACAGGATAGGATTAGATACACGGCTCAGCAGTCAGTATCACACAGGATAGGATTAGATACACGGCTCAGCAGTCAGCATCACACAGGATAGGATTAGATACACAGCTCAGCAGTCAGTATCACACAGGATAGGATTAGATACACAGCTCAGCAGTCAGTATCACACAGAATAGGATTAGATACACGGCTCAGCACACAGTATCACACAGGATAGGATTAGATACACAGCTCAGCAGTCAGTATCACACAGGATAGGATTAGATACAAAGCTCAGCAGGCAGTATCACACAGGATAGGATTAGATACACAGCTCAGCAGTCAGTATCACACAGGATAGGATTAGATACACAGCTCAGCAGTCAGTATCACACAGGATAGGATTAGATACACAGCTCAGCAGTCAGTATCACACAGGATAGGATTAGATGCACGGTTTTTATGTGCAATATAATCATTATAATTTGTTATAACTGCCCACAGTTGGTTACTATGCCCAGGCAATGCAGGGCTCCAGCTAGTAAAGGAATATTTTTTATAAATACCTTCCTGCCTGAGATCGCTGGAGATTACTGTGTGTTTGGACTTGTATCCACCAGGCCAGGGTGGCTCCGTGCGACAGTGTAGTTCCTGCTATCCGGAGGACGCTAAGGGGTGAGCTGAAACATTTTTTTCAGTATGATCTGGAGAGAGACAACCAATCACATTACCAATTGCGATTTCTGCATGGTGCCCCCCATTAGGAATTGAGTTTCAAGGATGTAGAAGTGCCTTTATCTCAGATCCACCAGCGAATGCTAGAGGCACTCGATGACTGAATAGTTCTGTAGGGATAAACATTTCCCTGCCTGCATAAAAATTTGTTTTACCTAACAAAAAGTATAAGTTGTGATACCCTGCTGTCCTATCTGTATTCTCTCTTTTGTCTTCTCCACTACCCAGAAGCTGTGGTATATCTGACCCTTTTAAATGGCCATGCAACAGTAAGTGCCAGAACTGATTATGGCCAATGCAGCAGAGTGTCCACTACATACTTCTGACATCAAATGCTTTTTCACTGGTCGGGGGTTGTATTCTATAATTTCTCAGATCAGTAAAAAGACATATTGGCAGCCATTAAAGCATTCTTATGACAAAAATGTCTCTAATTATAGTTATTTTAATTAAAAAAAATCACAATTTTACGTTTAAATGAATGTTCCCCCTCTAACAGTTTTGGAGATTCCCTATTTTGTGCTGATTATTATTTTTGTCCCAACTTCATAGTAGTATATTAGGCTTAAATGTACAGCATAGAAAAAGTTAAATGATACAATTTGACGCATCTATAATCTGCAAATACTAGGGGAAGCTTATAAGCTTTAGTGCATATTGTTTTATTATTGAGTTCAATTAATAAGATGCAGTAGGTCCCAAAGTTTCTCTATTGGTGGCAGACACAATGCTTTACTTTATTTCTGTAAATTTTTGCTTCGTAGTTCGGCATTAGAAAACAGAGCTCTTGTAACATGGTGCAGGGCTGTAGTGTGGGTGAGGTGCTCATTTGTTGCGCCTCGGCACATTACATGAAGGTGGAGGTCCTGGCTGGGTGTGTAGACTTGTGCTGTTGTAAGGAGGTGGCGGGGACCCTCAACTGCCTTCTCCCTTCTATATGTCGGGCACGAGCATCCCTTACGGCACCCTTATGTTTCACCCATGTGTTAGTGTATAATGTCATTTATTAATGTTTTACCAATGAATTGTGCTATGTTTGTATGTATGTTCTCGTATTGTGTAAACTGTGCTGAGTATGTTAACTGTTACATCTGTTGAGCTTAGGGATATAAAGGGTTAAAAAGAGGGGCTGGTTCAGCAGGCTGACTGCACAGGAAGTTCCTGCTTCTGCAACAAAGCCCGGGCAGGCTTGCCCAGGGCAGGACGCTCTACACTGGCCAGAGCAGAGGACACCGCAGTCGGGGGAGTACAAGTGGCCCAAAGACTGCTGGGCAGTGTGGACAGGCCCCGGTTCAGTGGGAGCAACTGCAGGAGGACTGCTGGTTACCAAAATCCAGAGGGGAGTCATTGATGCTGCATAATTTGTGAAGACACAGGGAAAGCGCAGGAAGCATTACTTTATTCACCTCCTGTTCATTAAAAGTTTTCCTAATGTTGAACAAAGTCGTGTCATGTGATGCATCCAGAGGACGCAATCCCAGTGACAGAGGTAACTGACTGTGCCGCAGAACCGGGACTTTATCTGTCTTTTTTATGTGCAAGGGACTGGGGTGCTCACTGACTTAGTGGACTTAGTGGACTCGCCCACAAGTGCCACCCTGTGCCCCCTTGTTACACTGTGAGGGTGCTACGTTAGTGCAGGCCGCATGTAACCGATGATGCTGGTTTGCCAGGCCCAGATGTTAACCAGTTCATAAAAGGAGACCACCAGTTCTTAAAAATGATACTATACTAAACAGCCATTGCGAGGCAACTAAGTTCACATGATAGCGGGTACGCAACTTCTCACACGTTTCTTCGTTAATACAGAGCACCTCAATACACAGTCTAGCTACTTCCTCAGCCTCACACATTCCTGCCTCCACTTGTCTCATTTCCTTCACCACGACCCAGCTTAACACCATAGTACAGTCCTTGAAAGAAATTTCCTCTTCCCACGTATCCGCTTCTCAATCTCCTCATAGAGGTGAGTGTTTGCCAGTATGACTGAACTCAGCTTTAAGCTCTCTGACGCTTAGGGAACTCCCAGCCTGAGCACTTCATGACTTGGTCACTTTGCTCTCTGATCAATCCTCTGAGCTGGCACTGCCCTTCCTTCTGTATCTCTGTAAATCTTTCCCTGTCTCATTCGGTTCCTCCTGATCATGCTATCTCTGTCCCAATCTCGTTTCTGCCTTGCCACCAAACACCCACTGCATGCTGCTTTGCTAATTACTCAGGCCAAACATCTGCTCTAGCTGCAAGCTAGGCAAAGACTGAGTCACTACCAGGAAGTCCTCTCTGATCCTTCTACTTGGCTCCTCCCTCTCTGGGCTAATCCCAACACTTAACTATGTTTTACTCTACTCACTGTCTGTTGCTGGGCAGAACACAGCTTACTAACAGTAAAATGCAAAACATTACAATACACTACATCACAATCCACACTACTTATCACCACCACCAAAACGCATGACGTTATACACACTACACTTACATTATACACAGCACTGATGTTTTCAAGGGGAAACAGGAGAATATGTCTATCTCCTTACACTCTGACCTCTTTTAAGGCTGTGCCAGTGCTACATTCTATGGTGCTGTCCCCACTAGTGAATACAAGAGCCGAAGAGACAATTAATACCAATCAAATCACAGCATTGATTGTACAGTCTGTTCTTAAAAAAACGAAAGATGCTCTGCAATTGTTTGCTATTTGCAACAGACAGTTTTATTGCCACAGTGATCCTTGTGGATGGGAGTGGTTGCAACTTCAAACTCGACTCTACTATTCCTATACATCTAGCTGTGTAATATACAATATTTGTAGTCTTCTTATACTTCTGCAAGTTTCACAAATAAAACATTCTAAATAATGTTAATTAAAATGTTAATAGCATGCAGATTCATTATCCAACATTTGGCAAGAGTTACTGGGATTATTTATGTTAATGTAAAGAAAAAATCTTGGCATCCAGCTTTCCTCACCAATATGGTCCTCACATGTTAGGTCCCACTGACATTCTGGATTCATAAGTCCTCTCCGCTCTTCATTAAGACAGTTGAAGCTGGGCGGATGGTGCAGCCGGCTGCTGATGCAGGAAGAGGACATGCTGAATAAAATACATTACACAGCTGTACCTGCCCCAGTCTACATGCCAACCGTCTTTCCACCAGTCTGTTCTTCACTGATTCCTGGTCATAGCCCATCTGTCTTTGGATCTGCAAAGTGCTGAAGAAAACGCACATCTGATGAAGAGTGCGGAATGCAGATTAAATTCTGATTATGAAGCCATTATCTATCTGAAACAAGCATACATGGAGTCATAAGTCAACATCCCAATGACGCATGACCAAATGGAGGAGCTTATGTGCAGGGTGGAACATTGCTGTGAGACTTCTGCTGCATGCATACAAAGTTTCAGAGCGAAGAAACGAAAGCAATAACAACTCAAATACTCAATGTAGTCTTTCCAGGCCGTGCCAAATCGTTCATCCCTAAGGCTCGTATGGAGCATATGGGCATTAAAATAATTAATAGTCAAAATGAACATAATAATTGGCTAGCTGTAATAAAATGTAGCCCTAGATCGCCCTGTTCAATAATGAAAGAAGGAAAAGTCATGAAATTGACTCTATACTGAATAATTCGAGATGTTTTGAACATTTTGTTTCCATTTTTTCATCAGTGGCATATCAGTAATATATGTATCCAATCTGTGGTTTCTATAAATCCATGGCTTTTCCTTCTAGGTGTTGCAATTTCAGTGTTGAGGAGTGTATATAAATATCCGAGGAGCTCACATTACATTTGGCATCTCATGAAATGGCCTCATATATGAAGTCACTCTCAATTATGGACGATTGGAAATTTTGGAGCTGCGGTGTATCGCCTGTTCTCTATAATGTAGGTGAAGGACATGGATGACTACCCAACCTCAGCAAACTGTGGAAATGCAGCTACTATCACTGTTATCAGTGGCACAGCCAGCAATTAAACTCCTTCAGTGGCACTTGGCTCATAACCCTGATGAAGCCCATAAGGGTGAAACATGTTGAGGAGGCTTATTTCAAAGTTTAGCGATTTGCTCATTTGATCATTGGCTATTTAACTTCTGACTAATAGAAGAAGGACTGCAGCCGATTCTGCTTTATGCTAGTTGTTCATTAGTGATTTTCGGCATATTAGGGTTGCCTCTATAAAATGATATAGCTATAAATATTTACAACTATACATTTGTGCCCTAAGACTATTGTAGTGAATCTATTTGTTGGGAATCGATATTTACCTCTATTCAGAAATTAAAATATACTTATTCCATACCAATAACATTGAGTACCTTTTGGCATGAACATGGATAGCCACTAAACTTCAGGGGCACAGCTAGCAATGAAAGTGATGCTGATGACATAACACAAAAAAACAAAAATTATACAAGAGATTAATCATTGAAAAGTTTGCCCTCGGCAATATGAAGATAGAATATTTTCCTATAGCCCACACAAGTCTGTGTGATACATGGAAGTGCACAGGGTGAATGTAGGACATCAGATCACACATGGAGATATGATTGTACACAATGTACAGAGGACAGAATGAAGAGGGGAGCTGGGGCCCCCAGGGAGATCACCCTTGGGTTACAGATGGCTCCTAGATAACAATTGCTAACCACTATCCTAGGAGTCATTGCTGCACACTCTACTGCTTTACATTGTGTTGACTCCAGAACAGGCGTCTACAATGTTCTATGATCAGATGACAAGTTTATATCATTTTAATGAGTTACAAGAATTTTGACATACAAAATGTGTAGTACAAACTTTTAGTTCTCTGTTAAATGAACACAAATAATGGTCTCTTACCGCACATAGGATGATAGTCATTGTTAAATACAATTATAGCATTTCATACAAACCTATTGTCTATGATTGTGTTAAAGAGAACTTGTCAGATACCCTGGCTGTCCTCAACCTCTACTATAGCGGTATAGGTAAATATACAAGACGACAAAATACAGAGTAAACAAAATCACCCAATAATATATTAATAATATAATTTTTTATTAGAAAAATTATTAAAAAGTACGAAAATATTCAGAGGTCGATAAGGAGCGTATCAAGACAAAAATAAAAAAGTAAGAGTTTGTTTTATTTTTATTTCAAATAAAGGACTTTATACTTGCTGTATGCCTATTTACAATGTAGCTATAGGATTACTAATGGATGGGTGTCTTATAGACGCCTCTCCTTGACTAACACGTGGGCTTGATGTCATTGGAAAATGCAAAGGTGAGAGAAACCCCCCAAATATGAACCCCATGTGCCACCGCCACAGGGCTAGTAGGAAGATCTAATAGATGTGCCTTTTCTGAGGTGGTTGCGGACTGCTATTTTTAGGCTGGGGGGGTCAATATTCATGACCCCTTAACAGTATGATAATACCAGCCCCCCCATTGTCTGCTTTAGCTTGGCTGGTTGCCAAAAATGGGAGGGACCCCACGCCATTTTTTTTAAATGATTTATTTAAATAATTTTAAAAAATGGAGTGGGACCCCTCTATTCTTGATAACTAGGCTTGCTAAAGCCGACAGCTGAGGGTTGCATCCTGCAGCTGTCAGTTTTGCCTGGCAAGGTTATCAAAAATACAGGGGAACTCACACCATTTAAAAAAAAAATATATATATATTTATTTATAGCGCAGGCACCGGCTGATCAATACACCCATCAGCCGCCACCTACCTAGCTGTTATCAATTGAATACAACTGTCAACATTGTCTCGTGCTCATGCTGATTGGGACATGAGCAGGGGACAGTGATGTGAGCAGCACCAGGCACCGGGGAACTGTGTGAACTGTACCGTTGATTCCCAGGTGCCTGTACGTGTGATACTGATGCAGCACATGGGTGGCACACGGTTGCCACACAGTGGCCACACATATGCCACATGTATTAATCACACATATACACTCACATGGATATATCTGTTACTGTCTTTTCTAGTGGTGAAAAAACCCTTAGTCTATGAGATCCAGAACAAGGCTAGAACCAGGCTCTTGTAGATTTACACTGAAAGCTTGTGATAGTTACCTGTGACTTTCAGTCTGTCAGAATTTGCGGATGCAAGATGCAGGAATGTAGCGGTGCTGGGAACAGCTGAAGAAGGCAGCTGTTAAGTATAATACTAGGGTCAGGGAACTTAAATTAGTAGCACCATTCCAGCACTAAAATACAAAGAAAAAATGCTGGAGTGGTGCTTTAAGGGCTTCATTAAGGACAGATAGTGACTGATGCAGTAAGGCTATAAACATGTTCATATTACATTTTAAATCTTTATAAGCGGGTCATGTTAAGAATGAGTCACCGGAGGAGGAGAAAAGAAAAATACAAGCTAAGTCCAGAAAACCGGAGAGGTTGGTAGCTATAGGATTGCAGATCCCTGATCCTATACACCACAACTAACAGTAGCCGTGGGGGGTTCCTACGGTGCCCTAGACCCCTCGTCACAGCCGGAGAACTACATAAGCCTAAAGAAGGAAAGGGGAAATCTAAACTGCCCCAGAGCAGACCCCAAAGCAATAGACAGCCCCCAACATGTATTGTTGGTGAAAAACAGATGAAAACACAGACAGAAAGACAGGCTGAGCAAACGATGGGGCCCAACTAACTAGATAGGACAGGACAGAAAAGATGCTGGCTGCAATCCGCAAAAACCCCTACCAAAAATGTCCCAACCGTCTGATAGGGAAAAAGGCCCTGAAGTCGCTAGACTTCAAAAACACTATATCAGCACTCAGGTATATTCTGAAAACAGAGCAAAGAGATCAACTGATCAGAGACAAAAATGGAATTCAGCCAGTCCCAACCAGGACTGGCTGAATACAAACACTTAGGAAACCAGACAAAATCTCATGGAATAATAGCAGGGCAAAAATTTAGCTTTTAGTAGACAGGAACTAAGCTGGATGCAAGAGCTCAGAGCAGAAAGGATCACCAGCAGCCCTGCAGGGCGTCGGCTGCCTTATATCCACTCAGAAACTCCAGATGTCCAATCACACTCCGCCAGTTCAGATGACAGGTTCTTCCCATCCCAATCAATTTCACTACCTCTCTTCACCAGCAGAGGGAGTTCATCAGACATCAAAGGTGAAGGGGAGAATGAACTCACAACAGGGTCATCTCTGTGTGAGTGACCTATGAACCTAAACTCAATACTCCAATCAATGGTGTAGTAATCCGCAAAGTAGAACAGATGTTTATACAGCATGAGACAATTAGCATGGAGGTTATAGTTTCTCATTGAGGGTACAATTTAGGCACTTATACAGATAAATCCACAAAGCTTTTTGGTTACATAAGAAAATAAAGATACAGACATTGGTAGTTAGAAATGAGTCCCTGAGCTTGGCAGTTATGTACCAAAGTAGGCGAACAGAGGTTGCCGATTACCAGCAGCAACAGAAAAAGTTTTTCACACAATTCTCAATTTAACTCTGAAATGGTGATTCCAGGACTTAGCAGGTTGGCTTACTCAGTGTTTCAAGGAACTCTATTAACCCCTTCAGCCCCAAACCTGTTTTCTCCTTCATGACCAGACCAAATTTTACAGTTTTGACCAGTGTCACTTTATGTGGTAATAACTCTGGAACGCTTCAACGGATCCCACTGATTCTGAGAATGTTTTTTCGTGACATATTTTACTTCATGATAGTAGTAACATTTGTTCGATATGATGCCTTATTTGTGAAAAAAAACCAAAAACAAAATGGAAATCTGGTGAAAATGTTTAAAATGTCGCAATTTCAAACTTTTAATTTTTATGCTCTTAAACCAGAGAGTTATGTGACACAAAATAGTTAATAAGTAATATTCCATGTGTCTACTCTACATCAGCACAATTTTTATAACTTAATTTTTTTTTTGTTAGGAAGTTAGAAAAGTTTAATTTTGATCAGCGATTTCCTTATTTTTCCAAAAAAGTTTACAAAACCATTTTTTTTAGAGGTGGAAGGGACCTCCAGTGTCATCTGGTTCAACCCCCTGCTCAATGCAGGATTCACTGAATCATCTCAGACAGATGTCTGTCCAGCCTCTGTTTGAAGACTTCCATTGAAGGAGAACTCACCACCTCTCATGGCAGCCTGTTCCACTCATTGATCACGCTCACTGTCAAAAAGTTTTTTCTAATATCTAATCTGTGTCTCGTCCCATTCAGTTTCATCCCATTGAGTCTAGTCTTTCTTTGCGCAAATGAGAATAAAGCTGATCCCTCTACACTGTGACCACTGATCCTTTGAGATATTTTTAGACAGCTATTAATTCTCCCCTTAGCCTTCATTTTTTCAAGCTAAACATTCCCAAATCCTGTAACCATTCCTCATAGGACATGCTTTGCCGATCGGTCACCCTGCTGGTCGCTCTTTTCTGAACTTGCTCCAGTTTGTTCACGTCTTTTTTAAAATGTGGTGCCCAAAACTGGACACAATATTCCAGATGAGGTCTGACCAAAGAGGAGCAGAGGGGGATAATTCCATTACGTGATCTAGACTGTATGCTTCTGTTAATGCAACCCAGAATTTTGTTTGCCTTTTTTGCTGCTGCATCACACTGTTGAATCATGTTCAGGCTGTGATCTATTAGTATACCCAAATCTTTTTCACATGTGCTGTTGCTTAGCTCTTTTCCTCCCATTCTGTATATGCTTTTTAATTTTTCTTGCCCAAATGTATTGCATTTTCATTTTTTGCTTCCCTTCTTCCCAGAGCCATAACTTTTTTATTTTTTGGTCAAAATGGCCATGTAGGGCTTGTTTTTTGTGGGACAAGATATACTTTTGAATGACATCATTGGTTTTACCATGTCATGTACTAGAAAACAGGAAAAAATTCCAAGTGCGGTGAAATTGCAAAAAAAGTGCAATCACACAGTTGTTATTTGCTTTTACCACCATGTTCACTAAATACTAAAACTGACCTGCCATTGTGATTATCCAGGTAGTTACGAGTTTATAGACATCAAACATGTCTAGATTCTTTTTTATTTAAGTAGTGAAAAAAAATGCCAAAGTTTGTTAAAAAAAATTGCGGCATTTTCCGATACCCATATAGCGTCTCCATTTTTAGTGATCTCGGGTTGGGTGAGGGATTATGTTTTGCGTACCGACCTGACATTTTTAATGATACCATTTTGGTGCAGATACGATATTTTGATTGCCCGTTATTGCATTTTAATGCAATGTTGCGGCAACCAAAAAAACTAATTCTGGCTTTTTGTCATTTTTTCTTGTCGCGTCATTTAGCGATCAGGTTAATTGGTTTATATTGATAGATCAGGTGATTCTGAACTTGGCGATATCAAATATGTGTATGTTTGTTTCTTTATTGTTTTATTTTGAATGGGGCAAAAGGGGGTGATATTAACTTTTATTTTTTTTATTTTTTAAATATTTTTAAAAACTTTTTTTTTTTTTTTCCTTTGGCATACTTCAATAGTCTTCATGGTAGACTAGAAGCTGCCATTACCCAATCAGCTCTGCTACATACAGGAGATGATCAGATTGCCTGTATGTAGAAGAATTGCTCACTTGCTATGAGCACCGACCACCGAGCGGCATCCATAGCAATCCAGCAGTGACAACCATAGAGGTTTACTGGAGATCTCTGGTTGTCATGCCAACTCTTCAGTAACCCGTGATCATGTGACGGAGTCACCGATGGGTGGGATTTCCAGCAAGTTAAATGACGCTGTCTGAGTTTGCCAACTGCAGTTAACGGGTTAACAGCCACTGGTGGATTCCACCCGCGGCTGTTAGAGGCACATGTCAGCTGTTCAAAACAGCTGACTTGTGCTGGAAAAGATGTGGGCTCACCGCCGGAGGCCACATCAAAGGGAGGGTGTCCGACATCAGCGTACTATCATGCCCGATGTCGGAAAAAAGTTTAAAACCATTCTGTTAATTGCTGTCCACACTTCCAGTTTAAGATCTTTTGAATCCTCTCTCTTCTCTATTATTAGTTATCCGTCTTGTCTATGTGTCATCAGAAGATTTAATCAGTTTACCTTCAATTCCTTCATCTAAATCATTGATAAACACAAACCAGAAAGGCCTAAATGCATCTGCACTAATACAAGGTGCAGCGGACCCAAGTAAAATGGCAGCTGCACAGGTGCATAAATACCAAATGAAACAGCCAGCCTACAATCAGGGATTGGCCGTGTGGTACAGCAGTGCAGAAGAAATAATCTGCATGTGGCAGTGTTCACACAGGGAATGCAGGGCTTCTGGTTCACATCCTCTTAGTAACACCATATAGGGGGGCTGCCCAGTGCCAACTAGAATGCATCCCGTGTGAACAGAGGCCACAAGTTTGCAGAACCATTTGGGCCCAACTGCACCCTGAAAGAAATATAAAAAGTGCACAAAAAACATATCAATATACCGTATTTTTTGGACTATAAGACGCACCGGACCATAAGATGCACCCCTGTTTTCAAAAGGAAAATAGGGGAAAAAATAATAATGTGTCAAATGGGGGTCCGTCTTACAGTCCGAATTCAGCTTACCTGGGAAGGGATCCGGCACAGGTGGAGATGTAGTCACAGGGGTAATTCAGTGGTCCAGGCTCGTGCGGTGGCGGCGGCTCTGTGCTGGGGCAGCTGTGCTGGGGCTGGGGCGGGTGGGCTGTGCTGGGGCAGCTGTGCTGGGGTAGGGGCAGCTGTGCTGGGACAGCTGTGCTGGGGCAGGGGCAGCTGTGGCAGGGGCAGCTGTGCTGGGGCAGGGGCAGCTGTGCTGGGGCAGGTGGGCTGGGGCAGGGGTAGCTGTGGCAGGGGCAGCTGTGCTGGGGCAGGTGGGCTCTGCGGTGGTGGCAGCGGGCGGCGCTCTGCAGTGCGGTGGTGGCAGCGGGCTGTGCTCCGGTGCAGGGGCGGCGGCTCCGCCGGCGTTTCTTCGCAGCCCGGAGGCCCCCCGCACACCCCTTGCTGGGTGCCGCCATGTTGCGGTGGCCTCCGGGAGCATGGACGCCGGCAAGATGGCCGCCGGTCCGGGGACGGCGCAGCTGCAGCTTCAGATCTTGAAGCCGCCGCCCCTGCATCGGAGCACAGCCCGCTGCCACCACTGCACCGCAGAGCGCCGCCCGCTGCCACCACCGCACCGCAGAGCCTCGCCCGCTGCCACCACCGCACCAGGTACCGTGCATTGCGACCATAAGACGCACCCCCCACTTTCCCCCAAAATTTTTGGGGAAAAAAGTGCGTCTTATGGTCCGAAAAATACGGTATGTAAGGTATTGGTTGATATTAAGGCCTTAATACGGAAGCTGGCAAACTGCGTCAAAGTTCCTTACACTTGCCAGTCCTACTCTAACATGAAAACCTCAAAAAGAGGAAAAAATCCTCCAAAAAATTCAAATACAAACCAGACAGGCCTAAATGCATCTGCACTAATACAACGTGCAGCGGACCCAAGTAAAATGGCAGCTGAACAGGTGCATAAATACCAAATGAAACAGCCAGCCTACAATCGGGGATTGGCCGTGTGGTACACCAGTGCATTGATAAAATTGTTTAACAACACAGGGTCCAGGACAGAGCTCTGTGATGCCCTACTTGAGACATTCTTACAACTGGATGTGCAGCCATTTATGTCCACTCTTTGGGTCCCATCACTAAGCCAGTTTTAAATCCACCTAACAGTTGCCTTGTCCATTCCACAGTTGCTCATTTTTTCAATAAGGATGGTATGAGATACTTTGTCAAAAGCTTTGCTGAAGTCAAGATATACAATATCTAGTACGTTTCCATGATCCATGCAATCAGTGATTCTGTCGTAGAAGGAAATTCTGACATGACTTATTAGTTAAAACCCATGCTGACTCTGGTTAATCACTTCATTCTCATATAGGTACTTGCATACATGTTGTTTAATAATTTGTTCAAAGATCTTACCTGGTATAGAAGTAAGGCTCACAAGCCTATAGTTGCCCGGGTCCACCTTCTTCCCCTTTTATAAGATAGGAACAACATTTGCTCTTCTCCAGTCTTCTGGGACTTCTCATGGATTATGGAGATTGGTTCAGTAATTTCCTCTGCTATCTCCTTCAGTACCCTAGGATGTAATTCATCTGGACCTGGAGATTTGAATTCATTTATGATAGCTAAGTATTCCTTCACTAGCTTTTTGTTTATAGCTAATGTGGATTCTTCTATACCTTTAATCGTACAGTGAAGATCGGTTGATGTCATATTTACTTTCTGAGAGAAAACAGATACAAAATAGGAATTTTAAAGTTCGGTCTTCTCAACATCATTTTTTTCCACTTTTCCATTTTCATATTGTAAAAATATTACATCATCTTTGATTTTTCTTTTACTTTTGACATACCCCCAAAATCATTTCTTACTGCTATTGATATCTCTTGCAAGCCTTAATTCATTATCGACTTTAGCTAATCTGATACATGCTCTGCAGGTTCTGCAGACAACATTATAGTTTTCTTTAGATATGAATTTCTTTTGATATGCCTCCCTCTTTCCATTTAATGAGAATTTCTTTCATCCTTTTAAGCATGTGTAAGTTCTTTGTTCATCCATCCTGGTTTCTTTAAATGCTTCGTTTTCTTCCCTCTTTTAGTAATTGTTAATGATTGTGCTTTGAGAATCTAATTTTTCAAAATTTCTCATCCTTCCTGTATATTTCTGTCCTTATGGACATCCAGCCATTAGATCCCTACTTAGGGGGTGCATGCATCCTCTAAGCAAAGCATCCCAGAAGCTAAGCATCTAGAAAAATCAGTTAATCCATGGCAAAGAATTAACATCCATCCTCTCTCTTCACACAGCTACATCCTCTGCTTGCTGTCATCTTCTGTTTATCATCCTGCAACATTTCCTTAAATGGTACAACCTCTGCTTGCTGTCATCGGCTGTTTATCATCCTGCAACATTTCCTTTAATGGTACAACCTCTGCTTCCTGTCATCTGCTATTTATCATCCTACAACATTTTCTTTAATGGTACAACCTCTACTTGCTGTCATCTGCTGACTGTCTCCCTGCAATATATTTTACTGAACTCAGCTTACTGAATATTTGCTATAATTCATCTGTAGCATTGTACACAGTACATATTGCTGTATATCCAAGGTTGGGAGTCACTGCAGATACCATCTTGGGAAAGGTGTTATAGCAGAGATAGAGCCAGGACTTGTGTCTTTGATGATCTATCCACACTTGGGTGTGTAGGGCAGCTGGTGCTGATTTATCACAAACAAGCTCCTACAATCCCTCTCTCCTGACCCTATATTGTGGCCTATAAATGTAAAGCATTCTAAGGGGTGCACGCAGTGTGGGGTGCATGCATCCCCTAAGCAAAGCATCCCAGAAGCTAAGCATCTAGAAAAAGCAGTTAATCCATGGCAGTTAGTCAGGGCAGGAGTCAGGTAACCGACACTTTGCTCTCTTTTTATCCATGTGCTTTATTTCTATCCTCCTGTGTTCTCTTGCCATCCACATTCACCACCTCATCCCCCCTCCATCACCACTCATACACATCAGCCCCTCTATACTTTTCTCTCCCATATACTGCTCCCATGCACTTCTCACCTTCCTGAAAAACCTCAGCACATCTTGCCCAAACACATTGCACAAACAAACTTCTTACAATTCCAAAAACTACTTGCTCTTTATCTTCCTACTCCTACTGATTTCAGGGGACATCTCCCCCAACCCCGGTCCACCATCCCCCAACCTTAACCCCTACCCTACCTCACATCGAAACCTTACTAACCTAATTAATATTAGTTGCACTCCCTAATCTCCTTCTTTTAATTGTGCCCTCTGGAATCCATGGTCTGTATATAACAAACTTCTTTTCCTGCACAACTACTTTATGACCAACTCTCTTAATCTGTTGGCCCTCACTGAAACCTGGATTCAGGATTCTGACTCTGTCTCCCCTGCTGCCATTTCCCATGGTGGCTTACAATTCTCCCTGTTATGAATGGGAAACCGAGGAGGAAAAACAAGACAACAAGCTAAGTCTCAGAAAATCAGAGAAGTTGGTAACTATGCAGATTGCAGATCCCTGATCTTAACCGCACAACTAGCAGCAGTCGTGGAGCGTTCCTACGTTGGTCCTAGACGCCTCGTCACAACCGGAGAACTACATAAGCCTAAAGCAGGAATAGAGGAAAACTAACTGCCCCAGAGCAGACCCCAAAGGAAAGACAGCCCCCCACATGTATTGATGGTTAAACAAGATGAAAATACAAACAAAGGCAGGAAAATAGGCTGAGCAAACGATGGGGCCCGGCTAACTAAAAAGGACAGAAAAGGAAAGACACTGTCTGCAATCTGCCAAAAACAACCTACAAAAATATTGTCCAACACTTCTGATAGCAAAATTAACCCTGAAGTCACTAGACTTCTAAACCTATATCAGCACTCTGAAATATTCTGAGACAGAGCAAAAAAAAGGCCAATCTAATAAGGGACAAAAAGCAGATTGGCAAATACTGATTAATTGGAGTGGAATTTCAGCATAGCCCCAGCAGGGGCAGGCTGATTACACAACAAACTGAATTGACCAACAAGCGCAAGTGTGAACATTAGCAAAAAAACAAACTTAACTTGAGAAGACTGGAAGAGAGCTGAAGTCCAGGACCTGAGAAGCAGACTGAATCACCAGCACCCGGATAGGGCATCGGCTGTCTTATGTCCAGTCTGATACTCCAGAGATCCAAACGTTATCTTCCTCATCAGGTGGCAGATCACTACCACTTAAACCAACCGCACTACCTCCTGTCACCACCAGAGGGAGAACGGAAAGGGAACTCTAAACTGGTGGAGCATAAAATGAGTTCATGACATCTCCCATTCCCCGAGACCCACAAACAGAGCTGGTGGTGGAGTCGGCATACTCCTGTCCCCAAGATGCACCTACCAGGTCATCCACCCCGTTCCATCACTCTCATTCTCTTCTTTTGAGGTCCACACCATCAGGCTCTTCTGTCCCCTCTCCCTCAGAGTAGCAGTCATATATCGGCCCCCAGGCTCACCCACCGAATTCCTTGACCATTTTTCGGCCTGGCTGTCGCACTTCATGTCCTCAGAACTAGCAACCCTTATCCTGAGAGACTTCAACATCCCCATTAACAGCCCCACTTCTGCATCTGCATCCCAGCTTCTATCACTAACCACTTCTCTAGGCCTCTCACAGCTTTCAACCTCTGAAATACACAAAGACGGTAACACCCTTGACCTGGTCTTTATCGGACTCTGTTTAATCCCCTACCTAAATAACTCACCGTTTCACCTCTCTGACCACAACATTCTCTCCTTCACGCTCACAATTCCTTGCCCACCCCAGCATATGCCTACCTACCACACATTCAAAAATCTACATGCCATTAACCCTATACACTTTCAGACTCCCTACACTCATCACTGTCCCCAATCTCCTCTTTTTCCTGTCCTGATCTGACAATGACACTCTCAGAAGCACCCTTGACCAAATAGCACCCCTCATCATCAGAACCTCCAAGTACAGAGTAAAACAGCCCTGGCTCACATCGCAAACTGTATTTTTCCAGCGATGCTCTTGGAGTGCTGAACACTTATGGAAGAAAACTCACACACCAGAAGACTTCAAATTTATGTTAAGAACCTATAACTCAACCCTTCACCTTGCCAAACAGACCTACTATACCATCCTGATTTCCTCACTATCCAACATCCCCAAGAAACTTTTTGACACCTTTCACTCCTTCATCAGGCCAAAAGCACAAGCCCCTATCACAGACACTTGTGCTGATGACCTGATGACCCACTTTATAGAGAAAATAGATAATATCCATCAGGAAATTCGCTCCCAGGCACCAAATTCAGTGACTCGGATCCCTCCCTGCATTTCCCCTGGCTCACCCTCCATCACAGAAGAAGTAGTCTCCAGGCTCCTCTCTTCTTCTCGTCCTACTACATGCACTACTGACCCCATTTCCTCACATCTCCTCCAGTCTCTCTCTCCAGTCGTCACAACTCACCTAACTACAATCTTTAATCCTTCCCTCTCCTTTGGCATTTTCCCATCCTCCTTCAAACACTCTATCATTACTCCATTATTAAATAAACCTGCTCTCGACCCAGACTGCACAAACAGCTACAGACCAGTCTCCTATCTCCCCTTCATCTCTAAACTCTTGGAGCGCCTTGTCTACTCCCGCCTTACCTGTTACCTCTCCACTCATTCCCTCCTAGACCCTTCACAGTCCGACTTCCGTCCCCTACATTCAACAGAAACTGCACTCATCAACGTGACCAATGACCTTCTGACAGCAAATTGTAATGGTGACCACTCTCTGCTCATTCTTCTCGATCTTTCTGCAGCTTTCAACACTGTTGACCACCATCTCCTACTCTCTAGGCTTCAGTCACTAGGCATTAAGAACACTGCCCTCTCCTGGTTCTCTTCCTAACCGCTCCTTCAGTGTTTTCTTCGGTGGCTCCACTTCATCTCATCTTCCTCTCACTGTTGGGGTACCTCAGTCCTTGGCCCCCTTCTCTTCTCTATCTACACTGCCCCAATTGGACAGACCATCAGCAGATTTGGCTTTCAGTACCATCTGAGGCCGGTTTCACATGTCCTGATATTTCCGGTACCGGAAAAAACGGTACCGGAGATATCCGTGTCCGTGTGGATACGTAGGCCATCTGTGTTACATCCATGTGCTATCCGTATGTCAGTGTGTACCATTCGTGTGTGATCCGTGTGCTGTCCGTATGCTGTCCGTGAGTCCGTGTCCGTGTATTGAAAAAATTGGTTTCAATGTTAACCCTATGACTTCTAAAAACGCACATGGATGGCACATGGATGGGTACGTGTTTACACGGACCCATTGACTTGTATGGGTCCGTGTGATCCGTTCTGATGCACAAAAACGGACATGTCAGCGTATTTTACACACGGACACACGGTCCGTGAAAACACGCTGACATCTGCATAGACACATTCATTAGAATGTGTCTATGTGTGTCAGTGTCTCTGGTACGTGCTGCACCAATCCTCTGGAAAGCCAAACTGAGCAATCATGGGAGAAGAGACTTGGTGTCACTGTAGCCCTTCACCAGCCAGGCCTTCATGGCAGAGTGGCCCGATGGAAGCATCTCCTCAGTGCCAGACTATGAAAGCCCACACAGAGTTTGCTAAAAAACACATGAAAGACTCCCAGACTATGAGAAATTAGAGTCTCTGGTCTGATGAGACGAAGATAGACCTTTTTCTACGTGGTATGTGTGGAGTAAACCTGACACTGCTCATCACTTGCCCAATTCAATCCCAACAGTGAAACATGGAGTTGGTAGCATCATCATACTATGGGGGTGCTTTTCAGCTGCAGGGACAGGACTACTGGTTGCAATTGAAGGAAACATGAATGCTGCCAAGTATAGATATATCCTGGATGAAAACCTCTTCCAGAGTGCTCTGGACCTCAGACTTGGCCAAAGGTTCACCTTCCGACAAGACAATGACCCTAAGCTCACAGCTAAAATAACAAAGGAGTGGCTTCAGAAAAACTCTATGACCATTATTGACTGGCCCAGCCAGAGCCCTGATCTAAACCCAATTGAGCATCTCTGGAGAAGCCTGAAAATGGCTGTCCACCAACGTTCACCATCTAACCTGACGGAACTGTAGAGGATCTGTAAGGAAGAATAGCAGAGGATCCCCAAATACAGGTGTAAAATATCTTATTGCATCATTCCCAAGAAGACTCATGGCTCTACTAGCTCGAAAGGGTGCTTCTACTCAATACTGAACAAAGGGTCTGAATACTTATGACCATGTGATATTTCAGTTTTTCTTTTATTAATAAATTTGCAAAAATTTCTACATTTCTGCTTTTTTCAGTCAATATGGGTTGCTGAGTGTACATTAATGAGAAAAAAATGAACCTTTTTAAATTTACCAAATGGCTGCAATGAAACAAAGAGTGAAAAACTTAAAGGAGTCTGAATACTTTCCGTACCCACTGTACAGTCCTTCGGGAGACTCGTTTCCAATAAGGGGTCACTTATGGAGGGGTTTCCACTGTTTAGGGACTTTAGGGGCTCTCAAAATGCAATATGACACCGGCAGACCATCCCAGCAAGGATTGAGTTTCAAAACATCACTCCTTTTCTGAGTCCTGTCTTGCTCTCAAACAGTAGTTTACCCCCACATATGGGGTATTTGAGTACTCAGGAGAAATTGAACAACAAATTTTGGGTTCCATTTTCTCCTGTTACCTTGTGAAAATAAAAAAATTGGGGCTAAAATTAAATGTTTGAGGGAAAAATTTTATTTTTTTTATTTTCACGTCTCTACATTATAAACTTCTGTGAGGCATTTTGGAGATCAAGGTGCTCACCACACATTTATATACATTCCCTGAAGGGTATAGTTTCTAAAATGGTGTCATTTGTGAAGTGTTTCCAGTGTTTAGGCACAAAAAATGTGACATGGCATCTGCTAATTAACCCAGCAAATTTGGCATTCAAAAAGTTGAATGGCTCTCCTTCTCTTCTCTGCTGTGTGCCCAAACACTAGATTTCATCCACATATTGTGTATCTGCGTATGCAAGATAAATTGTGTGGTGCAATTTCACCTATTAACTTTATGAAAATACTAAGTTTGGGGTTAAAAAACATTTTTATGGGAAAAATGTGATTTTTTTTATTTTCATGGTTCAATGTTATAACCTTCTATGAAGCACCTGGAGGTTCAAGGTGCTCATCACACATATTCATAAGTTCCCTGAGGGTCTAGTTTCCAAAATTGTGTCACTTGTGTCCAAATGGAGTCCACAAAAGGTCAAATGGCGATCCTTCACTTCTAAGACCTGCTGTGCACCCAAACAATAGTTTTCCTCCACAAATTAGGTATTGATGTACTCAGGAGATATTTCACATCACATTGTATGGTGCAATTTCTCCTGTCACCATTTTTAAAATGAAAAATGTTGGGGCTACAAAAAAATATTTTTGTGGGAAAAATGTTATTTTTTTTTAAATTTTCTTAGCTCAATGTTATAAACGTTGTGGTGTAGTGACCACTGTGTCTGCTAGGGGGCACTGTGTGGGAGTCCCAGGATGGACGGATAGCCATGTCCAGAGTGGTAACAGGAGCAGGGTGCTAAAGGACCGTTATGTAGTCCAAGGTGGGTGGCCTTGGGATGACGGCTTGATTATGTGCTGATCAGCAGAGCTGATCTTTCGTTCCAATGTCTTAGGGAGAAGCCTTCAGGTGATTGATGAGATGGGTGGGATCAATCACCTACAAACCCACCTAGGGGTGGGTGTCTAAAACGCCATAGTAAAGTATGTGTATGAGTGGTTGAAGGACCTGTGATGAGGTCACAGCCATGTGATCCAGTGGGCGTGGCTACGGACCATATAAGGTGGCCAGGGTAGGTCACATGAGTGTATGGAATGTCTTGTCAGACCGACTGTGCTGAGGAAGATGTGTATGCCTTCCTGAGTGCACGTGGAGACATGTGTCTGATAGTTCCCTGGAGGGAATGAACGTTTGCACTGAGAGCAGCTATGAGGTAACCGAACAGGGGAAATACCTGTGAGGCTAGAGAGCCTGCATACCGGACATAGCAAAGCCTGTGTGACCACAGGGTTAACAGAGGGGAGCTCTGTCATGGACGCTATGCTGATTTGATATGAACTTTCTGTTGCTGTTTCATGGTTTATGCTGCATAATAAACCAAGTGGACTGAGTTTATGCTGAGAAACCTGTGCCAGACCTGATTTATCGGCTGCCTAGCAAGTATCCCCTACCTTAATGACAAGTACTACCTTACAATGTCTGAAGCACCTGGGGGTTCAAGGTGCTTAACACACATCTAGATAACTTCCCTGAGGGTTCTAGTTTCCAAAATGGCATTACTTCTGGGAGTTTTCACTGTGCTAGCACATCAGGGGCTCTCCAAACGCAACATGGCATCCGCTAAATATTCCAAAAAGTCAAATGGCGCTTCTTCCCTTCCAAGCCCAACCTTCACCCAAACACTAAATTTCTCTCACATATGGGGTATCAGCATGCTCAGGAGACATTGTACAACAAATTTTAAGGTCCATTTTTGTTACTCTCGTGAAAATTAAAAAATTGGGTCTAAGTAAAAGTTTTTGTGTAAAAAAAGTTAAATGTTAATTTTTCCCTTCCACATTCCAAAAATTCTTGTGAAGCACCTGAAGGGTTAATAAACTTCTTTATTGTGGTTTTGAGCACTTAGAAGGGTGCAGTTTTTATAATAGTGTTATTTTTAGCTATTATTTTTATTTGTCATATAAACTCTTCAATTTCACTTCAAATGTGAGGTGGTACCTAAAAAAATGGTTTTGCAAATTTTGTTGAGAAAATGAAAAATCTCTGGTCATCTTTTAACACTTATAACTTTCTAACAAAAAAAATTGGTTCAAAACTTGTTTTGAAGTAAAGTAGACATGTGGTAAATGTTATTTACCGTATATACTCACGTATAAGCTGAGATTTTCAGCCCATTTTTTTGGGCTGAAAGTCCCCCTCTCAGCTTATACGCGAGTCATATAGCCAGGGCGTAGGTGGGGAGGGGGAGCTGGGGTGTCAGATCATACTGACCTACCCTCCCGGTGCGTCTCTGCAGCCCCCCTGCTTCTCCAAGAGAGAAAGGGGCTGCAGAGACGCGCCAGGGGGAGGTAAGTATATGCTATATTCACCTGTCCTGGTTCCAAGGCTGCTCTCTGCTGTATGCCCGCCGGGTCCCTCTGTCAGTGACGTTCACATAGCAGAGGGCGCGACACCTGTCCCCCATAGTGCCGGTGGCTCAGCACACCAGCACCTGGCCCCCAGGGACAAGAGGTGATTATGTTTTTTTTTGTTCTATTACCTGCAGTAGCGACAGCAGCAATATTTGGGGGCATAATCTATGGGACATTTTATGGTGGCAGCATGTGGGGGCATATTCAATGGAGCATCTTATGGGGGCAGCATATGGGGGCATATTCAATGGAGCATCTTATGGGGGCAGCATATGGGGGCATATTCATTGGAGCATCTTATAGGGGCAGCATATGGGGATATATTCAATGGAGCATCTTATAGGGGCAGCATATGGGGGCATATTCAATGGAGCATCTTATAGGGGCAGCATATGGGAGAATATTCAATGGAGCATCTTATGGGGGCAGCATATGGGGGCATATTCAATGGAGCATCTTATGGGGGCAGCATATGGGGCATATACAATGGAGCATCTTATGGGGGCAGTATATGGGGGTATATTCAATGGAGCAGCATATGGGGGCATATTCAATGGAGCATCTTATGGGGGCAGCATATGGGGGCATATTCAATGGAGCATCTTATGGGGGCAGCATATGGGGCATGTACAATGGAGCATCTTATGGGGGCAGCATATGGGGGCATATTCAATGGAGCATCATATGGGGGCATATTCAATGGAGCATCTTATGGGTCATATTCAATGGAGCATCTTATGGGGGCAGCATATGGGGGCATATTCAATGTAGCATCTTATGGGGGCAGCATATGGGGGCATATTCAATAAAGCATCTTATAGGGGCAGCATATGGGAGCATATTCAATGGAGCATCTTATGGGGGCAGCATATGGGGGCATATTCAATGGAGCATCTTATGGGGGCAGCATATGGGGCATGTACAATGGAGCATCTTATGGGGGCAGCATATGGGGGCATATTCAATGGAGCATCATATGGGGGCATATTCAATGGAGCATCTTATGGGTCATATTCAATGGAGCATCTTATGGGGGCAGCATATGGGGGCATATTCAATGTAGCATCTTATGGGGGCAGCATATGGGTGCATATTCAATAAAGCAACTTATGGGGGAAGCATATGGGGGGATATTCTATGGAGCATCTTATGAGGCCTATTCTATAGAGCATCTTATGGGGCAGCATATGGGGCATAATATATGGAAAATCTTATAGGGCCATAACCTTTATGGAGCAGCATATGGGGCATTTTATTCTATGGAGCATCTTATGGGGCCATTATTAACCTTTGTGCAGCATTATATGTGGCGTATTTTGTATGGAGCATCTTGCGGGGCCATTATGAACTGTATGGAGCATTATATGGGGCTCCTGATTCAATATGGCTATTCAAAAACATTTAACCTACTGATGTCTCAATTAATTTTACTTTTATTGTTATCTATTTTATTTTTGGAAATTTATCAGTAGCTTCTGCATTTTCCACCCTAGGCTTATACACGAGTCAATAAGTTTTCCCAGTTTTTTTGTGGCAAAATTAAGGGGGTCGGCATATACACGGGTCGGCTTATACATGAGTATATACGGTATTAACTATTTCATGTGGCATAAATCTCTGATTTAAGGGCATAAAAATTAAACATTTTAAAATTGCAAAATGTTAACAATTTTCTCCAAATTTCTGTTTTTTTCAATAAACACAAGTCATATCAAAGACATTTTAGCACTATCATGAAGTATAGTCACGAAAAAACATTCTCAGAGTTATTGGTATCTGTTGAAGCAATCCAAAGTTACAGTTGTGGCCAAAAGTATTGACACCCCTGCAATTCTGTCAGATAATACTCAGTTTCTTCCTGAAAATGATTGCAAACACAAATTCTTTGGTATTATTATCTTCATTTAATTTGTCTTAAATGAAAAAACACAAAAAGAATTGTCCTAAAGCCAAATTGGATATAATTCCACACCAAACATAAAAAAGAGGGTGGACAAAAGTATTTGCACTGTTCGAAAAATCATGTGATACTTCTCTAATTTGTGTAATTAACAGCACCTGTAACTTACCTGTGGCACCTAACAGGTGTTGGCAATAACTAAATCACACTTGCAGCCAGTTGACATGGATTAAAGTTGACTCAACCTCTGTCCTGTGTACTTGTGTGTACCACATTGAGCATGGAGAAAAGAAAGAAGACCAAAGAACTGTCTGAGGACTTGAGAAACCACATTGTGAGTAAGCATGAGCAATCTCAAGGCTACAAGTCCATCTCCAAAGACCTGAATGTTCCTGTGTCTACCGTGCGCAGTGTCATCAAGAAGTTTAAAGCCCATGGCACTGTGGCTAACCTCCCTAGATGTGGATGGAAAAGAAAAATTGGAAAGAGATTTCAACGCAAGATTGTGCGGATGTTGGATAAAGAACCTCGACTAACATCCAAACAAGTTCAAACTGCCCTGCAGTCCGAGGGTACAACAGTGTCAACCCGTACTATCCCTCGGTGTCTGAATGAAAAGGGACTGTATGGTAGGAGACCCAGGAAGAACCCACTTCTTACCCCGAGACATAAAAAAGCCAGGCTGGAGTTTGCCAAAACTTACCTGAAAAAGACTAAAACTTTTAGGAAGAATGTTCTCTGGTCAGATGAGACAAAAGTAGAGCTTTTTGGGCAAAGGCATCAACATAGAGTTTACAGGAGAAAAAAGAGGCATTCAAAGAAAAGAACACGGTCCCTACAGTCAAACATGGTGGAGGTTCCCTGTTGTTTTGGGGTTGCTTTGCTGCCTCTGGCACTGGACTGCTTGACAGTGTGCATGGCATTATGAAGTCTGAAGACTATCACCAAATTTTGCAGCATAATGTAGGGCCCAGTGTGAGAAAGCTGGGTCTCCCTCAGAGGTCATGGGTCTTCCAGCAGGACAATGACCCAAAACACACTTCAAAAAGCACTAGAAAATGGTTTGAGAGAAAGCACTGGAGACTTCTAAGGTGGCCAGCAATGAGTCCAGACCTGAATCCCATAGAACACCTGTGGAGAGATCTAAAGATGGCAGTTTGGAGAAGGCACCCTTCAGATATCAGGGACCTGGAGCAGTTTGCCAAAGAAGAATGGTCTAAAATTTCAGCAGAGCATTGTAAGAAACTCATTGATGGTTACCGGAAGCGGTTGGTCGCAGTTATTTTGGCTAAAGGTTGTGCAACCAAGTATTAGGCTGAGGGTGCCAATACCTTTGTCTGGCTCATTTTTGGAGTTTTGTGTGAAATGATCAATGTTTTGCTTTTTGCTTCATTCTCTTTTGTGCTTTTTCACTTAAGACAAATTAAATGAAGATAATAATACCAAAGAATTTGTGTTTGCAATCATTTTCAGGAAGAAACTAAGTATTATCTGACAGAATTGCAGGGGTGTCAATACTTTTGGCCACAACTGTATAACATCATAAAGTGATACTGGTCAGAATTGAAAAATTTGGCCTGGTCATAAAGGTGAATATAAGCTTGAGTATCGAAGGCGTTAATAGTTCATGAGTTTCTGTCTCCAGCAGGTTTGTTATATTGCCAGTCAAGCACTGTTAAAACAAAACAAAACAGGAAGTTCCTGTTAACTGTGTCTGTGTGTGTGTGTGTGTGTTTGAAGCACATTTTACTTTTAATTTACAAGCTGATAAACAAGATGTTAAGATCCTAAGCTATAAGAGATACCAGTTGTAAGCTGTCATCTTTGTTCCTGAATACATATATATTCACTGTTGAACGGTCGGACAGTACAGAATTTAATCCACTGCCTAAAAAAAAGTTCTTGATAAAAATGATGGTACCCTAACCATGTAATGTAAGAGTTTGGACACCCATGGTTATAATTACTGTTATTGTGAATAGTTAAGCAAGTTGAAGATTAACCCCTTTCCGACGTCAGGCGTAATAGTATGCTGACGTCGGACTCCTTCCATTTGATGTGGGCTCTATCCGGCGACATGTCAGCTGTTTTAAACAGCTGACATGTGACCAAAATAGCCGCAAGTGTAATTGCAATCTACCCACAGCTATTAACCCTCTAAATGCCGCTGTCAAATGCCGACAGCGGCAGTTAACTTGCGCTTCTGGCCATTGGGCCGGAAACCTACCCACCGGTGACCCCCGTCACGTGATCGCGGGTCACCGGATCATTGGCATGACAACCAGAGGTCTCCTGGAGACCTCTATGGTTGTCAGTGCCGGCTTGCTGTGAGCGTCACACAGTGGTCGGCGCTCATAGCAAGTGAGTAATTCTGCTATATAGAGGCAATCTGATCATCGCCTCTATGTAGCAGAGCTGATCAGGTTGTGGCAGCTTCTAGTCTCCCACGAAGACTATTGAGGCATGCCAAAAGTGAAAAAAAATGTTTTTAAATATATAAAAAAATAAAAATTCAAATCACCCCCCTTTTGCCCCATTCAAAATAAAACAATAAAAAGTTAAAAATGCACATATTTGGTATTGCAGCATTCAGAATCGCCTGATCTGTCAATTAGAAAACGTGAGAATAAAAAAATCAAAATGCCAGAATTGCGCTTTTGTGGCAGCCACGATATTGCATTAACATTCAATAAAGGGTGATCAAAAGATCGTATCTGCACCAAAATGGTATAATTAAAAACGTCAACTCGGCACGCAAAAAATAAGCCCTCACCCAACCCGAGATCACGAAAAATGGAGACGCTACGGATATTGGAAAATGGCACAATTATTTTTTTAACAAAGTTTGCAATTTTTTTTCACCACTTAGGCCTCTTTCACACATCAGGTTTTCGCCGTCAGGCGCGATCCGGCGCTTTTGACAGAAACCGGATCCGGCGAAATGCAATGCCGGATCCGGTTTCCCCCCCATTGACTTGCATTTGCGCCGGATCGCGCCGGATGGCCATGCGTTTCATCCGGTTTTCGCCGGATCCGGCAATGTGTCGCGATCCGGCGTCTGGAAAAAACGGCTACTGTAACGTTTTTTGTCTCCGGCGAAAAAGCCGGACACGCCGGATCCGGCGCGTCCGGCTTTTTCACACAATGAAAGCCTATGAGCGCCACAATGCGCCGGATCCGGCTAAAGCCGGATCCGGCGGCCGGATCCGGTTTTTTGGTCTGAGCATGCTCAGTAGCTCTGCCCACAGGAGATATATAAAAGCAAGACAATGGGACCCTCAGCCACACCCAACATGCCACCCAAGCCAAGAACCAGGAGCAGGAGAAGGCAGCAGACATCTGCAGCAGCAGCACCATCAGCACCACCCCAAATGGAGCAGCAAATGGAACATGCTGAGGAGGGGAGTCCAGCAGCAGATGAGAGACGGTAATTATCAAATCCCCCATTCCTCCAAACTAGGGCCATGAAATATCAAGATATTCATTGGCCCTTTGTTTCTCTTTATTCAACAGCCGCCAAAGAGATGCAGCAGCAGCAGCAGCAGCAGCAGAAATGGCATCACTGGCAGCAGCAACAGCAGCAGCAATACCCACAGCCATGGAGTCTGGCCATCAACAGGACAGCACATCTTCTTCTGGGAGCCCTCCCTCGCATCGTCAGCGTTTGACGGTAAGTTTTTATTTCCAAAATCCATCATCTCTGTAATATATGTCTATTCATTGCCTTTTATTTCAAAACAGGAATCACAAGATGAAGAGGAGCTCCCAGAAGAAGAAGGAAGGGGTGGACAGACACCTGGAGTGGGCTCACAATTGGTAAGTTTTTTGCATCAAACGCAGAAACACAACATCACACTACACACAACACATAGAAAACAATGTTCTGCAGACCACACACAGCAAACAAATGCCTACATCCAAAGACATAACATTTTTTGTTTTTTTCTCTAGTCTTCCCAATCTGGTGCTCGGCCAAGAGGTCCTCGCAGTGCCTCCCAGGGTCGTCGGTGACAGCAACGCGGCGGTCACCAGCGTGTAAGTATAAATATTTTTGCTTTGTTTTTTTGCACTTTTTATTTCATTTCTTTTGTGGAGGCTAATGTTATTTTTGTCTTTTTCTTTAACAGCCTTCACAGCGTGCTCCCGACTCTGACGGTGAGGATGGAGGACTCGATGTGGACCACCTCATCGATCTCGTCAGACAAAGGGAGCCGCTCTGGAATATGGCTGACCGCCGCCACGCTGACCTTATCGTTACCCGACGACTCTGGGAGGAAATCTGTTCGCTCCTTGTGGGCCGCTGGGAGGACCTCGATGTTCGGGCCCAGATTAAAGAGCGTAAGTATATACAGTACCGGTTGCTTGATGTAAACCAGTGTTTCCCGAACTCCAGTCCTCGTGGTCCCCACGGATCATGTGTTCAGGATTTCTATTTACTATGGAAATCCTGAAAACATGACCCCTGGGGACCATGAGGACTGGAGTTTGTGAAACACTGATGTTGTATACTAACCACTCCTTTCTCGTTTCAGGGAACAGAATTGTGAATCGGTGGCGGTCTGTGAGGGATCGTTTCAAGAAGGAGTTCAATAAAGAGATGCGGGCCCCGAGTGGATCTGGAGGACGCAGGAGCAAGTACAAGTACGCACAAGCCCTGTTGTTCCTCTGGGAAACAATGCTCACCAGAAGGTAAATATTACACACCACATGTGAAAAAAAATGTTAGATGTAACTTTTTTTTTTCAGCCAGGGCCATACCATGTCAGTATTTTAATTGTTTTTTTTTCTCTTTATTCCACAGCACGGTGAGCAGCACTCGGGAGCCTGCACGATTGGACCCTTCTGAGGCGATCCCTGAGGAGACCGGCACCGAGGGACACTTCGACCGCCCCGGTACATCTGCACCTTCCCAGCCTTCCCACACATTCGACCCATCTGTCCCATCCACCAGCACAGGAGCATCGTGGCCGCCTACATTACATGAAGCTGCTGGTGAGGAGATCGCTTTCCCTTTACCCCACCCTTCTGCCCCTGCCACCTCTAGTACACCTGCGGGTACTGGGCGGCAGCGGCAGAGGGGTCAGGAAAAGAGTTATGCGCAAGAGTTCTTGCATCTGAATGCATCTTTCCAGAACTGTCTAAAAGTCTTGTCAGAGCAAATCTCCGCAGGCTTTCAGCAGATCAACTCCAGCATTCTGGAGGTGAAGACACTTCTGCAAACCATGCATTCAGAAGCAAGATCTTCGCCAAACCACACCTTTTTCAGGTCTGTTGTGGAGCGCATGGCAACACTATCTCCTACCCAGCAGATGCATGTAATGCATTCGTGCCACGGTGCTCTACAGCAGGTTACCTCCCAACCTCCACCTCCCACCACTGTAGTTCCTCCACCTGCACCCCCTCCAGCCACTTTCCATCCTCCCCCTCCTATTACATCTGTACCCCCTCCAGCCACTTTCCATCCTCCCCCTCCTATTACATCTGCACCCCCTCCAGCCACTTTCTATCCTCCCCCTCCTATTACATCTGCACCCCCTCCAGCCACTTTCCATCCTCCCCCTCCTATTACATACCAGCAACCTCACCAGTACCAGCAACCTCCCCAGTACCAGACATCTCCCCACTTCCAGCAACCTGCCCCGTACCAAACTCCTTCCCCGTACCAAACTCCTTCCCCGTACCAAACTCCTTCCCCATACAACTTTCCATCAACATCATCTGCTCCTACAGTCCCTGCCCAACCCTCCACTCCACCGCCCACCACCTCTTCTGCCTCCAACATGTCCACCCATTCTGTATATTTTTCCACACCTTCACCTCTAACTGTTCCTTCCCCACCACGATCCCAGTCCTCTCTCCACACACCCAGTGTCGAAGTGTCCCGCAGCCCCTCCAGCAGTATTTCCACCCCACACTACACAGATTTGTAATTTTTTTTTTTTTAATAAAAATGCCCATTGGGTTTAAAACCTTTATTAAAAAAGTTTTTTGCACTTTAAAAACATTTTACAAAAAAAAAAAATTTTAAATAAAAGTTAAATTATCGTTTCACAATGGTTGTCTGTCTTTTCTTTCTGCGGCGAACTATGTTTAAAAAAAAGGTTAAATACAGGGTATTTCAAAGGTAAAAAGGTATTCAAAACCAGGTATATAACTGGGGGTAAATTTTAGCTTTTTGCCACAGTTGTGTTCCTGGTTGTGTTTGAAGCAAAGTATTTCACCTAAAAAGTTGTGTTTATTGTTGGTGATTTCCTAACAATGTACACAACTTTTGTTAAAAGGTGAAATACTTTGCATAAAACACAACCAGGTACACACCTGTGGCCTAAAGCTAAAAATAGTAGACCATGACAAGATAGCCAACTTTGGTTGGCAAAGGTATATACTGTTGGTCCAGAAGGTACACAAGTTTGGTTAGGGCACAAATCTTTCACACTCTGTCATCCTGCCAGTGTACTCTGCCTTGAGGGTCAATTTTAAAAATCGGATCCGGCGTAATCCGTCGAAAAACGGATAGAAAAACGGATGAACCGGATGAGACGGATCCGGTTTTGTCTGTCAAGAACAAGACGGATCCGGCAGAAAACCGGATCCGGCACATCAGGTTTTACAAAACATTTGCCGGATCCGGCATTCCTGCACGACGCCGGATCGCGCCTGACGCCGAAAACCTGATGTGTGAAAGTAGCCTAAGATAAAAAAACCTAGATATGTTTGGTGTCTATGAACGCATAATGACCTGGAGAATCATAATGGCAGATCAGTTTAAGCATTTATTGAACCTAGTAAAAAAAACAAGTGTGCAATTGCACTTTTTTGGCAATTTCACCGCACTTGGAATTTTTTTCCCATTTTCTAGTACATGACATGGTAAAACCAATGGTGTCGTTCAAAAGTACAGCTCATCCCGCAAAAAAACAAGACCTCACACGGCCATATTGATAGAAAAATAAAAAAGTTATGGCTCTGAGAAAAAGGGGAGCAAGAAACGAAAACGCAAAACTGAAAAAAGCTCCAGTCACGAAGGGGTTAAATAATCTATAAAAAGCCTAAAGTTAACCCCTTTACCACCCAAGGGTGGTTTGCACGTTAATGACCAGGCAATTTTTTACAATTCTGACCACTGTCCCTTTATGAGGTAATAACCCTGGAACGCTTCCTTGGATCCTGGAGATTCTGACACTGTTTTCTTGTGACATATTGTACTTCATGGTAATGGTAACATTTCATAAAACTTGCTTTTATTTGTGAAAAAATGGAAATTTGGTAAAAATCTTGAAAATTTCGCAATTTTCCAACTTTGATTTTTTATGTCCTTAAATCACAGAGATATGGCACACAAAAAACTTAATAAGTAACATTTACCATATGTTTACTTTACATCAGCACAATTTTGGAACCAAAATTTTTTTTGTAATGAAGTTATAAGAGTTAAAAATTGACCAGCGATTTCTCATTTTTACAACACCAATTTTTTTTTTAAGGCACCACATCACATTTGAAGTCACTTTGAGGGGTCTATATGATAGAAAATACCTGTCATGTCGGACGCTGTTCACACCACAGCGTCCGGCAAGCAGAGGTAGTTCCACCTCCGTCCACTATAGCCTCAGTGGCGCCAGCTTGATCTTCAGGCTCTCGGGGGTTAATCTTGCTGGAGACCAGGTTGGATGTTTAGTCATGCCCACGGTCTTTAAATAGTCATGCTGGCCTATGGGCGTCGCCGATTATAGCTTGTGTTTCATGCCAAGTGGTTCCGGTCTGGAGAGGAGGTGTTGAAGAGAGAGAGATTCGTATCTGGTGGCATATGATCCGTTGTTATCCTTTCTCCTTCTCATATTTGTGTTTAGTTATGCCCTGTTCACATTACTGTATATTCCTGTGTGCGTGCAGCGCAGTGCAGTTTAAGTTCTCCCTGTCTGTCATAATTTGTATGGGGGCTTTGGTGGTGTGTCTCCTCACTGGGTGGAGGGTGGAGGGTTAAGTGCAGGGCTGAGCAGGAGATAAGGAAAGGTTGGAGGCTAAGGCATTTGCACCATCAGCAAAAACCCTGGGTTGAGGGTCAGACAGGGTTTCCCCTAGTTAAAGGGACATCACAGGGGCCCCGGGAATTTCAGCCTTAGTTGAACTAAGCCCCGCGTGACATTATAATCGGCCCACATTTTTCAGGAGTCCATGGATCCATTAGATTCCATAACCCGCCAGTTGGCGGCGCTGTCCTTACAGGTCTCCGAGTTGAAAGGGGCAGTTCAGCAGCAGAGCCTGGTAGTAGCGAAGGTGCAAATGGCATCTGCACGTATCGGTGCAGAGCCAAAGTTTCCGCTGCCAGAACGATTTTCAGGGGATCGCAGCAAATTTGTCGTATTTCGGGAGGCCTGCAAGTTATACTTCCGCATGCGCCCTATCTCCTCAGGTAATGAGGCTCAGCGGGTAGGGCTGGTGTTGTCATTACTGAGTGGTGACCCCCAAGCATGGGCATTTTCCTTACCAGCTGACTCTACTACATTTCATTCTGTCGATAATGTTTTTTCTGCCCTCGGGCTCATTTACGATGATCCTGACCGACTGGCTCTAGCGGAATCTAAAATCCGTGCCCTCCGCCAGGGGGAGCGCTTGGCAGAGGACTATTGTTCGGAATTTCGCCATTGGGCCGTAGACACACAGTGGAATGACCCAGCACTGCGGAGCCAGTTTATTCATGGGGTATCAGGGAAGGTTAAACAAGCCCTCCTGATGTATGAGACTCCGGCATCGTTGCAGTCTGCCATGAGTTTGGTGATATGTATTGATCGCCGTTTTCGTCAGGGGGCACAGTAGACGCTACCTCTGGGGGAAAGCAGAGGTGCAAGAGTGGTTGAAGTAGATGAGTCCCCTGAACCTATGCAGATTGCTGGCGTGACACAGGTTAAGCGTCGCGCTCCGGGATTCCGGAAGCCCGGAGCATGTTTCTACTGTGGTAAAAGAGGTCATTATGTTAACGTTTGCCCGGTACTACCTAAGAGGGTCACACCGGCGGAAAACTGTTAAGCTCAGAGGGTATGGAGGAGACCCATCTGAGCGTATGCATATCCTCCATGATGGTATCTCAATGTATGCTCCCTGCCAAGGTTATTATCGCGGGCAGAGAGCTACCAATATCAGTGTTTGTGGATAGCGGTTCCGCCACCAATCTCATAGATGAGGAGTTTGCACACACCGCCGGGTTTAAGATCGAAAGACTTCCTCACCCCATACAGGTGGTTACCATTAATGCTGTTCCCCTCCCTCAAGGGGAGATTGCGGAGTTTGTGGCAGAGGTGAAACTCCACATTGGGGTCCTACATTCTGAGTCGGTTACATGTAGGGTCCTCCGTAATCTCCCAGCACAAATGGTCCAGGATTTTCCATGGTTGTCCAGGCACAATTGATAATTGATTGGAAAACTCAGGACATAGTACAATGGAGTGGTTTCTGCCAAGACAATTGCTTGGCCACATGTGTGTCCGCCGTGACACCGAGCCTGCCGGAGGCTTTGCAGGATTTCGCGGATGTTTTCTCTGAGAGGGGTTGCTCAGAACTGCCTCCACATCGAGCCTATGACTGTGTGATTAGGTTAAAACCCGGGCCCAAATTACCTAAGGCCAGGATGTTTAATATTTCTGGTCCTGAGAGACAGGCTCTGAAAGACTACATCACGGAGAGTCTGAGCAAAGGACACATCCGGCCTTCGTCCTCGCCTGTAGCCGCGGGGTTTTCTTTATTAAGAAGAAAGATGGGGGGTTACGCCCGTGTCTGGATTTCCGAGAGTTAAACCAGATTACTATCCGTGATCCCTACCCAATGCCGTTGATCCCGGATTTGTTCAACCAGGTAGCGGGGGCGAAATGGTTTTCCAAGCTGGACCTCAGGGGGGCGTATAACCTCATAAGGGTCCGTCAGGGGGATGAGTTGAAGACGGCGTTTAACACTCCTGAGGGTCATTTTGAGAGTCTGGTTATGCCGTTTGGGTTGACCACCGCGCCTGCCGTTTTCCAACATTTTATTAATGATGTATTTGCTCATGTCCTGGGGAGATTTGTGATTGTATACCTGGATGATATCCTCATTTATTCCAGCGATCGGGACACTCATTTGGAGCATGTCAGGCAGGTGTTACAGTTGCTCCGGGAGAACCAGCTCTATGCTAAGCTGGAAAAATGTTTATTTTTTGTCCAGGAGTTGCCCTTTTTGGGATATATTGTGTCCGCAGCCGGGTTTAAAATGGACACTGCTAAGGTGCAAGCAGTGCTGCAATGGGAGAGGCCGGAGAGTCTGAAAGCACTCCAGCGGTTCCTTGGGTTTGCGAATTATTATAGGAAATTTATAAAACACTTTTCGACTATCGCCAAACCGCTCACGGATATGACAAAAAAAGGTGCCGATCTGGCGAGCTGGCCTGAGGTGGCTATACGTGCATTTGAGCGTCTGAAGAATAGTTTTGCTTCAGCCCCCATTCTGGTGCAACCAGACGAGTCTAAACCTTTTGTGGTGGAGGTTGATGCGTCGGAGGTGGGAGTGGGGGCAGTACTGTCTCAAGGCTCGTCCTTGAGCGAGATGCATCCATGCGCCTACTTCTCCATGAAGCTGTCGCCGGCTGAACGGAATTATGATATCGGCAACAGGGAGTTGTTGGCCATCAAATTGGCTTTTGAGGAATGGCGGCACTTCTTGGAGGGGGCGGCTCACCAGGTCACAGTCATCACCGACCATAAGAATCTGCTCTATCTGGAGTCGGCCAAGCGTCTGTCTCCTAGGCAGGCCCGCTGGGCATTGTTTTTTACTCGTTTCAATTTTCTTGTGACTTACCGTCCCGGGGCTAAAAACACCAAGGCGGATGCTTTGTCTAGGTGTTTTCCGGGGGGAGAACCTTGGGAAGAGCCGGTACCCATCCTCCAGGAAGGGGTAGTGGTCTTGGCTCTCACGACTGAGGTAGAGGTGGAGATTGCCGAGGCCCAAGAGGAGGTACCGCCAGGACTTCCCGCCAACAAATCATTTGTACCCCTGCATCTTCGGCTTAAGGTGTTGAAGGAACACCACGACTCGGTACTGGCTGGTCATCCAGGGGTGAAGGGCACCTTAGAGCTGGTATCGCGTCGTTTCTGGTGGCCCAAAATCCGGCAGGACGTGGTCTCATATGTGGCAGCTTGCATCACGTGCGCTAGGGCTAAGTCACCCCGAACCTGTCCTGCTGGCACGCTACAGCCTCTGGGGGTACCCAATAGGCCATGGACAGAAATCTCCATGGATTTCATCACTGACTTGCCAGCCTCGGCGGGGAACACGGTCATCCTGGTGGTGGTTGACTGTTTTTCAAAGATGGCGCATTTTGTGGCGTTGTCTTCATTGCCCAATGCAAAGACATTGGCTCAGGTATTTGTGAAGGAGGTGGTCAGACTTCATGGAGTTCCGTCGGACATAGAATCTGATAGGGGTACGCAATTTGTGGCGAGGTTTTGGAAAGCTTTTTGCTGTCACATTCAAGTTGTCACATTCATCGGCGTTTCATCCACAGTCTAATGGACAAACTGAGCGCATGAACCAAAATCTAGAACAGTATTTATGATGCTTTGTGTCCGACAACCAGGAGGAGTGGTCTACTTTCCTTCCTCTGGCCGAATTCGCGTTAAATAATCACCGCCAAGAGTCATCGGGAGAGTCTCCGTTCTTTTGTGTCTATGGTCAACATCCTCAGTTTTGTACCTTACGTCAGGGTGACTCGGGGGGTGTCCCGGAGGAGGATCAGCTAGGAGCCCAATTGTCATCGGTCTGGAGGAGGGTGAAACAGCGTTTGTTGAGCATGAGTGCTAGGTACAAACGGGTGGCTGACAGTAGACGCGTGCCAGGTCCGGACCTGTGTGTGGGTGAATGGGTGTGGTTAGCTACGAAGAACATAAAACTCAAAATTCCATCTTTAAAACTGGGTCCAAGGTTTATTGGGCCTTTTAGGATTTCTGCCATCATTAACCCAGTGGCTTATCGGTTGGAACTTCCTGCGGTGTACAAGATACACAACGTGTTTCACAGGGCTTTATTGAAAAAGGTGGTAGGCTCGGTGGACACGACGCCGATGCCACCTCCAGTCATGGTGGATGGCGATTTAGAGTTTGAGGTCGCCAAGGTAGTGGACTCTCGAGTAGTACGCCGTACTCTTCAGTATTTGGTGCACTGGCGGGGGTATGGTCCGGAGGAGAGGTCTTGGGTTCCAGCCTCAGACATACATGCGAAACGGCTGGTCAGTTCCTTTCACCATCGTCATCCGGACAAGCCGGGTCCTATGAGTCTTGAGGGTCCGGGGGTCCCTCGTAGAAGACGGGGTAATGTCATGTCGGATGCTGTTCTCACCACAGTGTCCGGCAGGCAGAGGTAGTTCCACCTCCGTCCACTATAGCCTCAGTGGCGCCGGCTTGATCTTCAGGCTCTCGGGGTTTAATCTTGCTGGAGACCAGGTTGGATGTTTAGTCATGCCCACGGTCTTTAAATAGTCATGCTGGCCTATGGGCGTCGCCGATTATAGCTTATGTTTCATACCAAGTGGTTCCGGTCTGGAGTGGAGGTGTTGAAGAGAGAGAGATTCGTATCTGGTGGCGTATGATCCGTTGTTATCCTTTCTCCTTCCCATATCTGTGTTTAGTTGTGCCCTGTTCACATTACTGTATATTCCTGTGTGCGTGCGGCGCAGTGCAGTTTAAGTTCTCCCTGTCTGTCATAATTTGTATGGGGGCTTTGGTGGTGTGTCTCCTCACTGGGTGGAGGGTGGAGGGTTAAGTGCAGGGCTGAGCAGGAGATAAGGAAAGGTTGGAGGCTCAGGCATTTGCACCATCAGCAAAAACCCTGGGTTGAGGGTCAGACAGGGTTTCCCCTAGTTAAAGGGACATCACAGGGGCCCCGGGAATTTCAGCCTTAGTTGAACTAAGCCCCGCGTGACAATACCCAAAAGTAATACCATTCTAAAAACTGCACCCCTGACGGTACTCAAAACCACATTCAAGAAGTTCATTAACCTTTCAGGTGCTTCACAGGAAGTTTTTGAAAGTTTAAAAAAAATGAACATTTTACTTTTTTCACAAAATTACTTCAGGTCCAATTTTTTTAATTCTACAAAGGGTGACAGGAGAAATTTGACTGCAAAAGATATTGTGCAATTTCTCCTGAGTACGCTGATACCTGATATGTGGGGGGAACCACTGTTTCGGCGCATGACAGAGCTTGAAAGGGAAGGAGCGCCGTTTGACTTTTTCAACGAAAAATTGGCTGGAATTGAGATCTGATGCCATGTCTCCTATGGAGAGCCCCTGATGTGCCTAAACAGTGGAAACCCCCCACAAGTGACCCCATTTTGGAAACTAGACCCCCCAAAGAACTTATCTAGATATGTGGTGAGAACTTTGAACCCCCATGGACTTCACATAAGTTTATAACGTACAGCCGTAAAATTAAAAAATCATATTTTTTCCAAAAAAATGATCTTTTCACCCCCAATTGTTATTTTCCCAAGGGAAACAGGACACCAAAAGTTATTGTGCAATTTGTCCTGAGTACGCTGATACCCCATATATGGGGGTAAACCACTGTTGGGGCGCATGGCAGAGCTCGGAAGGGAAGGAGCACTGTTCGATGCAAAATTGGCTGGAATTGAGATCGGGCACTATGTCATGTTTGGAGATCCCCTGATGTGCCTGAACACTGGAAACCCCCCACAAGTGACCCCATTTTGGAAACTAGACCCCCCATGGAACTTATCTAGATGTGTGGTGAGCACTTTGAACCCCCAAGTGCTTCACAGAAGTTAATAGCGCCCGGGTGTGAAAATAATAAAATCATATTTTTTCCACAAACATGATCTTTTAGCCCCCAATTTTTTTTATTTTCCCAAGGGTAACAGGAGAAATTGGACCCCAAAAGTTGTCCAATTTATCCTGAGTACATTGATACCCCATTTGTGGGAGAAAACTACTGTATGGGCACACGTCGGGGCTCGAAAGGGAAGTAGTGATGTTTTGGAATGCAGACTTAGATGGAATGGTCTGTGGGTGTCATGTCATGTTTGGAAAGCCCCTGATGTGCCTAAACTGTGGAATCCCCCACAAGTGACCCCATTTTGGAAACTAGAGCCCCCAAGGAACTTATCTAGATGTGTGGTGAGCACTTTGAACCCCCAAGTGCTTCACAGAAGTTTATAACATAGAGCCATAAAAATAAAAAAAATCATATTTTTCTCCACAAAAATGATATTTTTGCCTCCAATTTTTTATTTTCCAAAGGTAACAGGAGAAATTGGACCCCAAAAGTTGTCATGCAATTTGTCCTGAGTAGGCTGATACCACATATGTGGGGGTAAACCACTGTTTGGGCGCATAGCAGAGCTTGGAAGGGAAGGAGCACCGTTTGACTTTTTCAACACAGAATTGGCTGGAATTGAGAACAGATGCCATGTTGCGTTTGGAGAGCCCCTAATGTGCCTAAACAGTGAAAACCTCCCAATTCTAACTCCAACCCCAACCCCAACACACCCCTAACCCTAATCTCAGCCCTAACCCTAGCCCTAACCCTAATGAGAAAATGGAAATAAATACATTTTTTTAAGTTTATTATTTTTCCCTAACTAAGGGGGTGATAACGGGGGGTTTGATTTACTATTTATGGCGGGTTTTTATGTTTGGCAGCTATCACATGCTGAAAGAAGCTTTTAATCGTAAAAATAGATTTTGCATCACCATATTTTTAGAGCTATAATTTTTCCGTATTTTGACCTACAGAGTCATGTGGATCTTATTTTTTGCAGGACGAGTTGACGTTTTTATTGGTGCCATTTTCGGGCGCGTTACATTTTTTATCGCTTTTTATTCCGATTTTTGGGACGCAGAATGAACAAAAACCAGCATTTCAAGAATTTCTTTGGGGGGGCATTTACACCGTTCCGCATCTGGTAAAATTGATAAGCAGTTTTATTCTTTGGGTCAGTACAATTACAGCGATACCTCATTTATATTTTTTTTATGTTTTGGCGCTTTTATACAATAAAAACAATTATATATAAAAAATAAATATTTTTGCATTTCTTTATTCTGCGAGCTATAACTTTATTTTTTCTCTGATGATGCTATGTGGTGGTTTGTTTTTTGCAGGACAAGATGACGTTTTCAGCGGTACCATGGATATTTATATACATCTTTTTGATCGCACGTTATGGAACTTTTTGTTAGGCGGTATGATGAAAAAGCATTGTTTCTTGCTTTGTTTTTTATTTTTAAGGGGTTCACTAAAGGGGTTAACTAGTGGGACAGTTTTATAGAGCGGGTCGTTATGACCGTGGCAATACTAAATATGTATACTTTTATTGTTTTGTTTTTTTTATTTACAAAAAAAGAATTTATTAGGGAATTTTTTTTTTAATTTATTTAAGAATTTTTTAAAAATTATTTTTATACCTGTTTGTTTTTTCTTTTACTTAATTATATTGTCCCAGTGTGGGACATTACTATAAAGTGTCAGATCACTGATCTCACACTTTGCAGTGCAATGTGTCAGATCAGCGATCTGACAGGCACTGCTGGAGGCTTTCTCAGCACCTGCTCTCAGCAGGCACTGAGAAAGCCGCCTCCCTGCAGGACCCCAAAGGCCCTCGTGGCCATATTGGATCCAGGGGCCTGCAGGGAGGAGGCCCTTGGAACAGCACAATCACATCGCGCTGTTCCGTGGGGCTCAGGGAAGCACACAGGGAGCCCCCTCCCTGCACGATTCTTCCCTATGCCCCCAGTACAATGCGATCATGTTTTATCGCAGTGTGCCAGGGGTGGTCTGTGACCACCCCTGGCATATAGTGCCGGGTGTTAGCTGTGATAATCAGCTGACACCCGACTGTGATTAGCTGCACTCCCCCTGTGAGCGCTGCTGATCGCGGTGATGTACTATCCTGTCCCAGGTCATACGGGCCCGGGTACCATGGACCGGATAGTACGTCAGATGTCAGAAAGTGGTAAAAGATGGCACATTTCCTTTGTATTTTAGGAAAAAAATATATATTGTCTTTTTTTAGTACAAAAAGGAAAATGGACAGATGCAAAAGTTTGGGCACCTTTGGAGATTTGTGTGCTCAGATCATTTTGACCAATTTTTCAGACCTTAATTAGCCTGTTAGGGTTATGGCTTGTTGACTATCACGGTTAGGAAAGGCCAGGTGATGCAAATTTCTCAGCTTTATAAAAACTCGGCCTCCTTTAACCTTGTGCCATAAAAAATTGCAGCCATGGGTTCTTCTAAGCAGCTGCTTAGCACTCTGAAATTTAAAATGGTGGAGGCCCACAAAGCAGGAGAAGGCTGTAAGATGATAACAACATGTTTTCAAGTTTCCCTATCCTCAGTTTGAAATGTAATTAATACATTTCAGTTAACAGGAATAATGAAGGTCAAGCTAAGGTCTGGAAGAGCAAGCAAAATTTTAGTGAGAGCTGCTCATTGGATTGCTAGAGAGGCAAATTAGAACCAGTGCTTGACTGCAAAAGATCTCCAGAAATATTTAGCAGACTCTGGAGTTGTAGTACATCGTTCTACTGTTCAGAGACACCTACACAAATATAGCCTTCATTGAAGAGTCATCAGAAGAAAACCTCTCCTGCATCTTCACCATCAAATTCAGTGTCAGAAGTTTGCAGAAGAGCATCTAAACAAACCTGATGCGTTTTGGGAAAAAGTCCTGTGGACCTATGAGGTTAAAATTGAACTCTTTGGCCACAATGATCAATGGTATGTGTGGAGAAAAAAGGGCACAATTTCAGGAAAAGAACATCTGAATCTGTCAGTACTTTGATTGAGATCTTAGTCAACCAGTCTAGTGTGGAGCCCCTGAGGCTCAGTTGCCACAGAGGTACTGCACCTTCTCCTAAGGTCTAGTGCTCCACCACCTAGGTAAGTTGTGAACTCCTTTCCGCAGTCCAACACCTGCATCCCACACACAGGATAATTCAGCACTGATCACATTGCGGCTCATGCTTAGAGGGTAGCAGAGCACCTCTGGTGGTTCCTTGCTTCGTAACACGAGATGTGCTGGGAGGTGGGTGGAGTTGAGATTCATATAAAAGATGGGGAAAGCTTAGAATTGTAGGTTAGGTTAGTCTGGAGTCAGTCAGTCTGACAGAAGGTCCGTCTGGGGTGAGTCCCAGAGGAGAAGAAGGTCAGTCTGACAGAAGGTCAGGCGGGAAGGACAGTCAGTCAGGAGAGTCTGAGGACGGATCCGAGGAGAGAAGGAGTGCTGCAGCTGCCTCAGTGATCAGAGCCAGCTGGCACGGGAAAGAGAAGAGAAGGAAAAAGACGTAGAACTGCAACCTAAGCTTCCATAAGAGAGAGAAGGAACAGCGCGGAACGAAGGAGTAGGAGAACAGAGAGGAGTTGTGGGTTGGAAGAGTAACCCTGCCTATAGGTTCTCAGCACAAGGCCGGGGCGTGGTCCCCGAGGTTGTGTGGACACTTATGGTTCTGCAGCAGACACTGGTGGAGTAGTTGGCTTTAAATGCACTACTCCCATCTAAGACTTGGGAAACAACAGCAACACGGATAGAGAGTCGGGATCCAGGAGGTCCCTGATCAGGCTACAGCTGTCTGTCATACAAGTAGAGTTGTTAGGAACATCTGACAGGAGGAACTCCAGAGAACCACGGTACTGGAGCTCTTCACACTAAAAGGCACAATAGAGGAGTCGTTCAGGAAAGGCACATGTTGGCGGAGTGTTGGAGAGGAGAATCCTGACTTGCCCGGAAGGTTAATTGAGTCTCTACCCCGGAGGACACGGCACGGAGGCGGGCACCAGTGGGTACCACGAACTGTGAGTAAAGCTTTGAAACTGCAAGTCCTGGTGTCCTCCATTCATTCGTCGCTAACACCTTCACCACCGCTTCATCTGGGTATCAGCATCCATACCATTCTGTGCCTCTCCTCATCCATTGCACCTACACTGCCCTGGGACTACAGCTCCATCTGTGGGGAGCTACACCATCTTTGCTGCACCATACCATCAGTCCCAGTGGATCTGCATGTAGCGTTGGCTTAACATCTTACTTGCCAAACACCACAGGTGGCGTCACAAACTATTCCATTCCATTTAAATTACATTACAAACATCACTGCCATTGATATTGGGCGCCTAGGGCCACGGACCGGGTCACCGCTGCTGTGACACCACACATCCCCCTGACACCGGCCCGGTACCGAGTACCCCGCTGCCCTGGGTGTGAGGGCGACCCACTAGTGCAAGGGCATGATGAGCTGTCAGTGTGTTGATCTACAGCTTTGTTGTCCAATCTGAGACCGGAAGGCGCTGGCTGTCTTAAGGTGTTCACTATCCCGGGTGATTGCTGTTACACCCACATTTCTGCCAGTCATACATTCAGCTTCTGTGTGGTTTGTCTATCCGTACCTTGCATTTTGTTTGTAGATCTTTCATTGCCTGACCTTGAACCTTGTTATGACATTTGTCTTGTTCTGACATTACTTCTATGATCCACTATCCTCCTGTATTCTGACCTCAGAACATTACCTGACTACACTTTTGTCTCTTCCTACTGTTTGACGTACCTTCCTGACTTTTGACCTTGGATTTCTTGACCACTCTGCCTCATGGTTAGTCTGTGAGTAGTGACTAGCATCACATTATGCCTGGCCAATACATTTTTCTTTTTCACCAGTATGGAGCCTGTTCACATGCTCTGTGACCAGGTGACGAATTTGACGCATATGACTCAAAATCTGGCTATGGAATGCCAGAGTCTGGAGTCATGACAATGTCAGTTGCAGGTCAGATAACTGATTTGATGAAGACCTCCTATAGCTCTGGTGGCGGAAAAAGGCCAATTTAGCATATTCAGGGAGAGCTGTAGGTTATTTTTTACCCTATGCCCACTGTCATCAGGAGAGGGCATTTTCCTTGTCTCCACAAGCCCCAGAATGGTTTTCTGTTGATGCCTTTTTTGACAGTTTAGGTATGATATATGATCAACCTGATCTAGGTTGCTGTGGCTAAGATCATGAACCTGGCATGTGGGGGGTCGCACAGCTGAGGGCTACTGTACTGAGTACTGGCAGTGATCCACTGAAGTTCTGTGGACGTTGCAGCTCGATGGTGCTAGTTCCACAAAGACCTTTCCAAAGCCTTAAGGATGCTCTGGTCCTTCATGATGCCTCTTGTTCTCTGGTGAAGTCAATGACCCAGGCCATATGAATGGACCACAGAATCCGTGAGAGATGTAGTGAACAGCAGGCTGCCCATTATCCTTCCCCAGAGCAGATCCATTTAGTCTTTGTGTTGTGGAGAAAAGACATAGTCAAGATCTTGGACTCTGTACTGTGGTCTATCTGGATATTTTCCCAACTCGGCCTCAGGCTAGCAAACCGTCGGGAAAACGTCTGACTCTGGGTGATGTCCAAAGAGGTCACCCAGTCTCCTAGGTACCCTTTTCTTCCTCTGATAATACAATAATAATAGATGATAATTCCACTGGTAAATACGGCGTTATCCTTCAAAAACAAGGTGTTATCAACATTGACATTCATTGACTGTGGGTCTGTTGCTGACTTTATTTATTCGGGACTGATTCTGATGTTAGGGTTAGGGGGAGTTAGTTTACAAAGGCCCATTCAAATTTTCACCCTTGACAAGACACCGTTAGCTTGGAATTTAGTCAAGAGGAATTGGAATTTGGTTTAACGGTGGATTTCATGCTCCAAGTGGGAGCACTCCATTCTGAATGCATCTCCTGTTTTGTTTTGGACAATTTACCTGCTGGGTTAGTACTGGAACTTCCATGGTTGCAGGTTCACAATCCTGTTATTGATCGATGTCAGAAAGAGATTGTTAAATGGGCCCAATTGTTGCAAGAAATGTCTAAACTGTACAAATATGCTCCGCCAGTCTGAAGGGTCTGCCAGGGTACCTGATGGAGATGTATTCTCGAAAAAAAAGGCAGAGATACTACCTCCCAATCGTCGTTATGATTGTGCTATTAATCTTATTCCTAATGCTAAACTGCTTAAAGCTCGCCTTTACAATTTGTCAAGCTTGCCTTTACAATTTGTTTTGGTCACAGGACCCTGCCCCAAGGACACGGGGTTAGAGTCCCTCTAGACCCACTAGCGTTCGGGGCCACAACTGCGACCCAGGGAGAGACCCTTAGTGAATGCTGTGCCCTGTTAACAGTCACAGGGTGCAGCTGATAGATGAATACCGCACGAAGTACATACAGCACAGCTCTGGCGGACGCCACTAGCCAGCCTAACCTTTGGTCAAGGAAAGCGCATTAATGGCGCACGATGCCGCTCTGACTGATGCTGCTGAACATGCTGTAGTGTAGTGCCTAATGTAGCGTGGCACACACTGTCGCCAACATGTGATAGGAGCTGGGAGCACTGCGGCGCTAGGCAGTGCCACTACTCGGCGCTGACTCGAAACTCTATACTCTACTAACATGCGTATCAGAGGGAAGGGGTTTCATAATGAGTCAGTCAGCGGTTCACAAGCATCCATCATCACACATACCACTACAAATTACAGACTATAATAGCGCACGGCCGTACGATCCTTTTATAGGCGCAGCCTTCCGGGACCTTCCTGATGGCCCAATCAGAGCTGTTTGAGGACCTGAGCGTTTGCCCCCTTGACCTCCAATGAGAGGTCGTCCCACGGGCGTACTCAGAAGGCTGCAAAAAGGACTTAGCCTTTGGAGCTGCTCACTGCTGGCTAGTGCAGATTGCCAAAGCTGACCCAGAGGTGGCAGAAGCAACCAATCTGACAGCACTAGCCTGAGCAAGACGCTGGGAATGACATCTTTGCTGAGCAGGCTCCTCTGCGGCTGCGACTGAATGGGAGACCACAGAAGGCAAGGCTCGAGATTCCTCCTGTGCAGAGGCAGGAATATGACGCATAACACTTACACCGCCATGGAAGAATATGTTAACAAAAGTTTACAGAAGGGTCATAACCATCCTTTCTCCTCCCCTTAAGCTGCAAGATTTTTCTTTGTAAAATATAAAGATGGGGTTTCCTCCTTTGCCTCGATTTCCGAGGATTAAACAAAATCACGGTTAAAACTACTTACCCACTCAGCCTTGAACTATATAATCAGCTTCTGTTTTCCAAACTTGATCTTAGAGGGACTTACAATTTCATAAGCATCTGTAAGGGTGAGGAGTGGAAGACAGCATTTTTAAAGTCTGAGGATCTATTTGAAAACCTTATAGCAAAAAAGGAGCAGCATCCGTTCCAGGTGAAAAATAGCTTTATTTTGCCAATCAGAGATCTGAATAAAGCTATTTTTCACCCAGAATGGATGCTGCTCCCTTTTTGCTATTTGGTTGCCTTTTTGAACCCATTGGGTCCTGGGATCTTTGGAGCGTGCATTCCATTCAGTTCGTGTGCTGTTGGCTGTTTTTCTTTTCTATTTGAAAACCTTGTCATGCCCTTAGGTTTATCCAATGCACATTCTGTGTTTCAAAATTTTATGAATGATTATTTTCTCTGATTGCATTGCAAGATATGTTGTGAGTTACCTGGATGATATTCTAATTTTCTAGCCAGATTTGGACTCTCACCAGGAGCATGTCAATGTTGCTTTACAAAGGTTGAGGGAGAACTTGGTTTGCTAAATTAGAGAAATATGTTTTTTTCTGTTCAGGAAATTTAATTCTTGGGGTTTATCCTGTCAGCAGAAGGGTTTAAGATGGACCCTGGGAAGGTGCAGGCCATAATTGATTGAGATCAACCTCGTGACCTTAAGACTTTGAAGCATTTTCTGGGATTTGCTAACTTATAAAAAATTTATCAAAGGTTTTTCTCAGATTGCGAAACCTCTTAGGCTAGGTTGACATTATGTTAAGCAGCCCATTCAACCCATAGTTTTGACTGGCTGCGCTAACGGTATAGCATAACGCGATCGCGTTATGCTATACCCGCTAGTGCAGATGAATCATGAATCAGAATCATGCAGATGAATCAGCAGATGAATCAGCAGATTAATCATGAATCAGATGAATCAGCTGCAGCCCGCGTCCGAGGCTCCGTCAGTGAATGACGTCACATCGCGAATGCTTGCCGCTTTACGGCATGCGCCGCGATGCACTCGACAATGGGGCTGAATGGCAGCGTTAACAGACTGCGTTACACCGCGTTATACCGCGGTGTAACACAGTCCATCTAATGGACTGCCTAAACGTAATGTGGATCCAGCCTTACTAACCTTACACAAAAAGGAACAAATCTCAAGGTTTGGTCGTAGGGTACTATCGGGGCTTTCAATAATATAAAAGAGTGTTTCATGTCTGCTCACATTCTGATCCAACCTGATCTCCAAGAACCACTGATTGTGGAGGTGGATGCCTTGGAGGTTACAGTAGGGGCTGTTCTATCGCAGAGGCCCAAAACTCTGACTAACCTGCATCTGTGTGCATTTTTTTCCAGAAAACTTTCATAAGCAGAAAGAAATAATGATGTTGGGAATTGTGAGTTACTTGCTATCAAATTGGTCTATGAGGAATGGAGACATTTTTTGGAGGGGGCGATTCATTCAGTTATTGTAGTCACAAGAATCTAGCTTACATATTGAATCAGCTAAAAGGTTAACTCGTAGACAGGTCAGATTGTCCTTGTTTTCTCTAGGTTTAATTTTTTGACTATATGCAGTCCGTGGTCTAAGAATGTGAAAGTTGACACATTATCTCATAGTCTTGATTCAGTTTCTCCTCCAAAACTTCCATCCTCCATTATACTCCGGGTATTGTGGTTCCTATGGTAACTTCGGAATTGGAAGAGGAGATCCGTAAAGTCCAGGTGTTGCCTCCTTATGCTACTCTAGGGTCCAAATTATTTGTGTCTGTGTATCCAAGATTGTGGGTGCTACAGGAATTTCATGATTCTTTCTTTAGTGGTCATCCTGGGGTTACTGCTACACAGAAAGGCATTTCTAGACTTTTTGGGTGGCCATCCATGCATAATAATATTAAAGATTTTGTATCTGTTTGTGAAGGCTGCGGACACACTAAAGTCAGTCATAGCCGGTCTGCTGGAGAGTTGGCTTCTTTGGTAATTCAAGCAAGATCAAGGATTCATGTGTCCTTGGATTTCATTACAGATTTGCCTTTGTCTAATGGGAAAACTACTATCTGGGTGATAGTTGACCAATTCAGCAAACAAGCTAATTTTGTTCCTTTGTCAGGATTACCTAATGCAGAAACACTCTCTAGGTTGTTTATAGAGATGAGCGACTTTGCCTTTTTTCGGGTCGAGTCGGGTTTCATGAAACCCGACTTTCTCAAAAGTCAGGTCGAACGAAATTGGCCGATTATCGTGAAAAGTCGAAGGCCGACTGAAACACGAAACCCAATGCAAGTCAATGGGGAACCAAGGTCGGCAGGGAGTGGAGGACAGGAAACACACCTACAGTGCCCATTTTAATGCCAAAAACATCAATTCTTATTACTTAAGCTTGCCAACCTTAATTTATTTTATAATAATAGTTAGGCATTGAAAACTGGGGGTTATTTGGCTAAAGTTGTTGGGGGGGTAGGGCTGGCTCTAGATTTTCGTGGGCCCTGGGCCAAAGAGTGTCACTGGGCTCTTTTAACACATGCTACAATTCATGATCCTCTGATACTGCAGAGAAATAGCGGTATAGTACAATGAAAAATACTTCACTCTTACATCTCATGACTGATATCCATTTTAAATTCTCCAATAGCTCCAAAAACGGACAGTATATTACTCCATACAGTATTATGGCCACCGCATAGTGCATTATACAGAGTAATGAGGCCCATATATTTCTCCATACAGAATCATTGGTCCCATATAATGTTTGAAACAGTATATGATGAACTCCACATAATGCTACAGTATATGTTGGTCCCCATGGATGAAGCTCCACTGTGTTATGGGCCCAAATAATGCTCCATATATAATGGGCCCCATTTCTAATGCTCCAGTGCATAATGGGCCCTGTAAATGCTGCTCCAGTGTCTGATGTCCACCTTTGGAATGCTCTAGTGTATGGTGGGCCTCATATATCATTCTCCAGAGTATAGTGCTCCCCAAAAATAGCTGTCCCAACATTCAAAATAATTAAATAAGTCTCCTCGCTAGGGAATCCCTGTACTAGTCTGGACTCCTCGTCGTCCCCATCTTCCATCTCACTGCACTTGGACTTTTTAGGCAGAGGGCGTACAGACGTGATGTCATCGTGCTCTCTGACCAGAATGTCACTATCAGGAAACGCGGAAGACGTCACAGCGGTGGAGCAGGGAGAGGTAAGTATTTCAACTTTGCAAGTGCTGTGATCCTGAGCAAGCAGGGGGGGCCCACTCGTTGGCGACGGCACTGGCTCAGGGACCCTCATAGTATGGCGGTGTGTCTGACGGTCCCACCGGCAGAGACACTTTTGCGTACTATGAGGGGCCCTGTGCCAGTGCCGTCGCCCATGAGTATGCCCCCCCACCTGCTCAAGGAACCTGCACTTTCATCTGCACCTTCCTCTTTGTCACCGTGTAAGGTGGTATAGTATGCGGGAAGGGGAACCTGAGTTTCATCAGGGTCAGATTCTGGCTGTGTAGAGAGCGAGGGGAATGTAGTGGTCTGAGTCAATGTACCAGCAGAATCATCAAGCAGTGGCTGGGCATCAGTGCACTTGTGGTGCCCCCAGGAGTATGGTCGCCACAGTGGCATTACCTTCCTCCTAGGGAGTGTGATGTCATGCTTGGGAGCAACGAAGGATCTCTCTAGCAGTTAAACCAACACACAACACAGTTCCCACTCCAGGCCAGCAGGGAGACCTCTGAACCTGACTACTGAGGAGCTGCTCTCTGTGGTCGGGAGGAGGTAAGTTAGCGCAGTCTGTGAAGGGAAGGGGAAGTGTGTGGACGTGAGAAGGGGAGCTGGAGGATGAGAAGAGTTAAGGCTCACTCCTAGCTGGAGCGCAAGGTCGGGATACCGGTCTCCGAGTTTGTAGGGACACTGACGGTCCTGCAGCAGAAACCGGAGGAAGTAGCAGCTGTAAATGCTCTATTCCCAACTAAGGCTCGGAGGCCCCAGCAGTGACGTGTGTGAGCTAGAAGGAAAAGGCTATGGCTGCCTGCCATACAAGAAAGTTCCAAAAGAGAGTCAACAGGGGGAACTTCAGTGAACTCAGTACTGCGAGTACCTCAGATAAGCACTAGAACGGAGGCCACGCTACCTATCTGCAGAGAGATTTCCAAATTTACTTCCATGCTAACCAACTCCTTCTCCATCTGTACTCTGGGTCCTGGACGGCACTTACCAAGAACAGGTAAAGGAACTGCACGACTGTCTGTCATCTTTCTCCTGCGCCTGGAGCACAGCTCTGCTACATCCTGCACTGCACACCATCTACCAACTCTTTCATCTGCCCTGCGACTATGGCCCTACCTGTGCAGGGCTTCTACATCTTAGCTGCACCACATCTGTCCCAGAGAAGCAACACTGCAGCGTGGGTCAATGTGATCAGAAACCACAGGTGGCGTCACGTATCATTCACCTATAAACATTATTCACCCCTTTGCATGGACGACCAGGGCCACGGAACAAGTCATCACCACCAACGTGACACATCCCTCTGAGACACCGGCCCGGTACCGATTAACCCCACTGTCCTGGCTGGCCACCCACACTCCATGTCAGATTCATCTTGGACTGGGGAATTCAGGATTTGACTTGATAACCCAGGCATGGTATATTAGAAAGGGCTACATGGACTAATGTGAACTGTGGCCTGCTGCATCATTCACTTTTGGTGGGGGTGAAGGACACAAGGAAAGGGGCTCTTCCTGACCAGGAGCCAGCACTTGATGGCTCAGTGCTTGCATTTTTTGAAACTTCAGAAGAGGAGGGCATATTTGCTGGTGTCTGTTTCGGCAATGTAAGCCAAAACCAGTTCCTGATGCTCCGGCTTTAAAAGCGATTAACCTACTCCCAGAAAAGGTAGCCTTCCAGGCGTTCCGGAGCCAGACCATGACGCAGGCTCAACACCTCCTGCCTTAGCTGCTATTGTGCTTTTGCCACTACCAGCAGATGCAACACCACGACCACTATCGGGACCAGCTGGCAAACCCCGCCCACTTCCATGGCGTCTTCCACCATACTTCCTCATTTTTGTGTAAATGTACCCAAAATACTGTACCACCAGCTATATGGTACTGTAAAACAAGGTAGAAGGTGTATCTACTATTGGTGAGAATTTGAATCTCACTATAGATTTGACGATGCAGAACTATTGTCTCAGGCCCAGGAGAGATTACACCTCAATCTAACAGGCTGAAATTGGATGGTGTATGACAAGGTGGAGGGTGTCTATAGGATTGGAGAGAATTTGAATCTCACTATAGATTTGAGGACGCTGAACTATTGTCTCAGGCCAAGTAGAGATTACACCTCATTGTAACAGGCTGAAATTGGATGGTGTATGACAAGGTGGAGGGTGTCTATAGGATTGGTGAGAATTTGGATCTCACTAGAGATTTGAGGACGCTGACAATGATGCTCTCAGTCCAAGTATGGATGCAGGCAGCCTAATAAGCAGGACTGCTGCACACACAAAAGGGTGGAAAAATGAACGCTTGGTAGCTGTGCAGAAAAGAGGAAGAAAAGTATTTTTGCTTTTAAAAAAGCAGTTTGCACAGCAGTGTGCAAACAGCAATGCAGCTATCAGGGAGCCTTATAAGGCAGCCTAATAACCAACAGAGCTGATGCACAAAAATAGAGCCTCCCCTGTCACTGCACGCAAAGTGTTGTGTTGTAAGTGGAAATCGCTAACAGCAGAAGCAGTTTTTTGGTTCTTCTTCCCTGCCTAATGCTCTCCCTTATTCTGAATCAGCAGCCAGCAACCGCTCCCTAATGCTAAGATCGGCAGAAGTAACATGGTGGTCAGCGTTCACGCCATTTTATAGCCCCTGTGACGCCACACCAAGCCAGCCAATCACTTGCATGCCCTTCTCAAAGAAGGTGGTGACCGATGCCTATGTCATCGCGTTGCCCACAGTGTGCGTCCTCCATCATTGGCTGAAAAAGGGCGCTGGAAGCATCTTTTGAAACACGACTTTGGCGCTCTGGTCGCCGACCTCATGGCCGACCTCACGCTATGGTCGGGGTTTTTTTCATGAAACCCAACTTCAGCGAAAGTCGCCGACTTTTGAATATGACCGACCCGTTTCGCTCAACTTTAGTTGTTTATTTCTCATATTGTAAGGTTACATGGGATCCCTCTGAACATTGTGTCTGATGGGCGTTAGCAATTAGTCTCTAAATTCTAGAGAGCTTTTTGTAGTAAAATCAGAATTGACTTGTCTTTTTTTCTGCTTATTACCCTGAAACCAATGGTCAAACTGAAAGGACAAATCAATCTTTAGAACAAATTTTAAGGTGCTTTGTGACAGCTCGGCAGGAGGACTGGACTTCGTTTTTATCTCTCACTGAGTTTGCTTTTAACAGTCAAGTAAATCAGTCTAATGAAACCTCATCGTTCTTTTGTAATTATGGTTTTCATCCCTGTTTTGGTGAATTTTCTAGAATTAGTTCTGAATGAACAAGCTATGAGCTGGAGTAGATTTTTACTATGTTACATCACTTTCTGGTCCTTAGCCCCTTACTCTAAGGGCAGGTTCACATTGTGTTATGGCAGTTTTGGCCTGACTGCGCATGTGCCGGTTAACTAAGCCCCGGAAGTATTTTGCTGTGTTCCGGGGCTTAGTTAACCGATGCATGTGCAGTCAGGCTTTTCGGCTTTGCCCGCAGTTGGGCAAAGCATACTGCGCATGCGCTAGCCAAGAATGCTTAGCGCATGTGCAACAAATGGCAGACACCTACTCCTATTCCTCAAAAAACTGCGGACGTCGGCCAAGGATGGGGAGGCGGCACACATCGGGAACACCGCCCATCGGACCGACCTCGTTTTCATCACCCGCCAAAAGTAGGTGACAGATTCCCTTTAAGGCAGCCAGGCAGCATTTTAACGCTATTAACCTGCTGATCTGCTGATTAATTCTACATCTGCTGGTAAATAGCCTATTTGCACATGACAGGTTCCTTTTTAAAAACTGCTGCTTTTTGGGACTGGTTTCATTGATCAGAACCACATTAATTCCTCTTGTTGAAATGAATCTACAAGGATTTATGTTAAGAAGCTGATGCTTAGGATTTATTGTCTAATAGGACAAAACTGGAAAATAGAAGTAATGCCAATGAAGAAATCAAGAGGCAAATATTGAAAAACCTGGGACTTTCCTTGGCAATCTGAGACTCACTTCAATGGCTAAGAAATAACAATAGTACTTTGCTTAATAGAAGGATTCTAAAATAGCTGTGATTGGTGAAAAGGATTCAGCTTATTCCAGGAAAAGGCCATTGCCTAGTTTTCTGCATAAAACATAAATTGTTATGGTAATTCATTAGATTGCCCTGTGCATGGATGTCTACCTTCTCCAGAAGGATGGCATATATGTTACATTATGAGAAATGAGAATCTTCACTAGATTACCAGTAAAAGTCATTACACTCGCGAGCGCTCCATCTCTCCAGTTATTCTTATTATTTATGGAGGGTGATTTGTGCGCACAGTTCATTAACAATCACTTGCCAGGGGTGCAAAGCTAATTCACTTCCCACATCATACAGCAAATAAGGTGCTAGGAGTAATTGTAGACATGGCCAAGCCTTAGAGAAGACTGCTGTGGATGATGGATTAAACTATTTTTTAATTCAAACAAAAATGTGTTCTGCTTTTCGCTCTCTTGTGCTGCCATCCAAATATTGACTTTCCGATATTTCACACTATTGTTTTACTCCATTATTCTCCTTGGCAGATCAAACATAATGTTGCAGCAGAATTCTTTATTCCCAATCTAAAGTATCACAATCATCACAAGTTGAAGGTTTTTTAAAGCAATAAATTTAGAGTAGATCAAATATTCTGGATTTTCAAGTGGGCATAAGCAGTTTGCATCTTTGATAGGAGACATTCAGATAGAATGACTAATTATGGTGGTCCATAGACCATAGATGCTAATAGACCAGAATTTTTTGGTGACTGTCCCATGGAATTTGGCTTGTACTAACTTGCAATAAAAAAGCAGTCAAATCTCTTCAGACACATCTGTTTTATAAAATATCATCATTCTTCATAAAATAATTTTAAAGTAATCCATATTCAAAATTGTATGCTAATGAGGTGGAAGTGCACTTCCAGCTCTCCTGCTTCTCTGCCTTTTCTCCACCTGCTACTTGCCTTCTGTTTGTGATTGACACCTGTCACTGAAATATGAGTGACCTGGAGACAGGACAAGAAGCAGGAATAGAGAGAGAGGCAGCAGGGCTGTAAGTGCAGGTCTCACCTACTGCACTTGTGGCTCTTAAGCATACAATTTCAACTATGGATTTCTCTAAAACAGCCAAAATGATTTCTGCTAATAAGGTAATGATTTACTCAGCATTAAAGCACCTTTATATACATGTTATCAGTTTGGGGTATAAAATCCTGATGTCAAGTTCTCTTTAACCTTTTTATTAGTATATTGGAGAAAAAGCACAATCACCATTTTTACACTATTTTCTTATCAAAGTTAATATAATGTTATATGTTTACTGTGTTGTATAGGTTGTTACGATCACAGGGATGACAATTGTATTTCCTGGTCTGTGATGTTTATATTTAAAAATTGTGTTAAAATGTGATTACTACTATATTACAGGCATACATAGATGTACTTGTGAGGGAAGGCCATGGCCATAGTCATGGCCAAGGTTTGCGGTATATCTGTGCCCTGGTCTCCCATCACATGTAAATAGTGTCCATTACTCAGCACACTTGTGACTTCCCTTTCAGGTTCTCCTCTGCGTTGTTGAAGACTCCCTCCACACAGTTTTGCACAAATTGAGACACAGTCTATTTCAACTTTCAAATGAACAACTTTACTGACTTCTTTACACAGCTCATCCATATTTATCACAGCATTTACAGCAGGTTCCACAGCGCAGGTTTCTTCCTCTTTCCCTGTACTCCTTTCCCTGTCACACAGCACGTAATCAGGTCGGACCATATTATACGGTTCCTCAGCATCTTCCCTGTCCAGCTTTGCTACGGTTAGGCGTTCCCTCGTTTGTTTCGCCCTAGAGGTAAGGGCATCAGCCCACGAAGTCAGCTGCCACATGGTGAGTGACATGCCCTTCTGCACTGTCTCTTGTGATGATGCAGTGTCCACCCTGCCCAAACTCACTGTGCTTGAGGTTAACTCAGCCATTTTGCCCCAGTTCTGAGGGCATCAGCCCACGTGATAAGTTGCCACATTCTGGAGCCACCTGCATCACAGTACTGTCCTGGTCTAATTCTTAGCCTCTTTTCCAACACTGCTGTAGCCTGCTGCTGTTCTGGTCTGTAGCCCTGGATGGCAGAGCTTCTCTTAAACGTTCCATGGTCACAATTGTGCCTGGGCTATAGAGCCCACCAGAGCTCACTTGGCGCCCTTGCCCCAACTGAATATAATCAGGAAGTCCTCCTGTCTTAACCGCAGTGACCCCTCCTATATTTACTATTTACAGTGCTATATCTAAAACTATAATGTACCCCATCTTGCAGCTAAATTTGGGTACTACAGTTTCCCACTGACAAACAATGAACATCTTCTTATACAAAGAAGCAGTAATAAATATGTACATTATGAAACATACACAATAGCAGTAGTCAAAGGTAAAATATTACATTATACATAAATACACACTATAACATACGGTACCGGGATGAGCAAGAAATGCAAGGACATAATATACCAACTTACAGTCTCCCTTCCTTTAACCCCTTCATGTCCGGAGCTTTTTTTGGTTTTGCGTTTTCATTTTTCGCTCCCCTTCTTTCCAGAGCCATAACTATTTTATTTTTTCTGTCAATATGCCTATGTGAGGGTTTATTTTTTGCGGGACGAGTTGTACTTTTGAACGACATAATTAGTTTTAGCATGTCGTGTACTCGAAAATGGGAAAAAAATTCCAAGTGCGGTGAAATTGCAAAAAAAGTGCAATCCCACACTTGTTTTTTGTTTTGCTTTTCTACTAGGTTCAATAAATGCTAAAGCTGACCTGCCATTATGATTCTCCTGGTCATTACAAGTTCATAGACACCAAACATGTGTAGTTTATTTTTTATCTAAGTGATGAAAAAAATTTCCAAAGTTTGCTACAAAAAATTGCGCCATTTTCCGAAACTCGTAGCGTCTCCATTTTTCCTGATCTCGAGTTGCGTCAGGGCTTATTTTTTGCGCACCGAGCTGACGTTATTAATGATACCACTTTTATGCAGATACGTTTGTTTGATCGCCTGTTATTGCATTTTAATGCAATGTCGCAGCGACCAAAAAAAGTAATTCTGGCGTTTCGAACTTTTTCTCGCTACACCGTTCAGAGATCAGGTTAATCCTTTTTTTATTGATAGATCAGGCGATTCTGAATGCGGCAATACCAAAAATGCGTATGTTTGATTTCTTTTTATTGTTTTATTTTGAATGGTGCGAAGGGGGGGTGATTTAAACTTTTATATTTTTTAATTTTTTTTAATATTTTTAAAACTATTTTTCTTTACGTTTTGTCATGCTTCATTAACCTCCATGGGAGACTAGAAGCTGCCATAGCCTGATTGGCTCTGCTACATAGAGGTGATGCTCAGATTGCCTCTATGTAGCAGAATTACTGCATTGCTATGAGCGCTGACCACAGGGTGGCGCTCATAGCAATCCGGTATCAACAACCATAGAGGTCTCAAGGAGACCTCTGGTTGTTATGCCGACCAACCGATGACCCCGATCAAGTGATGGGGTCAGCGGTGTGCGTATTTCCGGCCCGATGGCCGGAAGCATGCTTTAAATGCCGCTGTCAGGTCTGCATGCTATAGATGCGATCAGCCTGCACAAAATGAGTGTCCCATAGTTGGACACAGTGTAAAAGTAAGAATTAAATTAAATTTTTTTTAAATAATTGTAAAAATATTTAAAAAAATAAAAAATAATAAAAAATCAATATTTATTCAATAAATAAATATTTAAATAAAAAAAATCTACACAATAAAAGTACACATATTTAGTATTGCCGCATCCGTAACAACCCTCCCCATAAAACTTATCCCACTAGTTAACCCCTTTAGTGAAAATCATAAAAAACAAGGCAAAAAACAATGCTTTATCATCAAACCGCCTAACAAAAAGTGGAATAACACGCGATCAAAAAGACGGATATGAAGATACATGGTACCGCTGAAAACATCATCTTGTCCCGCAAAAAACAAGCCCCCATACAGCATTATCAGCGAAAAAATAAAGTTATAGCTCTCAAAATAAAGTGATGCAAAAATAATTATTTTTTATATAAAATAGTTTTTATTGTATAAAAGCACCAAAACATAAAAAACATGATATAAATGGGGGTATAGCTGTAATTGTACTGACCCAAAGAATAAAACTGCTTTATTAATTTTACCACACAAGGAATGGTATAAACGCCCTCCAAAAGAAATTCATGAATTGCAGGTTTTTGCTCATTCTCCCTCACAAATATCAGAATAAAAAGCGATCAAAAAATGTTATGTGCCCGAAAATGGTTAAAACGTCAACTTGTCCCACAAAAAACAAGACCTCACATGACTCTGTGGGTCAAAATATGTAAAAATTATAGCTTTCAAAATGTGGTGATGCGAAAACTATTTTTTGCATTGAAAAGTGTCTTTTAGTGTGTGACAGCTACCAAACATAAAAACCCGCTATAAAAACCTGCTAAAAATAGTAAATCAACCCCCCTTTACTAGGGAAAAATAATAAAATAAAATGTATTTATTTCCATTTTCCCATTAGGGTTAGGGTCAGGGCTAAAGTTAGAGTTAGGGCTAAAGATAGGGTTAGAGTTGGGGCTAAATTCCAGCAAATTTTGCATTGAAAAGTCAAACGGCACTCCGAGCTCTGCCATGCTCCAAACAGTGGTTTACCCCCACATATAGGGTATCAGCATACTCAGGACAAATTGCACAACAACGTTTGGGGTCCGATTTCTCCTGTTACCCTTGGGAAAATAAATAATTGGGGGCGAAAAGATCATTTTTGTGAAAAAAAATATGATTTTTTATTTTGACGACTCTACATTAAATTTCTGTGAAGCACTTGGGAGTTCAAAGTGCTCACCACACATTAAAATAAGTACCTTAGTGGGGCTAGTTTCCAAAATGGTGTCACTTGGGGGGGTTTCCACTGTTTAGGCACATCAGGTGCCCTCCAAATGCGACATGGCGTCCGATCTCAATTCCAGCCACTTTTGCTTTAAAAAGTGAAACGGCGCTCCTTCCCTTCCAAACTCTGCCATGTGCCGAAACAGTGGTTTACCTGCATATATGGGGTATCAGCGTACTAAGGACAAATTGTACAACAACTTGTGGTCCAATTTCTCCTGTTACCCTTGGTAAAATAAAACAAATTGGATCTGAAATAAAAATGTGAAAAAAGTTAAATGTTCATTTTTTATAAAACATTCAATATATTCCTGTGAAGCACCTGAAGGGTTAATAAACTTCTTGAATGTGGTTTTGAGCACAATGTGGGGTGCAGTTTTTAGAATGGTGTAACTTTTTGGTATTTTCTATCATATAGACACCTCAAAGTGACTTCAAATGTGAGGTGGTCCCTAAGAAAAATGGTTTTGTAAATTTTGTTGTAAAAATAAGAAATCGCTGGTCAACTTTTAACCCTTAGAACTTCCTAAAAAAAAAAATGGTTCCAAAATTGTACTGATGTGAAGTAAACATGTGGGAAATGTTATTTATTAACTATTTCTCTGGTTTAAGGGCATGAAAATTCAAAGTTGGAAAATTGCAAAATTTTCGCCAAATTTCCATTTTTTCACAAATAAAGTTATATCAAAGAAATTTTACCACTGTCATGAAGTACAATATGTCACGATAAAACAATGTCAGAATCACCGGGATCCATGGAAGCGTTTCAGAGTTATTACCTCATAAAGGGACAGTGGTCAGAATTGTAAAAATTGGCCTGGTCATTAACATGCAAGCACTGCGTACATAAAATTGATACCCAAGGGTGATAAGAATCTAGACAATCCAGCAAATTATAGGCCAATTTCATTAATAAATCAGGATCTCAAAATTTTGGCCAAACTGATGGCCAATAGGTTGGCGGAGATAATACCAAATTTAATTTCACCGGCACAATCGGGGTTTGTTAAAGGGAGGGCAGCGGTGACAAATGTGCGGAGGGCCATGTTGGTAATGGATGCCATTAGACATAGGGATCTTCGAAAGGAGGAGTGTCCAGCCATGGTCACGCTTGATACTGAAAAAGCATTCGACAGCGTGGGGTGGACATGGCTGGAGACGGTGCTAGATAATATGGGGATAAGGGGAGCTTTTCGTACATTCATAGGAGTATTGTATGCGAATCCTCAGGCGAGGGTGGCGACGCCCGGGTTCCTGTCGCGGTCTTTCCCATTGAGCAAAGGGACTAGACAGGGATGTCCACTGTCACCCCTCCTGTTTAATCTTGCCATTGAGCCTTTGTCTCGACTATTAAATGAAGGAGATTGTTTCGAAGGTATTAGTGTCGGGAAGGAACGACTGCACTCAGCCCTATTTGCGGATGATATCATATTATTCATGAACAACCCTCAGAATGACCTACCAAAAGTGATAAAACAGATAGAGGAGTTTGGGAGCTTGTCAGGTTTTAAACTGAACAGAGCAAAGTGTGAAATACTATTTCTCTATGTGCAAAAGATGCCACTAATGGTAGCAGATGGAACAAGGGTGGACATCTGTGGGATACCAATAGCAAAGTCACACCTTAAATATCTAGGAATACAGATGGGACGTACGTCAGCGTCGATATATGAATTGAACTACAAACCTTTGATACAGAAAATAGAACGGGAACTAAAGATGTGGGAAGGGCTACCGTTATCTTTGCTAGGTAGAAATCATCTCTTGAAAATGATGTGCTTTCCAAAGTTACTCTACCCAATGCAGACCATCCCCATGTTGTTGAAGCACACAGACATAAATAGATTGAATAAAGCATTCTCGACATTCCTATGGAGGGGGAAAAGACCGAGAATCAAAATGGAAAAATTGATGCAATCTTTGGAACAAGGAGGCATTAAACTGCCAAATATTAGAGGGTATAATTTGGCATGCCTGATGAGACACGCCATAGACTGGTTGAGGAAGACAAATGGGCATTCTGACATACGTTTAGAGAGTGAGTTCTGTAAACCCTGGGATTTAGGGGCACTATTGCACACGTCATTGGCCAACATACCAAGGAACATTAAACACTCACTGGTATGTAGAGATACGGTGATGGCCTGGAAAGCAGTGAGGAAAAAATTCAAGTTGTCCTGGAAAATATCCAAACATCTTGATATATGGAGGTTCCCAGATTTCCCAGCGGGAAGGGACAACAAACTATTTTCAGAATGGAGGAACAAGGGGATAAAAAGGGTGACGGATCTAATACATGAGACGGAGAATAGATGGCTGACATGCCAGGAAATCGTGACAAAATATGGGCTATCCACATTTCAAATCCTCCAATACAAACAGATAGAAAAGGGGCTAATGTCACAACTGAGGGATGTTAGAATGGAACAGGTGACGAATAGTGTTGAGCATTCCGATACCGCAAGTATCGGGTATCGGCCGATACTTGCTGTATCGGAATTCCGATACCGACTTCCGATATTTTTTCAATATCGGAAGTCGGCATCGGAATCGGAAGTTCAAAGTTGATTGACAGCCTGACGTCATCATGATGCGCGGTGTGTGCGCATCATGATGCGCCGTCATTTCGGGCCTTCCGGGGGTCTCTGCCGGCCTGCCGGGGGGCTGTGCCGGCCTGCCGGGGGGCTGTGTGGACTGCCCGGGGTCTGTACCGGCCTGCTGGGGGGCTGTGCCGGCCTGCCGGTGGTCTGTGCACCCTGTGGGGGTCTGTACCGGCCTGCCGGGGGGCTGTGCCGGCCTGCCGGTGGTCTGTGCACCCTGTGGGGGTCTGTGCCGGCCTGCCGGGGGGCTGTGCCGGCCTGCCGGGGGGCTGTGCTGATGTCCGGGGGTCTGTGCAAGCATCGTCCGATGGGACTACAAGTCCCATCTGGCGATGCCTGCTACCATGACAGTGATTGACACATTAGCCAATGATGGGACAGTAGTAGTCCCATCATCCGGCTAATGTGTTAAATGTTAAAAAAAAAAAAAATACTACATACATACTACATGCATGCTACATACATACTACATGCTACATACATACTACATACTACATACATACTACATACATACCACATATATACTACATACATACTACATACATAACACATATATACTACATACATACTACATACATACTACATACATACCACATATATACTACATACATACTACATACATACTACATACATAACACATATATACTACATACATACTACATACATACTACATACATACTACATATATACTACATGCATGCTACATACATACTACATGCTACATACATACTACATATATACTACATACATACTACATACATACTACATATATACTACATGCATGCTACATACATACTACATGCTACATACATACTACATATATACTACATACATACTACATACATACTACATTCATACTACATACATACTACATGCTACATACATACTACATATATACTACATGCATGCTACATACATACTACATGCTACATACATACTACATATATACTACATACATACTACATACATACTACATACATACTACATGCATGCTACATACATACTACATGCTACATACATACTACATATATACTACATGCATGCTACATACATACTACATGCATACTACATATATACTACATACATACTACATACATACTACATGCATGCTACATACATACTACATGCTACATACATACTACATATATACTACATGCATGCTACATACATACTACATGCTACATACATACTACATATATACTACATACATACTACATATATGCTACATACATACTACATATATACTACATGCATGCTACATACATACTGCATGCTACATACATACTACATATATGCTACATACATACTACATATATACTACATGCATGCTACATACATACTGCATGCTACATACATACTACATGCTACATGCATACCACATATATACTACATACATACTACATGCATGCTACATGCTACATACATACTACATACATACTACATACATACTACATGCTACATACATACTACATATATACTACATGCATGCTACATACATACTACATGCTACATACATACTACATATATACTACATGCATGCTACATACATACTGCATGCTACATGCATGCTACATACATACTACATACATACTACATGCTACATACATACCACATATATACTACATACATACTACATACAATACATTCATACAATACATACATAGACATACAGTACATATAACATAGAGTAACATACTTACCAATACTTATCACATTGTTCCCCGAAGCCATTGTCTTTTACGGAATAAATATTAACATAACAAACCACAAAAATACTCACCCATGATCCGAAGCAGTCCACGAGTGTGTCCCACGACGATCTTGGGTAGAGAACTGCAGCATCAGCTGTTGCTGCCGTTCTCTACGGGCTGCAGGAATCCAATGACGGAAGGTAGGTATCCTTCCGCACTGTATTCCTCCGCCACTTAAAAAAAAAAAAAGTCCCTAGTCTCACTTTATGCCATTGCTGCGTGGGAATTTCCCACACAGCAATGGCATAAAGTGAGACTAGGGACTTTTTTTTTTTTTAAGTGGCGGAGGAATACAGTGCGGAAGGATACCTACCTTCCGTCATTGGATTCCTGCAGCCCGTAGAGAACGGCAGCAACAGCTGATGCTGCAGTTCTCTACCCAAGATCGTCGTGGGACACACTCGTGGACTGCTTCGGATCGTGGGTGAGTATTTTTGTGGTTTGTTATGTTAATATTTATTCCGTAAAAGACAATGGCTTCGGGGAACAATGTGACAAGTATTGGTAAGTATGTTACTCTATGTTATATGTACTGTATGTCTATGTATGTATTATATGAATGTATTGTATGTAGTATGTATGTAGTATATATGTGGTATGTATGTAGCATGTAGTATGTATGTAGCATGCATGTAGCATGCAGTATGTATGTAGCATGCATGTAGTATATATGTAGTATGTATGTAGCATGTAGTATGTATGTAGCATGCATGTAGTATATATGTAGTATGTATGTAGCATGTAGTATGTATGTAGTATGTATGTAGTATGTATGTGGTATGTATGTAGCATGTAGCATGCATGTAGTATGTAGTATATATGTGGTATGTATGTAGCATGTAGTATGTATGTAGCATGCAGTATGTATGTAGCATGCATGTAGTATATATGTAGTATGTATGTAGCATATATGTAGTATGTATGTAGCATGTAGTATGTATGTAGCATGCAGTATGTATGTAGCATGCATGTAGTATATATGTAGTATGTATGTAGCATATATGTAGTATGTATGTAGTATATATGTAGTATGTATGTAGCATGTATGTAGCATGCATGTAGTATGTATGTAGTATGTATGTAGTATATATGTAGTATGTATGTAGCATGTAGTATGTATGTAGCATGCATGTAGTATATATGTAGTATGTATGTAGCATGTAGTATGTATGTAGTATGTATGTAGCATGTAGTATGTATGTAGCATGCATGTAGTATGTATGTAGTATGTATGTAGTATGTATGTAGTATGTATGTAGCATGTAGTATGTATGTAGCATGCATGTAGTATATATGTAGTATGTATGTAGTATGTATGTAGTATGTATGTAGTATATATGTGTTATGTATGTAGTATGTATGTAGTATGTATGTAGTATATATGTGGTATGTATGTAGTATGTATGTAGTATGTATGTAGTATGTATGTAGCATGTAGTATGTATGTAGCATGCATGTAGTATGTATGTAGTATTTTTTTTTTTTTTTTTTTTTTTAACATTTAACACATTAGCCGGATGATGGGACTACTACTGTCCCATCATTGGCTAATGTGTCAATCACTGTCATGGTAGCAGGCATCGCCAGATGGGACTTGTAGTCCCATCGGACGATGCTTGCACAGACCCCTGGACATCAGCACAGCCCCCCGGCAGGCCGGCACAGCCCCCCGGCAGGCCGGCACAGACCCCCACAGGGTGCACAGACCACCGGCAGGCCGGCACAGCCCCCCGGAGCCTGCACAGCCCCCCGGCAGGCCGGCACAGCCCCCCGGCAGGCCGGCACAGCCCACCGGAGCCTGCACAGCCCCCCTGGCCGGCCGGCACAGCCCCCCGGCAGGCCGGCACAGACCACCGGAGCCTGCACAGACCCCCTGGCAGGCCGGCACAGCCCCCCGAAAGGCCCGTACAGACCCCAGAGAGGCTGTACAAGGGAAAAACAGGATTTTTCTTATTCCGATACCGGAAGTCCCATAGACTTGAATGGGACTTCCGGTATCGGAATCGGCGATACCGATACTTTTTTTTAAGATCGGCCGATCCATTCCGATCCGATACTTTGAAGTATCGGACGGTATCGCTCAACTCTAGTGACGAATGACATGGACAGAATTATTATGAAAGACCGACATGAGAACTCTATCTCCGCATTATATAAAGCTTTGAGGGAGGTTTTGATTCCAATATGCCCAGAACAAGTCTGGAGAGCATGGGCAAGACAATTAGGTGACACTGAAGCAGGGGATAAGATATTACAGGGGTGGATGAAGATGAGGAAGGAGGTGATTAATGAAGGTTGGAGGGATACACAATATAGACTGATGCATAGAGCAATCTATGGTTTTAACATCCCAAATACACAACAGATAAACAGAGTGACCCATTGCCCCAAATGTAAATTGCCAAAAACAGACCTATTCCATGGGATCTGGCAATGCCCAGAGAGCCAGAAATTCTGGAAGAGACTGCAAACATTTATGCAAAAAGTGGGGAGTGTGGAAGTTGAAATGGATCCATTGCTGTGGATCTTTCATTATAGGAACAAAGGACAGGTAGTAATAGGAGGGGAGGACCAGAGGCCCAAATTACCAAAATTGTTTCATGGGGTGGCTATGATAGGCAAGAGGGCTCTACTGTCCAAATGGCTTGAGGGAAATGTGCCGTCGGAGGAAGAGGTGATGGGATAGATTAAATCTTTACTCAGAATCGAACAGTTGGAGGCGGAAAGGAACAAGGAGGGCTTGACGGGTAAATTTTTTAAAAAATGGAGGCATTTCATAGTAATACAGAGTGATGAAGAAGAAATAAGGAGAATAGTAAGGCCCTTTAAATATACAGAAAGGTACCTATTGGAGGACATCCAAAACAATTTGGGGAAACTGAAGGTGGCTAATGAAGGTGAGGTGTAAGGTCCTGGTTGGGACAGGAGTTAAAAAGAAAAAAATGTGTGGTGATATTTTACAGGGGTGATGCTTGCAATCTGTGTTTTACAAGTGGTCTAGACATTACGTGTGTGCGAAGTTGCTAGGGGAGATCTCTGAAGATGTAAGAGGAAGAGGGTTTGTTCAAGGGAGGGTTGGAAGGAAGGATGATAGGCTAAGTTATTGTATGTTTATTGGAAATATGACTTGTTATGTGAAATGAAGCAATGTCTATGAAAATTTGAAAATTTGAAATAAAAATTTGTGTTTAAAAAAAAGAGGGAAAAGAAAAAAAAAAAAAAAAAAAAAAAAAAACCATGCAAGCCACCCTTGGGGGTAAAGGGGTTAACTAGTTACAGTGATATATCTAAAACTATGATGTACCCCATCTTGTGGCTACATTTGGGTTCTACACTTTCCCTATGACAAACAATGAACATCTTCTTATACAAAGCAGCAGTAATAAATTTGTACATTATGAAATATACACAATAGCAGTAGTTAAAGTTAAAACATTACATTATACATAAATACACACGATAACATACGGTACCGAGACAAGCAAGAAATGCATGGACATAATATACCCCCTTACATACTGATATATAGAGACACATCTCTATGTACCAATACAATGTGCCTGTAACAAAGAATACCATTTAGGTATTAAAATGGAACCAATCTCCTTTTCTTAAAAGTGAAGCCTGTGAATTACTCTTCATGGCGTTTTCTGTTATTTTTTGTTTATTTTTTTGTAAATGTTTTACTGACTGATATATAGTTATATTTATTTATCTTTAATGAAGTAATGAGGGTTATTGGAATGGTCTTTTTGCACATTTTCAAAAACTTTATTTTAAATTATTTTTGCGCATTAGGAGACTTGAATTTGCGATTGACTCATTCTCCAATATTGCAATATAGAGACAAAAATTATGTTCTCCTATAAAGCCTAGCCATAGGCTGAATTTCACAGGAAGACAAAAATGGCACCCATGAAGGTCTTCAGCAGCTCCCTGGCTGCTCTGAAAACCCATTGTAGATATTACCTGCAGTCCTATTGAACACTCTTTATGTCATTTGCAGTGATACTGTCACATGACAACACTTTGTAGCTTGATAGATGAAGTGTTATTGTCTGTATGGAGCTACAAGAGTCAGCGGATGCTCTAGTCCGCTACCCGAAACCGCATGGACCTGGGCCATCCCACCGCACGCATGCTTTCCTTTTACCATGGGCATACTACTCAGGCAATACAGGGTGAGGGTTAAACAGCGTGACAATACTTTATTGAACCACAAAACAGACAAACAACACACAAAACAGTCCCAGCAAAATACTAAAGATGGTGCAAAATGACAGACTCACTATTCTGTTAACTCGTTGGGATAAGAGCAGCTGTTCCTTCAGAGCTTCCAGGGCTGACTAACCCAACCTGTGGAACACACAGAAAGGAGGTAATAACAAACTTGGGAAGCTGACAGTCCATTGAGGTGCAAGGTCAGGTGACCGGAGGGTCACAACCTGGCTTCTCCAAACATCACTATGGAGCCAAGTGACTGCTGAGTCCAAATTCTAACTACCGCAAATGTATCCATGGAGTCAGTGATGGTCAATGGATCAGATCTGCATTTTTTCAGCTGGGGCCATGGTGCCCTAAGCTAGCATCCTGTAAAAAAGTCAAATCTGTGTCCCTCATGATGGAGCCATGATCTGGCAGCTATCCTGTAGAGTGTTCCTGGCTGTAGTTTTGTAAACAGTCTCTGGATTTCTTAGATGTCTGGATGTATAATCTTAGAGGCATATCCCACTTATATAACTCCCAACTGTTGTCCAAAATGCATAAATTCAAAAGTTATCATATACAATAGATGATGATGGTTTGTCTCCATAAGTGTGGCTCATTAAATATTCAGCAGAATTATGCCAGAAAAATAACCCCCTGCTATAGATGCTTCATTATTACTATCACTATTATTATGCTTCATTATTACTATCAATATGACAATCAATCTGCTTCATACTCAGGTGTGTTCACTGGCTGCAATATCATCAACTATGTTTTCTGACCCCTCTCACCCTGTATTTGTCTGTCATTACTGGTATGTTCACTGGCTGCAATATCATCACCCATATTTCCTGAGCACTCTCACCCTGTATTTGTCTCTCGTTACTGATATGTTCACTGGCTGCAATATCGTCACCCATATTTCCTGATCCCTCTAACCTTGCATTTGTCTGTCATTACTGGTGTGTTTTTTTCCTGTATATTTCTTACCTTAATTTCTTGATGCTAAGACACATTTGGCTTTATCTGTCCATTTGGATCTGACTATTTCCTTTTGCCTTTTCCCTTCTGGCTTCTAATTCCCCTCTTCTGTGCCTGTGATCAGTCTCCCTGCTGCCCCTCCCTCCTGATCACACCTGGCTTATTTCATGTGCACTTAGCTTGTTATAAATTCTGAGTCCCAGGTGTGTCTGACTGTGGTCTGTCTCCATAAGTATGGACCGTTAAGTATGCAGCAGAAATATGCCAGAAATGAACCAAAAAGGAACAGAAGGTACGACTAACCACTGCTATTATATGTACCACATTTCTTTCTCTTTCCCCCACACTTACTCTCATCATGCTGACATATACTCTAACAGTTTTGGCTCCATTACTCCTCACTCTCCTTCACTATTCATATACCCGAGCACCATCAAACTAAGTAATAATATTTCCTTCCCTCTTACCTCCTCCCCTAACCTTATCCGCAGACCTACTCCTCAACATCACATCTCCTATGTTACGGTGGCCTCCACTTCACCCACACTGCTTGCCATGGCAACTGACATGGTGGAGGAGTGGGCCTTCTCCTTTCTTAAAACTGTACATTTAACCCAATCCCACCTCTTCCCTCCCTTATTCTCCCCTCTTTTGAAGTCCACTCTGTCCACATCTACTCTCTCTGCATCCTCCAAGTGGCTGTCATATACCAACCTCCAGGCCCGACCACTGTCTTTATTGACCAGTTCTCCACCTGGCTTCTTCACTTTTTCTCTGCTGACAATCCCACCATCATCATGGGTGACTTCAACATCCCCATTGACACCCACCAGTCAGCAGCCTCAAAACTCCTTTTGCTCACTTCATCTTTTGGATTTACTCAGTGGTCCTCCTCAGCCACCCACACAGATGGGCATAGATTAGACCTAGTCTTCACCCATCTCTGCTCCCTATCTAACTTCACAACCTCCCCTCTCACTCTATCTGACCACCATCTACACATGTTCTCATCACTATCCTCCTCGTCTGTCACCCATGTCCACCAACTTGCACACCCCTGCAGAAATCTCACACATCTAGACAATCTCACACTCTCTAAATCTATTCTACCACTGTCCTCCATATCTTCACTCTACGACACAGACACTGCTACTAGTTTTTACAAGGCCACTCTTGCATCAGTCTGGGTCGCCCCGTCATGCATAGCAGAGTGCGACGAATCAATAGACACATTGGCACATTAACATCACTAAAAAGCTTCGGCAAGTATCCAGAATTGCAGAGTCACCTTGGAAGAAAACACATTCGCAAGACGACTTAACCTCATTCAAACAAGGAACACTTGCATTCAAATCGGCTCTCACCTCTGCTAAACAGGCCTACTTTACATCCCTTGTATCTTCCTTATCCCACAACCCCAAACAGTTGTTCAACATTTTAACTCCCTCCTCTGCCCACCACTGCCCCCTCCGACTTCCCTAATCTCTGCCGAGGACTTTGCCATGTACTTCAAAAATAAGATAGACCAAACAAGGCCAGTCTTTGTTGTCTGACCACCACAACCCCTTTGTATACCAGACCAATGCCCTAACCCCATAACTTCCCTCTCCAAAATCACTGAAGGAGAGCTTGCTCGTCTTCTCTACAAATCACACCTCACCACTTGTGCACCCCATCCCATACCACCTCCTCCCTAACCACGCCACTACACTTATCCCATCCCTAATCCAGTTCTACAACCTATAACTAATTTCTGGTACCTTCCTCTCTGCTTTCAAACATGCCACAATCACACCTATCCTCAAAAAGCCATCCCTTGACCCGAGCACTATGTCCAGCTATCGCCCCACATATCTTTGCTCCCATTTGCTTCCAAGCTTCTTGAAGCAGCATGTCCACAAACTTTCCTTTTACTTTGCATCTAACTCGCTCAATCTGGCTTCCATCCCCACCATTCCACTGAGACTGTCCTGACCAAACTTACTAATGACTTACATGCAAAGCTAGCAGACATTTCTCTATACTGTTCCTTCTAGACATGTCCTCTGCCTTCGACACAGTTGAACACTGCCTCCTGCTACAGATCCTCTTTTCCTTTGGTGTCAAAGACCTTGCCCTATCCTGGATTTCCTCATACCTTACTAACCACACATTTAGCGTTTCCTAATCCCACACTCCCTCCTCATCTCACCCTCTCTCTGTTGGTATCTCTCAAGGCTCTGTCCTAGGACCCCTTCCCTTTTCAATCTATACCCTTGGCCTGGGACAAGTCATAAAATCCTATGGCTTCCAGTACCATCTGTCATCATCCAGACCGGGTTTTGAGTTCTGTTTTCCCTTTTTCCAGTCTGGTCATGTCAAGAGTTTACCTTTCCCAGCCTCAGGCTGGGCTCAGATTGGCACTTTATCACCGCTGTTTCCTGAAGCCGATGTCAGTTATAGTTTTTGCCTAGGGCTGCTGTAGCTGACTCTGATTGCTTTGATTTGTCCTGCTGCATTTGCTGTCTGAACCCGTGTCTGTTTTTCTATTCCCCTATTGACTGTGTTTCCCTTTAGTGTGCTGACTCCTTGGCTTTGACTTGGCTTGTATCCTGACCTGCTTCTGTCTTTTGGCTTATCCGCTCCTGACCATTACTGATTCCCTGGCTTGTCTTGGACCATGAGTTTGCTTATTCCTTTGGTTTTGTGCTGCAGTCTAGGATTTGACCCAGCTTGTTTGACTATTCTGCTGCCACCTGTGGTAGCCTCACTGCTGAACTGCAGGCAAGCTCTGTTTAGGTGCAGTGTTATGAATGAGTCACCAAGGAGGATGGCAGGAACAGGCTAAGCCACCAGAAGACCAGAGAGGTTGGTAAATAAGCAGATTGCAGACCCCTGATCCTATTCGCACAACTAGCAGTAGCCATGGAGCATTCCTATGATGCCCTAGACGCTTCGTCACAGCTGGAGGACTAACTAAGCCTAAAGACAGAGATGAAATCTAAACTGCCCCGGAGCAGATCCCCAAAGGAATAGACAGCCCCCAAACATATATTGTTGGTGAGACAAGATGAGAAACAAACACAGGCAGAGAACAGACTGAGCAAACGGTGGGGCCCAAGCAGTTTAGACAGGACAGAAAAAGACACTGTCTGCAATCACGCACAAAACCCTGAAAAAGTCCAACACTTCTGATATACAAAAAAACCTGAGATCACACAATCTCACCCCCGCTAGATCAGCACTCTGGTATAAACTGGCAGCAAGCAAAAAGATACTAACATAACAGGGGACTGAACAAGCTGCAACATATGAAGCAGGGCCCAGCATTGCCCCCAGCAGGGAGCACGCTGAACCCTTGCAACAAAACAGAAAGCAAAAAAAAGACACAACCAGATTAGATGCAAAGGATTAGCAAAAGAATCACTTAGCTGAACATGCAGATCAGGCAGGGGACAAAAGAGCTCCAATTGCACACAGAGGAAAAAATCACCAGCAACCTTCAAGAGCAGCCAGCTCCATTATATGCTCCCAGCCAGCAATCCCAGATTCCCAATTATCATCATCATGTGGAGAACCTCCATCCACCTGGCCAGCTCCACTACTCTCAGTAACCACCAGAGGGAGCAGAGGGAGCCACGGCTCAGAAATCTGAGCAAGGGAGTTCACAACAGCGCAGTCCTGCTTCCACTCCACTGCCATCTAGTGGAGCCTGCACCTACTTGCATTGCAGCAGCGTGACATCATCTATATGTTGATGACACTCAGATCTACCTCTCTGGCCCAAATGTCACCTCTCTGCTGTCCAGAATCTCAGAGTGTCTATCAGCCATATCCTCCTTCTTCTCCTCTCGCTTCCTCAAGCTCAATGTAGACAAATCTGAGCTAATTATCTTTCCTCCATCTTGCATATCTTCCCTACCTGATCTATTTATCTATCACAATAGATGAAATCACACTTTCCCCTGTCCCAGAAATCCGCTGCCTCGGAGTAACCCTTCACTCTGCCTTGCCCTTCAAACCGCACATCTAAGCTCTCACCACCTTCTGTCACCTCCAATTCAAAAACATTTCCAGAATTCGTCCTTTCCTCAACCCTCACTCTACCAAAATGCTTGTGCATGCCCTAATCTTCTCCTGCATTGACTACTGCAACATCCTCCTCTGGGCCTACCTTCTAACACTCTCGCACCCCTCCAGTTCATCCTTAACTCTGCTGCCCGACTAATTAATCTCTCTCCTTGCTACACTCCTACTTCCCCTTTTTGCAATTCCCTTCACTGGCTCCCAATTTCCAAACGTGTCCAGTTTAAACTACTAACACTGACCTACAAAGCCATCCATAACCTTTCTCCTCCATATATTTCTAAACTAATCTTTCAATAACTTCCCTCACGTAATCTCCGGTCCTCCCAAGACTTCCTTCTCTCCTCCACGCTTATTTGCTCCTCATCCAATCGCCTCCAAGTTTTCTCCCGAATATCCCCCGTCCTCTGGAATTCTGTGACCCAACATGTCTGGTTATCCACCACATTTGGATCCTTCAGACGGAACCTGAAAAACCAACTCTTCAAAAAAGCTCTCAAAACTTGTAATGACCACGCAGCCACTTCAACACCATCGGAGCTACTGCAACCCCAGACCTACTGTCTCCTTCCCCATAATCCTGTAGAATGTAAGCCAACAAGGGCTCTTCCCTCTGTACCAGTCTGCCATTGTTAGTTTGTTTACTGTATGTGATATTTGTACTTTGATGTAACCCCCGTCTCATGTACAGCACAATGGAATTAATGGTGCTATATAAATAAATAATAATAATAATAAACAGTCTATTCTTCCTGGCTTACTGAAACTAGACTTGGTTGGAATTGAGCAATTTCACCAAGTCTGGTGAAGGAAGGAACGACAGAGAGGAGTTTCTTGCAGCTCAGGGGTGCTCTGGTGTAATTGCTTCAGGCGGAAGCTGAATTCAGGTGTCGAGCTTCAGGGGTGAAGCTGAACTTTGGTGTCATACTCTGTTGCTGGGAGCAATAGTAACAGAGCTAAGCTAAGTGGCGTTTTTCCCTGTTTGTTACCTTCCTTGTTTGTGTATTAGTGCAGTGGTAGGATTAGTTTCTGCACCGTCCAGTTCACTAGAAAGGGATAGGTGCAGGGCGAGCTAGGGATTTGAGGTATCCAGCTCGTCGCCAGGTGCGGAACCTGCCTATGGATCGTCAGGAGTGTAGGGACATTGACTCAGGGGAGTGCAGGAGGTCTCCATGTCCCCGTTCCCTATTGCAGGGCCCTCCATTGTAACTGTTTCCCCGGTGTTTCCCTTAACTCTGTTTTAATTCGCCCTGCTGGAGGCGGTGTATCCAGGTTCATGGGTGTTATAGAAATTCGCCCTGCTGGAGGCGGTGTATCCAGTCACACGTGACATTACATTATCACCAACCATGAGTGAGACCACTTGCTACTCCTTTATAGGTAGCAGCCAGGGAATCACACCTGCTTCATTATCATGTGCAATAACACTAGCAGCCACCGGGGACAACTAAACTAAAGTAACCAGAGTGCAATGACCCTAACGGCCACCGGGGGCAAAACTAGAACTAAAACAACCACAGTGTAATGACCCCAATGGCCACCGGAAGCTAAACTAACTTTAAACAAACAGCTTAAAGGAAGAAAAAAAAAGGTTACTTGTGCAAAATCTGTCATAATCCAACCTGGATCATGACATAATACTACTCAGACAACACAGGGTGAGAGTAAAACAGTGTGGCAATACTTTATTTAACTACAAAACAGGCAAATAACACATAAAGCAGTCCAAGCAAAATACCCAAGATGGTGCAAAATTACAAACTTTCACCATTCCGCAGACTCGTAGTGATAAGAGCAGCTGTGACTTCAGAGCTTCCAGGGATGACTAGCCCCACCTGTGGCACACACAGAGAGGAGGTAACAACAAGCTTAGGAAGCTGGTGAAGTGGGATGGCAATCCCCATAGTAAAGTAATGTTCAATCACCGCATTGATAGATGCTTGTGAGGACTTTATTGTACAGATACAGATGCAGCAATAGCACAATTCATGAATAAGGAATTGGTGCAGGGATAGAGAAAATGGTGAGGTGACACCATAAGGGATATTCTGTTTGCAAATGACACCTGGCTTCTGTAACGCCGGTGTGCTTGTGCCTTGTTTCCCCAGCGTTACTCTGCATGTCCGTGCTATTACCCTTTGCTCCTTTCCCCCTAATCAGCTGGGATACTGTTGTCTGTTACCTGTATGGATGTGGCCCAGTTCCCTGCCTTGCTGCATGTACATTTGTTGTACAGTCCTCTGCAGCTGGTGCATGACTTTCCACATGTGTCCAAGGTTGCAGCCGCTGCCACGTGCCCTAGACCTCAGTTCCTGTGCTGGCTATGCTGTACTGGTTTCTTACTGTGCTTAGGGTGTGCACAGCCACACCTTCCCTGCTTTATTAAGGGCAGTGTGTATACTTCAATTGCTGTCCCCCGCTTATTGCTGAGGGGCAGATCCAATTTAAAGTTCATCTTCTCTGTTGGGCATGACCAGAGTTTACTGTCACGGACGGGGAATGCGGCTTAGCTTAGGTAGCTTACTCTCCCACGCTGCCAGGCGACGACATGAGGCGTGTGTCCCAGTGGGTCCACATTCCATTACCCTCTGGGACCCATGTCCTACGTCATCGTGGCTTGGTGGCTTGGGAGCGTAAGCTAAGCTAAGCCACTTTCCACGTCCAGGGCAGGTCCGACGCACCTGCACCTTGGATTGTAGGCTGTCTTTGCAAACAGAATATCCTTCATACCATTCAGTGAACCTTGCCAACAGTGACTATATGAATAAGACCCTGTGAGGGTTAAAATATTATGTTCTTGTCTCCTCACCATTTTATCCATCCCTGCACCAATTCCTTATTCATGAATTGTGTTATTGCTGCATCTGTATCTGTACAATAAAGTCATCACAAGCATCTATCAAGAGTGTTTGGTGATTGAACATTACTCAAGATTAGGAAGCTGATAATCCATCGAGGAAGAAGGCCAGGTGACTGGAGGGTCACAACCTGGCTTCTCAGAACATCTCCACGGAGCCAGGTGACCAGTGAATACCAATCCTGGCTTTTCCAAACATATTCATAGGGATCAGGTGAACGGTGCATCAAAATCTTGACTACCTCAAACATATCCACGGGCTCAGTGATGGTCAATGGGCAGATCTGTATTCTTTCAGCTGGGGTCATGGTCCCCTAAGCTGGAATCCTGTAGAATGTCAAATCTGTGTCCCTCGTGATGGATCCATGGTCTGGCAGCTATACAGTGTTCCTGGCTGTAGTTTTATAAAGAGTCTCTGGATCTCTTCAATCTCTATGTATATTGTTAGATGCCTATACCACTTATATAGCTCACAAATGTTGTCCTTCAAGCTAGCATCCAGGGGTCAAGAGGAAGATGTGATGAGATTACCTTGCATTGTTTGACTATTTAATCCATTTGCATAGTTTTTACTCCTGTGTTTTGCAAGTCAACAAGTTACAGAACCCACACAATGGTCCTTCAACATATTCAGAAAACACCCATTGTTCAATGACACTGCATCCCTGTCTTGCAAAGATAGCAGACAATAAGTTGCAGGAGCTGATATAAGAGACAAACATTTCCCGTTCAAAAATATCAAAAATCAATGTTTAAGACTCATATGACAACAGTGTATAGTTCTTGACCAGCTGAAGAACAAATGCATAAATTCAAAAGTCAACATATAGATAACAGTCTATTCCTCCTGGCTTACTGAAAATAGACATCAGGTTAATTAAGATAAAATGCTGTGTTGCTACAGTCTGCATGAAAAATCATGAGTCTCCTGTAGTCCTGCTGCGCTTGAAGCAAGTCTGCCATCTTCTATGATCCTGTACAGTGCACCTAGAAGGAAAGAAATACATAAATACAGGATCTGACAATAATATATAGGGCTACTATGAATGTGGCTCTATGTAAGAGGGCAATCTACGAGCAGTGCATGTGCAGCAAGTCATAAAATGAGTTATCTGAGACTATTTTTCTCTATAGGTCCTAAGCATTTATAGGCAGCGAGATTCTAACTACTTGCATGTTATTCCCAGTGCCAATCTCTCCCAGCTCAGTGCGGTGACAGCCCGCTCCTGCCAATGATTCTCCTGCTTCCTGTGACTTCACAACAACAGAGCAGTTCCTTCTCTTACACTCTGCTGTATAGACAGGGTGTCACTGCCAAGGTAAGTTGTAACAAAAAGCATTGATGTGAACATTTTCTGTTAATTTTCACATCAATATTTTCTGTTTCAATTATTTATTTTCTCACTGGTATGTTATTTATTTTTATTCTTTTATTGTTGCAATGCAGCTTTTCCACTATACCTGTTAGCAATGTGCTCCTTGGTATTACTGTGCGTGAATAAACCAATGTCATGCTAGTGCGCATGCGCTCGTTGCTGTTACAACTCTGTTGTTGTGTGTCCCGAGACCAGGGTCTAATTCCCTGGTCTCAGGATAAAACGCGCCTGTCACAAAACACCGTGCACGCGCAGTGCAATGCAGTCACATGACTCGCCCGTCAGAGGCACCACTCAAGTGCAGTAATGCCCAAAGGACGCGGTCACATGACACACCCGTCAGTCACCACACCTGCGCAGATGGTCACAAAAAATAGGAATACAGTGCGCAAGCACCCTAAACATACCATAACGGGGGCGCGAGCTCACCCAAGTAATCAGAGGTCCCATGTTTACATAATATATGAGGGTAAGGAGGACCTTCAAAATGGAAGCCACTCGAACATCACGCATATCAAATAACCATATCCATGGCACCCAAATTAACCTCAAGAAACATGGATCACTCTATTCTAATCCTTATATGTAGTATAACAAAAGGGAACCTGTTTAATATTGGAAACAGACAAAGAGCAAAAAACAGAAAAAATATACACAGCAAAAGAGAGGGCATGGGGAATAACACAACAGAATACACAATAAATATCATCTTCATAATTCAGGACTGTTCAGTCCCCGTATCCTCCAATCTCTACCAAAGAAGACCTATAAAAAACACAAAAAAACTTTTAAAACCAGAAAAGACCATTAAAAACCACATGTATCCCCTAAACAAAGGATGATGTCAAAAGATGAGGGGTTAGGTAAAACATGTCTGTAGGTTATAATCTAAATTTAAACCCTTCGTTTGTAATGTGTCCAAAATAGATATCCATCTCAACTGTTTCTTTTTCAACATTTTAACCCTATCACCCCCTCGTCTCAATACAGGGACCACCACATCTATCACCCTGAACCTCAACTGATTAACAGAATGTCAGCAATCAACAAAATGCTTTGGTATTTGTAACTCTAAAAGTTTAGTCCTAATGGTACTTTTATGTTTGCTGATTCGTGCCCTGATTTCCATAGTGGTCTCCCCTATGTATATCAGCCCACATGGGCACAAAATTAAATAAATCATATAACTCGAAGAGCATGTGTACATCTCCTTGATCATAAATTTTTCCCGTACGTGGATGGTTGAAGCTATCCCCTTTAAGCATGTTACCACAACATGCACACCCAAGACACTAAAAATTACCCATCTTAGGTGGGCACAGCGTTATCTGTGTGCAAATTTTAGATGGACTAACATCAGACTTTACTAGTCTATCATTTAAGTTATATCCACGTCTGTAAGACAACAAAGGTCTATTCACAAACTCTGTTATATGTGGCAAACCCTTCTGTAAAAGGCTCCAATGTTTGTTCAAGATTCCTCCAATCTTGCCACTGACTGGACAGAATGTTGAAACAAAAGGGACACGTCTCGTTGACACCTTGTCTCGTTTCCGGCATAAATTCTCAGACGATGAATCTAAAGCCTTATTTTTACAATATTTAACCCTATCAATTGGATAACCTCTGCTGATAAATTTTTCACACATTTGGTCTAATCTCATATCAAGTTTATCATTCTCTTTAACAATTCTTCGCACCCACAACATTTGACTCCATGGGAGCGACTCAATCATCCTCCTAGGGTGGTTACTATCGTACACAAGAAGACTATTTCTATCAGTCTCTTTAATAAAGAGATCAGTACATAGAGACTCCCCCTTCTTATAGACCAGTGTGTCCAAAAATTGGACCTGATCAAATGAATGGGTCAATGTAAATTTTAGCTCAGGAAACACATTATTCAATTCATTTTGAAAGCTAAGGAGGTCATCCACACTCCCATCCCAAATACAGAAGATGTCGTCACTGTAGCGCCACCAGGCCCGGACATGGCTCCAGTAGAAGGAACTGTACACATGCTGGTCCTCGAATACCGCCATGTAGATGTTTGCATAAGTGGGGGCCACATTGGACCCCATGGCGATACCCTGCAACTGTAGGTAATAGCCATCCCCAAAGAGAAAAAAATTCCTCCTGAGGATGAAACCTAACAGTGCAAGGACCAGCTGTGCACACTCCGGAGGTGGAGGTGGTGAAGGCGTGTCTGGTTCTTCATAATTTTGTGATGGCTAAAGAGCACCCTAACTTTGAACTAGATGAACCTGCTGCAAACTCATTGCCTGAATTCAGTCAGCACCCTCTCAGGTCATCCGTTGAAGTTGGCCAAATGAGGGACCAATTTGCGGCCTACTTTATCTCAGATGTAGGACAGGTGGAATGGCAAGTTGAAATGTTGTAAAGATTTTTTCTTGTGTGTTTGTTAATAAAAATCCTGTTTTGATACCTGTACCAAGTGCAATCTTTTTATATACACTCCAATACAATAATCATCTGCCCAGGTGTACCAGTGAATCCATGATGCTGTGTTTTTTGCATCAAGAATTTACTAGTACTCCTGACCAGGTGACTATACATACATACACACAAGTTGTATGAGCTTTATCATCTCTCCAGCTTGTGTTCAATTTACAGCGACGGTGGAGATAATACAACTAATATTTGTGTCACCTGGCCTGATGTTACACAAAGTGATGTGGGGATCCACTAGCATCCATCACTCTTTATGACACCTGACCATGTGACTATAAATATTATTTGTAGGATCACCATTGTGTCTTGAGTTTGAACGCAGACTGGAGAGATAATAAAGGTTATACAACTTCTACAATACCCAGGTCTGGTGTCATGCTTAAGTGAGGACGCAAAAAATAACGCATCCTGAATTCAGAATGTTATCACACATGGGCAAGTGAATACACATATGAGTTAAACTGCAGCATTGCTCCAGTCTGCGTGAAGTAGATAATGCAGACTGAAGTGATGCTGCAGGTTAAACTCATATTTGTATTCACCTGGCCAGGTGTGATAAATAGTTATGATACGAGGCCACGGTATTGTAGATATGATGTGTATTTTCGCCCATCATCTCCTCAGTTCATTGACCACACACTGAATAGAGGATGTGTTTAATTACAAGGTATATCTAGAATCCCCTGGCTTTGTGTCACAAAAAGGCAATTGATCATGGTAAAAACACACCATCCTCAATTAACTTTTTATAATACCTGGCAAGGTAACAATAGATATGCCTTGCAATCCACACCACCCTCTATTCAGTCTGTGCAATATTAGCCGACTGAAGACAGTAATGGTGATGAAAATACAAGTCATATATTTGTGTTTTTGACTATACATATCTCCAGGAATGACACAAGAAACGTGTCATTCCTGGAGTTAGGTTGTGTCAAAAACGCAAAGTGTACAACGCAGTGTGTGTACAGCGCAGTGTGTGTAGGCGGCGAAAGACTCAGTAACCAACAGTTTTATGGTAAACCTTAATTTGACTTTTATTTGAAAAAATAAAAAACATAAGTTTTATTGTGAATGACGGTTGGGGAAGATCGATGCAACTTGGGGGTGTGGAGAGACGAGGAACGGCTGGAAGATGAGGAAGGGGTTCTAGGGGAAGGGGCGACGAATGTAGTGGGGGAAGAGAGCTCAGGGACTGAACTGGAGGCAGGGTGAGACACATTAGGAGGAGAGGGGGGAGCCACAGACAAAGTCTTTTTTTTATTTTTAATTTTCTTTGTCACTGGAGTCTCCTGGCTGGAATGACTTAAAGTGCTTGACCGCCAGGAGCTGCTGGACCTTGGCCTTGACTCAAAAAAGAGGGAATGAGGGTTATCCCTCTGATGATGATGCTCGGTGGTGGCAGTGGCGGTAGCGTTGCTCCTATGAGGAGGAGCGCTGGCAGTACTCCGAGCAGGATGTGGAGTGGTGGCAGTTCTCCTGGGAGGAGGAGCGCTACCGGTCCTCCGAGCAGTATGAGGAGTGGTGGTGGTGATCCTAGTCGGAGAAGTGGTAGCTTTGCTCCGATCTGGATGAGGAGTGGTGGCGGTGCTCCTAGACAGAGAAGTAGTAGCGATGCTCTGATCAGGATGAGTAGTGGTGGCAGTGCTCCTAGTTGGAGAATATGAGGCAGTGGTCCCAGAAGGTGGTGCGGTGGCGGTGCTCCAAGATGGTGGTGCTGTGGCAGTGCTCAAAGCAGGTTGAGCAATGGAGGTGGTGGTGCTCCTAGGAGGAGTGGTGGCGGTGCTCATAGGAGGAGAATAGGCAGCAGTGCTCAAAGAAGGTGGTGCAGTGGCGGTGCTCCAAGCAGGTGGTGCGGTGGCGGTGCTCCAAGCAGGTGGTACGGTGGCAGTGCGTCAAGCAGGTGGTGCAGTGGCGGTGCTCCAAGATGCTGTAGCAGGTGGTGCGGTGGCGATGGTGATGCTCAAAGATGGTGGAGCTGGTGGAGCGGTGGCGGTGCTCCAAGATGGTGGAGCAGGTGGAGCGGTGGCGGTGGTGGTGCTCCAGACAGGAACAGCACTTACCATGGTGGTTGCGGGGGAGTGTCCAGCAGCACTCGGGGTGGTGTAGTGGTTTCCGGCTTGACTTGGAATGCAGGTGGCCGTGCAGTGGTATGCAGCAGAAGTCAGTAGTGTGGTGAAGCGAGTCAGTGGTGGCACATTTGGAAATGACACCACTGACTGCAGCACATACTGATTCTGCTGCATAGCCTGCAAGTAAGCATTGTTGGAGGCCTGCATCACCTGCAGCTGTTGATCAGGACTAAGGTGTTCTGCCATGGCCCGTTTAATTTTGTTGAAAAAATGGTGCGCTGGTCTGTTGAGATCGGCCTCCTGATGGTCAAGGCGACCGTCGACACAGTGGAAGCGGTGGTCCATGTGGGTAAAACCACTTTCCATTAGGGCAAAACCGCTTCCCACTCTGTTTGACAGCGCCTTGAGTCTCGTCTGAAAGACCGAGCCCAAGTGCACGAACTCGGACATGACATTCCTGTCCAAGGCCCTCTGCCACTAGCGGGAAGTGCCCGCATAACCAGTGGCAGAGACCTGGGACAGGGGAACACCTGATTGACCAGCTTCCTGGTCACCAGCTGTCTGTGTTGCTGACCTGCAAGATGCTTCCTGGTTGTCGGATGTCTGGGACGGGTCCGAGGTCGTTCGATGAAGGACCGCTCCAGGGACAGGTTGCAGGGAGCTGCTCCAGGTGCTGTGGAAAGAAAAGAAAAACATTACTATCATGCATTTACAAGAAGCAACTGCTGTGGAATAGAAAAGCACATGTTAAAAAAAAGGAAAAAATTACGCTCTGCTGGCGAGGACCGGTGTTAGGAATGTCAACTCCCGATGCTATCGGTATTTTCTTGTGGTTCTTGCCGCTGAACCACTACGAACCTGTCCCTCAGCACGAACATCCCTGTTGAAGCGGTCATTTATCATGCGCCAACGGGTTCTGACTTTGTTCACTGTGGGAAAAACAAAGAAAAAAAATTAAACAATGCACTGTAGGCAAAATCTGTATCATCACACACACCTGAGTGAACATGGCAAACATTCATTGCGTCATCACAAAACAATTCAATAGACAATGCAAGGATTGTTGGCCATGATAACACAATTGTGTTTCCTGCTAGAATATATCTAGCAGGAAACACAACAGTGTCATCAGGGACAATAGTAAATGCGACACAATACAGCAATACATTACACAATGCAGACACTGTCAACCATGATAACACTGTTATGTTTCATGTTAGAATATATCTAGCAGGAAACACAACAGTGTCATCAGAGACAATAGTCAATGCGGCACAATACTGCATTACAATACACAATGCAGACACTGTTGACCATGATAACACTGTTATGTTTCATGTTAGAATATATCTAGCAGGAAACACAACAGCATCATCAGGGACAATAATCAATGCGGCACAATACAGCAATACATTATACAATGCACTCACTGTTGGCAGGATAACACAATTATGTACCATGCTGGAAAATATCCAGCATGCCACACAACTGTGTTATCACGCCCAATAGTCAATGCGGCACAACAGAGCAATACAATACACAATGCACTCACTTTTGGCCATGATATCACAAGTGTGTCCCATGCTGGAAAATATCCAGCATGCCACACAACTGTGTTATCATGCCCAATAGTCAATGCAGCACAACAGAGCAATACAATACACAATGCACTCACTTTTGGCCATGATATCACAAGTGTGTACCGTGCTGGAAAATATCCAGCGTGCCACACAACTGTGTTATCACGCCCAATAGTCAATGCGGTACAACAAAGCAATACGATACACAATGCACTCACTGTTGGGCATGATAACACAATTGTGTACCATGCTGGAAAATATCCAGCATGCCACACAACTGTGTCATCATGCCAAAGGTGACTGCGGCATCACAGAGCATTGAAATACTTACAAAAACCCTTGCGGACCTTGGCACAGGCATGGTCCCAGCCATCCATCAGCGCAGCGGCCACTTCATTCCATAGCGTCTGGGTCACCATAGTTTTCGCGTGCTGCGGATCACGGCTGTCCCATAACAGGACACGCTCCTGGACCAGGCGAATCAGGGCGTCGTTGTCAAGATAGACATCTTCATCCCATTGCAGAACCTAGAAAAAAAAAAACATTGCAATCTTGGAAAAATTGGAGAAGGAAAAAGATAGAAAAAGAGACAGAAAAGAAGAAAGATTGAAGTTGAAAATCAAGACAGAGGCAGGAGAAAAAAGTAAAAAACAAAAATAAAATAAGTCAATACTTACTTGCCATCTCTCCGCCGGGACTTGGTGTGGCTGCTCCTGCACTGCTGACTCTGATGCCGTGTCCAAAGTTGTCTGAAAAAGAACATAAATTATTCTACACATGTGTATATAAAAGCAGCTATACTTACCCAAAATCTAGGGCAGGAAGATACTCACATCACACTCTGCTTGGGCCACTTCTTCCCGGGATGGTGTATATTCTGATCCAGTAGACATGCTGCAATAAAAAAAAATAAACGGCCTTAGTACATAATACATTAAAGGACAGGCAGACATTAGGTTTAAGAGTACTCACATTCTTGCTGCTGCAGCTTGGATCAATATTCTGTCTCTTTGTGTGTTGATGTCTGCTCTCCTCCAGGCTGTCTGTAAAGTATTGCTCTGCCAGTGCAAACAGGTTCTTTTATCTCTACAACCCACAAACAATGTTGCTTTGTGTAGGAGGTGGTTTAACCAGTGTCTAGACATTGTTTACTCAAAAATCGCATACGCTCAAAATCACAGACGTGCGCACGTCCATCCGCATGCCAGCGATCCCATAGACTAATATTTTTTTGGCGCATTCCGTGCGCACGCTTTAGCATGCACTTTTTTGACAAGGTTGGGCGGAACAAAAAATGCAACATGTAGCGTCTAGTGTGTCTGGGCGCACACCTGGAAAAAACGCAGCGCACGAAAATGCTGATGAACGTGTGCAAGCGCTAGACCATGCGCCCGCCATGTTAAACATAGGGGAGCAGGGCGCAAGCGACCGATAGTGCACGATGCGCTGCGCTATTAACCACTAATGTGAAACCAGCCTAACTAGTTCCTTCCCCTTAAAAAGTTACGGGCTGTCTGCTATTCAAGCCAAGTTAAAGAAAGCCCTATACTCATCAAAGAAAACCCAGCTTTTCAGCAGCATAGAGGCCCAAAACCCGGGTATATTCTGGGCGGGGGGTTAATCTGGCCTGTTACACTGGCACTTGCACTTACTCCTGCCCTCAGCAGACTGTGTAGTGAGACTGGGCACAGATCTCCCTCATTAATGCCAACACCAGCCTCTTAGCCTACCGGCTATTGCTGCAAGATTCTGGACATCAGGGATTGTCTCAGTAGGTAGTTAGAGCCGCCTGGTGCGCCAGAATCCCTCAGAGCAGCAGGAGCTCTAGTACACATGAATACTCGGCGCCATTGTCTGGCCATACCATCTTTGAATGCAACTGTCTGAGATGGTTAAGCTGCATTGATCAGAGCACATGTAAACTGCAAAAATTGGAGTCAGCTCATGTATATGCACTCACATATAGCAGTTGATAAAACTTTGGCTCTTCAGACATGAACATTTCAGTCTCCAATTAGGGGATTGTTAGGGTATCATATGATATATAAGATAGTACTACCCAAACGGAAAATAGCCATTAATAAAATAATGTCTATCCAGCAGTATTAAGTATATGATAATAGGGTATAAAAATGCTACATATGGACACGTGACATTGCTGTACCCCACAATACAAGGCAATTTACTCCAAAATTGCTTCTTGCGTTAGTGAATAGCAATTGCCATTATGATTCAGATCTCATCATTATACACTTAGAGGTAAGCAGCACATAAAACTAGAATAATACCTGCGCACCTTCCCTGCCTATAGCACTGACCATACCGCAGGGCTAATGTATGTGAACCAATAAGCTTACAATCAGCTTGCCTGTACAAAAGGTGAGTGAGGCAATCACATATTAGTTATGACTCAGCAGCTTGGTGCCCATTTGCTTCATCGCTCCCTCCTTTGTTTTCGTCACTTTAATAACTCAATCTAAAATCTGTAAAAGGAAAATTGAATGTTCCTCTGTGGCTGCTGCTATTACACATTAACTAGCACCTGTGCATGTTTTCATGACAATATCATAGCTCCGAGATGTCTACAAACAAACATAAAAGAGGTCAAAATTCAATTTCCATGACTTATTTTAGGAATTCTTCGCTTATATCTGGGACAGCTATTAGAGAAATATAGCGCCATCTAATGGAGAACCGGGGCATGATGTTTCTTGTTGGCAAATACATTTATTAGTGTGTTGCCTTGCTAAAGTAAAAAAAAAAATAGCTGAATAAAAAATAGCTGAATGTTTGTAAAGAATGTAGAAATAGTCCCCATTAGCTCTTTCAGTGCTATAAAAATATGCTTTCACTCCAACTTCACTTCACGGTGTACCCAGACAAATATAAAGAGCAATGATACACCCCAATTAAAGGGTTTCTCCACCTTCCATTGTATCGGTAGTGGATCTCTAAACAGACTGAAATGAGGATGAACCTGTTCTTTTCAATAGGAGCTTAGCTTCATCAGCTGATAGCGTCTGCTATGCATTGAATGGAGCTGTGCTGTTCCGACTTCTTCACTGCTTAGATCCAGCCACTAGAGTTGAAAACAGCTGCTTGGTGGAGCAGCAGAGTATCGGACCCACACTAATAGGTAAAGATAGGTCATCAATACCTTAAGCCTGGTAAAACCCTTTAAAGAGTAACCATTCTTTTCATAAATTAATAGTAGAGTTGAAAATAAGCAGTTTTGTAAGACATCTTATCAGAGAAATCTGTTTTTTTCTCCACCTGGATTGTTCTTTAATTCTCAATATACGGGAAAATCTGGAAAATCAGTCTTCAGTGAAGACAGACATTTCCATTTCTGAGACAGTGTTATGGTAGTTAGTGCATTTAAAATTCTGTGGAGGGGAAGAACTAGAGACAAACACAAACATTCTGCTGTAAGATCTCCGGAAACTTTACCTATTTCTGTAATGTGAAAATCTGATACCCTGAACAAAGATTTTATCTGTGAATTCAGAATTTTGAGAATGAGGGAATCTCACCCCATCAACCGCACCTTCTACTTCTTACTCTTTCCTCACCGTGGCAAGTGTTGTCATATAGGTCTCCGGCCGCAGAACCTCCACTTGTTTACGCCCTACAGTCGGGGTGAGTTAGAGCCCGTCAGCTGATACGGAAGTGGACATGCCTGCTGTTTTTGTCACCATCTTCAATCTACTAATAATAATAACCTTTATTTATATATCGCAAACACATTCCACATAGCTTTACGAGTCAGCAGTTCATATAAAACAGTCAAAAGTTACAAAGTTTAAGACACTCAAACAATTAAAACAAAAGTGATGACGACCCTGATCTTCAGAGCTTACAATCTACAATGCGGTGGTGTCATGTCGGACACTGTTCGCACCAGGGTGTCCGGCAGACAGCGGTAATACCTCATCCTACCACTTGGTTCTCAGCGGCGCTGGTTGGTCTTCTGATCCGGCTTGGATTGGGTTAACCAGGTTGTCATTCTGGCTGAGGGCTTAGCCACGCCCTCTGTCTTTAAATTGTCCTGCGTGACTATGGGCGTCGCCGACTATAGCTCTTGCCTTGTGCTAGCGATACCGGTCTGGAGTGGTGGTCTAAAGAGCATACGGTTTCTGGTGTAGTATATTCCGTTGTTGCCATTTTGCCTCCCTGTGTTTTATTTTTTGGTTGCCCTTGCACATTATTGTATTCTCCTGTGTGTTCGCGGTGTGGTGCGTTTCCTTTATCCCTGTCCATACTTATTTGTGGGGTCTGGTGTTTGGTCTCCTCACTGGGTGGAGGGTGGTGGGTTCAGCTTAGGTCTGAACAGGAGACAAGGACAGGGTGGAGGCCCAGGCAGGCACATCTTCAGTGTAAAGCCTGGGTTGAGGGACAGACAGGGTTTCCCCTAGTCTGAGGGACACCGCAGGAGCCCTGGGGTTTCAGCCTAAAGTTACCTAGGCTTCCCATGACATTATAGTCGGCCCAAAAAAAAAAAAAGGATTCTTTACCATGGATCCTATAGTCTCCATAACCAAGCAGCTGGAGGCTCTGTCCATACAGGTCACTGAACTGAGGGGGGCGGTCCAGCAACAAGGCCTGTCAGTTCCTGCTGTGCAAACTGAGGCAGCAGTCAGGGCAGCTGAACCCAAGTTACCTCTTCCTGAACGATTTTCTGGTGATCGCTGTAAGTTCATTGTATTTCGTGAATCCTGCAAATTGTATTTTCGTATGCGTCCACTCTCCTCAGGAAATGAGGCTCAGCGTGTGGGCTTGGTAATTTCCTTGCTGAGTGGTGATCCACAAGCATGAGCTTTTTCACTACCTTCTGATTCACCTGTATTTGAGTCCGTAGACTTTTTTTTCTGCTCTTGGTTTAATCTATGACGATCCTGACAGACTGGCGTTAGCAGAGTCTAAAATACGCTCTCTACTCCAGGGTGTGCGACTGGCGGAGGATTATTGTACGGAATTTCGTCGCTGGGCTGTGGACACTCAATGGAATGACCCTGCACTAAGGAGTCAATTTTTGCATGGGGTTTCTGGAAGGGTTAAACAAGCTCTGCTAATGTATGAGACTCCCGCCTCTCTGGAGGCTGCTATGGTGCTTGTAGTATGCATTGATCGCCGCTTTCGTCAGAGGTCGCAGGAGACATTGCCTGTGGGGCGGGGGGCAGTCTCTGGTGAGGTTGCCTCGGGTGAATCTGTGGAACCTATGCAGATCGCTGGTATATCACATACACATCATAACAAGCATAAATGTCCCTTGCCCAGAAAGCAAGGGGTCTGGTTTTTTTGTGGCAAAAAAGGGCATTTTATTAATGCTTGCCCCCTGGTACCTAAGAAAGACGTGCCGGCGGAAAACTGCTAGGCTCAGAGGGTTTAGAGGAGTCTAGTCTGAGCCTTTGCATATCCTCCGTGGTGGTCTCTCAGTGTATGCTCCCTGCCAAGGTTGTAATCGGGGGCCAAGAGCTGTCGATTACTGTATTTGTAGATAGCGGTTCAGCCGCTAATCTCATTGATGAAAAGTTTGCGCGTACAGCGGGATTTAAGGTGGAGACGCTGCCTAATCCTATCCGGGTGGTTACCATCAATGCCTCCCCTCTCTCACAAGGGGAGATTAAAGAGTTTGTGGCTGATGTAAAACTCCACATTGGGGTCCTACACTCTGAGCGGGTAACATGTAAGGTGCTCAGTAATTTACCTGCTCAGGTAGTTCTGGGGTTTCCATGGTTGTCTATGCACAATCTGGTGATTGATTGGAAAACCCAGGACATAATCCAGTGGAGCAGATATTGCCAGGAGAGTTGTCTGGCCACATGTATCTCCGCTGTGACTCCCAGCATCCCCGAGCCACTGCTGGACTTTGCTGATGTATTTTCTGAAAGAGGTTGTTCAGAGCTGCCACCGCACCGACCCTATGACTGTGTTATTAGGTTAAAACCGGGGGCCAAGTTACCGAAAGCCAGGATGTTTAATATCTCAGGTCCTGAGAGGCAAGCTCTCAAAGAATACATTTCAGAAAGTCTAAGCAAAGGGCACATCAGGCCTTCATCATCTCCATTGGCGGAGGGGTTCTTCTTTGTCAAGAAGAAAGATGGCGGATTACGCCCGTATCTGGATTTCAGGGAACTCAACCAGATTACGGTTCGTGACCCATACCCGATGCCACTGATACCCGATTTGTTCAACCAGGTGTCTGGTACCAAATGGCTTTCCAAGCTTGACCTCAGGGGGGTGTACAATCTCATAAGAGTCCGTCAAGGGGATGAATGGAAGACGGCATTTAATACCCCTGAGGGTCATTTTGAGAATTTGGTGATGCCATTTGGGTTGACGAGCGCGCCAGCAGTATTTCAACATTTCATAAATGATGTCTTTTCTCATCTCTTGGGGAAATTTGTTATTATATACCTTGATGACATTCTTATTTACTCACGCGACCGTGATGCACACATAGAGCATGTTAGGCAGGTATTGCAGTTGCTCAGGGAGAACAAGCTCTATGCCAAGCTTGAGAAATGTCTATTTGTCGTCCAAGAATGACCTTTTTTGGGTTATGTAATTTCCGCCTCAGGGTTTAAAATGGACACCGCTAAGGTGCAAGCGGTGCTGCAGTGGGATAGGCCTGATAATCTCAAGGCACTTCAGCGATTCCTGGGCTTTTCCAACTATTATAGGAAATTTATTAAGAATTTTTTTTTATGATTGCTAAACCGCTCACCGACATGACTAAAAAAGGTACCAATTTTTCTGACTGGTCTGTGGCTGCTGTGCGCGCGTTTGAATTCCTAAAAAACAGTTTTGCTTCAGCTCCCATCCTGGTTCAGCCTGATGACTCCCTACCATTTACCAGACTCTAAATAAAGCAGATTTTCATGGTCTGTTATAACAGTAATCTGATGGACAGCCCCCTCCAAGAAGTGTCGCCATTCCTCAAATGCCAACTTGATGGACAACAATTCCCTGTTACCAATATCGTAATTACGCTACGCAGGCGACAGCTTCTTGGAGAAGTAGGCACACGGATGCAATTTGCCCAAGGATGGACCCTGAGACAGTACCGACCCAACTCCAACCTCAGATGCATCCACCTCCACGGTAAATGGTAGGGAGACATCAGGCTGAACCAGGATGGGAGCTGAAGCAAAACTGTTAGGAATTCAAACGCGCGCACAGCAGCCTCAGACCAGTCAGAAAAATTGGTACCTTTTTTAGTCATGTCGGTGAGCGGTTTAGCAATCATAGAAAAATTCTTAATAAATTTCCTATAATAGTTGGAAAAGCCCAGGAATCGCTGAAGCGCCTTGAGATTATCAGGCCGATCCCACTGCAGCACCGCTTGCACCTTAGCGGTGTCCATTTTAAACCCTGAGGCGGAAATTACATAACCCAAAAAAGGTAATTCTTGGACGACAAAAGTGCTAGCGATACCGGTCTGGAGTGGTGGTCTAAGGAGCATACGGATTCTGGTGTAGTATATTCCGTTGTTGCCATTTTGCCTCTCTGTGTTGTACTAAATGGTTGCCCTTGCACATTATTGTATTCTCCTGTGTGTACGCGGTGTGGTGCATTTCCTTTATCCCTGTCCATACTTATTTGTGGGGTCTGGTGTTTGGTCTCCTCACTGGGTGGAGGGTGGTGGGTTCAGCTTAGGGCTGGACAGGAGACAAGGACATGGTGGAGGCCCAGGCAGGCACACCTTCAGTGTAAACCCTGGGTTGAGGGACAGACAGGGTTTCCCCTAGTCTGAGGGACACCGCAGGGGCCCCGGTGTTTCAGCCTAAAGTTACCTAGGCTTCCCATGACAGGTGGGGGTGAAACAAAGCACAGGTGCTAATTTACAATAATGGTCCAACCATCTTGAGGAAACGGGGGGTAGATAAAGGCTGCATGAGCCTTTTGGGTATGGTTGAGTTTGATGGCGAATTATGTTCAGAGAAGTAGAGTATAAGCTATATATATAAAAAGGACTTGAACGTGATAGGCCGCACTAAGCAGGTGTATTTTTAAGGAGAATCTAAAAATGTCTAAGTTGTGGTTAAATTCCTAATTTCATGGGGGACAAAGGGTAAGAGGTGAGTTTTCTAGGTAGGAGATTGAACTGAGCCGGACAAAAACCAGATCAGGGGTGTTACCGTCTTTGTGTGTCTCAGATGTTGAAACTTGTGAGAGACCACAAGAAGTGGCTAGAGATAGAAGCTGGGATGCAGTTGGGGAGGTGGAGCTGTTGAAGTCTCTCAGGATAAGATCATCCGAAAAAGGGCAAATGGAAGCCAAGTCTTAAAAAAATCTCAAATTTTTATTATGGTATTATTTAAAAAAAAATTTTTTTCATTAAATGAGAAAATCAATAAGTACATAAAACATGAGGACACTGCAACAAGAAAAAGTACCGCTGCACCATGACAGTAAATAGCATAAATGACTGAAGAAAATAAACATCCCAATTGATATGAATTGATATTTACATATACAGATAAATTATGCCCAAAAATACTGCGCAAAAAGCAGAGGTTTATTTCCACATGTATATCAAAAAATCCTGTGATTTAAATAAAGATACCATGACAGTATTCAACAGTATTCATTGTGTGAGCTTTAAAATATTAAGGCGTAAAAAAGTGCAGAGTGCAAAGATATGTACACATAGAATCAATAATGCTTGCTAGTGCAATGTATAGGGATAATTACCCCCGGGATGCATGCTGAAACATCAGAGTAGACAAAGAAGGTAAGAGGCTAAAGTGCCTAAAGTAAACAGTGTAATGAATGCATATTACCACACTGGTGCAGGCAGGCAGAACCCCGACACGTGTTTCGCGTTGCCCCTCGAAAAAGCCAACGCGAAACACGTGTCGGGGTTCTCCTGCCTGCACCAGGGAGGGAATATGCATTCATTACGCTGTTTACTTATGGCACTTTTTCTTGTTGCAGTGTCCTCATGTTTTATGTACTTATTGATTTTCTCATTTAATGAAATTTTTTTTTTTTTTAAATAATACCATAATAAAAATTTGAGATTTTTTAAGACTTGGCTTCCATTTGCCCTTTTTCGGATGATTTATATTTGATGCTGTCTCCTAGGCATTTTCTCATTAGGAACTCTCAGGATAAGAGTTGGCAATTCTCTGGCAGCAACACAAATAAATGGTCAAAGATTGGGTGGGTGAGACTGGGGCTAGTATATGACTGCTACTCTGAGGGAGAGGGGAGGGAAAACCCTGAACCTCAAATGAAGAATGGCATCCAATCGTGCTGTATTTATTTGGTTAAAAACAGAATTGGTGGTGGCAGTGAGAAGTTTAGGGTTATCAGGAGTTCGCAGTGATCGTTTAGTGAGATATACAAATATTCCATTCGTTCTAATCCGGAGATGAATAACAGGATCTATAATAGGGGGCTATGGGAGGTAGGAGATCCAGAATCCAGCCTACAACAATTAGTATTATACCCACCACCAATTACCAGAGAGCCTTTGATGCTCATCAGAAGATAGGTGTAACAGATGCGTGTTTCAAGCTAGGCATAAAAGATGCCCAAGAGAAATTGGATGCCAAAGATGCACATAATCTAGAAGATAGGCTCAAAGCAATTTCAAACTCAGATCTCGGTTGCTGTATCACAGTTGTAAAAAAAAAAATATTTAATGTACTACAGCTCTGCACACAGAACAATTTCAATGCCACTAAATGACACGGTTGGATATGACAGGCCGTTTCGCGCTGCTCTAGCGCTTCCACGGGTCAACCAGAGAGGTTGGTACCTAAGCGGATTGCAGACCCCTAATCCTATCCACACAACTAGCAGTAGCCGTGGAGCGTGCCTACGATGATCCTAGATGCCTCGGCACAGCTGGAGAGCTAACTAAGCCTAAAGCAAGAAAGGGGAAATCTAAAGTGCCCCAGAGCAGACCCCAAAGGAATAGATAGCCCCCAAACATATATTGTCGGTGAGACAAGATGAAAACACAAACACAGGCAGGAAAATAGACTGAGCAAATGATGGGGCCCACACTGACTAGACAGGACAGGAAAGGAAAGACACTGTCTGCAATCATGCAAAAACCCTGCAAAAAGACCAACATGTCTGATGCAAAAAACACCAAAGTCACACGACTTCTCCCCCACTATATCAGCACTCTGGTATATTCTGAAAGCAGAGCAAAAAGAGACCAATCTAATAGGGGATAAAACAAACTGGCATAAGCAGTAACATATGGGCGGTGATTCAGCACAGCCCCAGCCGGAGTTGGCTGACCCGCACCAAGAAGAGATAGACAAAACCAGATCAAATGCAAACAGAATAACAAATAAACCACTTAGCTGAACATGCAGGGACAGAGCTGGAGAAATCAGACCTCAGGAGGAACTGGAAGCAAATCACCAGCAGGGATAGAGGGAGTCGGCTGTCTTAAATCCCAATCTGAAACCCCAGATCTCCAATCGTCATCATTATCAGGTGGCAAGCCTCTGTCAATCAGATCAGCTCAATTACCTCCAGTAACCACCAGAGGGAGCCCAGAAAGAGAACTCGCAACCCCTCGGTCGATCTGACCAGCTCCAGTATCTTCAGTAATAACCAGAGGGAGGCCAGAACGCGAATTCACAACAATATGTACTATTTTGCAAGCTTTGTATTTTAAACGACCTTTCTGTTCTTCTACTTAAACTCTAAGAATCTGTGTTGGGGCAGACAGGTGACTGCTCACTTCTGGTGTGGTTGTCATTCTCTCTCCATGCCAGCATGATCAATAAAGAATAATCTTACTTATTCAGGTCTGGACGATTTCTAATTGGAAGACTAAAACTCTACTAACAGTTAAAAACGCCATTTTCAAGTCATCCCCCTTTTGGACTCATAGTAATTTGTAAGCCCCTCTAAGATCAAATTTAGAAAACCATATAGCCCCAGTAAGATGGTCAGAAAGTTTGGGGATGAGTGGAAGTGGGTATGTATACCTAACCATGATCTTGTTCAGTTTTCTGAAACTGAGGCAAGGACAGAGACCCCCCCATCTTTCTTTTTTACAAATAAGAATCCAGCCGCCAAGGTGGAGGCAGAAGGATGAATATGACCCTTCCGTAAACGTTCACTCACGTAACTTTTCATGGTGGTACGTTCAGACCCAGATGAATTATGCAGATGAGCTTTAGGTAATTTAGCACCATGGATAAGATCAATAGCAAAGTCATAAGGCTCTCTCTGGACCATGGCACAGTGGTTCCACAATAATAATAATAATAATAATAATAATCTTTATTTATATAGCGCCAACATATTCCGCAGCGCTTTACAGTTTAGCAGTTTCAAAACACAAGTCACAAGTAACAACGTTAACAATACAATAATTAAAGCAAAATAAGACGAAATAAGACGACCCTGCTCGTGAGAGCTTACAATCTACCATGAGGTGAGGGAGATACAAAGTACAGGTGTGTATTTACAATTGTATATTTACAATGAAGGTCCAGCCATCTTGAGGGAGTGAAGGATGGATGGAGATGGTGAATGGGCTATACACGCACACTTACACATAGAATGACTTTGATTAGTGAACGTGATAAGCCGCTCTGAATTAATAAGTCTTGAGGGCGCGCCTAAAACTATGCAAATTGTGGTTAGTCCTTATTTCTTGGGGTAGAGCATTCCAGAGGATAGGAGCAGCACGGGAGAAGTCTTGGAGTCGGGAGTGGGAGGTACGGATTAGTGCAGAGGTTAGTCGAAAGTCGTTTGCAGAGCGCAGCGATCGACTAGGCCGATAAACAGAAATGAGGGAGGAGATGTAGGGGGGTGCCGCACTGTGGAGAGCTTTGTGGGTGAGAACAAGTACTTTGAATTGGATCCTATAATGAATGGGCAGCCAGTGTAATGACTGATGAAGAGCGGACACGTCCGAGTACTGATTAGCCAGATGGACGACCCTGGCTGCTGCATTAAGTATGGACTGGAGAGGGGATAGTAGAGTGACGGGGAGGCCAATTAATTGAGCGTTGCAGTAATCCAGGCGGGAGTGGATCAATGCTACAGTGAGGGTTTTTGTTGTTTCCATGGTGAGAAAAGGGCGGATTCTAGAGATGTTCTTTAGGTGTAAGCAGCAAGAGCGGGCAAGAGATTGTATATGGGATGTGAAGGAGAGATTGGTGTCAAACATAACACCCAGACAGCGCGCCTGCCACCGGGGAGTTAATGTGGTACCACCCATGGAGAGGGAAATGTCAGATTAGGGAGGTTAGTAGACGGCGGGAGCAGAAGAAGTTCAGTTTTGGAGAGGTTGAGTTTCAGATAGAGAGTGGACATGATATTATGATATTGGAGACTGCGGACAGTCACTGGCGTTCTGTAGTACAGAGGGGGTAAGGTCAGAGGAAGACGTATATAGTTGTGTGTCATCAGCATAAAGATGGTACTGAAAGGCAAATCTGCTGATGGTCTGTCCAATTGGGGCTGTGTAGAGAGAGAAGAGAAGGGGGCCAAGGACTGAGCCCTGAGGTACCCCGACAGCAAGAGGAAGAGGAGATGAAGTGGAGCCAGAGAACAAAACACTGAAGGAGCGGTCAGAGAGATAGGAAGAGAACCAGGAGAGAGCAGTGTCCTTAATGCCTAGTGACTGGAGCCTAGAGAGTAGGAGATGGTGGTCAACAGTATCGAAAGCTGCAGATAGGTCAAGAAGAATGAGCAGAAAGTGGTCACTGTTACGTTTTGCTGTCAGAAGGTCATTGGTCACTTTGATGAGTGCAGTTTCAGTCTAATGTAGGGGGCGGAAGCCGGACTGTGAAGTGTCTAGAAGGGAGTGAGTGGAGAGGTAGCGGGTAAGGCGGGAGTAAACTAGGTGCTCCAAAAGTTTAGAGATGAAGGGGAGATTGGAGATTGGTCTGTAGTTGTTTGTGCAGGATGGGTTGAGAGCGGGTTTCTTTAGTAATGGAGTAACGATGGCGTGTTCCACAATCACATAAGTAACAATAATTCTGATCATAGTTGTCAATCCATGGCAATAACATTTAAAGGGGTTTTTATGAATGTAATTTAATGGCCCAGTCACGTAATTGGAATGGCAGCCTATCCTAGTCATGTGTCAGGACAGGCTACAGTCTGAAGAAACACAAGTCTTGAGATCTCTTTCTCAACTGAGAGAGGAACTGTATCATAATACTGGTGCTGCTGGAAAGGGCAGTGATAGTTGAAGAAATAAATCATTTCCTCGGTTAACTGCATAAAATAATTTTTCTCCAGTATCAGTATTAAATGTGCAGTTAGCCGAGGAGAATTTTCTTCTGTCACAGCCCTCCTCCGGCAGCACCGGCATGTGTGCTTACAATATAGCTCCATTTTCAGTTGAGACACAGGTTTCAGGAGCTGTGAGTCTTTAGATTGCAATCCATCCTGATACATTACTAGGATGGGCTGCCATTTTAGTTATGTGTCAGGGATCCTTTTATTCCATTCATGAAGAATCCCATGGTTGCCAGTACGATGGTAATCGCAAAGTGCCAATGGGTTACATGGCAGCCAGGGCCTGTGAAAGGTCCCCATCGCTGCCATGTGAGTCTTCTTTCGAAGTCCAGCCTTGGTATTTAAAGAAAGAAGATCAATTTAATAATATTCTGCAATACTGTAGTATTGTCGTATATAGTATAAGTGATCAAATGATTGCAGGTTTAACTCCCCCAGGAGTCTAAAATATGAAGTAAAAAAATAAACTTAAAAAATGTAAATTATTGCCCTTTTTCTAGATTAAAAACAAAGAAATATAAAGACCAGATAAATAGCTAGACAGTAAACAAGCAGGAGTTCACTGAAGTGGTGATTAGTCAGTTGAGAGATTTAAATGATGATGCAAATCTCCTGAATTACATGTAATAACTGAATACAAAGCTACTGAATACTAAGACAGCACATAGTTGTCTAAGTTGGCATTAAAATAGTCATAGTGACCATCACCGGTGTAGATTGAGGTTTCCCATTTGTTGCCCTCTTTCAAGGGAATCTGTCAGCAGGTTTTTGCTATCTCATCTGAGAGCAGCGTAATATAAGCAAAGAGACCCTGAATCCAATGAAGTATCATTTAGTTTATTGGGTGCTGAGGTTCTGACAGAATCAAAGCTTTTAGATTTAGCAATGCAACAGAGCTCAGAAAGCTAACCCCGCCTACACCAGGATTTCTGCCTACATAACTATAGACAGTGAGCTGCATATCAGAGAAGGGGGTGGAGTCGGACTTAGAAGCATAAGCCAGCTAGCCACAGCCCCAGTAATTACCAGGTGATTAAACCTTCAGTGTAAGTAAGCAACAGCACACAGCTTGACATGTGACACATCAATAAATTCAGTGTTTTAACCTCTACATCATACTGTCCTAAGATTACATAGCAAAAACTTGCTGACAAATTTCCTTTAATCAGATTATGCAGTAAACTCCACGCAGGTCTAATTTGATGAAGATTGCAGCACCTTTAGTCCAGAGATCTGAGACAATGTTAATCTTTCAGGGAGATTTTATTTATACCCATATTATTTATGTACAGTTTCAGAGAACCATATTTCTTCTTTATGAAGAAAAAGCCTGCAGCAGCTGAAAATGTAGATTTTTAATAAACCCAGATTCTTGTTATTGTACGTAGAAGTCACCTCAGTTTCAATGAGAGCTAGATGATAAATGACAGTCAAATGACTGATGTAGAGGTAGTGTCTCAGGCTCTGGCTTGAAAAGACAACTGCAAATTCCAGGTAAGAAGCAGTCAAGTTAGAGGAAACAGAGGAAGAGCAGGATTTCAGAGACAGTGGCTAGGGTAGATTTTTGAGGTAATATAGAGAAATTAGAAAAGGTAATTCCCAATTTTGTCAGATGACCAACTAATTACCAGAACATGTAGCCTTAGCCACATACAGGGGTTGGACAAAATAATGGAAACACCTAACGTTTTGGCATCATAATCTTCGAACATGTTATAAACATGCAAACCGTGACATATGGTAATGTTTTGTAGTTGATTATTTGTGTTATGTGACATGTGTATGTAAATTAACTGTTTGTTTGGCAGAATTGTAAGAACATTGATGAGAACCTGATACCAATGGCAGACCTCTCCGATTTTCAAAGAGACCGAACTGTTGGTGCTCGTATGGCAGGCGCTAGTGTAACAGAAAGTGACCGAATGCTTGGCGTGTCAAAAGATACTGTCTCCAAAGTAATGACTGCGTTTGAAAGAGAAGGAAAAATATCAGCAGCAAAGCACAGGTCCAGCCGAAAGTCGAAGTTGACTGACAGAGACCGTCGGACTCTAAAGCGAATTGTGAGAGAGGATCGCAAGACCACAGCTCTGAAAATCACTGCTGAGCTCAATGAACACCTACAGAACCTAGTTTCCACGAAAACTGTTCGTCGGGAGCTGCACAAATCTGGATTCCACGGAAGAGCTGCAATTAGAAAACCGCTGCTCTCAATGACAAATGTTTCCAAGCGTTTAGAGTGGTGTAGAAACCTCCAGGATTGGTCCCTCGAGCAGTGGAAACATGTGATATTCTCAGACGAATCATCGTTTACCCTATTTCCGACCTCCGGCCGAGTGTACGTTTGGAGACAGCCGAAAGAAGCATTCCATTCAGACTGCCTTCTCCCAACCGTAAAACATAGCGGAGGTTCTGTGATGATCTGCGGTGCTATTTCGTGGAGATCCATGGGGCCAATGATATCTCTTCATGGAAGAATTAACAGCCGCGATTATTTAGGCATTTTGGGCGACCAAGTGCATCCTATGGTTAAAGCACTGTTCCCGGAGGGGAACGCCATCTTTCAGGATGATAATGCACCAATTCATAAAGCTAGAATCATTAAAGCATGGCACAAGGAACAGTCTAATGAAGATGAGCATCTCATCTGGCCCCCACAGTCCCCAGACCTCAACATTATTGAGCATTTATGGTCGATTTTAGAGATTCAAGTTAGACGTCGATTTCCGCCGCCATCGCCGCTCAAAGAACTGGAGGGTGTTTTAACTGAAGAATGGGCTAAAATTCCTTTGGAAACAATTCATACCTTGTGTGAATCCATACCTTGGAGAATTGAGGCTGTAATCGCCGCAAAAGGTGGACCTAAACCATATTAACCCCTTAGCGACAGAGCCAGTTTGCAGCTTAATGACCAGGCCAATTTTTACAATTCTGACCACTGTCCCTTTATGAGGTTATAACTCTGGAACACTTTAATGGATCCTGCTGATTCTGAGACTGTTTTTTCATGACATATTGTACTTCATGTTAGTGATAAAATTTCTTCGATAAGTCTTGTGTTTATTTATGAAAAAAACAGAAATATGGCAAAAATTTTGAAAATTTTGCAATTTTAAAATTTAAATTTTTATGCCCTTAAATCAGAGAGATGTGTCACACAAATTTCTTAATAATTAACATTTCCCACATGTCTACTTTACATCAGCACAATTTTGGAAGCAAAATTTTTGTTAGAAAGTTATAAGGGTTAAAAGTTGACCAGCGATTTCTCATTTTTACAACAAAATTTACAAAACCATTTTTTTTAGGGACCACATCATATTTAAAGTCATTTTGAGGGGTGTACATGACATAAAATACCCAAAAGTGGAACCATTCTAAAAACTAGACCCCTCAAGGTGCTCAAAACCACATTCAATAAGTTTATTAACCCTTTAAGTGCTTCACAGGAACTAAATGTGGAAGGAAAAAATTAACATTTAACTTGTTTTTGCAAAAAATTTAATTCAGAACCAATTTTTTTTTCACAAGTGTTAAAAGAGAAAATCAACCACAAAATTTGTTGTACAATTTCTCCTGAATACGCCGATATCCCATATGTGGGGGTAAAACCACTTTTTCAGCACATGGCAGAGCTTGCAAGGGATGGAGCGCCGTTTGACTTTTTCAACGCAGAATTGGCTGGAATTTAGATCGGATGCCATGTTGTGTTCGGAGAGCCCTTAATGTGCCTAAACAGTGGAAAACTCCAACAAGTGACCCCATTTTGGAAACTAGACCCATTAAGGAACTTATCTAGATGTGTGGTGAGCACTTTGAACCTTCAAGTGCTTCACAGAAGTTTATAACGTAGAGCCGTGAAAATAAAAAATTCATTTTTTTTCCACAAAAATGATCTTTTCGCCCCAAATTTTTATTTTTACAAGGGTAACAGGAGAAATCATACCCCCACAGTTGTTGTGGATTTGTCCTGAGTACGCCGATATCCCATATGTGGGGGGGAACCACTGTTTGGGCGCATGGGAGAGCTCAGAAGGAAAGGAGTGCCATTTTGGAATGCAGACTTTGATGGAATGGTCTGCGGGCATCATGTTGCATTTGCAGAGCCCCTGATGGGCCTAAACAGTGAAAACCCCCAACAAGTGACCCCATTTTGGAAACAAGACCCATTAAGGAACTTATCTAGATGTGTGGTGAGCACTTTGAACCTTCAAGTGCTTCACAGAAGTTTATAACGTAGAGCCGTGAAAATAAAAAGTCTTTTTTATTTCCACAAAAGTGATTTTTTAGACCCCAATTTTTAGACCCCCAAAGTTGGTAAATAGTGGAAACCCCTCAATTCTTGCTCCAACCCTAACCCCAGCACACCCCTAACCCTAATCCCAACTCTAACCCTAATCCCAACCCTAATCCCTAATCCTAATTCTAACCCTAATTCTAGTTCGCCCTAACCCTAATTCTAACCCTAGCCCTAACCCGAGCCCCAACCCTAGCCCTACCCCTAACCCTAACCCTAGCCCAATGCTAACCCTAGCCCTAACCCTAGCCCAACCCTAACCCTAACCCTAGCCCAACCCTAACCCTAGCCCAACCCTAACCCTAACCCTAGCCCAACCCTAACCCTAACCCTAGCCCTAACCCTAGCCCAACCCTAACCCTAGCCCAACCCTAACCCCAGCCCTAGCCCTAGCCCTAACCCTAACCCTAATGGAAAACTGAAAAAAAAATATTTTCTTTATTTCATTATGTTTGCCTATATAAGAGGGTGACAAATGGGGGGGTTATGTATTGTTTTTTTTATTTTGATCACTATGATCGTTTATCATAGTGATTAAAATAATGAATGGAATCTGCCAGCCGGAGCTGGCAGATTCCCGGCGGGTGCACTGCATATGCGCCCGCCATTTTCAAGATGGCGGCGCCCATCGGAGGACGCTGGCAGGACGCGGGACCACCGGGAGGGAAGTGAGGACCACGGAGAGGTACCGGGGGGGATCGGGGACCCTATTTCTCTCTCCTCTGATGTGCGATCACATCAGAGGAAAGAGAAATTTAATGCCTAATCGCGGTTTCTTTTTTTTTTTGCGGTCGCCGTTATAGGGTTAATAACGGCGATTGCAAAAGTGGGGTCGGTAAAAACAGACCGATTCATGTTCTCTGGGGTCTCGGCTAACCCTGGCAGCCGAGACCCTGGAGAAAATCCGACACTGGGGGGCGCTATGTACTTTCTCCATAGCGCCGTGAATTAACAGCGCTGTGGTTTTAGTACACTCAATTACCGCCGTTAAAAGGCGTATCGGCGGTCGTTAAGGGGTTAAACTAACTTTTGATGATGTTTCCAGGTGTTTCCATTATTTTGTCAAACCCCTGTAAGTCCCAAAAGCACAGTGGCAAAACTAAAAAAAAGTAATGTCCTAAACATATAGTGCTCCAATCTAATGGGTCACCTTCTCAGTCTGAAATCCACCAGGAATTCCGGAGCCATTTGTGGAGATTAGTTTCAGATGCAACCACAATGAAACAAAGGAATTTTCAGCCTTTTGGCTTGAGAGAGGTCAATAATATTCTCTGCAGCTTTAAAATCATTGAAAGTTTGTGTCATGAACACAGAGGAACTGAGAGAAATTGACATACTGTAGGTACAAGCAGATTGTCTTCAGAGGAGGCTAGAGTTAACCCTGTGACACTTTGCTGAAATGAGGGTCTTTGCCCCTTCATGCTTTTCGATAGGGGTAGAATAAACCTGGTGACAAATTCTCTTTAAAATTGAAATCCTCTTGGGTAGAAAGAAAATTAGTTCATCAGGGGCAGGCGGAAAATTCAGGATTGATCTTAATGGATAAGCAGTAGAAGATTGCCAAGAGAGCATATTTCCAGTCCAATTCTGCAGACAGGGTATGGAACTGCATAGCACAGATTTAAATTAAGGTCCGATTCATGAATGCTTTTTCGCCAGCGTTCTGGTGTAAAAAGCTTTGAAACGTTTCTAAATTTTGTGTTAACTTGACGCTGTGTTAACATTTTGTCACTTTTGCTCTTCTGACACCATTTTCGCCCAGCTCTGCCAAAGTGGTTTCATAACTGACCTAAAGACCCTGTGAGTGACAGCTCAGCTGCCATATAGACTCAGGAGTGTGCTGGACTGTCGGTTTTGTGAGTGACAGTCCAGTCATCCAATCTGATCATAGAGTGTGCTGGGCTGTCAGCATTTTGATTGATAGCCCTGCTGCTCAACCTATTATAGTCTGCGGGTGTTTCCCCAGATGCCTCCTGTCCTCAAATGATTTGCTAGGTATTTAGCTGGCTTGCTGTGAGCAGCAGACTGTCAGTTGTACCTTTGCTTTAGTTAGGTTTGTGTCCTTGCTCTGTGTCTGATTCTGGTTTTGTTTATGACCTAGGATCTGTTGTAACAAGTCACGTGCATTATCCCTTCTGCTTTTGACGCTCTCTGCCATCTGGTTCCTAAACATGCATTTGACTTACCCTTCTGCACTATAACCCTCCTGGTATCTGAGTTAGCATATAAAAAGACCTAAAACAATATTTGCTAGATATGCATTAAAATTATGCAAAAATTCAATGTACATACTGAAAAATATTCAGAATTGAGAGTCCTCAGTGGTTGATACCTTTTAATGGCTAACTGAAAAGATGGTAACACATTGAAAGCTTTCGAGACTACTCAGGTCTCTTCTTCAGGCTACATCTTTTCAGTTAGCCATTAAAAGGTATCAACCACTGAGGACTCTCAATTCTGAATATTTTTCTATCTACTGGCTAACACAGTACAAAGATATACATCTTTCCTGTATCAAAATGTACATACTGTACATGCATACAAGAGACAAAATACAATCTAATATATAAAGCTCAATGTGAGTGTGTATGTATGTATGTATGTGTGTATGTATGTATGTGTGTGTGTATGTCCGGGATTGGTATCTGCACCGTCGCAGCTACAGCCACAAAATTCCATACCCACTGTTAATATCACTCCTAATTCTGCCAATGACATGGCAGCACTAATTATTGATAGAAGGAGGTCTTCCTCCTTCCCCCCTACCTTTTTTTGACCCCCCCGCTTACCCCTGCAAAATTAGACACTACTGAGGTCTTTAATCTTGATCCTCCGGTCACCACTGATCTCATTGTTCTTAATATTGACAACCCTACTACCTCCTGTATAGACAAACTCCCTGCTGTTTCTACTGAAAAGAGGTTGATCATTAATGACCAGGTCATCATTGACAACTCAGCTGCTGGTTCATCAGCAGCAGTGTCCTTTTTACCAGCTGCATGCAATCCCATTCCCCAAGCAAAAAGAGATATCCCTTCTTTTTTTCAGAAGGTCACACTAAAAAGAAAAAATCCTATAGAGGAGCCAGAGGCAAAGGAGCAAAGAAAAAAAGGGAAAAGCGACAACCCATAAAATCAAATGTTTTTAATTTATCATCTCACCCCCTGTCCCCGGATGAGGAAGGGTTATTAAGCAAGGGACTCTCCTTCTGCCCCACAAATAAAAGCAGTGGTTTTGAATTATTTCTTGATGCCCAAAAATTCATTAGGAAACTTACCCTACTGAGACATTTTGAACTCAAAAAAGTTCATTCTAACCCTGACACTTCTAACACCACAGTGGTCTCTTCCTTCCACCTTGATGTCAGAGGGAAATCCTCATTCTACCCACTAGAAAGTAGAGGACATCATGTAGAAACATTCTCTGACCTTCTATTGGATCGTCTTAATACACTACCTACACAAAATATACCAGTAAAATGGAATTTGTCCTCAATAGAATGTGTGGCATTGGAAAGATTGGAGAAAAACACGAATTTAGTTATCAAATCTGCAGATAAAGGTGGAGGGATAGTGATTCAAGATAAAACTGATTATGTGAATGAGGCTTTCAGAATTTTATCTGACAAAAAATTGTATCTGCCCATCCCCCAGAACCCCATCCCCCAAGCTACTGTTTTTTACAATGATTTTATCAAAAAGGCGCATGATTCTGGGGTTCTTAATGACCATGAAAGGAAGTTTTTAACAGTTAAGAACCCCTCTACTCCCTTCCTGTACCATTATCCAAAATACACAAGAGTACCATTAATCCACCAGGAAGACCTATTATTTCTGGTATTGACTCTCTCACCAGCAATTTATCATTTTATATAGATAGAATCATGCAGCCTCATGTCCTACAGCTCCCCAGTTTTTTAAAGGATTCTACACAATTGATCAACCTAACTAACAATATACCTTGGAAAGATTCTTATGTTTTTATTTCATTTGATGTATCTGCTTTGTATTCCAATATTGATCACCAACTGGGTTTGAGCTGTTTTAAAAAATTTCTACTTACTGACAGTCGATTGTCTGACCCTCAAAAGGATTTTATTTTTAATGGGATGGATTTTATTTTACATAATAACTTTTTTACTTTTCTGGGGGATTTTTATCATCAGATCAGAGGCACCGCTATGGGATCACGGGTCGCGCCAACTTATGCTAATCTTTTTATGGGGGTCTTTGAGAATACTTTTATTACCATTGATTCATTTCTAGAGGACGTGGTTTTATATAAAAGATACATTGATGATTTATTCTTAATCTTTGACACCAGTTTTATTCCAGTTGATGTCTTTACTTCTTCCATACAGAACAACATATGGGGTTTGGAGTTCACCCCCCACATTAGTAATACCCAGATGGACTTCCTTGATATCACTTTTTATATAAAAAACTCCAAAATCTATACCAAAACCTTTTTTAAGAAGGTAGACTCCAATAGTTATGTCCATTTTAAGAGCAGCCACTATTCTAAATGGCTTTTTAACATTCCTCATAATCAATTTCAGAGAATCCGAAAGAATTGTACAGAAGATGAGGATTTTAATAATCAGGCTGAGGTCCTCAAGGGAAGATTCCTGGCTCAAAAATACCCTTCCCAATTGATTCATTCTACTTTTAATAATGTTTCAAAAAATTTTAACCAGCAAATTCTATTAAGTGGGAGATCTAAAGAAAAAGATACACATGCTAACTATCAGGCCAATTTTATTACTACCTACAACTCCCAACATAAGGAGATTAAAAATATACTAGGGGACCTATGGTACATTATCCAAAAAGATCCTGTACTTAATAAAGTTTTGCCTGACAAACCTACTGTTACATTTAGGAAGGCCAGATCACTAAAAAATCATCTGGCCCCTAGCAGATTGAGCCAATGTACTCCCGACAATCATACCGGCTTGACACCAGGCATTTTTAGATGCCAGAGACCCAGGTGTAGCTTTTGCAGCAATATTGCCCATAATACCTTCATCTTTTCACATCCATTCACCTCAGAAAAATTCACCATCACTAATCACCTGTCCTGTGTGTCTGCCTTTGTTATCTATGTTATCCTGTGTCCTTGTCCTAAATTATATGTTGGGAGAACCACACAACCCCTTCACTGTAGAATGAATTCTCATAGACACAACACTAAAACTGGGTATCAACAACATGGTCTGTCACGACACTTTGATTCATTTCACCAAAGAGATCTCTCTAAAGCCATCATTTTTCCTATAGAACACATCCCTGAACACGTTTCCAATAGAACCCAAGCATTAAACAGAAAAGAGGTCTATTGGATCTATAAATTGAAGACAATTGGCCCCTATGGCCTCAATATAATCAATGATGCTTTTATTTGATTTTATCCTTATTGTGATTTTCATACACTTTTATTACATTTTACCCAATTTTATGTTTTTTTTTTTGTTTTTTTTTCTCTGATGTCCGATTTTGATTTTCTCTCTACAAAATAAAATGAAAAGACAATTTCTTTACAAAAAACATCATTTAAGTCTAATGGTATAATGTACTAATACATACAAAAAACATCATTACAGTCTTATAGTCGAGTGGACTAATACCTTGTAATTGCACCTTATAGCCTGCTATGAGCCAGGTCCTAATACCATTTGAAGTTGTTTTTTTTTTTTGTTTTTTTTGAATTTTGATTCCTATAAAATAAATTGACAAACAATTCCTTTTATGTTCTTCAAACCACTTCTGTTTATTCTAATGGTTCAGTGGATTAATACCTCGTACTTTACAACCTGCACTTGCACTTTATTAGTCAGGTTCTAATACCACTTCAAGTTATTTTGCTGAATTTTGATTTCTATAAAACAAATAATTTCTTAAATTCTTTCTTAAACCACTCCAGCTAAATCCAATGGTTTAGTGGACTAATACCTGGTACTTGCACTTTACAGCATACATCTGCACTTCATGAGCCAGGTTCTAATACTCCTTGAGGTCTCACCCCTCCCCACCTTTTTTTCCATTACCTTAGCCACTTTTTACCCCGTGATCCATAGCACTCTGTTTTATTTTTATTTTTGCATAATTTTATATATTTTTTCTCATTTTAATACACTTTTATTGTGGTGTTTTTATGTTAATAAAATTTCATTGTTTTTGAGTTTTTTTTTTTTTTTTTCTTTGACCTTTGCTGATGTCATTTAACCCTGTATTGGCGCCATTTTTTCTCTATAAGAATGTTTCACCATCTTTCAATGTAATCTGCCCTGATGAAGTGAGCCAGTAGGCTCAGGAAACGCGTTGGCTGAATAAAGAACCTTGTACTCCACCAGAAGCAAGCGCAGTCCTTATTGCACTTTCACGCCGCTTTGGCTAACACAGTACAAAGATATACATCTTTCCTGTATCAAAATGTACATACTGTACATGCATACAAGAGACAAAATACAATCTAATATATAAAGCTCAATGTGAGTGTGTATGTATGTATGTGTGTGTGTATGTATGTGTGTGTGTATGTCCGGGATTGGTATCTGCACCGTCGCAGCTACAGCCACAAAATTTGGCACAGTCACACATCTGGACCCCGAGAGCGTCCTAGGCTATGTTGTGAGGCAAAATTTTAACCCCGCACGTTCCAATTCACCAAACAATTTTGCCCCTATCTACATAATGGGGAAAAAGCGTGTGTTTATGAAGCCCCGCCCCTCATTATGATGTCTTAATGGTTGCCATGGTGACGGTGATGTCATCATAGGTTGACTATGGGATGGAGGATGTGTGATGGGTATATGGGCACTGGACTATGGGATGGAGGATATGTATGACGGGTATATGGGCACGGGACTATGGGATGGCGGATATGTATGATGGGTATATGGGCATGGGACTATGGGATGGAGGATGTATGATGGGTATATGGACACTCGACTATGGGATGGAGGATATGTATGATAGGTATATCGGCACGGGCCTATGGGATCGTAGATATGTATGATGGGTATATGGGCACGGGACTATGGGATGGAGGATAATTATAATTTGTTATAACTAACCACAGTTAGTTACTATGCCCGGGCAGCACCGGGCTCTTCAGCTAGTATATATATATATATATATATATATATATATTGTAAAATAATGCATATCCTGTAAAATACTCAGGACTAGTTACCAGATAAAAATATAGTGGTTTATTTGGTTTCTTCCATCAAAGAAAGGTTATTACAGAAAAACAGGTGAATAAAAATAGGTGAAAGAGAAATTGTCCATTAGATCATGTTCTGAGATCCCACATGGCAAAAGCAACATGTATTCTTCTTCTCTCCGAGATCCTGAATAGCAAATGGCTGCTGTGTCTCAGTTCGGCTTCTCACATCGCCGTCAAGTAATATACCAGCTGTTATGTCATGTCATCTTGCGTCTGTCTCTCATGATGGTGAGGGAAGAAGAGGAGCGACCTCTACAGTTAGCCATGAATTATATATGTCTCCTAAAGCACGTGGTCTCTACATATATGGAGCTGTCTTTCTACCATGAGCCAAGCTTAAAAATAGCCTATGTCATGTAAGCTAAAGCATTCTACAGAACTGGGTCTTATAAGAAATTAACGGATTATTAATATTTAACAATTCCCCCTTTTGAGGGAGACAGACATTAATTGGAACCCTCAAATATAACAAGATCTTCTTTCTTCTTTTCTTCTTCTTTGACAAAATAATTTAATATCAATAATAATAATAATAATAATAATATCAGATTACCGTTATAAGTACTCAATGACATAATTGATGTGAATTCATGTTATGGTAAGCCGTGAACAATATTCATATAAAATATGTATAATTATACTTCCCTAAGTCTAAATTGAAGCATCTCAGGTCCAGTCATCATCATCTGGTGTCATCTGGTCTTCATTTTGATGTCTTCTGTCTTCTTCTTGGTTCTTTTAAAAATACAGTTTTCTTATAGCATATAGATGTTGTAGGAATTGTGTGGTGTATCAAATCAAAGTCCATAAATTCAAATGTTGATAAGAAACAAAGTCTATAGATGAAATGCAGCTTTAATATCTGTGCAGTGTCATCTTTAAAAACCTGGGCTTATATTGGCTCGCCTTGGATATTCTGGAATCCTCCATCGGTACTGGTCTTTGAACAGGTGTGACGTCTTTGGTCAGCAAAGCAAGGGTTAAAATGACTCTTCCTTGCTAAACATAGCACCATAACCAGTCCTTGTCCTAATGCACAGGACATATGTCAGGGTTGTAGCCTCCCGACAATTACCTTATTGTTCACCAGCCTTACATCAAAGCTTTACAGGTGATTGAAAACCTCTGGAACTTGATAAGAACGTGATAACACAGTTCATCTCAGCATCATAGGATCATCGTCCTCTGGTTGTCAGGTTAGACACTTTAATTGTGACTGTCGGTGGTGGATACTGCACTTGTGACTGTCAGTGGTGGATACTGCATTTGTAATTAACACAGTCTATTACTCAGTAATCACAGCTTTGTTACCTTCTGGGATTTCTGGATCGCGGCATTCTTCTTCTTGCAACTGATAAAAATCAATGAAGTTTAGAAATGTGAAAAGTCTTTATTAACATAATTTCAGTATCTTGCTTGAAGTCTTCATTCCCTATTCTATACCAAATCTGGTAATTTCCCTATCCCATAATATCACAGCGTACCATAGCAATCAGTAATATCCATATAATTATTATCAGAATTTGTACTGTATATGGATTTCAATATTTGAAATAATAAACCAATAATAAGTGATAATACATTATTATCCATTTTTTTCATGTGATAGAACATTTTTATGTCATAGGTGTAATTACCTTTTTCAACCCATAGGTGTCACTGTGTTTTATGTAACCAGTGTTTTCATCTTTATTAATAAGGAATATATTTATTATACTAATAATATGTAGGAATGTATAGCCATGAACCAAAATAAGAATATATGAGTGAGCGAATGAATGAATAAAAGAATTGTTGCATATAACTCAGAAGTGAAACATTTTCTTAGTAATAGAACCATATAATTGCTATATTTAATGAAGCAATATTCTCAGTAGATATTACTTTACTAAATATTGGTGAAAGAATTAAAAATAATGAAAAATAAGAATAAAAATAAAAATAAGAATAAGGCCTTTATGTTGATGCAGAGTAGTTATGTCTTCAAATTATGCAACTTTGCATGTAATTCCTCTTAGTGTAAAGAAATGACTCTTTATAATACTTGTTATTATACCCAATACTTATACCATTGTACCTTATTAATATTTTTTCCTATTAAAATGTGTGAAGAAGAAGTATTAATCAAATGTGATTATGTAGTCAGGATAAAAAACATATTTCCCCCTTAATACCAAAAAATATTGTTTCATGAAATAATTCATTTATCAAAACCAAAATTAAAAATAATTAATGTATAAATTATGTGAATTTATACTTGCTTATACCATTATTTGTCTGAAGATGTGTAACCATCAAAATTAATTTGAATATCATAAAATTATCCTTTGGAAAAATTAATTTAAATGTAGTTTAAGATTAACACACTTGGACAGAGAAGGAAGGTCCACTATTCCCAGATGCAGCTGGTGAATACCAGACTCTGTGCTGGTGCCTGTTTAAAAGAGCTAAAGCTGATAAGGAAAGAATAGATTTTCTTCCTAAACTATTTTCTATTTTGTTGTGCGATTGCACTTATCCACAATTAACTAAATCAAGAAATAATAATTACTATAGAAATATAGAAATATATGTTTGTATAGATAATATTTCATTATGTATCTTAATATTCTAATAATTTCCTAAAGATAAAAGCTTTGGGGTTTTTTTTTTTTTTTTTTCATGCATTCAGGATCCTGAGGTCTCACAAACATATCACATTACTCGCTCAGCAGCTGCTCATACACTCAGTCACTGTCACTCAGACTGTGTCACATATTAAGTTTAAACCAAATACCTCACATATGAAAGTGTGATGAATACACGTATTTTAACCCAAATTATCCTAATTATCAATGCATTGTAAACTATTTCAATTTAGTCTCTTAATATTTCTTTGAATATTCCCCAAATACACATGACATAAATATATGTATAGCTATACTTGACATTTAGGCCTGGAAAAAAATTCCATTGCTTTGCAAAAGTTGAGACCCCCTTTAAAATTCTTTTCCTAAGGAACAGGGACATAGTATACTGGTATACTTGTATTATTAGAACAAGGTTCAAATTCCCCTGCTGTGGTTGTCATTCAAACCATGCAGTAAAAAAGCACACACCCAGAACATTTTAAAAAGCAATTGGTTATTTCCTTTTAAGGGTTAGATATATAAAATCATGCAATATTGCAACTTCCTGTGTAAATAAAGGCATAAATCCTTGGAAGAGAATTTTTCTCGATTAAGTCCTGCTTTGAAATGAAAATTCTAAGGAAACATAAAAAATAAGGTTAATATCATATTCATATTCTAAATATTATTACTGATGTAGATTTTAATTTTCATTAAAAAATACAGTTCTACTATTTCTACTTCTACAAACACTCTATATATACTGTATGACTATGTATATATCCACAAACCATAAAACTACAGGATTATACTCTATAAAATAATTACATATAACTCACTAATTGTATAACACTGTTACACAATATATATATTACTTTTTCTAACCAATTCCTACACCCATACTTATTTCTCTGCAAAAAATATCCTGAAAGGTTCTTGCCATTTTAAAGCTGATAGATTCTTGGAGCAGAGTATTCAGTTTACAGGCCATGATGTCACTCACCACCTGTTTCTGTCTGTTAAATTCGGCCATCTTTGTTACAGAAAGAAAATCAGAACTCATCATTTTTCTTAATTCAATTTGTGTCTTTTCGGTGTTCTTTTGCATCATTCCATATGGTTTATAACAAACATGTGATTTTCTTTTTCTTTCTTCGTAGATTTGATTTTGGGGAAATCTCATTTTAGAAGGCTTTGCTAATACAGGCTTCTGATAAGATTTTACTCTGCCTGTCTTTACAAAATTAGCACAATTTACTTTCCTCTCACGATTCTCGTGTTTTCTGGCAAAATCAAGGAATTGCGCACATTCAAACAAAGAATCTTTTTGTGACGCAATAACACGAGATGCAGGATTTAGAAACCAAAATTTGCTTACAAAACTCCTTATGAGGGACGGTGTTTTGACATTCTCACTCAGCATTCTATACAAACGTTCATATATGGACATGAACGTAAAAATACATTCCTTCCGACCAATCCTTAATTTTTGAAGAATATCAATATCTGGATGATTTTCATTTGATGAACAAAAAATGAGAATTTTTAATCTGTCCTTATCAGTTAAATTCTCATGTGTCTCACCAGATAACTTTAAAGACAATCTCCTAGCAAAATTTACAGGGATCCACATTTTGAACAACTGATTCTTCTCCTCATTAGATAAATCAAAGTTACCAGAACAACTTTCAAAGATCTCAGAGTTTCTACAAACATCTATTTTGTTGTCATAAGCAGGAATTATTTGGCATATTTTTATCAAATTCTTCCTCACGCTACTTCGGATTTGGGCCTGTGAGTCTTCTATTTTTAGTGGTACGTCTTTCCCTTGTACGTCCTCTACGTCAGTTCTGAAGTCTCCTCCTACTTCTCCATCTTGTTCCACGTCTGCAAGGTCACCTTCAATAGCTGCTACTACTTGTAACTGTTTCTCCACATTACAGTGAATCTCGGGAATATCACTATCCTCTACACAATCATTTTTAGATTTCTCTGACACAGATCTATGAAATATATCTACCATCTGTAGAATATTTTTTAATTTCTCTCTTTCTCTATTGAAAAACTTAGAATCTAACCTCTGATTCTCGAGTTCACACTCGGCATATAAACTTAACCATAAAACTTCTGAATTAGAATTGTCTACAGACTTAAATTTCAATTTACTCTGCTTAGCAAGACAATTAATGACATCCATTTTATCTTACCTTGAAATGTCTCAGCTCCTTTGATGGACAACGCTGGGTTCCTGTCTTCACACGTCTGGCTTAGGTCTGGTACTTTTGGCACTTGTAGTACTTCTCAATCTATCTGGTACTTCTTACTTCTAGGTTCTATGTGATTCTTGTAAGTAGTGGAATTCCCGATAACTTGCACATATGATTTGACGTTAGCAAAGTCCAATCCCCCGTGTGTGCAAGTTGAGGGAAATCCGCAAAAAAGTACAAAAATTCAGATCTGGCTGGCTCTCCAATGTAAAATAATGCATATCCTGTAAAATACTCAGGACTAGTTACCAGATAAAAATATAGTGGTTTATTTGGTTTCTTCCATCAAAGAAAGGTTATTACAGAAAAACAGGTGAATAAAAATAGGTGAAAGAGAAATTGTCCATTAGATCATGTTCTGAGATCCCACATGGCAAAAGCAACATGTATTCTTCTTCTCTCCGAGATCCTGAATAGCAAATGGCTGCTGTGTCTCAGTTCGGCTTCTCACATCGCCGTCAAGTAATATACCAGCTGTTATGTCATGTCATCTTGCGTCTGTCTCTCATGATGGTGAGGGAAGAAGAGGAGCGACCTCTACAGTTAGCCATGAATTATATATGTCTCCTAAAGCACGTGGTCTCTACATATATGGAGCTGTCTTTCTACCATGAGCCAAGCTTAAAAATAGCCTATGTCATGTAAGCTAAAGCATTCTACAGAACTGGGTCTTATAAGAAATTAACGGATTATTAATATTTAACATATATACAGTGTATATATCTAATATATAAAGCTGTGTATGTATGTATGTATGTATGTGTTGTGGGGAATAGATAGCTCAGCTGGTGATCTTTGCTTTGGCACAAGCGTGTGGCTATGAAGTCACTTCAGCAGACTAGCAATATGGACACGGCATCTTTATTGTGCACACTTGTTATCCAATGTTACACATGCCAAACATGAAATAAAACGTCTAAGGCCGTCTGGCCACTAACTAACAATAGCAGGCTAACTACAAAATAAACCTATATAACAGCAAACAAGTCCATGTTATCTTACTGTGTCAGCTCCCAGCTCAGCAGATGATAGACTGAGAGATCCCAGCTCCTCCTGATTATATCAGCTGGACCAGTCAGGAAACCAAAACCTGTATTGAATTAGTGGAGGGGGAACTACCAGTCCTTTCCATGCTGATCACTAAGGAAACCAGGACTGGATTACAGTGAAATAAACTGGCTTCATCATCAGTACAGGGAGACATATGAAATGAAACGGGGAGAAACATACCTGTTTTCTAGTACCTCTCCCCTTGGCACCTCACACACCCCCCTCCTCTGTTCGAGCCCGTGGGGTCGGACACGACGAGTCACCAAGCAGTGCGTTCTAGACAACGCATCTGCATTTCTGTGCGCTGTGCCCGCCCTGTGCTCAACGGAAAATTTAAACCCTTGTAATGCTAAGAACCAGCGTGTCACCCGTGCATTGCCTTCTTTTGCCCGGGACATCCACGTTAGGGGCGAATGGTCTGTCACTAGCCTAAACTGGCGACCTAGTAAATAATAGCGCAAGGTGCACAGGGCCCATTTCACAGCCAGGGCTTCCCGCTCAACTACACTGTAGTTCTTTTCTGCTCTCGTAAGCTTTCTGCTTAGATAGGCCACTGGGTGTTCCTCGCCATTTACTTCTTGAGACAAAACCGCGCCGAGGCCCACCCCAGAGGCGTCTGTTTGGACAATAAACTCCTGTTTAAAGTCTGGTGCAACCAACACTGGTTGGTCACAGAGGACTGTTTTCAATCGCTGAAAGGCCTCCTCTGCTTCTGCGTTCCACTTTATTGTGACAGATTTCGACCCCTTAGTAAGATCTGTGAGAGGAGCTGCGATGGTCGCAAAATGTTTGATGAACCGCCTATAATAACCAACGATCCCTAAAAAAGCTCCAACCTGTTTTTTGGTTACCGGTCGTGGCCAATTTTGAATAGCATCCACTTTATTGGCTTGAGGCTTCACGACGCCTCTCCCTATGCTATATCCCAGATAGCGAGCCTCTTCCAATCCCAACGTACATTTCTTGGGATTGGCAGTCATCCCAGCTGTTTTTAAGGAGTCTAAGACGGCTTGTACTTTTGACAAATGTGTGTCCCAGTCATTGCTAAAGATAATAATGTCGTCCAAGTATGCAGATGCATACTGGCCATGGGGTTTTAGGACAATATCCATTAGACGTTGGAAGGTGGCTGCGGCACCATGCAACCCAAATGGCATATCTCGGTACTGGAATAATCCCTGGGGCGTAACAAAGGCAGTTTTCTCTTTGGCTGATTCCGTGAGGGGAATCTGCCAATAACCTTTTGTTAAGTCAATAGTAGATATGTACCTAGCCGAACCCAGTCTCTCTATCAGTTCATCGACTCTTGGCATCGGGTAGGCATCGAATTTCGATACTTCGTTTACTTTCCGAAAATCGTTACAAAATCGGATAGTCCCATCGGGTTTGGGCACCAGTACGATAGGGCTAGCCCAATCACTCCGGGACTCCTCAATGACCCCGAGCTCTAACATCTTCTTCACTTCCTGGGCAATGGCTTGTCTCCGAGCCTCCGGAATTCGATATGGTTTAAGCCGTACCCGCGCCTGTGGATCAGTAATAATGTCATGTTTAATTAGGTGAGTCCGGCCAGGAAGTTCCGAGAAAATATCTGCGTTCCTCTGTATGAACTCCCTGGTCTCTCGTTTTTGCCTTTCGGATAGCGTGTCTGCAATACCCACTTCTGGCGGAGCTACCTGGGGGTCCTTTACCTTAGAAGGTGGTGCCCCTCGAGGCCCATCCTCAAGGGCAGCTCCTGCCACAAGACTCTCCCAGTCCCGCCAGGCCTTAAGCAAGTTTATGTGGTATATTTGTTCGGGCTTTCTCTTGTCTGGTTGGTGTATCTTATAATTTACTTCACCTACTCGTTCCAGCACTTCGTATGGTCCCTGCCATTTCGCAAGAAATTTATTCTCTATGGTAGGCACCAATACCAACACCCTGTTTCTGGGTTGAAAGACTCGTGTTTTTGCCGCTCGGTTGTATACCGTGCTTTGGGCATGTTGTGCGCGCTCTAAACACTCTTTAACTATTGGCATAACTGCTGCAATTCGGTCCTGCATAAGTGTTATGTGTTCAATTACACTGCGATAAGGAGTTACCTCTTGTTCCCAAGTCTCTTTGGCAATATCTAACAGGCCTCTAGGACACCGCCCATAAACCAACTCAAAAGGTGAAAAGCCTGTGGAGGATTGGGGTACCTCACGTATAGCGAACAGGAGGTATGGTAGTAGGGCATCCCAATCTCTCCCGTCCTTATCCACCACCCTTTTCAACATTCCCTTTAGGGTTTTGTTAAAGCGCTCCACCAAACCATCAGTCTGAGGGTGATATACTGAGGTACGCAAATGGGAGATTTTTAGCAGTTTACATAAATCCTTAAGTATACGAGACATAAAGGGGGTCCCTTGATCCGTAAGTATCTCTTTCGGAATGCCAGTGCGGGAAAACATATTAACCAGCTCCTTTGAAATTGATTTCGCATTGGCATTCCGCAAGGGCACTGCTTCGGGATAACGCGTGGCGTAATCCAATACTACCAAAATGTACTGATGACCCCTGGCAGATTTAACTAATGGACCGACTATATCCATTGCTATCCTCTCGAAGGGCACCTCTATTATTGGTAAGGGCACTAAGGGGCTTCTAAAATGTGACATAGGTGCGGTCAATTGACACGTAGGACATGACCGACAGTACTGGGTCACGTCTCCCACTAGACCCGGCCAAAAGAAACGTTGCAGAATACGGTGTTTTGTCTTTTCTACCGCCAGGTGTCCTCCCAAGGGATGTTTATGTGCCAACTCCAAAACTACCTGGCGAAAGGACTTAGGTACCACTAGTTGTTCTACCACCACCCCTCGCACCTTGTCTATGTGATACAACATATCCTGCTGCACCGCCACGTGTGGGAACTCGTTTTGAGCCCCTGGGTACAATGGTCTTCCCTCGGAGACCTTTATGTTTTCCCACGCCCTTGCTAGAGTGGGATCCTGGTGCTGAGCGGTCCCGAACTTACCACGGGCCACCTCAAGGTCAGGCATTTCTAAAACATCCTCTAGCTGGTCTGCCTCGCCTGCATACACAGCCAGAGGAGAGTCCACAGATTCTAGTACTTCCTCTGAGATGAGTTCTCCGTCGTCTTGCTGCAATGGTTCAGGGGCTAGCTCCGGAGCACCGTCTTCAACTAGAGGGTTCATGCCACTTTTGAAGTTCCACAAGTCCCAAAATAAGGGAAAGTCTCTCCCCAGGATTACACTGTGTCCCATAGACTTTATGACTGCCGCCTGATGTCTTTTCGTCCCTACTGGCGTGGCAAGAGTAACCCAGGCAGTGGGGTAGTTCTTAGTATCCCCATGGATGCAACTAATGCCCACGGTTAAGTTCGTTAGGGCGCTAGAGTCCACCAAACTGGCATGTACCAAAGTTACTTGACTGCCGGAATCCAAGACGGCATTCACACTATAACCGTCAACCTCGACATGGCACACGTGTTGTTCATTTCCCGTGAGGGTCTCCGCCACACAGACTGACTGCACATATAATGAAAGACGCCTCATAGCATTACAGTCCATTGGCTCTGTAGTCATTGGGCAGTTAGCTGCTACATGGCCAAGCCCGCGACATCGCCAACATTGTATAGGCCCTTGTCTCCTCGATGGAGATCCCAGACGAGGTCTGCTGGCTTGATGTGAGCCCGTACCACCTCCATAGTCCTTTGTAGGTCTGCTACCCTTCATCGTGACGTTCTCTTCTTTTGAAGATGGAGTAGGTTTCGCAGGACTCTCCAGCGATTTCTTGGGGGGCCAGTGGGGTGCTAACGTCCCTTGGAGTAGGCTTTCAGAAGCATTGTAGCGTTCGACCATATTCACCAACTGGTCAGCGGTAGTTGGGTCACCCTGTCCAACCCACCTCTGGATCTTAGCGGGTAAGGACCGCAGGTACTTGTCTAGAACAACACGCTCCACCATCTGTGCGGACGTTAAAGCCTCCGGTTGCAGCCATTTTTTTACTAGATGGATGAGATCATGCATTTGTGAGCGGGCTGGCTGATGCTCCACAAAATTCCATAAATGCACCCTCTGTGCACGTACATACGTGTTTACTCCCAGCCTTGCCAGGATTTCGCCTTTGAGTTTGATATAGTCCATAGCATCCGCTCCACTCAGATCGTAATAGGCTTTTTGTGGATCTCCGCTCAGAAATGGAGCAACTACCTCAGCCCATCTGTCCAGTGGTAAGTGCTCACGTTCTGCAATACGTTCAAACACGGTGAGGTATGCTTCCACATCGTCGTCTGCGGTCATTTTAAGCAAAGTCTTCTGTACGGCTTTCTGCGCACTAGCAGCGCTTTGTGCACGGTCTCCCTCATCTCGGGGTTGCCGAACCAAGGCCTGTTTTATTGCTTCCAACTGCTCTTGCTGCATCTGGTGTTGCTGCTCCAGAGCCTTCTGGAAGCAAGTATTAGTCTGCTGTTGCTGCACATTTGCTTGCAATAACTGCTTCACTAGTTCCTCCATATTACTGGACTCTGGGCTCTTCAAAAGCGCAGAAGCTTTCAGCCAGGACATACACAGCGTTTTCTCTGCAGTCACAGTCCAGCAGCCACAAGTGCCCGCATTCGAAACACCATTTGTGGGGAATAGATAGCTCAGCTGGGGATCTTTGCTTTGGCACAAGCGTGTGGCTATGAAGTCACTTCAGCAGACTAGCAATATGGACACGGCATCTTTATTGTGCACACTTGTTATCCAATGTTACACTTGCCAAACATGAAATAAAACGTCTAAGGCCGTCTGGCCACTAACTAACAATAGCAGGCTAACTACAAAATAAACCTATATAACAGCAAACAAGTCCATGTTATCTTACTGTGTCAGCTCCCAGCTCAGCAGACGAGATAGACTGAGAGATCCCAGCTCCTCCTGATTATATCAGCTGGACCAGTCAGGAAACCAAAACCTGTATTGAATTAGTGGAGGGGGAACTACCAGTCCTTTCCATGCTGATCACTAAGGAAACCAGGACTGGATTACAGTGAAATAAACTGGCTTCATCATCAGTACAGGGAGACATATGAAATGAAACGGGGAGAAACATACCTGTTTTCTAGTACCTCTCCCCTTGGCACCTCACAGTGTGTATGTATGTGTGTGTATGTCCGGGATAGGCATCCGCACCGTCGCAGCTACAGCCACAAAACTTGGCACAGTCACACGTCTGGACCCCCAGAGTGTCCTAAGCTATGTTGTGAGGCAAAATTTTAACCCCGCGCGTTCCAATTCATCAAACAATTTTGCCCCTATCTACATACTGGGGAAAAAGTGTGTGCGCGTCAAGCCCCGCCCCTCATTATGATGTCATAATGCCCCTATTTGCATACTGGGGAAACAGTATGTATGACGGGTGTATGGGCACAGGACTATGGGATGGCGGATATGTATGATGGGTATATGGGCAAGGGACTATGAGATGAAGGATGTGTGAGGGGTATATGGGCACTCGACTATGGGATGGCGAAAATGTATGATGGGTATATGGGCACCGGACTATGGGATGGAGGATATATATGATGAGTATAGGGGCATGGGACTATGAGATGAAGGATGTGTGATGGGTATATGGGCACGGGCCTATGGGATGGTGGATATGTATGATGGGTATATGGTGACATATCCGCCATCCCATAGTCCCGTGCCCATATACCCGTCATACATATCCTCCATCCCATAGTCCAGTGCCCATATACCCATCACACATCCTCCATCCCATAGTCCCATGCCCATATACCTGTCATACATATCCTCCATCCCATAGTCCAGTGCCCATATACCCATCACACATCCCCCATCCCATAGTCAACCATTATGACATCATAATGAGCGGCGGCAGGGCTTGCAACCTATGATGACATCAGTGTCGCCATGGCAACCATTGTGACATCATAATGAGGGGCGGGGCTTGACGCGCACACACTTTTTCCCCAGTATGTAGAAAGGGGCAAAATTGTTTGATGAATTGGAATGCGCGGGGTTAAAATTTCACCTCACAACATAGCTTAGGACACTCTCGGGGTCCAGACGTGTGACTGTGCCAAATTTTGTGGCTGTAGCTGCGACGGTGTGGATGCCTATCCCGGACATACACACATACATACACACATACATACGCACACTGGAGCTTTATATATTAGATAACCGGGGGAGCGTCACTCTGGCTGAAGCCTTTATAGACTGCGCAAGTGCAGTCTGGACCCAGAGTGACGCATCCCCCTGAGTGATGCATCCCCTCAGGAGATCGTGGTATGCATAAGCACTGAACGCATACCGCCATCTCTGAAACACCTTACCGAACCCGGTGTTGCTGTTGCCGGCGGGGTCTTGCATCTTCAAGTGTCTGCAGTGGGTGTGTTATAGCGCCGGAATTGTTGCCTGCGCAGTCCACGCTTACCGCCACCATTTTGTTGAACACAAACTGCAGTGCGTCTTCAAGAACATGGCGGCGGAAAACGAGGACTGTGCAGGCGCTGAGTCCGGCACCACAACGCGCCCACTCCAGACATGAATCCATGCCTGTGCAGTCGGTGCTTACCGCCGCCATTTTCTTGAAGTCACACTGCAGTGTGTTTTCAAGAACATGGTGGTGGAAATCGAGGACTGCGCAGGCGCCGAGTCCGGCACCACAACACTCCCAGAACAGGACAGCGCTGGACACAGGGAAGAAAGGTGAGTATAAATGTTTTTTTCAATGTGTGCAGTTTAATAGGGTTGAGGGGGACCATTCATATCAGGATTGGGGGGTGAGGGGACCATGCATACCACGAAAGGGGGGTGAGGGGACCATGCATACCAGGATAGGGGGGTGAGAGGGCCATGCATACCAGGATAGGGGGGTGATGGGACCATGCATACCAGGATTGGGGGGGTGAGAGGACCATGCATACCAGGAAAGGGGGGTGAGGGGACCATGCATACCAGGAAAGGGGGGTGAGGGGATCATGCATACCAGGATAGGGGAGTGAGAGGGCCATGCATACCAGGATAGGGGGGTGAGAGGACCATGCATACCAGGATAGGGGGGTGAGGGGACCATGCATACCAGGATAGGGGGGTGAGGGCACCATGCATACCAGGATAGGGGGGTGAGTGGACCATGCATACCAGGATAGGGGGGTGAGGGGACCATGCATACCAGGATAGGTGAGTGAGGGGACCATGCATACCAGGATTGAGGGGTGAGAGGACCATGCATACCAGGATTGGGGAGTGAGGGCACCATGCATATCACAATAGGTATGAGGGGGTACCATGCATACCACGATATGGATAAGGGGGTACCATGCATACCAGGATTGGGGGGTGAGGGTAACTTACATACCAGGAAAGGGATGAGGGGTGCAGCAAATACCAAGATGGGAGAGCATATACCAATAAAAATGCCAGCCACCCGAGTGTAGAACGGGTTCATAGCTAATATATTTATATTTGTATCATATTTTTTCTCTTGTACAATGGGTACGGAAAGGATTCAGACCCCTTTAAATTTTTCGCTTTTTGTTTCATTGCAGCCATTTGGTAAATTCAAAAAAGATCTTTCTTTTCTTATTAATTTACACTCTGCCCCCCATCTTGACTGTAAAAAACACATAAATGTAGAAATTTTTGCAAATTTATTAAAAAACAAAAACTGAAATATCACATGGTCATAAGTAGAGTTGAGCGAAACGGGTCGGTCAAATTCAAAAGTCGCCGACTTTCGCTAAAGTCGGGTTTCGCTGATCGAAACCGGACCATAGCGTGAGATCGGCCATGTGGTCGCCGACCCGAGCGCCAAAGTCGCGTTTCCCATAATGCTTCCAGCGCCTTTTCTCAGCCAATGATCAAGGACGCACACTGTTGGGCAATGCGATGACATGGGCAGCGGCCACCACCATCTTAGAGAAGGGCATTCAAGTGATTGGCTTGCTTTGTGTGGCGCCACAGTGGCTATAAAAGCACTGACCGCCGAACGCCATTTTACTTCTGCCGATCTTAGCATAGGAAGAGGTTGCTGCCGCTCATTCTCATTAGGGAGAGTGTTAGGCAGGAAAGAAAAAAAAAAATCTGTGCTTCTGCTGATAGCGATTTTCACTGTACAGTTAGTGTGCAGTGACAGGGGAGGATTTTTTTGTGTGCAGCAGCGCTGGTGGTTATTAGGCTGCCTTATTAAGCTACCTGATAGCTGCATTGCTGTGTGCACACTGCTTTGCAGACTGCTTTTTTCAAAGCAAAAATACTTTTATTTTTTTTTTCTGCACAGTTACCGAGCATTCATTTTTTCACACACCGTGTACGCTCCTCACACACTAAAGTGTACCGGCTGGTATCACGGACAAATACATGCTATCTGTGTGTGATTCTGGAAAAAAATAGACGGAGATTTACATTTTTCCATACATACACCGTATAGAGCTGTCCGCTTCTCAAACAGTATCATATATCTGCTGTTTGGATTACGGTCAAATCTATACAGAGACAGCGTGTGTGTGAGTCCGTAAATATATATACAACCTTTCCATTTTTCCATACACCATATAGAGCTGTCCGCTTCTCAAACAGTATCGTATATCTGCTGTTGACTCCGGAAAAAAATAGACGGAGATTTAAAATTTTCCATACATACACCGTATGGAGCTGTCCGCTTCTCAAAGAGTATCGTATATCTGCTGTTTGGATTACGGTCAAATCTATACAGAGACAGCGTGTGTGTGTGAGACTCCGGAAATACATATACGGACATTTCCATTTTTCCATACACCATATAGAGCTGTCCGCTTCTCAAACAGTATCGTATATCTTCCATTTGGATTACAGTCAAATCTATACAAAGACAGCGTGTGTGTGTGACTCCGGAAATAAATAGACGGAGATTTAAAATTTTCCATACATACACCATATAGAGCTGTCCGCTTCTCAAACAGTATCGTATATCTGCTGTTTGGATTACGGTCACATCTATACAGAGACAGCATTTGAGTGTGAGACTCCAGAAATACATATATGGACATTTCCATTTTTCCATACACCATATAGAGCTGGCCGCTTCTCAAACAGTATCGTATATCTGCTGTTCGGATTACGGTAAAATCTATACAGAGACAGCATGTGTGTGTGAGTCCGTAAATACATATACGGACATTTCCATTTTTCCATACATACACCGTATAGAGCTGTCCGCTTCTGATACAGTACCGTATATCTGCTGTTTAGATTACGGTAAAATCCATACTGAGACAGCGTCTGTGTGTGACTACGGAAAAAAATAGACGTAGATTTTCATTTTTCCATACATACACCGTATAGAGCTGTCCGCTTCTGATACAGTACCGTATATCTGCTGGTTGGATTACGGTCAAATACATACTGGGAGGGCGTCTGTGTGTGACTCCGGAAACAAATATACGGAGGCTGACATTTTCCCCAAAAATGTATACAGCTGTACACTTCTGATACAGTACCGTATATTGCTGGTTGGATTACGGTCAAATACATACTGGGAGAGCGTCTGTGACTAAGGAAATATATACGGAGATTTAAATTTTTCCCTACACCTTATAGAGCTGTACGCTCCTCATACAGTACCATATGTCTGCGGGTATTTTTGGTACAATTTCCCAAACATGAGGAAGTATGGTGTAAGAGGCCGCGTATGTGGGCGGGGGGGCGCAGCTGGTACTGATGGTGGTGGTGTTGCATCTGCTGGTTATGCCAAAAGCACAATAGCAGCTAAGGCAGGAGGTGTTGAGCCTGCAGCATCGTCTGGCACAAGAAGGCCTGTAAGGTTCCCTTTTCTGGGAGTAGGTAAACCGCTTTTAAAGCCGGAGCATCAGGAACAGGTTTTGGCTTACATTGCCAAAACAGCCTCCAGCTCTATTGCCTCCTCTTCTGAAGTTTCAAAAACTGCAAGCACTGAGTCATCAGTGCAGGCTTCTGGTCAAGAACAACACCTTTCCTTGTGTCCTTCACCCCCACCAAAAGTGAAGGATGCGGTAGGCCACACTTCAGATTACTCCATGGAGCTCTTTTCACATACCATGCCTGGGTTATCAAGTCAAATCCTGAATTCCCCAGTCCAAGATGAATCTGACATGGAGTGCACTGATGCACAGCCACTGCTAGATGATTCTGCTGGTACATTGACCCAGAGCAATACATTTCCCTCGCAGTCTACTGAGCCAGAATCAGACCCTGATGAAACTCAGGTGCCCCTTCCTGCATACTATACCACCTTACACAGTGACACAGAGGAAGGTGCAGATGAAATTGAAGAGGAGGTGATGGATGACCCAGTTGTTAACCCGGATTGGCATCCATTGGGGAAAGAGGGTGCGGCTGGCAATAGCTCAGAAGAGAAGGATCCACAGCAGGCATCGACATCACAGCAGCGGTTATCTGGCAGGCCCATATCTGTCCAAAAACGTTGTAAAAAACAAAAGAGTTGCAGGACAGCTTGGCCAGACGGTCAAATTAGCACAGCGTGCAAGCCCTGAAAATTTATACCATAGTAGGAAGAGTGCAGTGTGGCACTTTTTTGACCAAAATCCTATTGATGAGGCAAAGGTTATCTGTAAGAAGTGCGGAAGGACCTTTAGTCGAGGGAAAAATCTCTGAAATTTGAATACCAGTTGCATGCTTAGATATTTAACCACCATGCACTTGCAAGTGTGGACGGACTACAAAACCTCAGGTAGCACATGTGCACCTGCTCCGACTGAAGGTAGCCAGCAACGCTCCATTGCTCCCCCCACTGAAATCCCACCAATAAGCACACCACCAGCAAGAAATGTTGAGGTGTCGTCGCAAGGCCAAAGCAGTCAGGGAATCACAATGTTTTTGCAATGAAAGACTGGATCTAGGTCATCACCACCACCACCATCACCATCACCAACCCCCTCTCAGTCCGTCAGGTCCATCGCTAGTTCCCCCATATGCAGCTCTCAAGTCCAGCTCACCCTACCAGACACTCTGAGTAGGACAAGAAAGTACTCATCCTCTCATCCGCGTACACTGGCTTTGAATGCCTACATTGCCAAACTTATTTCATTAGAGATGATGCCCTTCCGTTTGGTTGAAAGCATTGCGTTCCGAGAGCTCATGGCCTATGCTGTCCCACTCTATGACCTACCTAGTCGGCACTTCTTTTCTCGAAAATCCATCCCTGCCCTCCACCTGCATGTGAAAGACTGCATTGTCCATGCACTCAAACAATCAGTGAGTGGAAAGGTGCACCTCACAACAAATGCATGGGCCAGTAGGCATGGACAGGGCCGTTATGTGTCCATCACTGCGCACTGGGTTAATGTGGTGGATGCATGCTCCACAGGGGACAGCGGCAGTGGAATAGTGCTGCCTAGCCCACGGTATAGGAAACAGTTGGCTGTAGGTGTTCGACCCTCCTCCTCCTCCTCCAGAAGCAAAATCTCATCCACAGAGCGCAGTCGCATGAGCTCTCCATCCGCAGCTGCCAGTGTTGCACACGAGGAGTCCCACTATCGAACAGCTAGTGGTAAGCGTCTGCAGGCTGCTTTAAAGATTATGTCTTTGGGCGACAACAGACACTCCACGGAGTTACTGGCCGACTACTTGCAGCGACAAACTGAGTCACGGCTGGGCAGTCTACATCTTGAGCCAGGCAAGGTAGTCAGTGATAACAGCCGGAATTTTGTGGCAGCCATAGCCCTTGCAAATCTCAGACACATTCCTTGCCTGGCTCACACCTTGAACCTGGTGGTGCAGTGCTTCCTTAATAATTATACAGAGTTAACAGTCCAGCTCCATAAGGTGCAAAGACTGTGCTCGCACATCCGTCGCTCGCCCGTACACTCCAGTCATATGCAGAAGCTGCAGCAATCGCTCCACCTCCCCAAGCACCGCCTAATCATACACATTGCAACAAGGTGGAGCTCCACCATGCACATGGTTGAGAGGCTGTGCGAACAGAGGCAGGCTGTAATGCATTTGTGGGAGGAAACACAGGCAGGCAGTTTGAGGGCTGACATGGAGTTGTCAGGTGTGCAGTGGTCAAAGCTGAAAGACCTCTGTAAAGTCCTTCAGTGTTTTGAGGAATGCACATGGCTGGTAAGCGCAGACGACGCCATCATAAGCATGAGCATCCCACTTATGCGTCTGCTCATGCAAACTTTGATGCACATTAAGGATCAGGCGTCTGCAGCAGAGGAGGAGGAAGAGGAGGAGGGAAGCCTTGATGACAGTCAGTGAGGGCAACTTACCTGGACGAGGTGGAGGAAGAAGAGGAAGAGGAGGATGAGGGGGATAATTATTTTGGGGAGGAGGATACTTCTCAGGGGGCAAGAGAAAATGTTGGCGTGGCAAGGTCAGGTACAGGATTTGTGCATGACTGGAGGGATGTGGATTTGCCAGAAAGTGCTCCTCCACCCACCACTGGCAGTGCATCATTGACACCTGGAACATTGGCCCACATGTGTGATTATGCCTTGCAGATCCTAAAAAGGGACCCCCGCATTGCCAAAATGATGAAAGATGATGGCTACTGGTTGGCCAGCATCCTCGGTCCATGCTATAAAGGCAAATTACAGAACATCATGCCACAGGAGAACCTAGAGATAATATTGGCTAACAAACAAGCAACTCTGGTAAACCGTTTGTTTGAGGCATTCCCAGCACACAGCACCGGTGCTGGTTCTCCCACGAGCCGTAGAGGGCAAAATGGAAGAGGTGTTCGTGGTGAACACATCTGAAGTGGCGTTGGAGACAGGGGTTTCATGACCATGTTGTGGACTGATTTCTCAAGTACCGCTCACACGACTGGTAATACTGATTCGATTGCAAGTGACAGGAGACATAGTTGTCAACTATGGTTACAAACTACTTCTCTTCCCATATCGATGTTCTCCCTCACAGGTCATTCCCCTTTGACTATTAGGCCTGTAAACTGGACACCTGACCAGAATTGGCACAATATGCCTTACAGGAGCTCGCTTACCCTGCTGGTAGTGTGCTATCTGAAAGAGTCTTCAGTGCTGCTGGATAAATCCTGACAGAAAAAAAGACCCGTTTGTCGACCCAAAATGTTGATGATCTAACCTTCAATAAAATGAACCATGCATGGGTTTCAAAGGATTTTGTCCCACCTTCCCCTGATGACACATAGGTTGCCAGAAAAATGGCTCACTTTTGTCCTTCTCTTCCTCGGACTTCTCCAATTCCTTCATTTGCAGCTGCTGAATGTCCAGCCTACATATCAATATATGCCATTTTTTCAACCTCCCTAACTGGGCTTCCCCCCCAGGGCCGGGGTCACCACCTGGCGCACCCGGGCAGGTGCCGTTGCCCTGAACAGGTTGGTGGGCCCACTCTTGGGTGACGGCACTGGCACAGGGCCCCCATAGTACAATAAAATGTCTCTGACGGTGGGGGGGGCCCACTCGCCGTCAGACACACCGGCATACTATGAGGGGCCCTGTGCCAGTACCGCCGACCACGAGTGGGGCTCCCCTGCTTGCTCAGGGCCACAGCACTTGCAATACTTACCTCTCCCTACTCCACCGCTGTGTAGTCTGGGCAGTTAAATCCTTCACAGGGACGGGCACTACATCTCTCCCTGTGATCACAATTTGATGGAGACGAGTAACGGTGATGGGATCCACGCTACTGCGATACAGCAACCCTTTCTTCACAAAGAACTGTTTTTGCTGTCTCCACAGACAAAGTAATTGAGGGTCAGCATCGCCTCTGCGAATTCTCCCAGGAGGTTTTCCCATGATTAGTAATTCCCAAATTTCTGCAATCACTCGACTTTCCATCTGTACTTGTATCCATCTAGTTTGCTGTAGCGGAGAGTCTGGACTGGCTTACTGAGACTGAAATATATACGAAGATTTAAAAGTACCCCAACACTGTATACTGGTGTACGCTTCAAATACATTTCCCTTTTTCTACTTTTTATATTCTGGTGTAATCCATACTGAGCTTGTGAGAGTTTGTGTCTGACTCTGGTAAACTATAAGGAGATTTAAAATGACCCCAACACTGTATGCAGCTGTACGCTTGTAATACATTACCCTTTTTTGACTTTTTATATTCTTGTCTAATCCATATTGAACCTGTGAGTGTCTTTGTCTGACTCTGGAAACATAGACAGAGATTTACAATTACCCCTAGACTGGATACACCTGGTATCTGCTGATACAGTACCTTTTTTCAACATTTTGGATTACGGTTAAATCCATTCTGACTGAGTGAGCGTCTGAGGGTGACTCCTGAAATACTGTATATACGGAGAGTGTATAAAAGCCCTCACTGCCGAATGCCATTTTTCTTCTGCCCATCTTTACAGTAGGGAGAGGTTGCTGACGCTGTTTATCATTTGGGAGACACTTAGGCCTGTAAACAGAAATTCTTATGTGCTTGTGCTGAACGCAATTGTTGTGTACAGTTAGTGTGTAGTGACGGGAGGATTTTCTTGTGTGCAGCAGCTCTAGTTATTAGGCTGCCTGCCAGTGACAGGGAGGATTTTCTTGTGTGCAGCAGCGCTGATTATTAGCCTGCCTTATAGCAGTATTGCTGTGAGGACATTGCTGTGCAGACTGCTTTTTACACAGCACTTCTACTTTTATTCTTTTATTCTGCACAGTGAACGAACATTCATTATTTCCCACACCATATAGAGCTGTACGCTCCTCACACACTACCGCTTTCCTGCTGGTATCACGGAGAAATACATGCTGACTATCTGTATGTGACTCCGGAAATATGTAGGGAGATTTACATTTTCACTTATACTATATACACCTGGTATCTGTTGAGAGAGTACCTTAGTTCTAAATTTTTTATTACGGTATAATCCACACTGAGTGAGCCAGGGCCGGACTGGGACTAAAATTCAGTCCTGGCATTTGAAGTTACACAGGCCTACTAGTCACATGGTGACTATATAATATCTTTGTACACTTGTAGGTTACAAGAAGTGAGAGGAGATTAACACAACTAGATAACATGTAGTCACAGCTGTGCCAGGTATTTCAGCTTAGTCCTATTTATTGCTTTTAGGTACAGTACTCCTCCCAAAGCTCTGTCCCCTTTTGTACGCACGGTGACAGAATTCCTGGCAGAACTGCTATCCATTTGGCAACCAGACCCCCTGGTCATAGCCGCCCTTATCATACCTCCCAAATTTTGAAGGGAAAGAGGGAGAAAGACAGCGGCGCGCGCTGCAAATTTTAGGCCACGCCCCGGCCACATCCATTTCGCAACTAGTAACACTCATGTCCACGCCCAACCGCACCCATTTAGCACTGCTGATCACACTGACTGGTACTGAGGGCACAGTGGCTGGCATTATGGTCACACTGACTGGCACTTAAGGAAGAGAGAAAACAGAGAGAGAAAAAAGAAAACAGAGAGAGAGAAAGAAAGGAGAGCGAGAGAGAAAGGAAGAACAGAGAGAGAAAGAAGAATGAACAGAGAGAGAAAGAAAGAGGGGAAAGAAAGAAAGAACAGAGAGAGACAGAGGAAGAACAGAGAGAGTGTCATGATCCAGGATGGGGTTTGTCTTTGGCCCATCCTGGTCAGACAGGGGTTAATTGTTTCTGCCTCTCTCTGGCAGAGGGTGGCTATTTAATGCTCACTTGAACTAAGTCTAGTGTCAGTTATACTCCTGCCCTCGGCTGAGTTAGTTGACCTCGTGCGTACGTGTGCCTTGTGCCTGATAACTTGTTGCTTGTTTGGTTTTGATCCGGTTCTGTCCCTGTTACGAGTTCTGCCTGTCCCTCTTGTACTGCGCTATCTCTCTGTGTATGACCCTCTGCCTGTGACCTGACTATTCTCTGCTCATCCCTCTGGTACCGCACAGCCCTCTCCATGTACAACCCTCGCTTGTCTGACCTGCGTTTTCCTCTCCTCTACAACAGTTGCCCTGCAGTAGGTACATTACATCATCTGCAGCAGTAGGATGCTGAGCCCCACCCCCTGCAGTCACATGATTGTAGGTCCTGGGACTCCTTACTATTTTCAGTGATGCAGGTCCTGTCTGCTTGAACCATCACTACAGTGTTGGACTCCGCGCTCTCCCATAGTGTGGGTAAGTCACCCTGCCCTGCGTGGCAGTTTGCCGACGCTGACAGGGTCCTGACATTAGAGTCCTGACAGAGAGAAAGAAAGAAGTAAAGAAAAGAAAGAAAGAACAGAGAGAAAGAAAGAGAGGAAAGAAAAAGAAAGAGGGGAAAGAAAGAACAGAGAGAGAGAAAGAAGAAAGAAAGATTAGAGAGAGAAAGAAAGAACAGAGAGAGAGAGAAAATGAGGGAAAGACAGAACAGAGAATGAGAACGAAAAAGAGAGAAAGAAATAAAGAAAGATTCTATAGAGAATCTATACTAGAAAGAAAGATACTATAGCAGCCCGGCTCCCATTGTAGTGCCCACCTGAGCCTCCCGATGCAGGACATATCATGATTAGTGTTGAGCGATACTGTTCGATACCCAAAAATATCGTATCGGATGGTATCGCCCGATACGAAAAAAATATCGGGTATCGCCGATTCCAATACCGGAAGTCCCATTCAAGTCAATGGGACTTCCGGTATCGGAATTAAAAAAAGCCCTTTATTTCCTTGTTGGCTAATTCTACATATTTGAAAACAAATAAGAATCATGTAGAATGTATTGTGGGAGGTGGAGGAGACATTAAAAGCATAGTGGTTTATTCAAATCACATGGCATAGCATTAATTCCAATTTTTTTTTTCAAGACGTTCGGAGTTAAAAAGATATTGACTATGTTAACCTTTTTTATATTTAGTCAGATATGTATGTTTCACAACTTCCATGCTCTTCACCTTCTTTTGTACTTCTCCCACACTTTCTCCTTCATGATCCGCAGCAGTAGCATTTTTTTCATCAACTTTTTCTTCACCTTATTCATCTTCTTCTTCTTCATCTTCTTCCCATTAATTTTTTTTTCCATTCTTCATATTCTTCTTATTCAGCTATTATCAATTTTAATATGCTATTTCTTCATCTTCTTCCTATTCTTCTTTGTCTTCATTTTCTTATGGTGACAGGCATTCCTGTAGTACTTATCTATAAAAGTTATAAGATTACACCTTACGTTCTGCCTGTCACTAAAGATTTACAACAGGATTTGTCCGCGTTCAGTTTGGCCTGCAGCAGCAGGCATTTTCCAGGGGCACCACGAGGAGGAACGGACTCACCCCCATTTACTGCTTAGTCTTCTTCTGCTTATAATTTTGATTTCTTCTATGCTGATTTTTAGTCTTATGCTTAATGTTCTTCTGCTTTCTGTTCTGCTTTTGCTTCTTCTGCTTCTTGTTCTTCTGTCTTTTGTTCTGTATCTTGGTGGTTGTCTTCATGTTCTTTGTCCTCTTGGTCTTATTATTTAGGGTCATATTTCTGGTCTTCTTTGGTGTGGTCTTCAGGGTCGTCGTCATCAGGGTCGTCGTCATGGAGATCAATAAGGATTACCAAAGACAATGTTACGGAGTGTGTTACGGATGGCAACACGGAGTGGACCCTCTGGGTCCCAGCTCCAGAGCCCCTGCGGACGAGCTGGGCCAGGTGGAGCCACCCCCTATACAGGGAGTGTTAGAGGCAGGCCCACAAGGGATGGAACCGCGACAGCCGGAGCCAAAGGGACGACTGGGTGAGCACCAGGGAACTATGGGGGAGAGTCAGCGGAGCAGCGGTACTGGAGTACAGTGATAGGAGCCTGAAGGACGCAGGGACTTGGAGGGATACAAAGCAGGTAGTGGCTGGAGGCTGTAAAAGAGAGAGAGGGTAAGAGAAGGCACGGACGAGGAGTACACAGGGAGGTAGCACAACTGGGAAGAAGGCAGGGAAAACAGGACAGCCAGAGGAGCACACCCAGGAAGAGAGCAGCAGAGGAACCTAAAGTAAGCGGAGCTAGGAGATGCAGCGCAGGGGGGCCTGAGAACGAACAGAGTGCTGGCCAGAAGGACAGCAGCCCGGGGACGATACACAGGCGTCTTACCTGGGGAGACGCCTGGCAGAAATAGGCGATGGGCGCCGCCATGTTGGGGGCGGGGCCACCGCGTCACATGACGCCGTCAGAGCTCCGGCCAGAGGAGTGTGTGAGCGACGGCGGGGAGGCCGGAGGTCAACAGCGGGGACGCGCCGGGGAGCGGGTGCGCGCCGGGAGGTACGCACAGGACCCTGCGGGTAAGTTTCAGCGGCGGCTGTGACAGTACCCCTCCCTCTACTCCCTCCTCTCCTAAGGTTGTCGAGAAATCGTTTCATGATCCAAGGAGCATTAATGTTTTCCCGAGGTTCCCAGGATCTCTCCTCAGGGCCGAATCCCTTCCAATCGACCAAAAACAAAGTTCGACCTCTAACCGTCTTAGTGGCGAGTATATCCTTAACCTCAAAGATATTATCAGAACTGCTGGGTTGGAAATTTTGCGAAGCGGTTGAGTGGTAGTGATTAAATACCACAGGCTTGAGGAGGGATACATGAAAAACATTGGGAATTCTTAGTGAGGCAGGCAACTTTAGTTTGTAGGCCACGTCATTGACGCGCCTTAGAATCTCAAAAGGACCGATGAAACGTGGACCCAACTTATAAGAAGGAACCTTTAATCTGATATGCCGTGAGGAAAGCCAGACCCTCTCCCCAGGGGAGTACGGAGGAGCATCTAAACATCTCTTATCGGCGTAATCCTTCATTTTGAGACCGGCTTTCTCAAGGGCCTCCCTGGTGTCCCTCCAAATCTGGGAGAAATCTAGCGACACAGCATCCGCTGCCGGTACACCCGAGGTGGGGGAAACGGGAAGGGGAATGCCGGGATGTTGACCAAAAACCACAAAAAAAGGGGACTTGGTAGAGGCTTCACTGGGGTGATTATTGTACGCGAATTCGGCCCAAGGAAGAAGAGAAACCCAGTCATCTTGGTGCGCGTTAGAAAAATGCCGGAGGTACGAAGCTAGGACTTGATTGACCCGTTCCACTTGTCCGTTGGACTGGGGATGATAGGCTGTAGAAAAATCCAGAGTAATCCCCATCAATCCGCAGAGAGCTCGCCAGAATCGAGAGGTGAATTGGACACCTCTGTCCGAGACAATGTGCTGGGGAAAGCCATGGAGACGGAAGACGTGGAGCAAGAAAATCTTCGCCAACTCGGGGGCAGAAGGCAGACCAGACAAGGGAACAAAGTGAGCCATTTTTGAAAACCGATCCACGACCACTAAGATAACCGAACACCTCGAGGACTCTGGCAGATCAGTGATGAAGTCCATAGCTATGTGGGTCCAAGGAGTCGAGGGTACGGGTAATGGGTGTAGGAGCCCATAAGGTCGGGATCGAGGAACCTTGTTCCTGGCACACGAAGGACAGGAGGCGATAAAGTCCAGGACGTCTTGGCGAAGCGATAGCCACCAATAATGTCGAGAGACAAGATAGAGAGTCTTCTTTATTCCAGCGTGTCCGGAAAATTTAGATGAGTGCCCCCAGTGTAAGACCCTAGCCTTGTCCCTACCCAGAACGAAGGTCTTACCGGGTGGTGGAGAGAGTACGCTTAGGGGAGCCACAGCGATAATCTTAGCTGGATTGATGATGTGTGCTGGGTCATCTTCACTGTCCACAGGCGAAAAGGATCGAGACAGGGCGTCAGCCTTGATGTTCCTATTTCCTGGCCGGAAGTGGAGCTGGAAATCAAAGCGCCCGAAGAACAAGGACCATCTAGCTTGACGAGGGTTGAGCCTTTGGGCGGTCTGAACATAAGCCAAGTTCTTATGATCCGTGAATATGGTAAACGGATGGACAGCTCCTTCCAGAAGGTGGCGCCACTCCTCAAGGGCGAGTTTAATGGCCAGTAGTTCTCTGTCTCCGATAGCGTAATTACGTTCTGGAGGGGAGAAAACCTTGGAGAAGAACCCACAAGTGACCATGCGTCCAGAGGAGGTTTTTTGTAGAAGAACGGCTCCTGCACCCACAGACGAGGCATCAACCTCCAGAAGAAATGGCCGACTGGCGTCTGGACGGTGGAGTACTGGGGCTTTAGTGAATTCTCGCTTTAACTCTTTAAAAGCGGCTTCAGCCTCCCGCGGCCAGGAGTGGGGATTTACGCCTTTGCGAGTGAGAGCAGAGATAGGCTTGACTAGGGAGGAAAAGTGTGGAACGAATTGCCTGTAAAAATTGGCGAAGCCCAAAAAACGCTGGATTGCCTTCACTCCTTGGGGACGTGGCCACTTGAGAATGGCCGAGACCTTTTCAGGATCCATCTCCAAGCCAGTGCTCGAAACGATGTAGCCAAGGAACGGTAGCGAGGACTGCTCAAAAAGGCACTTCTCCAACTTAGCGAACAGGTAATTCTCCCTGAGAAGATGTAGAACCTGACGGAAATCTCGGCGGTGGGTAGACAAGTCGGGAGAGAAGATCAAGATGTCGTCCAGATAGACTACTACACAGACGTAGAGGAGATCTCGAAAGATGTCGTTGACGAGTTCTTGGAAAACTGCCGGAGCGTTGCAGAGTCCAAATGGCATCACTAAGTATTCGTAATGTCCGTCCCGCGTGTTGAATGCGGTCTTCCATTCATTCCCGGACCGTATACGAACCAGATTGTAGGCTCCTCGCAGATCCAGCTTGGTGAAGACTCGTGCTCCTCTCAAGCGATCAAAGAGCTCAGGAATCAATGGAAGTGGGTACTTGTTTTTCACCGTGATGCGGTTAAGGCCTCGATAATCAATACACGGACGAAGAGTCCCGTCTTTCTTCTTCACAAAAAAGAAGCCGGCACCAGCAGGCGAGGACGATTTTTGAATGAAGCCTTTGGCTAAGTTCTCTTGGATGTACTCCGACATAGCCTGCGTCTTGGCTAAAGAAAGAGGAAAAATTCTGCCGCGGGGAGGAGTGGCACCAGGAATGAGCTCGATAGGGCAGTCATACGGTCGGTGAGGCGGAAGAACTTCAGCCTCTTTCTTGTCGAAGACATCCGCGTAGGCCCGATATGCGGGTGGCAAACTACAGGGACCAGGGGGAAGACGGGGAACACCTACGGGATGCACCGGCTGCAGACACCGAGACCGACAAGAGTCAACCCAGCACAAAACATTACCATTATGCCAATCCAAAGTGGGTTCATGGAGTCGCAACCAGGGAAGACCAAGGAGAATAGGATGAGAGATACCGGCTAAAACAAAAAATGAGATTCTCTCCTTGTGCAAGGCACCAATCTGAAGCTCGACCTCGTGTGTAACTAACTTGACAGTCTCTTGCAAGGGATTACCGTCTACGGATGCAAGGACTTGGGGGTTCTCGAGAGCCTTTACAGGAACCGAAAATTTGGAGACTACATCAAGTCTAATAAAATTCCCAGCGGCGCCAGAATCCACGTAGGCCGCCAAGGAGACCCGCTTGCCACCCACATGCAATAGGACAGATAGAGAAAGGGGTTGAGAGGAATCATGCACACCTAGGGAGGCCTCTCTTACCTGATCTAGGCGGAGAAGTTTTCCGGACGATCCGGGCAGGCACGGAGGAAATGAGACTCGCTACCGCAGTAGAAACATAAGCCCTGAGAACTTCTCTCCTTGCGCCGTTGCTCGGAGAGTCTCAAGCGATCTACTTGCATAGGCTCGGGTCCAGACGCGGAGGGAAAAGCCCTAGACCGAGGACTGTGTGGTCTGCGAGGAGATGGCAACGGGCGCGTGAGTCTTCTCTCCCTAGCTCGTTCCTGGAACCGCAGATCAATTCGGGTAGCCAACGAGATTAGATCCTCAAGAGCCGTGGGAGTGTCGCGGCCTGCCAACTCGTCCTTTATCCGACCCGAAAGTCCCCTCCAGAAGGCTCCTACCAAAGCCTCATTGTTCCAACCCAAATCGGACGATAGTGTCCGGAATTGGATGGCATACTGCCCCACGGTTAGGGACCCCTGACATAAACTGAACAGAGATTCGGTGGTGGAGGCGAGACGACCTGGCTCGTCGAATACGCGGCGAAACGTGTCCAAAAAATTTGACAAATGGGCAACCAGGGGGTCATCACGCTCCCAGAGGGGGTTTACCCACGCCAAGGCGTCCCCCTCGAGGTGGGAGATTATGAAGGCCACTCTAGAGCGATCCGTGGGGTATGCTTGAGGCTGCAACTCGAAGTGGAGGCGACACTGATTCAGGAAACCTCGGCATAGTTTTGCGTCACCGTTATAGCGGGTTGGTTTGGCCAACTGTGGAAGGGGATGAGGACCAGCAACGGGAGGAGGAGCGGCTGCGGAAGCCTGGAGCGCAAGTAAGCGGCCATCAACTGAAGCCATGTAGCTGAGGATGTGACTTTGTGCGTCCCGCTGCTGCGCTAACTCTTGCTGTAAGCCAGCCAGCTGGGCCGCATTACCAGGATCGGCAGTTTGGAGAGCGGAGAGACGCGCGTCCATCGATTTCATGAAGGACATTATGCGCGTTTGATTCTCGCGTAAGAAAAGTAACTTCTTCTGAGTAGCCGTGACTCCAGCGGGGTCCATGGCCTGTGTATCTGTTACGGAGTGTGTTACGGATGGCAACACGGAGTGGACCCTCTGGGTCGCGGCTCCAGAGCCCCTGCGGACGAGCTGGACCAGGTGGAGCCACCCCCTATACAGGGAGTGTTAGGGGCAGGCCCACAAGGGATGGAACCGCGACAGCCGGAGCCAAAGGGACGACTGGGTGAGCACCAGGGAACTATGGAGGAGAGTCAGCGGAGCAGCGGTACGGGAGTACAGTGATAGGAGCCTGAAGGACGCAGGGACTTGGAGGGATACGAAGCAGGTAGTGGCTGGAGGCTGTAAAAGAGAGAGAGGGTAAGAGAAGGCACGGACGAGGAGTACACAGGGAGGTAGCACAACTGGGAAGAAGGCAGGGAAAACAGGACAGCCAGAGGAGCGCACCCAGGAAGAGAGCAGCAGAGGAACCTAAAGTAAGCGGAGCTAGGAGATGCAGCGCAGGGGGGCCTGAGAACGAACAGAGTGCTGGCCAGAAGGACAGCAGCCCGGGGACGATACATAGGCGTCTTACCTGGGGAGACGCCTGGCAGAAATAGGCGATGGGCGCCGCCATGTTGGGGGCGGGGCCACCGCGTCACATGACGCCGTCAGAGCTCCGGCCAGAGGAGTGTGTGAGCGACGTCGGGGAGGCCGGAGGTCAACAGCGGGGACGCACCGGGGAGCGGGTGCGCGCCGGGAGGTGCGCACAGGACCCTGCGGGTAAGTTTCAGCGGCGGCTGTGACAGACAATTTCAAAAAGCTTGATCTTGGAAAAGTAGCAGAAGGTACAAGAAGGCTGAGAAACTGGCGAGAACCAGCAGACAGTGCTGGCACCCGGATGGGTAGCAGAAGGAACAAGAGCCAATGGCACTACCGAGGACCAACTGATGGTGCTGGACCACGGTTACTAAGCAGAAGGTACCTGTGCTAAAAAGCACTACCAAGGACCAGCTGACGGTGCTGGACCTCAGATACCGGGATGGAGGCACCTAGGCCAAAGGCTGTGGCGAGAACCAGCAGACAGTGCTGGCACCCGGATGGGTAGCAGAAGGAACAAGAGCCAATGGCACTACCGAGGACCAACTGACGGTGCTGGACCACGGTTACTAAGCAGAAGGTACCTGTGCTAAAAAGCACTACCAAGGACCAGCTGACGGTGCTGGACCTCGGATACCGAGATGGAGGCACCTAGGCCAAAGGCTGTGGCGAGAACCAGCAGACAGTGCTGGCACCCGGATGGGTAGCAGAAGGAACAAGAGCCAATGGCACTACCGAGGACCAACTGACGGTGCTGGACCACGGTTACTAAGCAGAAGGTACCTGTGCTAAAAAGCACTACCAAGGACCAGCTGACGGTGCTGGACCTCGGATACCGAGATGGAGGCACCTAGGCCAAAGGCTGTGGCGAGAACCAACAGACAGTGCTGGCACCCGGATGGGTAGCAGAAGGAACAAGAGCCAATGGCACTACCGAGGACCAACTGACGGTGCTGGACCACGGTTACTAAGCAGAAGGTACCTGTGCTAAAAAGCACTACCAAGGACCAGCTGACGGTGCTGGACCTCGGATACCGGGATGGAGGCACCTAGGCCAAAGGCTGTGGCGAGAACCAGCAGACAGTGCTGGCACCCGGATGGGTAGCAGAAGGAACAAGAGCCAATGGCACTACCGAGGACCAACTGACGGTGCTGGACCACGGTTACTAGGCAGGAGGTACCTGTGCTAGAAAGCACTACCAAGGACCAGCTGACGGTGCTGGACCTCGGATACCGAGATGGAGGCACCTAGGCCAAAGGCTCTGGCGAGAACCAACAGACAGTGCTGGAACCCGGGTGGGTAGCAGAAGTTACCCATTCAAAGCAAAGTAGCCAGGCCGCAAGCCGGCCGCAGTTACCGAAACCCACAGTCCTACAGGAGGTCCATGTCCCATTGGCACTACGGATCCAGCCTTCAGTGCCAGTTCCCGCAGCCCACATAGGAGTCACCTAAACTGCAGGCACCGTAGAGTCGGCTAACCCGGCCGCAAGACGACAGGACAACGGATTGGTGGCATAGTGACCTTGACACTACCCGGAAACAGCAGGCGTGCTGGAACCAGGCTGGGCAACAGGGAGTCCCCGTGCCAAAGACACTGCCGAGAACCAGCTGACGGTGCTGGAACCCAGATGGGTAGCAAAAGCTACAAGAGACAATGGCACTACCGAGGAACAGCTGACGGTGCTGGACCACGGTTACTAGGCAGGAGGTACCTGTGCTAGAAAGCACTACCAAGGACCAGCTGACGGTGCTGGACCTCGGATACCGAGATGGAGGCACCTAGGCCAAAGGCTCTGGCGAGAACCAACAGACAGTGCTGGAACCCGGGTGGGTAGCAGAAGGTACCCATTCAAAGCAAAGTAGCCAGGCCGCAAGCCGGCCGCAGTTACCGAAACCCACAGTCCTACAGGGGGTCCATGTCCCATTGGCACTACAGATCCAGCCTTCAGTGCCAGTTCCCGCAGCCCACATAGGAGTCACCTAAACTGCAGGCACCGTAGAGTCGGCTAACCCGGCCGCAAGACGACAGGACAACGGATTGGTGGCATAGTGACCTTGACACTACCCAGAAAGAGCAGGCGTGCTGGAACCAGGCTGGGCAACAGGGAGTCCCCGTGCCAAAGACACTGCCGAGAACCAGCTGACGGTGCTGGAACCCAGATGGGTAGCAAAAGCTGCAAGAGCCAATGGCACTACTGAGGAACAGCTGACGGTGCTGGACCACGGTTACTAGGCAGGAGGTACCTGTGCTAGAAAGCACTACCAAGGACCAGCTGACGGTGCTGGACCTCGGATACCGAGATGGAGGCACCTAGGCCAAAGGCTCTGGCGAGAACCAACAGACAGTGCTGGAACCCGGGTGGGTAGCAGAAGGTACCCATTCAAAGCAAAGTAGCCAGGCCACAAGCCGGCCGCAGTTACCGAAACCCACAGTCCTACAGGGGGTCCATGTCCCATTGGCACTACGGATCCAGCCTTCAGTGCCAGTTCCCGCAGCCCACATAGGAGTCACCTAAACTGCAGGCACCGTAGAGTCGGCTAACCCGGCCGCAAGACGACAGGACAACGGATTGGTGGCATAGTGACCTTGACACTACCCGGAAACAGCAGGCGTGCTGGAACCAGGCTGGGCAACAGGGAGTCCCCGTGCCAAAACACTGCCGAGCACCAACTGGCGTTGTTGGAGCCCAGGGACAATCATGGTGTAGGCCGAGGCCTACTTGGTGGTAGTTTTAGGTTGTTTGTAGGTTACAACAGACTGTCAACGTGCTCCAATTAGGCATCTGTCTCCACTCTGTTTCCAGGATTTCACGTGACTACCAACACCGCCAGCTTATGCGTACAGTAGCCATCTGCCCAATCCACACGTGTTCCTGTGTTACTGGTGTTCTGTAATGTCAGCAGATCCCCTGATGTTTGTCTGCCAATGTCTCCTGCTCTGTCCACATTCCCACCACTTGCAGTGGGAAGGTGGACAGCGCAGGAGACAGTGCCGGACACACATTGGGGGATCAGCTCACGTTACAGAACACCAGGAACACAGGAACAAGTGTGGAATGCGTGGACGGCAACTGTGAGCAGGAACTGGCGGTGTTGGAGGTCAGGGGAAATACTAGAGACAGAGTGGAGACAGAGGCCAAATCAGAGAATGTTTAAATCTGAAGTAGTTACAATTTGGAGGCAGCAGCAGTTTGCCCTCCACACAGCAGGGGATCAGCTGACGTTACCGAACCCCACTTTCACATGAACGAGTGTGTTTTTCTGTGTGGACAGCACTTCCGAGCACCAACTAGCGTTGTTGGAACCCAGGGACAATCATGGTGCAGGCCGAGGCCTACTAGGAGCCAGGTGTAAAGCTGAGGTATTTTGACTTTGGAGGGAGCAAGACACTTTGCCCTCCACACAGCAGGGGATCAGCTGACGTTACTGACACCCACTTTCACATGAACGAGTGTGTTTTTCTGTGTGGACAGCACTTCTGAACACCAACTAGCGTTGTTGGAGCCCAGGGAGAACCAGGGTGCAGGCCGAGGCCTACTTGGTGGCAGTTTTAGATTGTTTGTAGGCTACAACAGACTGTCAATGTGCTCCAATTAGGCATCTGTCTCCACTCTGTTTCCAGGATTTCACGTGACTACCAACACCGCCAGTTTATGCGTACAGTAGCCGTCTGCCCAATCCACACGTGTTCCTGTGTTACTGGTGTTCTGTAATGTCAGCAGATCCCCTGATGTTTGTCTGCCAATGTCTCCTGCTCTGTCCACATTCCCACCACTTGCAGTGGGAAGGTGGACAGCGCAGGAGACAGTGCCGGACACACATTGGGGGATCAGCTCACGTTACAGAACACCAGGAACACAGGAACAAGTGTGGAATGCGTGGATGGCAACTGTGAGCAGGAACTGGCGGTGTTGGAGGTCAGGGGAAATACTAGAGACAGAGTGGAGACAGAGGCCAAATCAGAGAATGTTTAAATCTGAAGTAGTTAAAATTTGGAGGCAGCAGCAGTTTGCCCTCCACACAGCAGGGGATCAGCCGACGTTACCGAACCCCACTTTCACATGAACGAGTGTGTTTTTCTGTGTGGACAGCACTTCCGAGCACCAACTGGCGGTGTTGGAGCCCAGGGACAATCATGGTGCAGGCCGAGGCCTACTAGGAGCCAGGTGTAAAGCTGAGGTATTTTGACTTTGGAGGGAGCAGGACACTTTGCCCTCCACACAGCAGGGGATCAGCCGACGTTACCGAACCCCACTTTCACATGAACGAGTGTGTTTTTCTGTGTGGACAGCACTTCCGAGCACCAACTGGCGGTGTTGGAGCCCAGGGACAATCATGGTGCAGGCCGAGGCCTACTAGGAGCCAGGTGTAAAGCTGAGGTATTTTGACTTTGGAGGGAGCAGGACACTTTGCCCTCCACACAGCAGGGGATCAGCCGACGTTACCGAACCCCACTTTCACATGAACGAGTGTGTTTTTCTGTGTGGACAGCACTTCCGAGCACCAACTGGCGGTGTTGGAGCCCAGGGACAATCATGGTGCAGGCCGAGGCCTACTAGGAGCCAGGTGTAAAGCTGAGGTATTTTGACTTTGGAGGGAGCAGGACACTTTGCCCTCCACACAGCAGGGGATCAGCCGACGTTACCGAACCCCACTTTCACATGAATGAGTGTGTTTTTCTGTGTGGACGGCACTTCCGAGCAACAACTGATGATGTTGGAGCCCAGGGATAGTCATTTTGTAGGCTGAGGCCTACTTGGAGGCAGTTTAAGATAAGACGTTGTTTGAATTTGGAGGCAGCAGCAGTTTGCCCTCCACAAAGCAGGGGATCAGCTGACATTACTGACCCCCACTTTCACATGAGCAAGTGTCTTTTTCTGTGTGGACAGCACTTCCGAGCACCAACTAGCGTTGTTGGAGCCCAGGGAGAACCAGGGTGCAGGCCGAGGCCTACTTGGTGGCAGTTTTAGATTGTTTGTAGGCTACAACAGGCTGTCAACGTGCTCCAATTAGGCATCTGTCTCCACTCTGTTTCCAGGATTTCACGTGACCACCAACACCGCCAGTTTATGCGTACAGTAGCCGTCTGCCCAATCCACACGTGTTCCTGTGTTACTGGGATTCTGTAATGTCAGCAGATCCCCTGATGTGTGTCTGCCACTGTCTCCTGCTCTGTCCACATTCCCACCGCTTGCAGTGGGAAGGTGGACAGCGCAGGAGACAGTGGAGGACACACATTGGGGGATCTGCTGACGTAACAGAACCCCAGTAACACAGGAACACGTGTGGAATGCGTGGACGGCAACTGTGAGCAGGAACTGGCGGTGTTGGAGGTCAGGGGAAATACTAGAAACAGAGTGGAGACAGAGGCCAAATCAGAGAATGTTTAAATCTGAAGTAGCTAAAATTTGGAGGCAGCAGCAGTTTGCCCGCCACACAGCAGGGGATCAGCTGACGTTACCGAACCCCACTTTCACATGAACGAGTGTGTTTTTCTGTGTGGACAGCACTTCCGAGCACCAACTGGCGTTGTCGGAGCACAGGGAAAATGAGGTAGTAGGCCGAGGCCTACTTGGAGCCAGGTGTAAATCTGAGGTTGTTTGACTGTGGAGGGAGCAGGACACTTTGCCCTCCACACAGCAGGGGATCAGCTGATGTTACCGAACCCCACTTTCACATGAACGAGTGTGTTTTTCTGTGTGGACAGCACTTCTGAGCACCAACTGGCGGTGTCGGAGCCCAGGGAAAATCAGGTAGTAGGCCGAGGCCAACTTGGTGGCAGTTTGCGATTGTTTCTAGACTACTACTAACTGTCAACGTACTCCAATTAGGCCTCTGTCTTCACTCTGTTTCGAGTATTTCCGCTGGCTTCCAACCACGCCAGTTGCTGCTCTGAAATGCCGTCTGCACAACCCACACTTGTTCCTGTGTTACTGGGGTTCTGTAACAGCAGCTTCTCCCTAGAGGTGAGTCAGGCAATGTCTCCTGCTCTGTCCACATTTCCACTACAAGTAGTGGGAATGTAGACAAAGCAGGAGACATTGCCGTGCTCAACTCTGGAGATGAGCAGATGTTACAGGACCCAGGTACCACAGGAACAAGTGTGGATTGTGCAGACGGCACTTGAGAGCAGAAACAGGCGGTGTTGTAGGCCGGAGGAAATACTCAAAACAGAGTGGAGACAGAGGGCAAATCAGAGAACATATTAAATCAGAGGTAGTCAGAAGTTGTAGGCAGCATGAGAGTTTGCCGTACACACAGCAGGGGATCAGCTGACGTTACCGAACCCCACTTACACATGAGCGAGTGTTTTGTCTGTGCGGACAGCACTTCCGAGCACCAACTGGCGTTGTCGGAGCCCAGGGAAAATGAGGTAGTAGGCCAAGGCCTACTTGGAGCCTGGTGTAAATCTGAGATTGTTTGACTGTGGAGGGAGCAGGACTCTTTGCCGTACACACAGCAGGGGATCAGCTGACGTTACCGAACCACACTTACACATGAGCGAGTGTTTTGTCTGTGCGGACAGCACTTCCGAGCACCAACTGGCGTTGTCGGAGCCCAGGGAAAATGAGGTAGTAGGCCGAGGCCTACTTGGAGCCAGGTGTAAATCTGAGGTTGTTTGACTGTGGAGGGAGCAGGACACTTTGCCATACATACAGCAGGGGATCAGCTGACGTTACCGAACCCCACTTACACATGAGCAAGTGTTTTGTCTGTGCGGACAGCACTTCTGAGCACCAACTGGCGGTGTCGGAGCCCAGGGAAAATCAGGTAGTAGGCCGAGGCCTACTTGGTGGCAGTTTGTGATTGTTTCTAGACTACTACTAACTGTCAACGTACTCCAATTAGGCCTCTGTCTTCACTCTGTTTCGAGTATTTCCTCTGGCTTCCAACCACGCCAGTTGCTGCTCTGAAATGCCGTCTGCACAACCCACACTTGTTCCTGTGTTACTGGGGTTCTGTAACAGCAGCTTCTCCCTAGAGGTGAGTCAGGCAATGTCTCCTGCTCTGTCCACATTTCCACTACAAGTAGTGGGAATGTAGACAAAGCAGGAGACATTGCCGTGCTCAACTCTGGAGATGAGCAGATGTTACAGGACCCAGGTACCACAGGAACAAGTGTGGATTGTGCAGACGGCACTTGAGAGCAGAAACAGGCGGTGTTGTAGGCCGGAGGAAATACTCAAAACAGAGTGGAGACAGAGGACAAATCAGAGAACATATTAAATCAGAGGTAGTCAGAAGTTGTAGGCAGCAGGAGAGTTTGCCGTACACACAGCAGGGGATCAGCTGACGTTACCGAACCCCACTTACACATGAGCGAGTGTTTTGTCTGTGCGGACAGCACTTCTGAGCAACAACGGGCGTTGCTGTAGCCCAGGAAATAAAGTTCAGGTCATAGAAACATGAACACATCAGGAGACCTGGATTATGTTGCCAGCCAATTATTTATTCTGGAAGAGGACTGGCAAATTCAGGTGAGATCCAGGCCTTGTTCATTTTCACAAAAGTAAGCCGGTCAACATTATCGGCGGATAGTCGCGTGCGACGGTCTGTTACCACACCACCTGCAGCACTAAAGACACGTTCCGATAATACACTGGCAGCAGGGCAAGCCAGCACCTCCAATGCATACTGGCTAAGCTCTGGCCATGTATCCAGCTTAGAGACCCAATACTTGAACGGGGAAGAGCCGTCTGGGAGAACACTAACAGGGCACGACAAGTAGTCTGTCACCATCTGACGGAAACGTTGCCTCCTGCTGACTGGAGCCGTCTGTGATGGTGTAGCCGTTTGTGGCGGTCCCACAAAACTTTTCCACATTTGGGCCATACTGGCCTTGCCTTGTCCTGCGGCACTGCCTCTGCTACCTCTTTGTGCAGAGCTTCCTCCACTGCCTCTACCCACATGGCTGGTTTGTAAAGCACTACCAGCAACACTTGTGGGGGGAATGGAGAACATGATGGCCTGCACAAGTGTTTCTTGGTACTCCCGCATTTTCCGCTCCCGGTTCAACTGTGGTATGAGGCTTTGTAAGTTGTCCCGGTAGCGAGGATCTAGGAGGGTGTACACCCAATAATCAGCCGTATGGAGAATGTTGGTGATGCGGCGGTCATATAACAAGCACTGCAGCATGAAATCAACCATGTGCTGCAGACTGCCAACTGGACCGGAAACGCTGACCCCAGCTTGAGGTAGCATCTCTGCCTGCTCAGCATCACCTCACCCTCGCTGTACACACTGACTACTAGAGCCTTGTGTACATCCCTCCTCTGGAGAGATGTGTTCCTCCTCCTCCATTGACTCCTCGTCATGCTCCTCACTAAGTGTCCCCTGCCTGGGCCTTTGTGTGGAAGCACGTTGCGCAGACTTGCCAGAAGCAGATGGCATTTCTGACTGCTCATCCTCGACCTCTTCAAAAACCTCCTCACTTAGTGCTTGTAAGGTTTTTTGAAGCAGACAGATGAGGGGGACAGTCATGCTGATTAGTGCATCATCTGCACTGGCCATCCGCGTGGAGTCATCGAAGGCATGCAAAACTTGGCAGATGTCCCTCATAGTGGCCCACTCAGTGGTGGTGAAGAGTGTCCGGTGCACAGTGCGACTTGTTTGCGCCTGATGCAGCTGGTACTCCATTACTGCTGCCTGCTGCTCACACAACCGCTCCAACATATGTAACGTTGAATTCCACCTGGTGGGGAGGTCACATATGATGCGATGTTCTGGCAGGCGGAATCGGCGTTGCAGAGATGCAATGCGCGATCTTGCCATGCTGGAACGCCGCAAGTGAGCACACTCTAGGCGAACCTTGTGCAGCAGTGCATCAAGATCCGGATAGTCCCTCAGAAAGCTCTGCACGACCAAATTGAGCACGTGTGCCAGACATGGTATGTGAGTGAGGTTGCCTAGGCCCAGAGCTGCCACTAGATTTCGGCCATTGTCACTCACTACCAAACCTGGCTGGAGATTCGCTGGCACAAACCACACATCGCTCTCCTGCTTGATGGCATTCCAGAGCTCCTGTGCTGTGTGGCTCCGATTCCCCAAAGAAATTAATTTAAGGACGGCCTGTTGACGTTTGGCCACACCTGTGCTCATATCTGGCCTAACAGGCTCACGCAGTGCTGATTCCGAGGAACTAGAGTAGGAGGAGGACTCAATATGTACAGACTGCATTCCTGCAATCCTTGGAGTTGGCAGAATACGTACAGAGCCACTCTCCAGATCTGTACCCGGCTCCACAACATTGACCCAATGGGCAGTGAGGGAAAAGTATCGTCCCTGTCCATGGCTACTGGTCCACGCATCGGTGGTCAGGTGGACCTTGCTACTGACGGCATTTAGTAGCGCATTTTTAATTTTTCCCTCCACATGCTTTTGCAGGGCAGGGACAGCTTGCCTGCTGAAATAAAAGCGGCTGGGCACATTGTATTGTGGAACTGCCAATGACATAAAGTTCCGGAAGGTGTCAGTCTCCACCAGCCTGAATGACAGCATCTCAAGGGCCAGTAGTTTGGCAATGCCGGCATTCAGAGCCAGTGCTCGGGGATGGTTTGCCGAGTATGGCCGCTTTTTCTCCCATGCCTGTGCTATCGATTGCTGGTGAGTGGCCTGGGAGTGTGCTGATGACTGCGAACGTGGTTCAGTGGGTGGAATTTCACTGGGTCTCTGGACAACAGTGGCAGTGGTTCTTCCATGGCGTTCCAGTGAGGAAGCCGAACCAGCTGTGTGTGAGCTGGAGGAAGAGGCCCCAACACGAGCTGAAGAGGTGGTAGGTGCTGCTGAAGGTTGGCCTACATCTTCAGTGTGTCTGTGTAACTCCACCTCGTGCTTGGTACGCACATGTTTCCACATATTTGTGGTATTGAGGTTGGTCACATTTTTCCCTCGTTTCACTTTCTGATGACACAGCTTGCATTTGACAAAGCAAATGTCATTTGCAACTGTGTCAAAAAAAGACCACGCACTGCAAGTCCTGGGAGTGCCCGTTTTGTGTTTTGGAAGAGGATTGCTCCTCACGGGTGCCAAAGTGGAGGCTACAGGCAACCAAGTCTGTACCCGCCCTCTCCCTCCTCTTTTGGCCGTTCGGGGAATCTCTTCCTCAGAGCTGCTCCCACCACCTTCCTGTGGCTGACGCCATGATGGGTCAAGGACCTCATCATCTCCACTCCCCTCTTCAAGCACCGGCTGGTCCTGGGTTGTCTCACCAGCACCGTACGCACCAGAAATTGGCAACTGAGTCTCATCATCATCTGATGCATACTGAGGTGTGCTGACCATAGGCACTGGCCCACCCGCCTCTTCAGATTCAGAGGGTCAAAGCAGTTGCGCATCACTGCATACTCCCTCTTCTTCACGCTCTAGAATGCTGCTTGGCTGGCCACCTCTTTCCAAGCCAACAGATTCTGAGAACAGAAGTAAAGATTGAGATGGCTCCTGTCCAGGGCTCTCAGACTGCCTGGGCAATTTGGCAGGTGGTGAAGAGACAGATGGTTGCTCTTCAGTGCTCTGGCCTTGGGAGGATGCGGAAGTCATTGAAGTGGATGCGTTAGCTGCCATCCATCCGACAACGGCTTCAATTTGTTCGTCACGCAGCAGTGGGGTACGGCTGCGCATGAAGAACTGTTGCCTGGTAAAAGTGGGGGATGCCGGGTCACTGGTGGCCGCAGCAGATACCGAATCCCCACGTCCTCTCCCTGCTGAATCCCCCCGTCCTCTCCCTGCTGAAACTCCACGGCCACGACCACGTGCCTTACTCCCTGCCTTCTTCATCTTGGTAGACTGATAAAGATAGGCAGAAAAGTAAAAAAGGGGTGGCTTAGTGTTCTTATTCCTGAACACCTGCTAACCAGTATAAGAAACACTAATTTGGCTAAGAGTGTGTGTACTACACTTTAATATGATCTAATGTGGCCTAGACAACTGTAAAGTGGAGTGTTTGGTGAACTTTATTTCCTTTTTTTTGGGTGGGGGGAAAGGAAAGGATGTGACCAAAGTTTGAAAGCTATAGTATCACAAACTTTTTGGAGCGATTACAATGCAGGAAGCTAACCTACAATGCAATTGATGAGGCTCCAAAAAATAGGGTGATACTAGCCTGGCTGGCCCTGAAGGGCACAAGCCAGCAAAAAGGCTCCTCTATCTAATCCTATATAGTGTTTGCAACCAACCAATGACAATGGATGCGGTTGGAAGCACACTAATATAGGAGCAAAAATCTGGCTAAATTTGCTGCAAAAAAAGGACTATGTATGAGGCAGTGACGCACCCTGAGCGGACTACAGCTAGCGGTGGCTGTAGAACACACTGCAACGTGAGCTGCACTCACACACAGAGAGACCTATCAGACAGCCAAAAACAGTGCAGAGAAATGGGCTATAGCACTGAAAGGCTGCTGAAAGGCTCCGCTGTCCACTCCTTTAGTGTTTGCAACCAACGTATATGGATACATATGGAAGCACACTATACAGGAGAAAAAAAAAGCAGCAATAAAAGAAAAATGTGTATGAGGCAGAGACACACGCTGGCCGACCTACAAGCAGACGTGCCTGCAGGACACACGACACAGCGTGGGTCTGCACTCACACAGCCCTTGCAGACAGCTGTGAAAACAGCGCTGCTAGGGAAAAGCAAGCTACAGTGGTGGATTATGTAGCCTGGGTAGAGCAATAGATATTTTAGATTATCGCTATTTCTAACTGTCCCTCACAGTCTTCAACAGCAGCCTGTCCCTAACTGAATTCACAGCAGAGTGACCAGAAATGGCGGCTGCAGCGCTTTTTATAGTGCATCATGACATCATTTCAGCAGCCAATCACAGCCATGCCAGTAGTTAACATGCCTACATGCCTAACAGGATATGCCCACACTTCTGAGGATCCCCATTGGCTGAATCAAATCGAGCAGGCTCCTAGCATTATGGGAACTTCCGATTCCGGTATTCGATATGAAAAAAGTATCGGAACTAAGTATCGGAATTCCGATACAGCTAATATCGGCCGATACCCGATACTTGCGGTATCGGAATGCTCAACACTAATCATGATCCGCTCACATGGCCGGCATCCCCGATTCCAAGGCGATCCTGCTGTCTGCGCTGTCAGAGGAGGACATGGTGATGGAACTGAAGCATTCCTAGTTCCGTCACAATCTCCTCATGAAATTATCTCATTTCCGGTCAGCTTCCAGCATATCACTTCCGGTGGAACGTCATGTGTGAGTTTTAAAATGCTCCTCCGGGCTCCGCCGTGTACTCCTGTGTCCGTGGGAAAAACCCGCTTTGTATGCTTCGTACACACTTGGCTCCGCTCCGTACATCCCGTACACATATGGCTCCTGTCATGATCCCAGTGCAGGTTTTTGAGCTGCACACTGGGGGTTTATGTCTGGAGCTCTGTCCAGGTTTTGACCTGCACACTTGGGGTTAATGATTGTGGCCTCTTTCTGGTTCTGGGAGAGCTTCTTAAACCCCTGGGAAGCTTCAATCCCTGCCAGTTATACTTTTGCCTTTGGCCTAGTGTGCTGATCCCCGTGTGCCTGTTTGCTGCTATAGCTTGTTTATATGGTTCTGACCCGGCTCTGTTTCCCGTTGTGAGTTTGCCTGTTGATTTTGTACTGCGCTATTATCTGTGTATGACTCATTGCCTGTGACCTGACTACTCTCTGCTCGCCCCTTTGGTACCTTGCAGCTATATCTGTGTATGACTCATTGCCTGTGACCTGACTACTCTCTGCTCGCCCCTTTGGTACCTTGCAGCTATCTCTGTGTGTGACTCATTGGCTACGTCCTGACTATTCTCCCTGTCTATGCCCCTTGGTAACTTTATCTCGCAGTTACTCTGCTAGGAATTCTCTTGCAGCTCCTGGCTCTGTGGAGTTTAGGCCACGCCTCTAGCAGTCACGTGCTTCAGGTCCTGCGGCTCTGAAGTACGCATCTACTCGGTTGCTGCCCGCTCCACAGGTATCTTTGAGCACTGTTTCGCTTTATCCAGGACACATTCACTGGCTCAGTGAGCAAGTTCAGTGCGGTGTTCCTGACAGCTCCACTCCGAACACATATGGCTCCACTCCAAACACACATGGCTCCGGTCCGTACACCTCGTACACGCGCGGCTCCTCTCTGTACACCCCGTACACACACGGCTCCGCTCCGTACACCTCGTACACATGCGGCTCCTCTCCATACACCTCGTATATGCGCGGCTACTCTCCGTACACCTTGCACACACGCGGCTCCGTTCTGTGCACCTCGTACATGCGGCTCCGTTCTGTACACCTCGTACACGCGGCTCCGCTCTGTACACCTCGTACACACACGGCTCCTCTCCGTACATCTCGTACACATCCAGCTCCGCTCTGTACACCTCGTACACACGTGGCCCCGCTCCATACACCTCGTACACATGCGGCTCTGCTCCGTACACACACGGCTCTGCTCCGTACACCTCATACACACACAGCTTTGCTACATCTACCCTGTAAACCCCTCCTGACCCCACAGATACTTATCTCATCCAGCACCATGACAACTAGCACAGCAGAGTCCGGCAGACACCAAGAGGCAGGGCTGTGCGCACAGGACCTGTGATGAGGTCACAGGAGGGGCAGAGTCAGGGGTCACATGATCAGGGGTCTGGACAAAGGCTCCTGATCATGTGACCCCTGACTCCTCCCCTCCTGTGACCTCATCACAGGTCCTGTGTACAGAGAAGAGAGCAGGCAAGCAACGCTGTGAGTGGCTGTGGGGCGGGGGGAAGGTCTCAAGCTAGGGCGAGGATGGGGGGCATGGCAGCTTATCTCCCTGCAGTGCGGGATAGAAAAATCCCATGAGGGTTGGAAACTATAACCGCCGTGCCCGCAGAGGGCCGGAGGCAGGAACAACAGCCAGGCCAGTGGCCGCATCAGCTGGCAAGCGGCCAGATGAGCAGGCGCTGCCGCCCATGGCCCACATGACAGCAGCCCAGCGGGAAAATGCCCAGTTGGGCATATTACCAATCCGGGCCTGGAGTGAGCGTGTGTGGTTTACTCCTTCAATATATACAGAGATAAAAATTTTACCCTATACTATATACACCTCCTATCTTGTGATACAGTACCTTTGTTAGACATTTTGTATTACGGTCAAATTCATACTGAGTGAGTGTCTGAGGGTGACTACGGAAATATATACGGAGATTTAAATTGTACCCTACAATATATATACTTGCTATCTTGTTATCCAGTACCTTTTTTCAACATTTTGTATTATGGTCAAATCCAGACTGAGTGATCGTCTGAGGGTGACTCTGGAAATATATACCGAGATTTAAAATTAGCCCAACACTGTATACAGCTGTACGCTTCGGATACAGTTTCCTTTTTTTGCTATTTAGATTCTGGTGTAATCCAGACTGAGCCTGTGAAAGTCTGTCTGTTACTCCGGAAATATATTTGGAGATTTACGATTACCCCAACACTGTATACAGCTGTACGCTTGTGATACATTACCCCTTCACTGCCTTAAATACTCTGGTCTAATCTATACTGAGCCACTGAGAGTCTGTTTCTGATTCTGGAAATATATACAGAGATTTAGAATGACCCCTACACTGTATACAGCTGTTCTGTTATGATTGGGTCATGGAGGAGGAAAGCTAGACCAAGCTAAGCCACAGAAAACCAGAGAGGTTGGTAACTAAGCGGATTGTAGACCCCTGATCCTATCCACACAACTAGCAGTAGCCGTGGAGCGTACCTACGATGATTCTAGACGCCTCGACACAGCCGGAGAACTAAATAAGCCTAAAGCAAGAAAGGGGAAATCTAAACTGCCCCGGAGCAGACCCCAAAGGAATAGATAGGCCCCAAACATATATTGTCGGTGAGACAAGATGAAAACAAAAATGCAGGTAGGAAAATAGGCTGAGCAAACGATGGGGCCCAAACTAGCTAGATAGGACAGGAAAGGAAAGACACTGTCTGCAATCATGCAAAAAACCCTGCAAAAAATGCCCAACACATCTGATAGAAAAAACCCTGAAGTCGCTAGACTTTGCCCACTATATCAGCACTCTGGTATATTCTGAAAACAGAGCAAAGAGAGGCCAATCTAATAAGGGACAAAAACAAACTGGCAGAAACAGTAACATAAGGATGGAAATTCAGCACAGCCCCAGCAGAGGCTGGCTGACCACACAAAACTGAAATAGACAAAACCAAATCAAATGTGAACAATAGCAAAAGAACACTTAGCTTGAGGATGCAGGGACTGAGCTGGAAACTAAGATCCCAGGAGGTAGGAAAAAATCACCAGCAGGGATAGAGGGAGTCGGCTGTCTTAAATCCAATCAGAAACTCCAGATGTCCAATCGTCCCCCTCATTATCAGGTGGCAGACCTCTGTTAATTAGATCAGCTCCATTACCTCCTGTAACCACCAGAGGGAGCCCAGAAAGAGAACTCGTGACACCTCTGTCAATATAACCAGCTCCACCTTCACTAGTAACCAGAGGTAGGCCAGAAAGTGAATTCACAACATGTACGCTTCTGATCCATTACCCTTTTACTGCTTTTTATATTGTGGTGTAATTCATACTGAGTCTCAGAGTGTCTGTGTCTGCCTCCTGAAATATACACAGAGATTTAGAATGTTTAAACTATACTATATATACCTGGTATCTGGTGATACTGTACCCTTTTTCTACTTTTTACATTCTTGTCTAATCCATACTGGGCCTTAGAGCATCTGTGTCTGCCTCCTGAAATATATATGTAGATTTAGAATGTTTAAACTATACTATATATACCTGGTATCTAGTGTTACTGTACCCTTTCTCAACTTTTTAAATTATTGTCTAATCCATACTGAGCCTGAGAGCATCTGTGTCTGCTTCCTGAAATATATACGGAGATTTAGAATGTTTAAACTATACTATATATACCTGGTATCTGGTGTTACTGTACTCTTTCTCAACTTTCTATATTCTTGTCGAATCCATACTGGGCCTGAGAGCGTCTGTGTCTGCCTCCTGAAATATATACAGAGATTTAGTAAGTTTAAACAATGCTATATATACTCCTGGTATCTGGTGATACTGTACCCTTTTTCAACTTTTTATATTCTTGTCTAATCCATACTGGGCCTGAGAGTGTCTGTGTGTGCCTCCTGAAATATGTACGGATATTTAGAATGTTTAAACTATACTATATACACCTTGCATCTGGTGATACTGTACCCTTTTTCATCTTTTTATATTATTGTCTAATCCATACTGAGCCTGTGAGCGTCTGTGTCTTACTCATGAAATATATATGGAGATTTACAATTATCCCTAGACTGTATACAGCTGTACACTTCTGATACAGTACCATATATCTGCTGGTATTTTGGGTCCATTTTCACAAAAATTAGGAAGTATGGTGGAAGAGGCTGCGGACGTGGGCATGGGGGGCCAGCTGGTACTGATGGTGGTGGTGGTGCATCTGCTGGTAGTGCCAAAAGCACAATAGCAGCTAAGGCAGGAGGTGTTGAGCCTGCGGCATGGTCTGGCTCCGGAAAGCTTGGAAGGCTCCCTTTTCTAGGAGTAGGTAAACCGCTTTTAAAGCCAGATCATCAGGAACTGGTTTTGGCTTACATTGCCGGAACAGCCTCCAGCTCTATCGCCTCCTCTTCTGAAGTTTCAAAAAATGCAAGCACTGAGTCGTCAGTGCAGGCTTCTGGTCAGGAACAACCCCTTTCCTTGTGTCCTTCACCCCCACCAACAGTGAAGGATGCGGCAGCCCACACTTCAGATTACTCCATGGAGCTCTTTTCACATACCATGCCTGAATTCCCCAGTCCAACATGAATCAGAGATGGAGTGCACTGATGCACAGCCACTGCTAGATGATTCTGCTGGTACATTCACCCACAGCACTACATTCCCCTCGCACTCTACAGAGCCCGAATCTGACCCTGATGAAACTCAGGTGCCCCTTCCTGCATGCTATACCACCTTACACGGTGACACAGAGGAAGGTGCAGATGAAAGTGCTGGTTCCCTGAGCAGGTGGGGGGCATAATCGTGGGCGATGGCACTGGCACAGGGCCCCTCATAGTACGCAAAAGTGTCTCTGCTGGTGGGACGGCCCACTCGCCGTCAGACACACCGGTGTACTATGAGGGTCCCTGTGCCAGTGCCATCGCCCACGAGTGGGCCCCCCTGCTTGCTCAGGGCCACAGAACTTGCAATACTTACCTTTCCCTGCTCCACCGCTGTGACGTCTTCCGCGTTTCCTGACAGTGACATTCAGGTCAGAGAGCGCGATGACATCACGTCTGTATGCTCTCTGCCTAAACAGTTCAAGTGCAGAGAGCTGGAAGATGGCGACGCTGAGGAGTCCAGAGTAGAGCAGTGCCCAGCGAGGAGAGGTATTTAATTTTTTAAAGGTTGGGAGCAATCTTTGGGGAGCACTTTACACTTGGAAATTATATATGGGGTCCATCATACACTGGAGCATCATCCGTGAGGCCCATCATATACTGGAGCATTCCAAATGGTGGACATCAGACACTGGAACAGCATTTACGGGGCCCATTATACACTGGAGCATTAGAAATGGGGCCCATTATATAAGGAGCATTATTTGGGCCCATAAGACACTGGAGCATCATCCATGGGGCCCATCATATACTGGAGCATTCTAAATGGGGCAGATTATATATGGAGCATTATTTGGGCACATCATACACTGGAGCATCATCCATGAGGCCCATCATATACTGGAGCATTCCAAATGGGGGACATGAGACACTGGAGCAGCATTTACGGGGCCCATAATACACTGGAGCATTAGAAATGAGGCCCATTATATATGGAGCATTATTTGGGCCCATAAGACACTGGAGCATCATCCATGGGACCAACATATACTGTAGCATTATGTGGAGCTCACCATATACTGTATGGAACATTATATGGGACCAATTATTCTATATGTGGAAATATATGGGGCTCATTATTCAGTATGGCGCACTATGTGGTGGCGATAATACTGTATGGAGTAATATACTGTCCGTTTTTTGAGCTATTGTAGAATTTAAAATAGATATCAGTCATGTCATGTAAGAAGTGAAGCATTTTTCATTGTACTATACCAATATTTCTCTGCCGTATCGGAGCATCATAAATTGTGGTATGTGTTAAAGGGTCCCACTGACACTCTTTCGCCTGGGGCACACGAAAACCTGGAGCCAGCCCTAGTCCCCCCACAACTTTAGCCAAATAACCCCCAGTTTTCAATGCGTAACTATTATTATAAAGTAAATTAAGGTTGACAAGCTTAAGTAATAAGAATTTATGTTGTTGGCATTGAAATGGGCACTGTAGGTGTGTTTACTGTCCTCCACTCCCTGTCGACTTTGCTTCCCCATTAACTTGCATTGGGTTTCGTGTTTCAGTCGGACCCCTGACTTTGCCCGATTGTCGGCCAATTTCGTTCTACTCGACTTTTGAGAAAGTCGGGTTTCATGAAATCCGACTCGACCCTAAAAAAGGCAAAGTCGCTCATCTCTAGTCATAAGTATTCAGACCCTTTGCTCACACACTCATTGTAATAATTATTATGGATAATTCAGGCGTCACTTTGCATGGAACAAGACAACAACAGAACACAGTTATTAGGTGGTAAAGTCTATATTATATCACACGGTGATCCGAACAAGTGCAGAGAAAAACACAAGTCCATAAACACTTGGTGTTAATATTGAATGCAACCTAACAGAGTCTGCAGGAAACTTCAGAGGGAAATGCCATCAAAGGAAGCAGTCTGTGAAGCACAGTTATACTTGGAGAAAGTTGAATCAAGTCCTTGTTTAGCCCATGCACGAATATATATATATATATATATATATATATATATGCCAGTTCAAATAATGTATTAATTCATCCAGGGAGGCCTGGGTAGGAAGTCTCAGGTATTTGCAGAGTAGCAACAGCATTTGTGTACCCCAAATGCAGGTGAGAGCAACACAACAGCCAGAGGCAGGATGAGTACTGGAAACTGGTGTATGTAGCAGAAACTCTGAGAGCGGAGAAACAGGATATCCACACAGGTTCACAGCAGCAGGTAGAAAGCCAGGAAGCCACTAGGGTCAGGAGCTGGACACAGGCAGAATACTCTAGCACAGACTAAAGGTTGGGGTGAAGTTATAAAGCAGGAAGACAAGGGGCACATGAGACAAAAGACGCCATCTAGAGAAAACCTTAGCATGGCAGACTCTTTCCAACAGTTCGTGAATCAAAGGCAAAGGATAATGTTTCCATATGGTTACCTTATTGAGTTCTCGATAGTCAACACAGGGTCTCAGAGTACCATCCTTCATTTTTACAAAAAATATAGGTGCCCCCGCTGGTGAGGAAGAAAGACGTATGACGCCTTTGGCCAGATTTTCATCAATATACTCCTTTAAAGGGAATCTGTCACCTCATTTTTGGCCTATGAGATGCGGCCACCGCCATCAGGGGCTTAACTACAGCATTATGGAGAAAGCACCCGGTGTGTGTGCGAAACGCGTGTCGGAGGTCGCCTCCTGGATCTGGCAACATGTGGACTTATTGGTAAGCTGTCCTTATAACATTTTGGTATGCCTATTATGGGTTAATGGTATTTCTATCCCTTTGACGGCATGCATCATCTTAGCTTACATTAGACATCTCAGTGGTGATCTGCCCTTGCTCACAATATATGCTTTTTGTATGGCTAGGTTACTATTTATTATGGGCAAGACTCACTGCGGTGTCTAGTAGTATTGGTACACATGTGTTATTTGCACTTTTCCCCCTCAAGTCCCTCTTGTTAGTTGTCCTTATGTCTGCAATTTTGGCTGCTATTTTTACGATTTGTCTGTGCATGTGATAAATAAAATTTTGTAATTTTGCATTATGATTTACTGACTCCTGTACTCCTTTTTTTCTCCTTGGTCTCAAGTATGTATGGAGTGGACTATTTACTATGATGGTTATGTGCTATGGTTGCCACCTTTTTCTTTGATTATAGTGTTGGGTGCTGCTGCTTATCCCCCCTGTCTCACAGCTTGCCCGTGAGTAGTGACTCAGCGTCACATTACAACTGGCCGTATGCATTTTTGTTTTAACCAGTATACAGCCTGTTCACACGTTCTGTGACCAAGTGGCAAATTTGACTCCGATGAAGCTGGATCTGGTTAAGGAATGCCAGAGTCTTGGATTATCACAGTTCCAGTTGCAGGGTCTGACAAATAGTCTTATTAAAACTTCCTCTAGCCCTTCACTGCTAGCAGAGACTGTAATGTCTGTCCTTTATGATGTTCAGTTGGTATCCCCCGAACCAGTAGTGGCCCTTTCTGATACATTCCCGGGGGAGAGAAACCAGTTTAGAGTGTTCAGGGAAAATTGTAGGCTATTCTTTACCCTTCAAACCTGGTCTTCAGGCAATGAGTCCCAGTCGGTGGAAATAGTTATACCTCTATTACGAGGGGGACTCCAAACTTGGGCATTTTCCTTGTCCTCACAAGCCACAGAACGGTCTTCAGTTGAAGCAAGTTTTGATACCTTTGGGGTCACCTATGACGAACTTGACAGAATCCAGGCCGCTGAGGCTAGGATCATGAACGTGACACAGGGGACCCGCATCGCTGAGGACTACTGTACATAATTTCAACAGTGGTCCACTGAGGTTTAGTGGACAATTTTATAGAGGTCTGTATGAATCCTGAAGGACATTCTGGTTTTGTATGATCCCTCTTGTTCATTGGCAGGAGCCCTAACTCAGGCCATATGGATTGACCTCAGAATTTATGACAGGCATGGTAGACAATGGGATGCCTTGTATTCTTCCCTGGAGCAGGCCCTTTTGCTCACTGCAAGGCAAATGGAGGTTGGAGCTGCCAGTTTTAATGCTGTCGAGAAAAAACAGAGTCAGGATCCTGGATTCTGTTTTTACTGTGGTTTTGCAGGACATTTTTTAAAGGATTGTTCAGCTTGCCCTAAAGCAAGTAGACTGTCAGGAAAAAGACTAAATCTGGGTCATAAGAACACCTGACTCTTTGCTAGAGCCCCTAACGATGAGGTTAGACTTGGTTCCAAGCAAATTCTAGGTACCACTCCAGGACGAACCCATGGAGATATGGCAGCTGACCCCAAGGGGGACAGGAAAGCAGGACTGGCCAGGAACAGGTTAATGGGATGGTATGACTGGAATACCTGTGTTGGATCAGGCACAAGTAGGACTTGTATGGGAACAACTGACGGCCACAGGTCCGGGATCACAGATGCAGATGCAGGTTCCAAAGTGCATGTTCATGTAGGATCATGTGCCGACTGGGGGGTCCCTTCCGGTTGCAAAAGGACTGGAGTCATATGCAGATGAACGTTCAATCAGTTCCTCTTTATTGGGTGTCTTCTCTGACATCCACAGCAATATGACAGCTCCTGCACACTGGCCTGGGTACCTGTCACCTCCTCCTTCTCCTGTTTGCGGCGGCACTCTAGGTTCTTTCACTGTGGCTGCCGTTAGGCCCACGGCCACAGCGCTTACCCTGGTCGAGTCCGTCCACTGCGACACTTACTACCTTTTCGGTGTCCAGCCGTGTGGTACCCCAGGCGTCCTCTGTCTGCATCTGTCCTGTCAGGGCCACCCCCCAGACTATCTGACTCTACCCTGGGACTCCCCCTCCTGTTATTCCCTTTCCTTGGAATTCCCCTTCTCAGTCCCCATAACTCCACCCACCATGCTTTGCATTTCCTAGCTTCAGCTGCTGTTAGGTCCTCTTCTCACTATCTTGTGTCTCCCTCTTGTGGCCAAAACTCAGTACTACACCGTCTCTAACTAATTCTTGCTGTTTTCCACACACGTATATACAAGTTATAATAAAGCATTGTACACAGCACATTTTACATTTTGTCTTTCTTCCATCAGACAGGTCCACACATCAGTCCATCCCCCTTACATACGCCTTACTTTGACCATTGTGGTCCCCGACAATCCTGTGACTTTCGTTTTTTAGTACTTCCCCACTTTCTTTTGTCTGTGTGGCCAGTTGTCAAGCAGAGCCTGAGCCCTCTAGCTCTACATGGGATGCTTGGCAGAGCCGGGAGCAATTAACCTTCGAGTAGCTAACGGCTACCCACAGGCGCTTGTGCCTATATGACAATCTCCATTCATTGGGGTAGGACCACCCGGACTCCTCAACGGGTACTCTCCCCCACGTATCTTACACTTTAAATTCCCATCTTTAATTGGAGTAGGACCACCCGGACTCCTCAACGGGTGTTCTCCTCCCCTTTTCCAAGCTTCCAGAACTGTGTTTAGTCCTAGGGGCGAAATGACTGAGGTTGTCATAGAGCCTAATAGGTCACCGCTTTCCCCCCTCCTTCTTTTTGGGTATTTCCCACCGAGGACCTGACCTGTGGACCACTGTCTGTTCCAAACCACAAACCGTCATATACCTTCTTTTCATTTTTAGCTTTACAGGCATTTTCCTATATATTCACGTCTTAGACATGTTTGAACATTTTTTTTTCTGTGTAACACTTTTAACGCCTGCAATATTTAAATATACATGGTTTCAACATTTTACCACCTTTATTAATTACAACACTTAAAATATTTTTTTACCTTTTTGTTCACTATATTTTTGACATTTCTAGCTTTTATGTCCTCAAATATTTATTAAACATTTTCAAACATTATTAAAACATTTGCAAACACGGGAGCTCCCTCTTCCTTTGCGGGAAGTACCCCCATTACATCCCTGCTGCATCAGGAGACAGGGTTTCTTACCCCCAGGGGACGCGAAACAGTCTCCAGGCTGTGCAACCATGCACAGCAGTCCTGCAATCGGATGGTTCAGCGGTGCTCCGGGTCTCCCCATGCTGATCGACCATGGTCGCCGGCCGCAGGGAACTCCGCCACTGTGGAGATCCCAGGATGACGGCCAGTTCCAGGGTCATGACTGTCCACTTTTCCCATAGTAGTTCTGCTACGGAAGTGCAACAGTCGCCCCACAAACAATTTTCCTCAGGTTTCACAGACCGTCATGGACTCTCCAGACGAGCGATGCAGGGATCCGTACTATGGGGGGACGTGGGACAGTCCCTGAAGGTGCCAACGTGCACTAGAAGGGCAAGAAGGGGCTACAGAGAGTGCCGCGGCATGCCTCCCACACCGTATCTCTACGGGAGACCAGGGCCCGGGCTCGGGCCGAGGAGAACTCTGCATCTGGAGAGTCCCCAAACTGAGGGGAAGAATCAGGGGCAGAGGTGTCCAAAGCTGCCTCTGCACAGAGACCGAAATATTTTCCGGAGGGCACGGTTGTTCCAGGGGAGGCCGGGTGGGAGCGCGGGTGCCCAATGATGAGGACCTTGTGCCCCGTGTTCCCGCAGTGGGACAGCACCGAGGCTACGCGGTCCGTCACCGTCCAGGGTACAGATGCATTCACCCCCTCTGATGTTGCCGCTCTGCTCCGTCTGGACCTCAGCTCCTGCAGGTACGGCTGCATGCGGGAGGCCAGGGTCTCCATTGGCTCCTCCTGAGCTGGCTCCGCTGCCTCGCTGTCACTTCCGGTGCCGCCATCTGGGGTGTGCTGGGGTTCTTCTTCCTGCCGTCTGGCAGGAACAGCCTCCAGGCACGATGGTTCGCGAGGAGCGTGGGAGGTAGTTCCTCTGGCTGAAGAGTGTGTTCCGCTTCCTGCGCTGTCTCCGATTCCAGCATGGACTGCAGAGTGCGGACACACCACTGAACGATCAGGCTCCGGGGCTGCAGGCTCAGATGTCGAGGTCTCCATCTTCGGCAGATCTTCATGACGGGTGAGAGCTTGCTGCTGTCATGACTGCTCCCAGCTTCACCGTTCCGGCTGTCGGGGACTCCACCTCCCGCTGTAGTCTTCTAACATAGAAGAGTGCCCAGCTTTCCTGTAGCGGCACCAAGCTTTCCCGACAGTGTCACTCCCGTTCCAGGGTGGGGCTTTCGTCGGCCTCTCCACCCATTTCCCAGCGTTCAGAGGGAAAGGGCGCTTGTCACTTGATGTACACGGCTCCCCCCAGGGACAGGCCCGACTTAGCTGCCCCTGACAGTCCAGTGTGACACCAAACTCCTTTATCCCGACCGTCGCCATTTCTGTGGGTTTGCAAATTCACTTTCTAGGTCAAATCTGGCAATCTCAATCACAGTCCAAAGTTCCAATTTACTCCAGCAAAATCTTCAACTCGCTCAGCTCAGGTCCTTTGAATCTTCCAGCACTGTCTCACCGCCTGTGTTGGGCAGTAATGATCATGTCGACTAGGCCACTTGTAGGATTGTGTGCCGACTTGGGGGTGGTCCCTTCCTGTTGCAAAATGTCTGGAGTCAGATGCAGATGAACGTTCACTCAGGTCCTCTTTATTGGGTGTCTTCTCCGACATCCACAGCAATATGACAGCTCCTGCACACTGGCCTGGGTACCTGTCACCTCCTTCTTCTCCTGTTTGCGGCTGCCCTCTCCTCTAGGTTCTTTCACTGGGGCTGCAAATAGGCCCGTGGCCACAGTGCTTCCCCTGGTCAAGTCCGTCCGTCCGCTGCGACACTTACTACCTCTTCGGTGTCCAGCCGTTCTGTATCCCAGGCGTCCTCTGTCTGCAACTGTCTGACTCTACCCTGGGACTCCCCCTTCTTTTATTCCCTTTCCTTGGATATGTATATACAAGTTATAATAATGCATTGTACACAGCACATTTTACATTTTGTCTTTCTTCCATCAGACAGGTCCACACATCAGTCCATCCCCCCTACATTCAGACCGGGCAGGTGAGGTTAGCGGCACAGGTACCGGTCAGACGGAACTGGATCAGAATTAGACATAGGGAGGGCAGATTCAGGTATGCGTTCAGCAGGATGGACTAGATCAGGTGTAGACATTCATGTTTTTACATTACATAAATAAAAGAATGGATTTTTGCAAGGATAAAAAGTGACATTACATATCCTCCTTATGTAAATTCAACCTTGGGTGGTTTTCAGTAGTCACAATAGGCGTCCTGGAAGTTCATGTGTTTTTGTACCCAGGAAATGACTTTGTTTAATATCTGTTTCTGATGCCATGCTCTTACTCAAGTGATAAATATCTTTGCAGCCATGATTAATGTTAGTGTCAGCTCTGCTGTAATGTTTTACACAGGTACCGGGCACCAGGGGCAGTTAAGTGGAAGATAACTGTTCTCATTAATCACATTTGATAACTCTCAATCCCTAAAGGACAGAGTGATAATCTTGGGTGACAGGATCATTCTCATATTTGAAGTAGAAAACACCATGTCTCTTGACCTCTTTTTTTGGAATAAAATAACTGATTGCAGGAAGGTTTAATCATTAATTAAATTCATATCTGAGTAGACCCCACTAAAAAAACAACCAGAGAATACAAAAGTTTCCTGTACACAGATAGTGTTGGAAGACATGTTCCTAAAAGTATATAGACCAAGATAGATAAATAGATTACGAGATTTTTTTTACTCATTTAAAAACCACCCTGTACACAGATTGTCTTCACTTACATCAGCTCCTGTCCTTACTGCAGCTCAAAATCTCAATTTCAAGTTAACCTAATTCTCTGGACAATGGGCAATTGTATTCAGCCATGCATTCACATTGTTTCACACTGACCCATCTCAAACACCATGATTCGGCTGCAGAAAAAAACAGCAATGAGTCTTTTTCAAGCATAACAAGGTGTGCAATTCAGTGACACATAAAGGGTGAGCACTTAATACATCATTCACAATTAATTAAAAACAACATCAATGTCACGAATATCAATGTGATTACATAGAGACAATCATACGTGTAAGAATTCATATTCCTAAAAAAGAAACATTCCTCGATTATCTAAATGATCAAATCTAGAACCATTTGTGAATGATAAACTAATCCCACATATGATCCATCACCTGACCTTAAAATATAAGGAAAAATTGGTGAATGCAACTCACTCCAGAACGCTTCCACTAACTGTGGTCTCCTCCTGCCTCCAGAACACATGATACTGACATCCCTGTAATGTCCCAGAATAGAGCATGCATGCTCATTAGGTATTAGATATGGAGGGCGCCATATCAGGACTAGAGATGAGCAAATGTGTTTGGAAAACGTTCGCCAATCTCAAATTATTCACAAATGTAACACATACGGATTTGTGTTCACTTTCACGAGCATTTTTACTCAAAGTCGGCAAAAGTTGGTCACAGTTTGGTAAATTATCACATTTTCACTAACGCTTTTGTAATTACTTTGGCTTTGATAGTGGTGCTGTATGATGAGCGGGAGGCCAGGGGGACGAGTTTGGTGAGGTGGCGTGACTAGGTCAGAGGAGCACGTGGAGAGGTTACAGCAGCGGTGCGCCTTTTTCTTTTTTTTCTTCCCTTAACTTTATGTGTGTTGATTCCGGCAACCAATCAGGGCAACAGAAACCATCCACAACATCATGACATAATGACATAAGGTCTTTTGTGATTGGTTGCCTAAGTCACATGTTCCTGGTAATATAAAAAGCAGACATCTTGTTTTGTTGCTGCCATTTGCTCAGTGTCACACTGCAGAGAGGTCGCTCCTGCTCTATTGCTGGTGCTGAAAGTGAACTTGTGCTGTGTGAAATCAATCTTCCAGCTTCTAAGTAGATTGTGCAAATACTGTGTGGCAGTCTATGGAAGCCCCATTAGCTACTCCAAATTGTTTTTGCTAAAACAGTGTTTCTGTGGCAAATCAGAAGGCCAGATTTCCACTTAAAGAGAAGATGTCGTGATTTTAATTTTTGTATTAATAATTATTGATTATGCAAGTAATTATTTTAAAAACAAAATTGAATTAACTACTTTAATAGTTTTTTACTTATTGACTTTTATTCATAAACCATACCCACCATAATTTTATGGCAGAAGAAGAGGCAAAGGTATAGTGATTAAAATTATTCAAAATGTAAAAATTATTCAAAATTTATTACTCATTATATACATAAAAAAGACAAGGGATATACGCAAAAAATGCCATGAGCATGACAAAGACTAGAGACCATGTCAAAAAATCAAAAGGAGAGCACCATAAGACCCATATGATCAAAATTACTCCATAAATGGTATCAAATAAAGTGCTTAATGCAATTGTCATGATCCAAGTTGGATATGACAGAGAAAATGCACAAGTAACCTTTATTTTCTGTGAGCTGTTTGCTCAGGGTTAGTTTTGCCCCTGGTGGCCATTAAGGGTTATTACACAGTGGTGTCTTTTTCTTAGTTTCCCTCCGGTGGCCATTAGGGTCATTGCACTTTGGTTACTTTAGTTTTGTGCACATAATTATAAAACAGGTGTGATTGCTCTATAAAAGAGTGTCAGGTGTGGTAATCACATTGGTGATAGTCCTCAATTACAAGCAAGCCTGGGTGAAGGATGGAGCTGAAGGAGAATCCCGGGCAGCTCAGTGAGAGTCCTGGAGTGGCAGCTATGGTGTCTGCGAGGAGGACTGGCATGGCTTGGTGGAGTTGCAGCTATGGTGTCAGCAAGGAGTTCTTGCATGGCTTGGTGGAGTGGCAGCTATGGTGTAGAGCTGCACTCATGATGCTGGACTGGGTTGCTGGAGGACTGGACTCGAGATGCTGGACTCTTTTGCTGGGAAGCTGGACTCATATGCTGGACTCTGTTTCTGGACAGCTGCACGCAGGTGGTGGACTCTGTTTGCTCCAAGGCTGCACTATGGTGTTGGATCCGATCGGAGGAAAAGATGCACGCAGGTGGTGGGCTCTGTTGCTGGGAGCGTAAGCAACAGAGCAAAGCTAAGTGGTGTTTCCCTGTTTTGTCTCTTTTCCTTATGTATGTTTTAGTGCAGTGGTGGGATTAGTTTCCACACTAGCCATTACACTAGAAAGGGGTAGGTGGAGGGCGAGCTAGGGTTTAAAGGTATCCTGAGCGGTGCCCGGTGCGGAAGCGGCCTAGGGAACGTTAGGAGTGTAGAGACTCAGGGGAGTGCAGGAGGTCTCCACTTACCCGTTCCCTATCGCAGGGCCACCATTGTTATTGTTACCCAGGTTTTCCCTTTTATTGTTTAAATTCACCTTACTGGAGGCGGGGTTTCCAGACATACGTGTATTTCCGAAATTCGCCTGTTTTAGGCGGTATATGCAGCTGCACGTTTTATTATTTAAATTCGCCCAACTGGAGGCGGTGTATCCAGGGTCACGCGTGACCATGACAGCAATAATTTAATTCTGTGCAAAATTACAATGGAAAAAGTGCCTCATGCAAAAAGGTGCCAATAATTGCCTACTGCATATAAAGCGCTAGCCACCCTATTGAAAAAAGCACAATCTAATATACAGTACAATGTAAAAAAATCACTGCAAAAGAAATGGTGCTTAATGCCACAAGGTGTGATCATCCACTTGCTACATATGAAAATGCTAGCCACCTATATCTTATTCATTAGCTGCATATAAAAACGCTAGCCACATATAAGGCATTATGGTGTCCTAAACTTACATGTATTAAAGGTCCTGGTCTGGTCCCCCACAGCCACCCCGACAGAGCCGTTTTGCCTCACAGGCTTCCTCAAACAGGGGCATTTTTTATTGACTTTTATGTTTGCCACTGTGGGCTGCCATTTTCACTAGTGGGGGCATATGTGTCTGGGCACGACACTTGCATACCTCAATTATGGCAGCCTCAGGCTGTCCAGGTCACTGCTGTGGGAGGAGATTGTGGACGTTTTGTTGTAGTGTGCTGTGGGCTTTATTTTCCCCTGTCATTGCACACACTGCTCAGTGCATGTGATAACAGGAGCTGCCAGTAAGATAACAGGTCAGAGCGCTGTGGGGTCATGCTGTCACATGTCAGTGTGACCCTGCAGCTGTGACTGTCACCCGCGGTAGCGCTACCATCGGTACTGTCGGTCACAGCACTGCAGGATCATGCTGGCAGATGTCAGCATTACCCCACAGCTGTGATCGTCACCCACGGCAATTCTACCGCCGGTACTGTCGGTCACAGTGCTGTGGGATCATGCTGGCAGATGTCAGTATGGCACCCCAGGAGTCCAGTTGCCACAATGGCATTGCCTCCCTCACAGGGGTTGATGTCAGGTCTGAAGGAAGGAGGGATCTCCGGGCCAGCAGTGGGAGCTCTGAACCTGACTTCAGGGGAGCTGCTTTCTCTGGTTAGGAGGAGGAAGTTAGTTAGAGTTTCAGTCAGTCAGTGCTGGGAACTGGACGAGTGAGGAGCTTTTCCCCAGACTGGAGTGCATTCTGAGTCAGCGAGGAAGAGAAAAATATAGGGAAGCTTGGGAAGAGTAGCTGTGACCACACTCATCCCAGAGCTCAGCGCTAGAACTGGACACCGGAGTCCGTGGCTGCAGAGCACTACGGTTTCATCAGCTAAATCTGGAGGGCAGAAAATTGCAGATTTTCTGGGTCACATTACACACCTGAAGGTACAGCAGCAGGTTAGAGCCCGAGACACCACAAGGAGTGACACCTGTGACACCTGAGTGACACCTCTATTTGGTGGATTGGAAGGTTCAGGAGGGGGGGCCCTAGGAGGGGTGATAATGTTAGGCGTCGGATTCCTGCAGCGGCACGACAGGAATCCAGAGCCTCACATGCTGCTCTGCAGCAAGCCATTCCTGAGGCTAAGTGCCTCTGCCGCTCCACTGAGCATGCTCACGAGACGATCTCCCATTGGAGGTCGGGAGTCACGTGCTCAAGTCCTCCCCAGCTGTGTCAAAAAACGTGTTTTCAATTCATTGGCTCTAAACTCAAAGTCCGCATCGGTGGAACAAATGCGACGGAGTCGCAAGAACTGCCCCACAGGAATGGCCTTGGTGGGACTTCCGGTGGGCGCGCTATTTATACTTGGTGGTTGCGCCCACTCACCACGCCCCCTGAGGAAGGAGCTGCGACTCCGAAACGCGCGTCGGGGACAGGATCTATCGCACCGCCCTTACTGTACCCAGGTAATGACGCTACTGAAGCATTGAATCTATTGTTGTGATGTTTATTTTGAGCACTTGCTTTGCATTAGCTCTTCCACCATGGGTTTAGGTAACTGATGCTGCTTTAGCATTGATTGTGCTGACATGGTGCTTGTCTTGAGCATTTGCTCTGCATTTATCTTCTTTATGCCTTGTTAGGGAATTATGACAATTCAGTTATGGGCAGTAGTAATAGTTGAGCTTGTAGCCTATGTATTGGTGTATCTATGATGAGTTGCCTTAACCCTTTATCAGAGACATACATTGATTATTCTGCACATTCTATGATTAATCCTGGGACTGTAGACACGGTGTGCTTGATCCTTTGTACCACTGTGCACGTCTATTTTGATATCCCCCCCCCATTCCATGTACTGTAGTGTCCTTTTGTATATGTATTTTCAATAAAAATGTTAAATTTTATGGATTTCTGACTGCTTTTTTCACTGGTGCTATCTATTTATTTATTTGGTGCGTTCTGCCATTCCTAACACACAGTGCCTCCATCTGCCTCTTTACCTCTTACTTACGACTTTATTCTTCGGGTCAGTGTAATTACAGGCTAGGAGAAAACACTGTGTGCACTACTGTAGTGGTGCCGAGGTAGGTTCCCAAACCATATATAATAAAATGAAAACCTGGCACTCAACTTAGTGCTTTGTGGAACAATTTATTGTAGTACCAGAAGTGTGATTACAGTGACACCAGATTTATATCAGGTTTTATGTTTGGCTACTGTCATGCACTAAAAGATGCTTTTTTTTAGCAAAAAACTAGTTTTTGCATTGGCATATTTTGATAGCTATAATTTTTTCCATATTTCTGCTGACAGAGTCATGTGACAGCTTGCTTTTTGCGGATGAGTTGACGTTTTTATTGGTACAATTTTGGGCACATGACATTTTTTAATCTCTTTCTATTCTAATTTTTGGGAGGCAGAATGAAAAAATAACAGCAATTCAGGAATTAGTTCTTTTGCTTTTTTTTATGCAGAATCGTGTGTGGTTAAATTGGTAAGGCAGCTTTACTCTTTTGGTCAGTATAGCTATAACTTTTTAATTTTTCTGCTGAAGGAGCTGTATGACAACTTGTTTTTTGTGGGACAAGATGACGTTTTTAGTGATACCTTTTTGTATCACATTCATTTTTTGACGGCATTTTATTCCATTTTTTGCAATATGATAATAAAGCATTGTTTTCCCTTTGTTTTTTTTATTTTTTTTCATTGAAGGGGTTAACTAGCATGACATTTTTATAGTGCAGATGGTTTTAGATGCAGCGATACCAAATATGTGTACTTTTTTTCATAAAAATATTTATTTATGGAAACGATATAGTTGTATTTTTTAATTATTTTGTGATTTTTATAAAATATTTTTACGTTTTCATCTTTTTTTTAATTTTTCACTTAGTCCCACTATTGAATTTCAGCAATCTAATCGCAGTTATTAAGCATAGCGATGCAGGAGCATCGCTATGTTTTGCAATTGTCAGTGCTGCACTGACACAAGTTAGTTAGGTCATGCACTGCGCATGATCGAACTAACTTGCTAGAGCCTGGTGACTTGAATGACGACATTGGGTCACCATGGCAACAATCAAGCCCCCTGATGACGTTGCGGGGGTGGCAATTAGAGTGCAGAGGGGTTCCCTCTGGCTGCCTTCTAAGGCCGGGGTCACACTAACCGACGCAAAATACTGTCCGTAGTTTACATGTGTAATACGGATGAATGACCCCTAAATAGTGCTCCGTATGTCATCCGTAAGCAAGGTGTGGTCGCGTATTTTGCGCATGTCTGCATCCGTATGCAATCCGTATGGCGAGATTTTCTCGCCACCTTGCAAAATGGACATATAATGGAGCCCTATGACAGGGTTTCTAACAGAAACGAAATAATAGATATAGACACATAGAATGCATATATATATATATATATATATATACATACAAGTCATTGAGACAAACATATATATATATATATATATATATATATAGTTATATTTCACAGAGTTCTTCATAGCAGAATAGCCACTAATTAAATTGCCGGCTTCTATCAAATCATTCCCCAACCCGACATGAAATGAGACATGGTTTACACTCATTAAAAAACATGAAATGAAATGCTTTACTATGTCCCTGACTAATAATTAGATGAGCGTTTGTGTGTAAAATTTGGGAGTTGTAGTTGTTATTTTAAGGGGTTAATTCGTTGTTAAAAAATGCATGGGCTTCCCATTGCCCTGTAGTGGTGGTGAATGGGTTAATCTAACAAAGGGTTAATGTCACCTTACAATCGAATGGTGACATTAACCCTTTGTTAGATTAACCCACTCGCCACCACTATAGGGCAATGGGAAGCCCACGCATTTTTTAACAATGAATTAACCCCTTAAAATAACAACTACAACTCCTATATTTTGCACACAAACCCTCATCTAATTATTAGTCAGGGACATATAAAAAAACATGAAATGAAATGCTTTACTGAATGTAAACCATGTGTCATTTCATGTCGGGTTGGGGAATGATTTGATAGGAGCCGGCAATTTAATTAGCGGCTATTCTGCTATAAAGAACTCTGTGAAATGTAAATATATATATATGTTTGTCACAATGACATGTATGTATATATATGTATTCTATATGTATATATCTATTCTTTCATTTCTTTATTAAACCTGTCAGTGTGAGTTTACTGTATAGCGCACTGAATTACCGGCTTTTCTAAAAGACACCGGGTGCGTATTTCTCGCAAGTCACATGTGTGGTCCGTGTGTAATGCGCATTTTTAGCGCACCCATAGACTTTCATTGGCGTACTACGCCCGTAGTACGCTGACAATCGCAGCATGCTGCGATTGGCACGGACCGTAGAATACGGACGAGAAATATACGGCTGATGGGAGCTACCCCATAGAGAATAATTTGTCCGTGTGTAATGCGTGCTTTTAACGCCTCTCACTCGTCCGTATTCCTCTCTAGTGTGACCCCGGCCTAAATGCTGCAATCAACATCAATCCTGGCAGGGAGTGCTGACTGTCAGCTGTCAGAGTCACTGAACACCCGGCTACTGTGCGCGCAAAATCACTTGGATGTATCTGAAAGGAGGTGGCAGGGACCCTCATTTGCCTCCTCTCTCCTATGCACTGAGTCCGTGTGGCACCCCAATGGTTCTCAGGTGTTCACATTGTTATGCCATGTATAAGTGTACTGTGTGATGTTCCTTTTATTCCATGTCATTGTATGTCTTTGTATTGTATAAACTGTACTTTATTGAATATGTTAAGATTAGGGAAAGAAGGAGTTAATCAGGGGGGCTGGATTAACAGCCTAAAGGAGGCATGAAGTTGCTGCTTCCAAGGTAGAGCCCTGACAGGTTTACCCAGGGCAGGACGCTCTTCATTGTCGAAAGCAGAGTATACTCCTGGAGGGGAACAAAAATACTGCCAAGGACTGATGTGCAGAGGAAATGGGCACTGGAACTGTGGAAGTGCCCACTGAAAGACTGTTGGGTCTCAGAGACCGTTTGAGAGCTGACGATTCTGCACATTTTGATAGGGAAAGTGCAGGAAGTGTTGCCTCATCCACCTTATCTTTAAATAAGGTTTTCTACCGTTGAAACTGAAGCATGACGTGTGGTGCATCCTGAGGATTCTGTTCCAGTAAGGAGAGCAACCGTGTGCTGGAGGTAATCAACTGTGTCACAGGGCTGGGACTTTATCTGTCTTTCTATGTGCAAGAAGCCGGGGTGCTCAATGACTGTGACTTAGTGGACTCGCCCACGACTACCTTGTTACATTTGGTGTAGTTGGCAGGATCCTGAAGCCATGTTTGCAGACAGTGAAGGAATTTTTGAAGCTAACGGCTATGAGTGATTTAAAAATGGCGCTGTACGCTGCCGAGAGGATGGTGGACAATGATGTGAAAATGATGGATGGTGCTGTCTCCAAGGTAGTCTGGTTTGTGGCACAGTGGGGCCACAATCCCTGCTCACGCCATCCAGTCTTTGAGAGAGCATTACAGGGGGACCTAGTGAATGACCTGCATAGAGCTGGAACCACCATAATAAAGGCTACCATCAGTAAAACACTACGCCGCCAGTGACTCAGATCCTGCAGTGCCAGATGTGTCCCCCTGTTTAAACCAGTACATGTCCGGGCCTGTCTGAAGTTTGCTAGGCTAGAAAGCATTTGGATTAACCAGAAAAGTATTGTGAGAATGTCAAATGGTCTGATGAAACCAAAGTAGAACTGTTTGGTAGAAACAAAGCTCATTGTGTTTGGAAGAGACAGAATGCTGACTTGCATCCAAAGAACACCGTTCCTACTGTGAAGCATGGGGGTGGCAATATCATGCTTTGGGGCTATTGATCTGCAAAGGGACAAGGACACCAAAATGCAACATGGTGCGTTCGGCGCACCTTCAAAAGTGCACAGCGCACGCAAAAATCCTACTAGCGCATGGCCAGCGCACTGTCTGCGCACCCTATGCTAAAGATAGGGTGCACAGATCGCATGCAGCCGTGTGCGATAGTAGGAGGAAATGACCAGACAGGGCGGGCAAGGGGCGGGGCTTAGCGGCGCCGTGCGCTGCATGTAAAATGCGCTAGTCTGAAGCTAGCCTAAGTCCTTTTTTACCCACTGTATATTTCCAATACATTTATTTATGTAAATAAAAAATAAAAGTACACATATTTGGTATCACCACGTCCCTAACGACCCGCTCTATAAAACTGTAACACTAGTTAACCACTTCAGTGAACACTGTAAAAAAAAAACGAGACAAAAAACAATGCTTCATCATCATGCCGCCAAACAAAAAGTGCAATAAAGCGCAATCAAAAAGACAAACATAAATAATATCGCTGAAAATGTAATCTTGTCCTGCAAGAAACAAGCTGCCAAAGAGCTCCTTCAGCAGAAAAATTAAAAAGTTATAGCTCTCAGAATTAAGCGATAGAAAAATACTGATTTTTTTTCTATAAAATAGTATTATTGTGTAAAGGCGCCAAAACATAAAAAAGATATAAATTGGGTATTGCTGTAATCTTACTGAACCAAAGAATAAAGCTGTCTTATCAATTTTATCACATGCGGAATGGTATTATAAAAAAAAAAAAAGCAAATAGCAATTCCTGAATTGCTGTTTTTTGTTCATTCTGTCTCCCAAAAATCAGAATAGAAAGCAATGAAAAAATGTCATGTGCCTGAAAATGGCACCAATGAACATCAACTCGTCCTGCATAAAACAAACCATAACATGACTCTGTAAGTTGAAATATGGAAAAATTATAGCTGTGTAAATATTGTGTCGCAAAAATTAGTTTTCACAATAAAAAGCGTCTTTTAGCGTGTGACAGCAGCCAAACATAAAGACCAATGTAAATCTGGTATCGCTGTAATCGCACCGACCTGAAGAATAAAGTCGCCTAATCACTTATACCGCATGAGGAACGGCATAAAAAAAAATGAGCAAAACCATTTCTTCACATGTTGTTGTTTTTTTCATTCTGCCTCCAAAATATCACAGTAAGGCTTAGCACACATTTATCCTGCGCTCTGCACTGAGCGATTACACAGAGGTTTCCGTGTAAATTTCTGAAATACGTGAACCTCCAGCAGAAGAGTCCCTATAATGAGGCAGATGGAGGCACTGTGGACGCCATAGGACCTGCAGGACTCCATAAAAGTCCCGTTGGCCGCAGTTTTGTGCACTTATGAAAAGTTGAACAGAGGCCAGACGGAGTCCAGAGTAACTGTGCTACCTCATTGTAGTGAATGGATCCTTTGGGGGTTTAATCTGTCACGTTACTCAGAGATTTAGATGGAAACCGCAAAGTAAGTGTTCAGCGCTGGATAAATGTGATCCCAAACGCTATGTAAAATTTTCCCTATAAAAGCTTCAATTCAATCCACAAGAAAAAGCCCTCACTCAGGTGTGCCATCTGTTAATGGAAATATAGGAGGCTTTCACGTTACTAGTAGCACAAAGGCTCTGGAAAAGTGAAATGTCTCGTCACCTCCCTAAAGAAATTCAGCAATTTCTCCACTCCCCTCCCTTCTGAGCCCCAGCGTGCCTAAACCAGATTTAGTGCTCACGTGTTTGGCATTTTTGTAGTGATGAGAGCCCGCCTAATTTACAGGTGCGTGTCTCCAGAAGCACGGGCTGGGCATAATGTACTGATGACTGCATCATACTGGTCACTACAACTGCAGTTTGCAATTTTCACTCAGCAACATCCACTACTGCTTGTGTGTTGAAAACACCCAAGGAGTCAAAATCGTCACTACACCTGTACATAAATTCCCAAAGGGTCATAATTTCCAAAATGTGGTCACTTGAGGGGGATTCTGCTTTTCTAGCACTTAGGGGCTATTTATATGGAATCCACAAAATTTTTTGAGAAAATCTGCGATCCAGGAGGCAAATTGATCTCCGTCCATCCCGAGAATCTCCGTAAGGCTAAGCAGTACTGTACAGCCACATATTGTGTATTTCTACATTCAGCAGAAATTGTGGGACAAATTTTAGTGTAATTTTTACCCATTTACCAGTAGGAAAATATAAAACTTGGGGCTAACACACAATCTTGGTGGTAAAAATGTAAATGACTTTTCCCCACTGCCCAATGTCTGTGACACACCTGAGGTGTCAATATAATGACTGCACCCCCCTGATGAATTCATTGAGAAGTTTGTAAAATGGGGTCATTTATGGGGGGTTCTGGCACCTCAGGGGCTCTGCCAATGTAACATGGCACCCTCAAACAAGTGCAGCAAAATCTGCATTGTAATATGGCGCTATTCCCTTCTGAACTTTGTACTGTGACTCAAAAGTAGTTTTCACCCACATATGGGGTATCAGTGAACTCAGGAGAAATTTCACAACAAATTTTGGGGTCTATTTTCTCCCGATACCCTTGTGAAAATACAAAATATGGAGATAAAAAAAGATTTTTGTGGGAAAAATGTGATTTTTTTATTTTTACATTTTAAATTTCTGTGAAGCACCTATGGGTTCAAGGTGCTCAATACACATCTAGATTAGTTTCATAAGGGGTCTAGTTTCCAAAATGGTGTCACTTGTGGTGGGGTCCAATATTTAGGCACATCAGGGGCTCTCCAAACGCGACATGGCGTCTGCTAATTATTCCAGCAAATTTTACATTCAAAAAGTGAAATGATGCTCCTTCCATTCTGAGCCCTGCCATGTGCCCAAACAGTTGTTTTCCCCCACATATGGGGTATCGGCATGCTCAGGAGACCTTGCACAACAAATTATATGGTCCATTTTCTCCTGTTTTCCTTGCAAAAGTAAAAAAAAATAGGTCTAAAGGAAAAGTTTTGTGAAAGTTAAATGTTTAGTTTTTCCTTCCACATTCCATTAATTCCTGTGAAGCACCTGAACGACTAATAAACTTCTTGAATGTGGTTTTGAGTACCTTGATGGGTGCAGTTTCTAGAATGTTGTCATTTTTGTTTTTTTTTGTCACATAGGCCTCTCAAAGTCACTTCAAATGTGAGGTCTCTAAAAAAATGGTTCTGAAAATTTTGTTGTAAAAATGAGAAATCGTTGGCCAACTTTTAACCCTTATAACTTCTTAATAAAAAAATTATGTTTCAAAAATTGTGCTGATGTAAAGTAGACATATGAGAAATGTTATTTATTAACTATTTTGTGTGACATGACTCTCTGATTTAAGGACATAAAAATAAAAAATTTGAAATTTGCAAAATTTTTGTCAAATCTCTGATTTTTTCACAAATAAATGCAAGTCATATCAAAGAAATGTTACCACTATCATGAAGTACAATATTTCACGAGAAAACAATCTCAGAATCAGTGGGATCTATTAAAGCATTCCAGAGTTATGACTTCATAACGTGACAGCGGACAGAATTGTTAAAATTTGGCCTGATCAGGAAGGTGAAAACAGGCTTCGGGGTAAAGGAATTAAATAAAAGTCCACTTGAACCAACCGAACACGGACATCCACGGGTTCAATCATCTCTATTGTTTTTTATATATGTTGTTTCCTCATCTCTTCAGAAAAGTTATCTTAGAAATGTAAAGTGACTGAGTAGCAGATTTATTGGCTTCATATATTACAGCGGTATAATTGTAGTCAGTATCAATGATGAGATTGTTTATATACACAATTTTTAAAAAATGGATGATGGTTCACTGCGCTTCTACTTACTATTTATCTCAACTGTACTAACTGTCTGTTGAAGGCAAATGTGGAAACATAACGCCTAGTAATTCCTTTAATAGGCAACCTGCAAAAAGAATTAATCATCTTGCATCAGTGGTGAAATTCGGCGGTTGTTTTCGTAGCACAAAGTTTTATTACTTTAATTTAATTACTTTTATTTTTAGTTTCTTACTAATCTTTCTGCAGAACATCACACATTAATTCAGACGCGATCCTTGGACTAAATAAATTAAAAAAGTAATATAAAATGGAATTACATAATTTGATCAAATATGTGCAAAGAACTTCACATTTTTACATATGTAGCAATAGTGGAATACGTGTATTTAGTTTTTGAGTTTTCCTGTATACATGGATGTATATTTTTTTCGGGGCTCATGGCGCATATTTTCATTGTGCAATTTCCCATGTTCAGTTGAATAATATAATATGTATATAATGTTTGCAGAGTTCTGTTACATAGTGAATATGTATGCATATATACATAGAGAAAAAAATATTGAAGCAGCACTACAAGTAATTAAGGGTATAAGGCCTTCCAGGCAAGAACTAAAACCTCCAAACAATAAAGAAGGCAGCACACCAATTAGAAAAATAACTTTTAATATAGCCCATTGTCACTATACACACACACACATCTCTGCACTGAAATTACAACATCTACAGTAGATGGAAAGTCATGGAAACCACATGATGGATAGATATATGCAACATTTAAAAGATCACTATTTATTCAAGATCAAACAAAACCTACAAGTAATGAAATGAGCAAAAAACCCTGCTGTAACTAAATAAGTAAAAAGCAAGGGCGTTTAAATAACTCAGGGTTCTTAGTAAAACTTTTTTTGATCAAAAATAGCATAAAAGCCATCCCACCATCGTCAAAGTGCCCTGATCGGGACGGTCCTACGCTGTCTAATATTAAAAACCTTACCATATGTCAGAGTTGACCTCAGTGTATGAATAAGGGCAGACAAAAGGACCGGGTCCCAATCCATGGACACCAGTCTGGGGAAGCTTTTAAATGTACCAGCTCAGAAAAAGGGAAGACATACCCCAGCTTACACAAAATGCAAAAATACAAAAAGAAAAACACAAAGATTGAGCTTGGATGCAAGATACAAAATGAGCACCAAGAATGAGCACCACATGCAGAAACCCCCACACTCAGGCTTAGTAACTGGCCTCCAATTTGACATGCAGTAGAGAATGGATCATTCACTATGTGGCAGTCTTCAAATCTAACAAGACCACATAGGCAACACCATGAAGGTAAGGGAACGTGATACCAGTACTACTCCCAGCATGATGGTGTGGGGTAGCATAACGTACGCTAGCCGTCCTTTCTAGTCTTCATTCCAGGCGCGGCCATTTCTCCAAAGTGTTGTTTTTCAAAAACGATGACACCAGTCCAGATGTTGTTCATGCTACTGTGAACAGCCTGCAAGGCCTAAACATGCTACCATGTGTCTCCAGACTTGTTTCCCATTGTGCACATATGGAATGTCATTGGTCAGCAATTATAAAGGGAGCAACCAGCAGCGGTGCTTGATTTGCCCAATTGCATTCAGCGCAGCAGAACATTCCTCAGACAACCATTGATAACTTCATTGATAAGAGCTAAGTCATGAAAGTGCAGGAATTTGTCAGAACTTTGTTGTCAGAATACAAGGGCTAGGAGCTCCTTTCCTGTCCCTAATGCTAACTATCCCTGCTCCATGGATTACTTTTGATGGTGAAGACCCCGGGGAGACGTACCTTTCTGAACCCTTGAATCAGCCCTATATCTGTCCCCATCCCCCATCCAGGGAAGTGGGGAGTAATACACAAAAAAGACTAACAAGGGAAAATGTACAGGGATAAATTAAATAGCAAACATACAAATATACTGTACATTCACAGACAACAGAGAGGATTTGTGTTAGTGTCCCCAGACTAGTCGGTTCACTTAGATGTTATCACAACCCTGCACGATAACACAACTTACAAGTGCCAGCGTCATCATTGGCGCTACTTACCTCGCACATGCATGTGGCTTCTTAAAATCACTGCATTCATCCTCTGAAGCCGGGTATATAAGTGTTAGGCGTCGGGTTCCTGCAGCGGCACAGCAGGAATCCAGAGCCTCACACTCTGCGGTCTCCGATTCCCCATCGACCGCAGAGGAGCTTGCTCAGCAGCCCTGTCTTTCCCGACGCTCTGCCCAGACCTGCTCTGTGGGTCTGGCTGTTGCTGCCACCTTTGGGCCAGCAATAGCGATGCAGGCTGTTCTGCAGCAAACCACTCCAGAGGCTAAGTCCTTCTGTCACTCCACTAAGCATGCTCACAAGACGATCTCCCATTGGAGATCGAGAGTCACATGCCCAGGTCCTTCTCCAGATCTGATTGGTCCATCTCAGGGATCTGGAAGCTTCCAGAAGGTCCCGGCTATAAAAGGTTTGCATGGCCGCTCGGCCATGCGCTAGTATAGACTCTAGTTGCTACCTGTGTGAATGATGACGGATGCATGTACCTGCGAATGACTCATTAAGATTCTCCTCCCTCTGATATTATGTGTGTGGATAGGAACTTAGTCATAGAGTCAGCACCAGTCAGTGGCACGCTACAGGCCACAGTGCATATCTCCACAGAGCTAGCGTCCGACAGTGCGCCTCCTCCGGGGCACTGTCATATAGCGGCTGTGTCAGCTGTCACGCTGCAGTCAGCAGCACTTGTCGGCGTTCACGGTAGCGACGCCGCACGCACAGTAGGTCTAGATGGACACTGACCCTGTGTCTTGGGCCCTAGTCTTGTGACCATATACCGTGAGTGCATTCCGCTGAGACCTTTGACTCCAACAGGCTCAGTATTTAAGTTTATTGCTTTGGCGCCTCTGTGAATCAACAGAGTACGCCCTGTGCACACCGGGTGACGTTCAACCCGCGTGCGATATACCGCCATATTGAGTGTCTGCCATTACCTAGCAGCAGTGTAACACCTTCTGTACGGTGGACCCCGGGCGGCGAACGCACTTTCTATTATTTATTATTTAGTGCATTCCGCTGTCCCTAACAATAAGTTCCGGCTTCAGAAACATGTACACCCAGCTTCAGAGGATGAATGCAGTGAGGGAAATAAGCCACGCGCATGCACAAGGTAAGTATAGCAATAGCAATGACGCCGGCACTTGTAAGTTATGTTATATTGCCCACAGTGGTGTGATAACATCTAAGTGGGCCAGCTAGTCTACGGACACTAATGCCCCATTGACTAGTCAAATCCCTCATCTACATATCATAAACAGACTTTAGAAATAGTTTTTCTAAAGATTTGCTTATGCATGTAATGTAATGTAATAAAGGGACTATTACGCAGGGTATATATATGTAGTGTAGGGTTTTTTCTCGCTCCAGAGCAATGGGAGTCAATCAGGAGGCACGTTCCTTTAAAAGTTCATAGGGTTTATTGCTTCATAACCCATAAAGCAGCACATAACACAAGGAATAGCCTTTAGCTCAGGCGAAAGCAAGCATAAATGTCCATTATTTCAGGCTCAGTCCTGGAGCCTCAGCAAAACACAGGAGGCTTATCCCTCCTCACATACAGCCAATATACATAGGCCTCACCAGGTCAGCAGCCTCAGCACGTGGTCTTCAGGAAGGTAGCACACCTTCCTCCACCTAGGCCTGCCGGGACCTTCCACATGGCCCAATCAGATCCATGTGCTCTCTCTCATGTGACCTACCCTGGCCACCTTATATGGTCCGTAGCCACGCCCACTGGGTCACATGGCTATGACCTCATCACAGGTCCTACAAGCATTCATCCACTCTATTAAGGCGTTCTAGACACCGCCCCTAGGTGGGTTTGTAGGTAGCTGGTTCCACCCGTCTCACCAGCTACCTGGAAAGTTCTCGCTGACACAGTGTAACAACAGCTGATCAACACACATATTCAAGCTTCCATCCCAAGGCCACCTACCTTGGGATACATAACGGTCATTCAGCATCCTATACCCATTACCACAATGGATATGCCTGTAGGCCCGTCCTGGGACACCCACACAGCGACCCCTAGTGGACATAGTGGTCACTACACAACAGTAGACAGAACTTCTGAGACAAATGTACAAACACATTCTTAATAAAAATCTGCTGCCATCTGCCAGGATAATGAAGATGAAATGAGGATGGACATGTCAGCAAGACAATGATCCCAAACACATAGTCAAGGAAACTCTGCTAGTTTCAGAGAGAGAAAATTAAGCTGCTGTTAGTTGTTACTGGTGTGTCAAATGCAACAGACAGTCGCTCTACATCTAACTGCAGAAGGTCTCTGCGTTTGGCATTGCAGATGCCTTCTTAATTCTTCTGACTGTTGGACCCAGCGGCAGCCTCCCTCCAGATCTAATTAACACACGTAGAATTTTGGTATTTATAAACTCTCAGCCTGCTTCAGGAACTTGCTGGTGATATTCACATTTTCCCTTGTGAAGATTTGGAACTGTAGCTGTCGGCTAACTTTCTCTCTTTTGCTCTTGGAGGACGCTTGTGTGATCTCTCTGGAGTCTGCTCAAGCTAAGTTCCTCTTTCCTTCTTTGGCTCCCTTGTTGTCTTTAGTTATCAGTGGGGACTGACCAGTGCTCATCCCCCTCCCTATGCAGGGCCTTGCTCTAGGGATATATAGGGCTTAGGTTTCCTGCTCGGCCATTGGTGTGGAACCAATTTAGGGACAGTAGGGTAGGCAGGGTGTTATAAGATCTGCCTAGGGGTCTCCACTCCCCCATTCCCTAGTGTTGGGCTTCCTTCCCTTCATCCCTTCATGTTGCACTTAGTCTTTCCCACACTGTGTATGACAGCTGCTAGCATAGCCCAGCCAATCACCTGACCTGAATATAGAATAGAATATTTATGAAAGAAACTAAAGCTCAAAGTTCATAGAAGGAGCCAGCGGAGCCTTTAGAATGTTAAGATTGTGTGGAAGAATGGGCCAAAATCACACCTGATCAATAAATGAGACTAGTTTCTCCATACAGGAGGCATCTTGAAGTTGTCATCAACAACAAAGGCTTTTGTGCAAAGTATTAATTAAATTTAAGTAACTGTGTTCAATACCTTTTCCCTCTGTCATTTCTCATTATTGCACATAACTTAATATATGGATATTTGTGGTTTGATTTTTTTGCCTGTGTGGACTCATTGGGTTGTTACCAACATCTGGTAAGAATTTCAAGTCAATAGCTCCTTCAGAAATATATTAACTTAGAAAATTGGTGATGTGTTCAATACTTAATTCGCCCACTGTATGTACTTTTAATGGGACTCTGTCAGCATGTAAGGGTTTGACAGGAGCTGTCATGCGCCTCTAACCCCAATGACGTGTGCATATAGTGATGAGTTAGCATTAAAATGCTTGGTAACTTGTTACTCATGTCGAGCAAATCATAGAATCGTAGAGTTGGAAGGGACCTCCTGGGCCATCTGGTCCAACCCCTGCTCAAAGCAGGATTCGCTAAATCATCCCAGACAGATGTCTGTCCAGCCTCTGTTTGAAGACTTCCATTGAAGGAGAACTCACCACTTCTCGTGGCAGCCTTTTCCACTCATTGATCACTCTAACTGTAAAAAAGTTTTTTCTAATATCTAATCTGTGTCTCCTCCCATTCAGTTTCATCCCATTGCTTCTAGTCTTTCCTTGTGCAAATGAGAATAAAGATGATCCTTCTACAATATGAAAGCCTTTGAGATATTTGTAGACAGCTATTAAGTCTCCTCTCAGTCTTCTCTTTTGCAAGCTAAACATTGCCAAATCATGCAATCTTTCCTCATAAGACAGGGTTTGCAGACCGGTCCCCATTCTGGTCGCTCATTTCTGAACTTGCTCCAGTTTGTTGATGTCTTTTTTAAAATGTGGCACCCAAAACTGGACACAGTATTCCAGATGAGGTCTGACCAAAGAGGAATAGAGGGCAATAATGACTTCATGTGATCTAGACTGTTTGCTTCTGTTAATACATCCTAGAATTGCATTTGTTTCTTTTGCTGCTGCATCACACTGTTGACTCATATTCAGTCTGTGATCTATTAGTATACCCAAGTCTTTTTCACATGTGCTGTTGCTTAGTCCTATTCCTCCCATTCTGTATATGCTTTTTCATTTTTATTGCCCAGATGTAGTACTTTGCATTTTTCCTGTTAAAAAAACCATTCTGTTAGTTGCTGCCCACTGCTCCAGTTTATATATCTTTTTGAATCCTCTCTCTCTCTTCTCCAGTATTAGCTATCCCTCCCAGCTTTGTGTCATCAGCAAATTTAATCAGTTTACCCTCAATTCCTTCATCTAAATCATTTTAAAGATGTTGAACAATACAGGGCCCAGGACAGAGCCCTGTGGTACCGCACTACATTCTTCCATCTGGATGTGCAGCCATTTACGACCACTCTTTTGGTCTGATCACTAAGCCAGTTATGAATCCACCTAACAGTTGCCTTGTCCATTCCATACCTAGTCATTTTTTCAATAAGGATTGTGTGAGATACTTTGTCAAATGCTTTGCTGAAGTCAAGATATACTATATCTACAGCATTTCCCTGATCCGCCCAATGAGTGATTCCGTCATAGAAGGAAATTAAGTTAGTCTGACATGACTTATTAGTTACAAACCCATGCTGACTCTGTTTAATCAATTCATTCTTATCCAGGTACTGACATACATGTTGTTTAATAATTTGTTCAAAGATCTTTCCTGGTGTAGAAGTCAGACTCACCGGCCTATAGTTGCCTGGGTCCACCTTCTTCCCCTTTTTGAAGATAGGAACAACGTTTGCTCTTCTCCAGTCTTCTGGGACTTCTCCTGTTCTCCAAGAATTTTCAAAGATTATGGAGAGGGGTTCAAAAATTTCTTCTGTTATCTCCTTCAGTACTCTGGGGTGTAATTCATCTGGACCTGGATCATAATGCTCAGCTTCTCGACCCAAGTTATGAGTATAATGGAAGTCAATGGGAAACTCGTGCATTTTTCCGGCGGTCCCATCCCAGAGGTCTGGAGGGGGTCTAGAAATTGCTGAAGATGAGGAAAACAGCACTGAAATGACATGGGAGCAGCATGGGGAAGACCCCTGGAAGCATCTCTGAATCCCTGTTCACTGCTGAGTACAATGTTGCTAGAGTATTATGCCACTATTACAGACTGACCATAAAACACTAAAAAAGGATTTGACTGGAAAAAATGTTAATAAACATTCTTACCAGGATAATGATTGTTATATAAGGCAAAATAAATAAGAGGAAAAAATGCTCCTCCACACTTTGGGCTAAGTTCATACACAGTGTTTTTGCTGCATTTTTTAATTGCTTAAATGGTGAAAAAAACAAACATTCAACAGGAAATTTTATCATTTTACTACCTTATCTGGCCAAGTGTATGAGACATGATCAGACACATTGAAAGTCACAATTTTTTTTCAGAGACATCAGCCTGCCATCACTATTTATGGAGGACAATCAGGTGGCCCTTTTATTGTTTGAGGGCCAGTAGGTGTCTTGTGGACAGTTGAAACCAAGATAGTGTTCTTTGGTAAATAACATAATTCCACTGTTTAGTGTAAATGGAATGAAGCCTACTAATAAAAAAACACAGTAGTTACAGTCAAATATAGTGGAGGTTCTAAGATATTTTGGGGCTATTTTGCTGCCTCTGGCTCTTGGTACCATGAATAGTAGAATTATCCATCATTATTACGTCCATATTAAAATATTCCTCCTTATATCCACACAGTCATAATTCTGGCACTGGATCTTCTTAATTCCATTGATGAGGCACATTCTTTAATTAATTCCATGAAGGAAATAGATCAAAAGGTACAATTGTGGGAACCCAATTGTCATGCCATCAGCCACAGGCCCGATCTCTCATGGAAAGGGAGACTGGCACCTATCACGCAGCTCCACTGGTACTGCTTACCGTGTCCGTCGCTCCAGACGATTGTCAGCTCCTTTCTCTGTTAGGAACCTGCATTCCTTTGGCAGGTCTCCTGGAAATGCTCTTTGGAGGCGTACCCCGCTTTCTGCAAATACATAAAGCAGCACGGCACCTGTTCTCTATTAAGGCTATCTGTGCTGTAATGCGCTATGCATAAAAGGCATCCTCCCCTTAAGGGAGGTGCCTGGGCAACATGTTCATTCTTTAGGCTCATTGCCTCCTACTCAGGTCACACTCTGCTGTGCTCTGCAGTGCTCTGCAATCTGAAGACTATTGCTGTGCATTATACTGATACCTCTGTCTCTGTAGAATCCTCTGCTGGATTCCTCGGGACACTCTGGATCCCATTCCAGGCAGACCAAGTCTCTCCTCACGGGACCATCCGGATACCACTACTGGCTGGATCAGCCGGGATTATATTGAGATTCCGGGATTCTCTCCACTGATAGAGGCAGTATTCCACAGTCCGGTCTGTATAGGTTGCCCCTCTGGTCCAGGATTCACAGTATTTAGGCCTCCTGGTGTTGTGACTGGGGAATCACTGTATAGTGGTATACCTTGCCCCAGTGCTCCACTAAGCGGTAAAGTTTTGTGATCCAGAAGGTCCTCCTCTCAGGCACCTTTTCCCTTTTTGTTTAATATTCTTTAATAAATATACTTGGTTTTATAAAGCTCATTCCTCTGCTGGATTCCTCGGGACACTCCGAATTCCACTCCAGGCGGACCAAGCCTCTGTGCCGCCCCGAGTAGTATGGTTGCCACAGTGACCTTGCCTCCCTCCTAGGAAGAGTAATATCATGCCTGGGAGCAAGGAAAGGATCTCTTTATCAGGTAGTTCCAGCCTACAACACAGTTCCTGCTCCGTGCCAGCAGAGGGAGCTCTAAACCCGACTTCAGGGGGGCTGCTCTCTTTGGTCAGGAGGAGGAAGTTAGAGTTAGTTAGAGTGTGGACAGGGAAGAGAGAGGACATGGAAGAGGAGCTGAGGGGATTGGAGCTATAGCAGAGCTCATCACCAAGCTGAAGCGCGACAAACCAGATGCCAGAGTCCAAGGCTGTGTGGATGCTAAAGGTCCCACAGCAGAAACCGGAGGAGTAGAGGCTACAAATCCTCTGTTCCCAACTGAGACTCGATGACACAGAAACACGTTTGTGAGCCAGAGACGCCATAGTGGCGCGGTCCCTGAATTAGGCTACAGTTGCCTATCATGCGAGTGGAGTTCTAAGTAACGGACAGAAAGAGGAACTTGAGTGGAGTTTACAACCGCAAGTACTTCAGAATAGCACTAGAAAGGAGACCTCACAACCCACCTGTATAGAGAGATTCCCAAATTGCTTCCAGGCTGACCAACTCCTGTACCAATTGCAACTTGAGAAAGCAATCAACGCAAAACGTGCGTCAGGGGGTCTGCGTGGAGGCGCACAGACAGACCGGTGACCATGGGTAAGCGGCACTTTCATTTTTATTACCACATTTGGGCATACTAATTTGTATATTTTCTGTATGTGCACCTTATTTACTTTCCCTATTTTGGGATACATATGTATTGCTATATACTTACCCAATATTCTCTATATATGAGAGATTAATATATTCAATATTTTTTGGTCTTTGCTGTTCTCTGTGTACTCCCGTTTGTACATGCAGTACTCTGTCCCTTTTTTCCCTCCAGTGGCCTATATTGCTGGCATTTAATATTTATATGGATTAATAAAGACTATATTTGTCTTTTATTATTGGTGGTATTTTTTGCTCCACACGTGTTCTCTTGTTTTGACAATTGCAACTTGAGCCGTAGACTGTACCTACAAAGCAACATAAATGGTAAAGGAAACTGCACTCTGTTGTGTTCTTTGAATTCTTTCTGCAACACCTTCTCAGCACTGCTACATCCCTTGCTCCATACAACTTCACCATCTATTTTTCAACATCTTTCACCTGCCCTGGGACATAGCTCTACCTGTGGGGCGCTCTACCAACTCTGCTGCATCACCATCAGTCCCAGCGGATCTACACTGCAGCGCTGGTCAATATTTATCAGATACCACGGGTGACGTCATGAACTCATTACAAAAACTCTTTATTTTTCATTCCCTTGTAAATACACCCCTTTTATTGAATGCCCAGGGCCATTGACCGTGTCACTGCTGCTGTGACACTGCCCGTTTAAGAAGCGGCCCCATACCGAGTACCCCACTGCCCTGACTGGGTGCTCCAATTTGGCGTCACGAACAGGATATCGAAGGCCGGTATCACCAGGTACTGTGTGGCATAGACAGTATTGAACTGTGTGTGATTGCTGCCATTACAACACCGCACAGCGCGCGGGAAGCAGAAGGGGCATGCCGTCATGGGCGGAACCTGAGAGAGAGTGTGAAAAGAGGAGTGCTACACGCGAAGATATCAGCTGGCTGAGAGAGTAGAGAGCTGAGACCTGCAATCCCGGCGCACACCGTTCATCTAGCCTGGTAAGCCAATGGAAGTTCAGAGCCTGGCTAAGGTTAACTAGGGGGGAAGAGAATGTCTAATGTGGAAGAAGATTTAGCAGTGGACACCTCTGTAGCCCCCATAGCGCCACAAGATGCAGGGACAGGTGTAGCTGCAGCCTCAATATAGCGCAGCAGAATCCAGTGGCCGGCGCGGATCCCGGAGCGCAGCAAGATCAGGCAACCGCCGCTGCAGTCCCTATAATGCCCCTATCAATGCCATATATACCGGGAGCGGCCTGGCTACCACAGTATTCAGGGGAGTCACATACCCTGAGTGATTTTAAGGAGAGACTGTGCAGTTTATTTGAAGTGTATCTTCTGTATGAAAGCCAAAAAGTAAACTTCCTTATTGGACAGCTAACTGGTGCAGCTCAAAGAGAATTAAAGTCCTGGCTGGACACTGATAAAGAGACTGTTAAACAAGTTCTGGCTAAGCTGAGGAGCACCTTTGACACCAGTACTGCAGCAGAAATAAAGATGAGGTTCTTTGGGTGCAAACAAAGGGCGCAGGACAGTATACGGGACTATGCTCTTAAACTACAGGAGGCGCTGCGAGCCATAAAGCAGATTGATCCAGACAGCATGAGGGATGGAGACAAATTGTTAAAGGGGCAATTTATTGAGGGACTCCTATCCTGCACCCACAGAGCAAAGCTGGGCATCTTAGCCCTACAGAACCCTGATCTAGATTTTGCAGACTTTAAGGACAGGGTTATCCAGGTGCTACATGAACCAAATGTCAGCTGCCCAGCGCCCCTTAGGCGCCCAATAATTACATACCACCAAGAGGCAACATCTTTCCCTCAGATCCCTATTGAGGCTGCCGCACAAACTCTGGATAATGACCCATCTGCAGAACTACGCCTTCAGATCCAAGAGCTGACCAAAAATATGGCTGCACTTGCCAAGACCGTGCAGTCCATGCAAGTGTCCTCAAAGGAGAAGATCCAGCCGGCCTCCAGTCCAGAGGAAGTCCTGTGGTTACGGAAGAAGAGGATCCCACAGATCAGAGGGAGAGACAACGATTGCTATGACCAGAATGGACGTCCCATCTGCCGCCGCTGCAGCAAAGCCGGCCAAATCGCAAGATTCTGTTATTTAAATGAGCAACCCCTGGGGAATACAGCCAACCCCCAGGAGTAGGACAACCAGGCCCAAAGAACTGGCGAGCCAAGTACGTCGGAGGACAACCGGTCCTCCCAGTGGTGATTGACGGCATCCCCATGAACGCTTTGCTGGACACCAGCTCTCAGGTGACAACTATGCCATTTATTCTTTACAAACGGTATTGGGTTATTGGGTTGACTCTGAACTTACTCACAGCCCAGGTAATGAGCTGACAGTATTTGCCAGCAATGGTGAGGCTTTGTCACAAATGGGGTATAAAGAGATGACCATTAAGGTGGGGCGAGTAGAATTTAAATCTCAAGGTCTGATAGTTGTAGATATTGGTCGTTGAGAATGTTACCCAATAGTGACCTTATGTACTAATGTGATGGAAAATTGTCTTGCTGAGGTTACTGTTTTGTTGCAAGTGGAGGTAGTGGAGACTGCTGGTTTCAGTGAGCAATGCGTCCTGCAAAAGGAGATCAAGGCCCTGATGTAAAGACAGCAGGTGGAACTATCTGGTGGAGAAGTTGGCAGCGTCAGAGTGAGTGATTCATTCCCCATTGCAATACCCCAAGGAGTAAAATATTAATTTGGTGTTGGGCAGCCATAGGCCTCAGGGGAAGGGACTACCAAGCTCTAGTAGAACCAGTGTATTCTGATAGTAGGCCCACTGTCCTGACAGCCAGAGGGGTAGTTGATGTTTGCAAGGGGAGGGTACCTGTACGTATCTTAAATTGTGGGGAGGAGGAGGCCACAATACCTCGGTACGCTACAGTTGCTAAGCTGTTCACTGTCAATAACAATGCAATACAGACAGCAGAACCCTTGGTCTCATCTGACCAGGCGCAGGTCAATGGCTCTGCAAAACAGCTGGAGGATTGGTGTAAGCAGCTGCACATAGGCACTGATTCCACCCTTCCACACCAAAAGAATTGGGTTTATCGAGTGGTCCAAGAGTTTGAACGGGTATTCAGTAAACACCCTTTAGACTTGGTGCAGGTAAGAGGGGTCCAACATCATATCCCCACTGGAAATCATCCACCCATTAAAGAGAGGTACCGGCCTGTAACCCCAGCTCACTATCAATGTGCCAAAAGTATGTTACGGAAGATGAAAGAGGCTGGGGTGATCAGAGTCAGTTGTAGCCCCTGGGCAGCTCCACTAGTCCTTGTAAGAAAGAAAGATGGTGCAATGAGGATGTGGGTTGATTACAGAAAGATTAACAGCATTACCCACTAGGACGCCTATCCTTTACCTAGGATAGAGGAATCACTGGCTGCACTGAGAACTGCTAACTATTTTTCTACCTTAGCTCTCATTAGTGGGTATTGGCAGGTTCCCGTGGCAGACGCAGATAAAGAGAAGACCGCCTTTGCAACACCGATGGGCCTCTCAGAATTCAACTACATGCCATTTGGGCTTTGCCATGCGCCAGGAACATTCCAGAGGTTGATGGAGTGCTGTCTTGGACACAAGAACTTCAAGACAGTTCTGTTGTACCTTGATGATGTCATTGTCTTCTCCAAGACTTATGAAGACCATTTGGAGCACCTGGCTGAGGTGTTTGAAGCCCTGTCCAACTTTGGCCTGAAAGAGAAACCCTCCAAATGCCACCTCCTGAAGCCTAAGGTGCAGTCTCCTTATTAACATCGGCAGAGTGAAAGGAATTACTGCAAAAGACATTGGCGCAGGCAAGAGAGATGTTTTCAGGTATAACATCCAAAGGGACTAGTGGTTGGCGTAGTACAATTATTATTATTATTTATTTATATAGCACCATTGATTCCATGGTGCTGTATATGAGAAGGGGTTACATACAAATTACAGATATCACTTACAGTAAACAAACTAACAATAACAGACTGATACAGAGGGCAGAGGACCCTGCTCATGCGGGCTTACATTCTACAGGATGGTGGCGAAGGAGACAGTAGGTTGGGGGGTTGTAGCAGCTCCGGTGTTGTGAGGTGGTAGCTCCGGTATGGTGAGGAGGCAGCGGGGTCATTGCAGGCTGTAAGCTTTCTTGAAGAAGTGAGCTTTCAGGTTCTGTCTGAAGGATCCGAATGTGGTTGACAGTCGGACATGTTGGGGCACAAAATTCCAGAGGATGGGGGATATTCGGGAGAAGTCTTGGAGACGATTAGGTGAGGAACAAATAAGTGTGGAGGAGAGAAGGAGGTCTTGGGAGGACCGGAGATTACGTGAGGGAAGATATCGGGAGATTAGTTCAGAGATATATTGAGGAGACAGTTTATTGATGGCTTTGTAGGTCAGTAATAGTAATTTGAACTGGATACGCTGAGGGAATAGGAGACAGTGAAGAGATTTGCAGAAGGGAGAAGCGGAGGAGTAGGGAGGAGAGAGATGAATTAGTTGGGTGGCAGCAGAGTTAAGGATGGACTGGAGAGGTGCCTGAGTGTTAGTAGGGAGTTCACAGAAAAGGATGTTGCAGTAGTCGAGGCGGGAGATGATGAAGGCATGCACAAGCATTTTTGAATTTTCGCAGATTAAGGGTTGAGGAAAGGACGGATTCTGAAGATATTTTTGAACTGGAGGCGACAGGAGGTGGAAAGCGCTTGGATTTGTGGTTTGAAGGACAGGGCAGAGTCAAGGGTTACTCCGAGGCAGCGGACTTTCGGAACGGAAGAAAGCGTGATGTCATTAATTGTGATAGACTGATCAGGTAAGGAAAATTTGTGAGTTGGAGGAAAGATGATGAGTTCGGATTTGTCCACATAGAGTTTGAGGAAGCGAGAGGAGAAGACACTTCAGGACTCTGGACAGCAGAGAAGTGACGTCTGGGCCAGAGAGGTAGATCTGAGTGTCATCAGCATAAAGATGGTACTGGAATCCATGGGACTTTATGAGTAGTCCCAGGCCAAGTGTATAGATTGAGAAGAGTAGGGGTCCTAGAACACAGCCCTGGAGGACTCCAATAGAGAGAGGGTGGGATGAGGATGTAGTGTGGGAGTGGGAGACGCTGAATGTGTGGTTGGAAAAGTATGAAGAGATTCAGGTCTTTGATGCCAAAGGAGGAGAGGATCTGTAGTAGGAGGCAGTGGTCAACTGTGTCGAAAGCAGAGGACTGGTCTAGAAGGAGGAGTTTAAAGTATTGTCCGTTAGCTTTGGCTGTAAGTAGGTCGTTAGTAATTTTGATCAGGGCAGTCTCAGTGGAATGATGGGTACAGAAACCAGATTGTGGATTGTCAAAGAGCAATTAGTTGAGAGGTGTGAGGAAAGTTCAGTGAGGACGTGCTGCTCCAGGAGTTTGGAAGCGAATGGGAGCAGCGATATTGGGCGATAGCTGGACATAGCGGTTGGGTCGTGCGTTGGCTTTTTTAAGGATAGGCATCATTGTGGCATGTTTGAAAACAGAAGGGAAGGTACCAGAAGTTAGTGAAAACCCGCCACAGGCATTTATTTTTGAAGCGGACTACAGGATGGTAGTGGGGTGGTCCAGTTCCTCCCAGCCAGGTCTTACAAGTGGCCTATGGCTACAGATTCCTTGTAAAAACCCTGCATCAAAGGGTTGGGTCTGCAAACTGCAGAGCAGGTGGCTCTGCAAAGCCTCAGCCTGTGTGATGTAACATGTAGCCAAGCAGAACCAAAGGCCTGGAACCCCTCAGCTTACACAGCAGTGCAGTCGCCCTCGCAACTGGTCTCGGATAAGGACTGCCTTGTTTCCCAGCTGCGATCCAGAGGATACCATTTGTTTTCCATTTTGTGAGTATGCTGGTCACAGCCTATCTGTCACACTGCATCAACCCTGCTGAAATACATATGGTTGGAGAATGCAGGCAGTGTGAACTGAGGCATACCTCAAAGCCTTCTGCGTGTCAGTGATTAATCACAATAGCAAAGGTGTAAAACAGCATCCTGTATGTCGTATCAAAATACTCAGGTGCTACTATCACTGGACAATCAAGGATCAATCGCTACTGTTCACAGAAGAAGAATGTGGAAGACCACAAAAAATTGCGACCAAAAAATCCCAAATTTTTATATAAATATATCAACTTTATTGAAAAAAGGACAGAATTGGACAAATGGGGGACATGTACAAACAGCACAAATAAAGTGCAGCAGTGCAAAAAAACGCGCAGGACAGCCACAGTCAAATGAAGGAACAATTGTATATACAGTGGGGCAAAAAAGTATTTAGTCAGTCAGCAATAGTGCAAGTTCCACCACTTAAAAAGATGAGAGGCGTCTGTAATTTACATCATAGGTAGACCTCAACTATGGGAGACAAACTGAGAAAAAAAAATCCAGAAAATCACATTGTCTGTTTTTTTTTCATTTTATTTGCATATTATGGTGGAAAATAAGTATTTGGTCAGAAACAAGCAATCAAGATTTCTGGCTCTCACAGACCTGTAACTTCTTCTTTAAGAGTCTCCTCTTTCCTCCACTCATTACCTGTAGTAATGGCACCTGTTTAAATTTGTTATCAGTATAAAAAGACACCTGTGCACACCCTCAAACAGTCTGACTCCAAACTCCACTATGGTGAAGACCAAAGAGCTGTCAAAGGACACCAGAAACAAAATTGTAGCCCTGCACCAGGCTGGGAAGACTGAATCTGCAATAGCCAACCAGCTTGGAGTGAAGAAATCAACTGTGGGAGCAATAATTAGAAAATGGAAGACATACAAGACCACTGATAATCTCCCTCGATCTGGTGCTCCACGCAAAATCCCACCCCGTGGGGTCAGAATGATCACAAGAACGGTGAGCAAAAATCCCAGAACCACGCGGGGGGACCTAGTGAATGAACTGCAGAGAGCTGGGACCAATGTAACAAGGCCTACCATAAGTAACACACTACGCCACCATGGACTCAGATCCTGCAGTGCCAGACGTGTCCCACTGCTTAAGCCTGTACATGTCCGGGCCCGTCTGAAGCTTGCTAGAGAGCATTTGGATGATCCAGAGGAGTTTTGGGAGAATGTCCTATGGTCTGATGAAACCAAACTGGAACTGTTTGGTAGAAACACAACTTGTCGTGTTTGGAGGAAAAAGAATACTGAGTTGCATCCATCAAACACCATACCTACTGTAAAGCATGGTGGTGGAAACATCATGCTTTGGGGCTGTTTCTCTGCAAAGGGGCCAGGACGACTGATCCGGGTACATGAAAGAATGAATGGGGCCATGTATCGTGAGATTTTGAGAGCAAACCTCCTTCCATCAGCAAGGGCATTGAAGATGAAACGTGGCTGGGTCTTTCAACATGACAATGATCCAAAGCACACCGCCAGGGCAACGAAGGAGTTGCTTCGTAAGAAGCATTTCAAGGTCCTGGAGTGGCCTAGCCAGTCTCCAGATCTCAACCCTATAGAAAACCTTTGGAGGGAGTTGAAAGTCTGTGTTGCCAAGCGAAAAGCCAAAAACATCACTGCTCTAGAGGAGATCTGAATGGAGGAATGGGCCAACATACCAACAACAGTGTGTGGCAACCTTGTGAAGACTTACAGAAAACGTTTGACCTCTGTCATTGCCAGCAAAGGATATATCACAAAGTATTGAGATGAAATTTTGTTTCTGACCAAATACTTATTTTCCACCATAATATGCAAATAAAATGAAAAAAAAACAGACAATGTGATTTTCTGGATTTTTTTTTCTCAGTTTGTCTCCCATAGTTGAGGTCTACCTATGATGTAAATTACAGACGCCTCTCATCTTTTTAAGTGGTGGAACTTGCACTATTGCTGACTGACTAAATACTTTTTTGCCCCACTGTATATTGTCAAGATGTACAAATATATTTATATATACATCTCTCAGGAGGCATACAATACATCAAGGGTGCTCATATTAGGGTTACTTAATGATCATGAGGGGTGAACAACAGAGTATCACCAATGCGGCTTATGGCAAGTATGATACTCACTACACTAGACAGGTCTGTGCCTATCAAGTAATGTCCGCATCTCCACAGTATATATGTATATTTCATGCGGCTAAAATGCCGATATACCTGTTACATACTACTACCATGAGACCAACCGCACACACATACATGTTATGAAAACCTATTATCTCTCCCATAATTGGGCTTGTATGTCACCCACCCAGAAGGGGTTAAAAACCCTGAAAACACATACCTCCAAGGATGCCTTCTAATGACCGGACTGTCCGCACGTACCCTGACGCGCGTTTCGGAGCAAAGAGCTCCTTCCTCAGGGGGCATAGATGGAGGCACATAATGCGCATATTATGTCGGGTCCGGATCACGTGGGCCCGCGTGTGTCCGGTGGTGTCACGGGGGGCGGAGCCGCTTGTAGTGTGACGTGTGGGTGACGCGTCCGCGGCACTTCCGGTGTGCACATATAAATATGCGCATTATGTGCCTCCATCTATGCCCCCTGAGGAAGGTGCTCTATGCTCCGAAATGAGCATCAGGGTACGTGCGGACAGTCCGGTCATTAGAAGGCATCCTTGGAGGTATGTGTTTTTGGGGTTTTTAACCCCTTCTGGGTGGGCGGCATACAAGCCCAATTATGGGAGAGATAATAGGTTTTCATAACATGTATGTGTGTGCAGTTGGTCTCATGGTAGTATGTTATGATTGAGTCACCGTAGGAGGCAAAAACAGAAATGCTAGCTAAGTCCAGAAAACCAGAGAAGTTGGCAGCTATCGGATTGCAGACCCCTGAACCTATCAACACAACTAGCAGTAGCCGTGGGGGGTTCCTACGATGCCCTAGACCCCTCGATCACAGCCAGAGAATTAAATAGGCCTAAAGAAAGAAAGGGGAAATCTAAACTGCCCCAGAGCAGACCCCAAAGCAATAGGCAGCTCCCAACATATAATGACGGTGAAGCAAGATGAAAATACTAACACAGACAGAAAGATAGACAGAGCAAAGAGGGGCCCAAGCTAACTACGTAGGAAAGGACAGGAAGGCTGCTGTCTGCAATCCGTGAAAAACCCTATGAAAATAAGAGCCAACAAACTGACAGTGAAAAAGGCCCTGAAGATGCTAGGCTTCAAAAAACTATGTCAGCACTCAGGAATATACTGAAGACAGAGCTAAAGGCAAAAGGAGATTCAGCTCACCCCAGCAGGGGATGGCAGAATACTGAAAAGCAAGGAAAACAAAAAACAAAACAAAAAGGCTAACAGCCAAAACAGAAAACTTAGCTTTAGGAGCAGGAATCAGACTGGTGTCCTAGGAGTCCACAGAGAAATCACCCGCAGGGCAGAAGGGCGTCGGCAGCCTTATATCCAGTCTGTGACTCCACTCAGCCGGTCATCCTCATTAGACTCAGGTGCCTGATAATCAGGCTCATTACCTTCCTTCACCAGAATAGGGAGTTCACCAGAATCCAGTGACGAAGGGGAAAATGAACTCACAACAGTAGTAGTATGTAACAGGTATATCGGCATTTTAGCCAAATGAAATATACATATATACTGTGGAGATGTGGACATTACTTGATAGGCAAAGACCTGTCTAGTGTAGTGAGTATCATACTTGCCATAAGCGGCTTTGGTGATATTCTGTTGTTCACCCCTCATGATCATTAAGTAACTCTAATATGAGCACCCTTGATGTATTGTATACCTCCTGAGATATATATATATATAAATAGATTTGTACATCTTGACAATATATATACAATTGTTCCTTCATTTGACTGTGGCTGTCCTGCGCGTTTTATTGCACTGCTGCACTTTATTTGTGCTGTTTGTACATGTCCCCCATTTGTCCAATTCTGTCATTTTTTCAATAAAGTTGATATATTTATATAAAAATTTGGGATTTTTTGGTCGCAATTTTTTGTGGTCTTCCACATTCTTCTTCTATGTCAGTGATTAAGCCTGCTGACAAAATGGAGGAGCTTTTGAAGCAGATGGTTCTCATGCAGCAACGGCCGCAAGAGCAACAGCAGCAGCTGCAGTTTCAGCAGCAGCAGCAGCAGCAGCAGGAGCAGCAGCAATGGCAGCAAGAGCAGCAGCTATAGTTTCAGCAGCAGAAGCAGCTGCAGTTACAGGGGCAGCAGCTGGAGCAGCAACAACAGCAGCAGGAGCAGCACGATCATCATCATCAGCTGTTATATCAGCAGCAGCAAAAGACTAAATGACCATCCAACAAAGAAAAAGAAGCAAAGCCTAAAATTACAATGCTTTATTAGAAACGTTATAAAATGTCACAAAATCCATTAATAGACATGATTATGGGGGAACAGACACACAAAAACCCGCACGTAGGGTAAATAGAAATGCTGTGTACAAACCAGTCTCATGATTTCCCAGGCTAACAATAAAGCCACGGGAATGCGCGAATTTTATTATATGAAAAGTGCAAAAAAGATAATATATGAAAGCGCTAAATACAATGAGGCATATAGAGAGGCAAAAATTAGCCAAGCTCGGGATACTGGGTGACATAACAAGTGTGAGCACTAATAACAGTGTGGGTAAAAACCCAGCATATACCCAGGCATTAAATGCATTAAATGCAATTAATGGATTTTGTGACATTTTATAACGTTTCTAATAAAGCATTGTAATTTTAGGCTTTGCTTCTTTTTCTTTGTTGGATGGTCTCTTTATGGAGCGTTTTGCCTATTAGGCCTTTTTCTTTTGGATAATTATTATAATTCTGTATTTTTACAGTTCTTTCTGCCAAATGGATTACAAAGCAAGAGACAAAAATTGGCTCTCTTGTGTGGATACGGTATTTTGTGGGGACGCCACACAATCAGGTATTGGTGAAGGAGGTCAGAAAACGGAGCTTAAAAATTCTTTGAAATTTTTTCTTAAAAAAAGAACAAAAACATGGTGGAATAAGGCCTCTTTGGAGTCCTATTTGGCTAAAAGCTTAAAACCAAGGGGCTTGCGGATTCGAATCATGCCTTCCTTTATTATTGATGATCCCCTATTTAGAACTAGATGGGAAGATGCCTGTACCTCATGTTCCAAATCCCTGATAGAACTTCTTATTGGGAATGATAGAAAAACTCTTGAAAAATTGGATACTGACATAGACTGTACGCGTCAGAAATTATTGGAATGTTTATCCACCTCTGAGATTGAGGTTCTTAATAAGGACTTGGACAATCAATTTTCAACATGGGAGAAGGAGGTTAAGGAGGTGAAAACTAGGAAATTTCAAAGGGATCTAAGGGATTTCAATGATGGTGTTGTTTACAAATGGTCTTCCTCTGATACACGGGGGTGGTCTACATCCCGTTCCTCCTCCGTTTCATCAGCATCCTCTAGGGAGAGTAGCAAAATGCCACTACGAACCTACAATCTGAGGAAAAATAACAACACTGGAGGAGGGCACACCCCCAAAAAAGCGTATGGGCGGACTATGCATGGGTCTGCCAGGATGCAGGTAATTAATCTGTCTTCCATAGAATTAACTCCCTCGCAGTTGGAGGTTTTAAGTTTGGGTCTGTCATTTTCACCAGCCTCTTCCTTTGACTCATTCTTAGCCACCAAAGATCTCCACCTCTTTGCCCGCAAATTAGTTCTGAAAAAGCTGCATGACAAGCCCAGAATGGGGGAGGTTTGGACTGAAGATGAGCTGCGTGCCATCTCCATTCTTGAGGAATTGGGGGATGATCAACCAATTGTGACCTCTTCAGGTAAGGATATTTTCCATCCCCCTGTCCCTAAAAAATTCCCCCCCCTTAATCTCTATCCCCACATCGAGCTTTTTGTTAAGCTTGTGACGAAGGAATTTGAGAAGATGAAGCGCACAAGCTCTGGGGATAATTTGACTTTCCCACAGAGAGCAGCTCTTAATGAGCTAAAAAATCTCAAAGGGGTTGTCATTAAGCAGGCTGATAAAGGGAGTAACGTGGTGGTATGGCCCATTTCAATGTATGAAAGGGAAGCCTTTCGACAACTTAGAAATGACACATGTTACAAGAAATTAACATTCAATCCCACCTTTAAATTCAAAAGGGAACTGCAGGACATCCTTGATCAAGCCTTTGACATAGGCACTATCACTAGGGATCTCAGGGATCATTTGATACCCCTTTACCCAAAAATGGCATGCATATATTTTATACCGAAGGTTCACAAAAATGCTTCCTCTCCTCCCGGACGTCCCATTGTTTCGGGCAATGGGAACCTATGTGAGATTGTTTCCAAGTTTTTGGACTTTTATTTGAAGCCTTTGGTAGCCGACCTTCGCTCCTATGTTAAGGATTCTGGGGATGTCTTGAAGAAAATCGATGGTATCCCTTTTGAGAAAGACATGTGGTTGGTCACCATGGATGTGGAGGCCTTATACACATCTATACAGCATCAGGATGGGATTATGGCCTTTAAAACCTTCTTGTACATGTCCGAGCATAATTTAGACTTTATTGAATTCTTACTTTCATTATTGAAATTTACCCTGGAGCATAATTTCTTTATTTTCAAACAAAGCATTTATTTACTACAACAGGGGACTGCCATGGGTGCTGCTTTTGCATCTGCCTATGCAAACCTTTTCATGGGCATGTGGGAACGGGACATCTTTCTCACTAAACCCATTGCGCACATCGAGGGGGTCTTGCTCTGGGTCCGCTATATCGATGATATTTTCATGATATGGCAGGGCTCGGAGCGAGACCTCCTCGATTTTGTTGGGATCCTCAATGATAATAAGTTGAACATTAAGTTAACTTGCAAATATAGTCAGTCATCAATTGACTTCCTTGATATCTTGATTACCAATCCCTCGAGTGGCTTCCTGGAGACTAATATTTTTCGCAAAGAGACATCTGTTAATTCGCTCCTCCATGCTTCCTCCTCTCATCCCTGCTCTCTGATTAAGAGCATACCCAAGGGTCAGTTCCTTAGGGCCAGGAGAATCTGCTCTAATGAAACCAATTTTAACGAACAAGCGGATGATTTGTTTCATAGGTTTCAGGAAAGGGGTTATTCGAGAAGATGCATCAAAAAAGGTTTGCAAGCAGCAAAAAAATCTGATCGTAATGAGCTTTTGAAACCACATTCAAAACCTGTTCGGGATTCTAAGGTAAGGTTTATTACAACCTATAACACCAATTGGCGTGGCATGCAGGAGTCTTTAAGGAAATTTTGCCCCTTATTAAAGGAGGATAGATGTTTGGCTAAATGCCTTTTGGATTATCCATCCATTACTTATAAGAAGTCACCCAATTTGAAAAATCAAATTGTCCGAAGTTATTATCCTGGTTCTCAACCGGAGAAGGCTTTTGGTTCGAGGGGGCCCCCGTGGGGCTTTTTCCCATGCGGTAGCTGTATCGCATGCCCCAATATGGTACGAGCCACTACATTTGAATCCAGTAAAGGTGAGATTTTCTTGATCACGCAGCACATCACTTGTGATTCTTTCGGAGTGGTATATTATGCCCACTGCCCCTGCCCTAAAATCTATGTCGGGCTAACCTCAAGGCCTTTAAGGACCAGGATTAGGGAGCACCATCGTGACATCGTGAATGCCGCTGATGTACAAGATATCTCCTCACTTAAATCGATACCACGGCATTTTAAATTAATGCACAACTGTAACGCCAACCTCCTTAAGGCCTTTGGCATAGATAAGGTGTATGTTGATGTTAGAGGTGGTGATTGGAGGAAGATGCTGGCACAATTGGAGGCACGATGGATCTCCACAATTAATTCTGTACAACCTGACGGCCTTAATGAGGTCATTAGTTTCGCATCATTTTTGTAAAAATGTTTTTGCTGCTAGAAAAGTTTTCTGCTTTAAGCTCCCTCTTTTCTCTCCCCATCCCTTTAATTTTATTTTATTTTAATTCCATTTTTAACTTAATGTTTTCCCCTTTTTAGATACCTTGTAGTATGGCTGTCTTTGCTCCCAGTCGGATGCGGATGTGGCGTTCCAAGCATGCTTCTCTTCCCCACGTGCCTTGGAGGATATTTTATGGCTCCATGTCTTCTCCTTTTTTTTCTAGTTGCTATATTTGAAGGAATATATTAATGTTATTATCACTTTTATATCATATGTAATATGTAATGCACTTTTTATACATTATGTGGTTGTTTATTGTACAGGGACGTGAATGTCCTTTTCTTTTTCCTCCTCCCCTGGGGGATTCTTTAATATGAATACACTACTTCACTAATTAAGTATTCATTAATAGTATTCTATTTTTTCACTATCTTAGCATTTTGTTTAAATTCTGTTTATATGTGACAATTGACAATTTACTTTATTGTCATTTTAGCAATTAAAAGCACCCTTTATTCCCCCTTTATCCTTCCACTAAGGACGTATCTACGCTTGGAGATATGGGAAATCTACACTCTGCTTGATGTGGTATCTCCTGTGCGTGGTCCGGTTCCTAGCGTCGTCATGGTGACGCGTCCCTGTGTTGCCGCCCCCTCTCTCCTGCTCTGATGCGTCGAGCTTGGAGGGGGCGCGGCCTCGCACGGCGCCGACCTGTGACGGCGCTTTTTGGCGTCGTCATGGCAACGCGTCCGTGTGTTGCCGCTTCCCCTCTCCTGCTCTGACGCGTCGAGTCTGGGGGGGGCGTGGCTTCACACGGCACCGCTTGATGACGGGGCCTGTTCCGGGCCGCGCACAGGAGGCCTGCATCAGCGCCGCCTTTTAGTTTATTGCACTACCCTATAAAAGGGTGCATAGAAGGCCTAAACCTTGTTCCCCTTTGAGAAAGCTAACACGAAACGCGCGTCAGGGGTTTCCTGTCCGCACTTTAGGTAAATATGCTGTAGCATCTACTTTGCATTTAATGCCTGGGTATATGCTGGGTTTTTACCCACACTGTTATTAGTGCTCACACTTGTTATGTCACCCAGTATCCCGAGCTTGGCTAATTTTTGCCTCTCTATATGCCTCATTGTATTTAGCGCTTTCATATATTATCTTTTTTGCACTTTTCATATAATAAAATTCGCGCATTCCCGTGGCTTTATTGTTAGCCTGGGAAATCATGAGACTGGTTTGTACACAGCATTTCTATTTACCCTACGTGCGGGTTTTTGTGTGTCTGTTCCCCCATAATCATGTCTATTAATGGATTTTGTGAAATTTTATAACGCTTCTAATAAAGCATTGTAATTTTAGGCTTTGCTTCTTTTTCTTTGTTGGATGGTCTCTTTATGGAGCGTTTTGCCTATTAGGCCTTTTTCTTTTGGATAAAAAGACTAAATGAGATGATTCTGTAGCAGGTTGTAGCTCTGCGACAGGCACCCTCACCAGTGACCCCGATCTTTTCTGAGGAACACAACAAAGTTTGGTCAGTGCTGAAGAAGATGCGTCCCGAGGACAATTTGGAGGCTTTCCTCACCGTGTTCTAGCACAGAGCAGAGCAGGAGAGCTTGCCAATGATGCAGTGGGCTGAAGTGGTGGCCCCCTTCCTGATAGGATATGCCCAGAAGGCCTACTTGGACCTTAGTCGGGATGATGCCCTGGACTATGAGAAGCTGAGAGGTGAAATCCTTGCCCGACTTGGGGGGTTAATACATATGTGCGAGCCAAATGGGCATTTCAGTGGTCCTTTGGGGAGTCTCACCCTGCCAGCTCTCAGGCATATGACTTGTTACAGCTGGTAAAAATGGCTTCAGGCTGAGATCTTAACACCTTATCAGATGGTGGAGAGAGCGGTGGTCGACCGGCTAGTAAGAACTCTGCCAGTCGCTATTCAGTGCTGGGTGGGCCAAGGAGATCCCGGCACCCTAGACCAGGTGGTCATACTGATTGAGCGGTATTCGGGCCACTCAGGACTTTATAAGGGACTCTTCTCCACTATGGTTATTACGTCAGGCCCTGCCAGCCCAGGAGCCTGGGAAAGGTCCACGACCCGCTGCTGGGGCCAATCAGTACTGAGCCCATACTGAGGGGGTAACCCAAAGTGAAAATAACAAGAGACCCAGTTCTCCTAAATCAGCCCCAAGGTCTAGTCGTGCCACAGCTATTAAGAGTTGACTGTTATGAATGGGTCACCGATGAGGATGCAGGAACAGTAACTAAGCGGATTGCAGGCCCCTGATCCTATCAACACAACTAGCAGTAGCCGTGGAGCATTCCTACGATGCCCTAGACACTTCGTCACAGCCAGAGAACTAACTAAGCCTGAAGTCAGAAAGGTGAAATCTAAACTGCCCCGGAGCAGATCCCCAAAAGAATAGACAGCCCCCAAACATATATTGTCAGTGAGACAAGATGAGACACAAACACAGGCAGAAAACAGACTGAGCAAACGGTGGGGCCCAAGCTGTCTAGACAGAACAGGACAGAAAAGATACTTTCTGCAATCACGCACAAAACCCTAGTAAAATCCAACACTTCTGATATACAAAAAACCTGAGGCTACACGACCTCACCCCCGCTAGATCAGCACTCTGCTATAAACCAGAAGCAAAGCAAAAGATACTAACATAACAGGGGACTGAACAAACTGACACAAGCTGTAACATATAGAGAAGGGCCCAGCGCTGCCCCCAGCAGGGAGTACGCTGAGACCTAGCAACAAAGCAAAAAGCAAAAAAAGGCACAACCAAATTAGATACAAAGGATTAGCAAAAGAATCACTTAAATGAACCATGCCGATCAGGCAGGGGACAAAAGAACTCCAAATGCTCAAGGAAGAAAATCACCAGCAACCTTCAAGAGCAGCCAGCTCAATTATATGCTCCCAGCCAGTAATCCCAGGTTCCCAATTATCATCGTCAGGTGGGGAACTTCCATCAATCTGGCCAGCTCCACTACTCTCAGTAACCACCAGAGGGAGCAGAGGGAGCTTTGGCTCAGAGATCTGAGCAAGGGAATTCACAACAGGACCCCCCCTTGAGGCCGATCAGGATAGGCCCGGTGAAAGGCACAAATCAATCTCTTGGCTTGGATGTCAGAAGCAGAGACCCAAGAATTATCCTCCTGGCCATAACCCTTCCACTTGACCATGTACTGAAGTCTCCATCTAGCCATACTCCAAATTACCCTCAACCAGTACAGGGTCAGGGGGCGCCGCCATGGGAACTTCTGGCTCCACCAACCTTTTCAACAAAGATTTATGAAAAACGTTATGAATCTTAAATGTAGCTGGAAGAGCCAAACGGAAAAAAACGGGGTTAAGGATTTCCAAAATCTTATAAGGTCCAATAAACCTTGGCTTGAATTTTGGAGATGTAACCTTCATGGGAATATTTTTTGAGGACAACCAAACCATATCACTCACTTTAAACCGTGAACCCATGGTCCTATGCCGGTTGGAAAACCGTTGGGCCTTTTCCTGAGAGTGGGACAACTTATCCACTGCTTGGTCCCAAATCTGCTGCATTCTCTCTACCACAGAATCCACACCTGGGCAGGCAGAAGCTTCCACCTGCCCCGAAGAAAATCGAGGATGAAACCCAAAGTTACAAAAGAAAGGGGATGGGGTGTGGCCTAGGACAGTGATAGCGTGAGTCGCACTTGTCTGGTACTCTGAGGTAATTTCCTCTAAAATCTACAAAAACTGGGCCAATAATCACAATTCCTCACAAACATGTCAAGGAACATCTGTAAAACATCTTACCCACTTTTTGAAGGAAAATGTTCACATTTAAGATATTTTTCCTGTGAGGATATACCATCAGCTGTTTACTGTGCTGTGACACTGAGGCCTAATTGCCTCGCAGTTGACAGACTTCTTATGACTGACTTTTTTAATTTATTCATCATAAAATTCATTATAAGTTTGCAATTTTGCTCTCTTTTATGTGATGGATTAATTCTTCATCAAAATTTTTGTGATTAACCCCTTAAGCCCCAAGGGTGGTTTGCACGTTCATGACAGGGCCAATTTTTACAATTCTGACTACTGTCCCTATATGAGGTTATAACGCTTCCATGGATCCCGGTGATTCTGACTAGTTTTCTCCGAACATATTGTACTTCCTGTTAGTGGTAAAATTTCATTCATATAACTTGCGTTTATTTGTGAAACAAACGGAAATTTGGCAAAAATTTTAAAAATTTCGCAATTTTCCAAATTTGAATTTTTATGCCCTTAAATCACAGAGATACGGCACACAAAAAACTTAATATGTAACATTTTCCACATGTTTACTTTACATCAGCACAATTTTGGAACCAAAATTTTTTTTTGTTAGGAAGTTATAAGGGTTAAAAATTGACCAGCAATTTCTCATTTTTGCAACACCATTTTATTTTTACGGACCACATCACATTTGAAGCCACTTTGAGGGGTCTATATGATAGAAAATACCCACAAGTGACACCATTCTAAAAATTGCACCCCTTAAGGTGCTCAAAACCACATTCAAGAAGTTTATTAACCCTTTAGGTGCGTCACAGGAATTTTTTGAATATTTAAAAAAATGAACATTTAACTTTTTTTCACAAAAAAAATATTTCAGGTTCAATTTTTTTTATTTTACCAAGGGTAACAGGAGAAATTAGACTGCAAAAGTTATTGTGCGATTTGTCCTGAGTACGCTGATACCTGATATGTGGGGGGAACCACTGTTTCGGCGCATGGCAGACCTCAGAAGGGAAGGAGCGCCGTTTGACTTTTTCAATGCAAAATTGGCTGGAATTCAGATCGGATGCCATGTCGCGTTTGGAGAGCCCCTGATGTACCTAAACAATGGAAACTCCCCATAAGTGACCCCATTTTGGAAACTAGACCCCCCAAGGAGCTTGTCTAGATATGTGGTGAGAACTTTGAACCCACAAGGGCTTCACAGAAGTTTATAACGTACAGCGGTACAATTAAAAAATCATATTTTTTCCACAAAAATGATCTTTTCACCCCCAATTTTTATTTTTCCAAGGGTAACAGGACCATAAAAGTTATTGTGCAATTTGTCCTGAGTGCGATGATACCCCACATGTGGGGGTAAACCACTATTTGGGCGCATGGCAGAGCTCGGAAGGGAAGCAGCGCCATTTGATGTTTTTGGCTGGAATTGAGATCGGACACCATGTTGCGTTTGGAAAGCCCCTGATGTACCAAAACAGTAGAAACCCCCCACAAATGACACCATTTTGGAAACTAGACCCCCCAAGGAACTTATCTAGATGTGTGGTGAGCACTTTGAACCCCCCAGTGCTTCACAGAAGTTTATAACGCCCGGGCGTGAAAATAAAAAAATCGTATTTTTTCCACAAACATGATCTTTTAGTCACCAATTTTTTTATTTTCCCAAGGGTACAAGGAGAAATTGGACCCCAAAAGTTGTTGCCAAATTTGTCATGAGTACGCTGATACCTCATATGTGGGAGAAAACTACTGTATGGGCACACGTCGGGGCTCGGAAGGGAAATAGTGACGTTTTGGAATGCAGACTTTGATGGAATGGTCTGCTGGTGTCATATTGCATTTGGAGAGCCCCTGATGTACCTAAACAGTGGAAACCCCCCACAAGTGACCCCATTTTGGAAACTAGACCCCCTAAGGAACTTATCTAGATGGGTGGTGAGCACTTTGAACCCCCCAGTGCTTCACAGAAGTTTATAATGACCGGGAGCGAAAATAAAAATATCGTACTTTTTCAACAAACATCATCTTTTAGTCCCCATTTTTTTATTTTCCCAAGGGTAACAGGAGAAATTGGACCCCAAAAGTTGTTGTCCAATTTGTCCTGAGTACGCTGACACCCCATATGTGGGAGAAAACTACTGTATGGGCACACGTCGGGGCTCGGAAGGGAAGTAGTGACGTTTTGGAATGCAGACTTTGATGGATTGGTCTGCAGGTGTCATGTTGCCTTTGGAGAGCCCCTAATGCACCTAAACAGTGGAAACCCCCCCACGACCCCATTTTGGAAACTAGACCCCCTAAGGAACTTATCTAGATGTGTGGTGAGTACTTTGAACCCCCAAGGGCTTCACAGAAGTTTATAACGCCTGGGCGTGAAAATAAAAAAATCGTATTTTTTCCACAAACATGATCAATTAGTCTCCAATTTTTTTATTTTCCCAAGGGTAACAGGAGAAATTGGACCACAAAAGTTGTTGTCCAATTTGTCCTGAGTACCCTGATACCTCATATGTGGGAGAAAACTACTGTATGGGCACACATTGGGGCTCGGAAGGGAAGTAGTGACATTTTGGAATGCAGACTTTGATGGATTGGTCTGCGGGTGTCATGTGCGTTTGGAGAGCCCCTGATGTACCTAAACTATTGAAACTCCCCACAAGTGACCCCATTTTGGAAACTAGACCCCCCACAGAACTTATCTAGATGTGTGGTGAGCACTTTGAACCCTCTATTGCTTCACAGAAGTTTATAACGCCTGGGCGTGAAAATAAAAAAATCATTTTTTTCCACAAAATTGATATTTTTGCCCCCAATTTTTTATTTTCCTAAGGGTAACAGGAGAAATTGGACCCCAAAAGTTGTTTTGCAATTTGTCCTGAGTATGCTGATACCCTATATGTGGGGGTAAAACACTGTTTGGGCGCATGGCAGAGCTTGGAAGGGAAGGAGCACCATTTGACTTTTTCAACGCAGAATTGGCTGGAATTGAGATCAGACGCCATGTTGCATTTGGAGAGCCCCTGATGTGCCCAAACAGTGGAAACCCCCCAATTATAACTCCAACCCTAACCCCAACACACCCCTAACCCTAATCTCAGCTCTAACCCTAGCACTAACCCTAACCCTAACTCTAACCCTAGCCCTAACCCTAACCGGAAAATGGAAATAAATACATTTTTTTATTTTATTATTTTTCCCTAACTAAGGGGGTGATAACGGGGGGTTTGATTTACTATTTATGGTGGTTTTAATGTTTGGCAGCTGTCACACACTAAAAGACACTTTTTATTGTAAAAATAGTTTTTGCATCACCACATATTGAGAGCTATAATTTTTCTGTATTTTGACCCACCGAGTCATGTGAGATCTTATTCTTTGCGGGACGAGTTGACGTTTTTATTGGTACCATTTTCGGGCACGTGACATTTTTTGATCGCTGTTTATTCTGATTTTTGGGACGCAGAATGAACAAAAACCAGCGTTTCATGAATTTCTTTTGGGGGATGCGTTTACACCGCTCCGCGTGCGATAAAATTGATAAAGCGGTTTTATTCTTCGGGTCAGTATGGTTACAGCGATACCTCATTTAGATCTTTTTTTTATGTTTTGGCGGTTTTATGCAATGAAAACTATTTTATATAAAAAATAATTATTTTTGCTTCGCTTTATTCCTTCAAGCTATAACATTTTTATTTTTTGCGGATGATGCTGTATGGCGGCTCGTTTTTTGCGGGACAAGCTGACATTTTCAGCGGTACCATGGATATTTATATGCATCTTTTTGATCGCGCGTTATTGCACTTTTTGTTCTGTGGTATGATAATAAATCATTATTTTTTGCTTCGTTTTTTATTTTTATTTTTTAAGGGGTTCGCAAAAGGGGTTAACTAATGGGACACTTTTATAGGGCAGGTCGTTACAGACGCGGTGATACCAAATATGTGTACTTTTATTGTTTTTTTTTTATTTTCAAGAAATTATTTTATTGGGGAATATTTTTTTTTTTTAATAATTTATTTAGCGATTTTTTTAAAATTATTTTTACACTTTTTTTCAACTTTATTACATTGTCCCAGGTGGGACATCACTGTCCTGTGACAGATCGCTGATCTGTCACATCACAGATCACTGTGACAGATCAGCGATCTGTCACAGGCACTGCTGCAGACTTCCTCATGCCTGCGCTTTGCAGGCAGTGATGAAGTCAGCTCCCTACAGGCCCCCGAAGGTCCCCGTCGCCATCCTGGATCCGGGGGCCTGTAGGGAAAGAGCCCCCCGCTGCAGCGCTGCACATTGTGCTGCTGTGGGGGGCTCAGGGAAGCACGGAGGGAGCCCCCTCACTGCCGATGCTTCCCTTTAACCCCCGGTACACCGCGATCGTATTTGATCGCGGTGTACAAGCGGTTAACGTGTCGGGGGCGGTCCGTGACCGCCCCTGACACAGTGTGCCGGGTGTCAGCTGTGATAATCAGCTGACACCCGGCCGCGATCAGCGGCGCTCACCACATGGGCGCTGCTGATCGCTATGACGTACTATCCCGTCCCAGGGCACATGGACGGGATAGTACGTCTCATGGCAGAAAGGGGTTAATTGACATCAAATCACTTGGAGACTGTTTCTTCTGAGGTAAAATACAGACACCTCAGTGGTGACATCTATTCAACCCAGCTATAGAGGAATTGTTATTCAGTTTTTATATTAGCCTCCCTTGGATAAAGACAGAGGCTACAGAGGATTACAATAGGTTGTTATTCATTGGAATTTTCATCAGCTTTACTAAGAAACCCGGTTCCCGGTGGTGGCTGATAACACCGAGCTGCTGTGGGCAATAGCGGTGGTCAGAATTACTTTTACAGTTCATACAGTGGAATTGTTATTCAGTTTTTACATTAGCCTCCCTCAGATAATAACAGAGGCTGAAGTGGATTACAATAGGTCGTTATTCATCGTAATTTTCCTCAGTGCAATCTGCTGATTGACAATTCTGACTCACTGCAGGTGAATGGATATTACTAATACAGCCAATTGAACAGGCAATTTAGTTTAAACAAGTGTGTTCTCTTTTGAGTTTCATACTGTGAATAATTTTAACATTACTTTCTTTCTGTGATAGCTCATCTAAGGTATTTACTGTTATTGTTACCACACATGAATGACTTTAAGAGAATTCCTATTTATTAGCATATACCTACTATTTTGACTATCTGGTGCAGTTTGCTGTTGGGGTTTTATTGTTCTTTATATATTATTCTCTTGGAGTATTAAGAATTGATATTGCAGAGTTAGAGCAAACTTAAAGCTTATATTTAACCCCTAAAGTACACAATTGAATAGAATCATAGAATCATAGAATCATAGAATCGTAGAGTTGGAAGGGACCTCCTGGGCCATCTGGTCCAACCCCCTGCTCAAAGCAGGATTCGCTAAATCATCCCAGTCAGATGTCTGTCCAGCCTCTGTTTGAAGACTTCCATTGAAGGAGAACTCACCACTTCTCGTGGCAGCCTGTTCCACTCATTGATCACTCTAACTGTCAAAAAGTTTTTTCTAATATCTAATCTGTGTCTCCTCCCATTCAGTTTCATCCCATTGCTTCTAGTCTTTCCTTGTGCAAATGAGAATAAAGTTGATCCTTCTACAATGTGACAGCCCTTTAGATAATTGTAGACAGCTATTAAGTCTCCTCTCAGTCTTCTCTTTTGCAAACTAAACATTCCCAAATCCTGCAACCTTTCCTCATAAGACAGGGTTTGCAGACCGGTCACCATTCTGGTCACTCTTTTCTGAACTTGCTCCAGTTTGTTGATGTCTTTTTAAAATGTGGTGCCCAAAACTGGACACAATATTCCAGATGAGGTCTGACCAAAGAGGAGTAGAGGGAAATAATGACTTCACGTGATCTAGACTGTATGCTTCTGTTAATACATCCTAGAATTGCATTTGCCTTTTTTGCTGCTGCATCACACTGTTGACTCATATTCAGTCTGTGATCTATTAGTATACCCATGTTTTTTTCACATGTGCTGTCACTTAGCCCTATTCCTCCCATTCTATATATGCTTTTTTCATTTTTATTGCCCAGATGTAGTACTTTGCATTTCTCCCTGTTAAAAACCATTCTGTTAGTTGCTGCCCACTTATCCAGTTTATTTAAATCTTTTTGAATCCTCTCTCTCTCTTCTCTAGTATTAACTATCCCTCCTAGCTTTGTGTCATCAGCAAATTTAATCAGTTTACCCTCAATTCCTTCATCTAAATCGTTGATAAAGATGTTGAACAATACAGGGCCCAGGACAGAGCCCTGTGGTACCCCACTTGAGACATTCTTCCAACTGGATGTGCAGCCATTTACGACCACTCTTTGGGTCCGATCACTAAGCCAGTTATGAATCCACCTAACAGTTGCCTTGTCCATTCCATACCTAGTCATTTTTTCAATAAGGATTGTGTGAGATACTTTGTCAAATGCTTTGCTGAAGTCAAGATATACTATATCTACAGCATTTCCCTGATCCGCCCAATCAGTGATTCCGTCATAGAAGGAAATTAAGTTAGTCTGACATGACTTATTAGTTACAAACCCATGCTGACTCTGTTTAATCACTTCATTCTTATCCAGGTATTGACATACATGTTGTTTAATAATTTGTTCAAAGATCTTTCCTGGCATAGAAGTCAGACTCACCGGCCTATAGTTCCCTGGGTCCACCTTCTTCCCCTTTTTGAAGATAGGAACAACATTTGCTCTTCTCCAGTCTTCTGGCACTTCTCCTGTTCTCCAAGAATTTTCAAAGATTATGGAGAGGGGTTCAAAAATTTCTTCTGCTATCTCCTTCAGTACTCTGGGGTGTAATTCATCTGGACCTGGAGACTTGAATTCATTTAGGTTAGCTAAGTGTTTCCTCACTATCTTTCTGTTTATAGATATCCTGGATTCTTCTATTCCCTTAATAGGACAGTGAATAACAGTTGATGTTACATTTCCTTTCTGAGAGAAAACAGATGCAAAATAGGAATTTAAAAGTTCAGCCTTCTCAACATCCTGTCTTACCATTTCATCATTTTCATCCTGTAAAAATCCTATAGCATCTTTGACTTTTCTTTTACTTTTGACATATCCCCAAAATCCTTTATTATTGTTTTTGACATCTCTTGCAAGCCTCAATTCATTTTCAGCTTTAGTAATCTGATTTGTGCCCTGCAGGTTCTGCAGACAGCATTATATTCTTCTTTAGATATGCCTCCCTCTTTCCATTTTATAAGCATTTTTTTCTTCCTTTTTAGCATGTGCTTAAGTTCTGTGTTCATCCATCCTTCCTATTCTTCCCTCTTTTCGGAATTGTTAACAACTGTGCTTTGAGAATTTCATTTTTCAAGATTTCCCATCCCTCCTGGACATTTTTGTCTTTTAGGATATCCAGCCATTGGATCCCTCCAATTCTCTTTCTGAATCCCTTAAAATCTGCCTTTCTGAAATCTAACCTTGACGTCTGAGTCTTCACAGGTCTTCCGCCTCTAGTTATCCAAAATTCTAAAATAGCATGGTCACTACCTCCTAGGGTCCCAGCCACTTTTACCTCCTCGACCGTTTCCTCCCTGTTTATAAGGATTAGATCCAAGGTAGCAGTTCCCCTTGTTTTCTCCCTTACCTTTTGGAAGATAAAGTTGTCAGCAAGAGAGGATAAGAATTTCCTTGACCTGTTAGTTTTGCCTGAGAGAGATTCCCAACAAATGTCTGGATAGTTGAAATCTCCCATGACAACTATGTCATATTTTTTGGAGAACTTGGCCATTTGATGCATAAAGAGTAGTGTTGAGCATTCCGATACCGCAAGTATCGGGTATCGGCCGATACTTGCTGTATCGGAATTCCGATACCGACTTCCGATATTTTTTCAATATCGGAATTCGGCATCGGAATCGGAAGTTCAGTTGATTGACGGCCTGACGTCATCATGATGCGCGGTGTGTGCGCATCATGATGCGCCGTCATTTCGGGCCTTCCGGGGGTCTCTGCCGGCCTGCCGGGGGGCTGTGCCGGCCTGCCGGGGGGCTGTGTGGACTGCCCGGGGTCTGTACCGGCCTGCCGGGGGGCTGTGCCGGCCTGCCGGTGGTCTGTGCACCCTGTGGGGGTCTGTACCGGCCTGCCGGGGGGCTGTGCCGGCCTGCCGGGGGGCTGTGCTGATGTCCGGGGGTCTGTGCAAGCATCGTCCGATGGGACTACAAGTCCCATCGGGCGATGCCTGCTACCATGACAGTGATTGACACATTAGCCAATGATGGGACAGTAGTAGTCCCATCATCCGGCTAATGTGTTAAATGTTAAAAAAAAAAAAAATACTACATACATACTACATGCATGCTACATACATACTACATGCATGCTACATGCATGCTACATACATACTACATGCTACATACATACCACATATATACTACATACATACAATACATTCATACAATACATACATAGACATACAGTACATATAACATAGAGTAACATACTTACCAATACTTGTCACATTGTTCCCCGAAGCCATTGTCTTTTCCGGGATAAATATTAACATAACAAACCACAAAAATACTCACCCACGATCCGAAGCAGTCCACGAGTGTGTCCCACGACGATCTTGGGTAGAGAACTGCAGCATCAGATGATGCTGCCGTTCTCTACGGGCTGCAGGAATCCAATGACAGAAGGTAGGTATCCTTCCGCACTGTATTCCTCCGCCACTTAAAAAAAAAAAGTCCCTAGTCTCACTTTATGCCATTGCTGTGTGGGAATTTCCCACACAGCAATGGCATAAAGTGAGACTAGGGACTTTTTTTTTTTTAAGTGGCGGAGGAATACAGTGCGGAAGGATACCTACCTTCCGTCATTGGATTCCTGCAGCCCGTAGAGAACGGCAGCATCATCTGATGCTGCAGTTCTCTACCCAAGATCGTCGTGGGACACACTCGTGGACTGCTTCGGATCGTGGGTGAGTATTTTTGTGGTTTGTTATGTTAATATTTATCCCGGAAAAGACAATGGCTTCGGGGAACAATGTGACAAGTATTGGTAAGTATGTTACTCTATGTTATATGTACTGTATGTCTATGTATGTATTGTATGAATGTATTGTATGTATGTAGTATATATGTGGTATGTATGTAGCATGTAGTATGTATGTAGCATGCATGTAGTATGTATGTAGCATGCATGTAGTATATATGTAGTATGTATGTTGCATGTAGTATTTATGTAGTATGAATGTAGCATGTATGTAGTATGTAGTATGAATGTAGCATGTATGTAGTATGCATGTTGTATGTATGTAGCATGTAATTTTTTTTTTTTTTTTTTTTTTTTTTACATTTAACACATTAGCCGGATGATGGGACTACTACTGTCCCATCATTGGCTAATGTGTCAATCACTGTCATGGTAGCAGGCATCGCCCGATGGGACTTGTAGTCCCATCGGACGATGCCTGCACAGACCCCCGGAGCCTGCACAGACCCCCGGAGCCTGCACAGACCACCGGCAGGCCGGCACAGCCCCCCGGCAGGCCGGCACAGCCCCCCGGAGCCTGCACAGCCCCCCGGCAGGCCGGCACAGCCCCCCGGCAGGCCGGCACAGCCCCCCGGCAGGCCGGCACAGCCCCCCGGAGCCTGCACAGACCACCGGCAGGCCGGCACAGACCACCGGAGCCTGCACAGACCCCCTGGCAGGCCGGCACAGCCCCCCGAAAGGCCCGTACAGACCCCAGAGAGGCTGTACAAGGGCAGGAAAGGGTTTTTCTTATTCCGATACCGGAAGTCCCATAGACTTGAATGGGACTTCCGGTATCGGAATCGGCGATACCGATACTTTTTTTAAAGATCGGCCGATACCATCCGATACGATACTTTGAAGTATCGGACGGTATCGCTCAACTCTAATAAAGAGTTCATCCATATCTTCAGCTTGCACAGGCGGCCTGTAGTAAATGCCTACAATGGTGTCCTTTCCATTGTTCTGTCCTTGTATTCTTACCCAAACAGTTTCCACAGAACTCCCAGTCTCTGAAGCTTCAATCTCTGTGCAGATATACGTGTTTCTAACATACAATGCGACACCCCCTCCTCGTTTATCAAGTCTGTTTCTTGCAAATATTTTGTTGTATCCTTCTAGTCTTGTATTCCAATCATGTGTATTGTCCCACCAAGTTTCAGTGATTCCAATGACATCATATTTCTTTTCCTGCGTTAGTAGTTCCAATTCTCCTTGTTTGTTGCCCATGCTTTGTGCATTAGTATAGAAGCATTTTAGTTTGTGATTGGTTTCTCTTTCTCCAATATTTTTATTATTTAGATTCTTTCGTCTTTGTTCTTCCTTTCCACTTCTAATAGCAGAGTTCTCAATAGCATTTGTCAGGTGTATGGCTTTTTCTGGTCTTTTGCTTCCCTTCCCATGTTGTTCTAGTTTAAAGCTCTCCTTACAAGTGTAGCAAGGCGACTTCCAAATACATGCTTTCCAGTCTTCGTAAGGTGCACCCCATCTCTAGCAAGTAGTCCATCGTATAAGTAGTTCACTCCGTGATCCAGAAATCCAAATCGTTGCTGACGGCACCATCGACGTAGCCAGTTGTTCACCTGCAGAATCTTATTCCACCTCCTTGTTCCATGGCCATCCACTGGGAGGATGGAAGAGAAGAGCACCTGCGCTCCCAGTTCTTTCACTTTCTTGCCTAAGTCTTCAAAGTCTCTGCAGATGGTTTCCAGGTCGTTTCTTGCGGTGTCATTTGTCCCCACATGTAGTAGCAGGAATGGGTAGTCATCTGTAGGTCTGAAGAGTCCTGATATCCTGTCAGACACATCTTTAATTTTTGCACCTGGAAGACAGCACATTTCTCTTGAAGTTATATCCGGTCTGCAGATAGCGGCCTCTGTTCCTCTCAACAGGGAATCTCTCATGACCACCACTCTCCGTTTCTTCTTCACAACATTTTTCTTTCTCCATCCAGGAGGACTCTGAAGGCGTACAAGGTTGCTGATTGTGGGCAAAGTCTTATCCTGATGTATTTCTTCATCGTTTTCCTGCGTGAGAGCCTGGTACTGGTTTCTGAGCAGTATGGGTGCTGACTGCCTCCTGATCCTCCTGCTTCTCTGGGTCACATGTCTCCATTCCTCTGTTTCTTCAGGTGCACTTCGAATTTCTTCTCTTTCTGTAACATGAAGAGATAATTCTGCTCTGTCCAAGAACTCTTCACCTTCCTTAATGATCTTCAACGTAGCTAACCTCTCTTCGAGATTTTGCAACTTTTCCTCCAACAGGGACACAAGCTTGCATTTGTGGCATGTGAAGTTTGGCTTTTCCACTGGTAAATATGTGATCATGTAGCAAGAAATGCAGCTCACCAAATGGCTCCTGGCCTCTTCCATCTTGAGATTTCTTAAAAACGATGAAAGATGTGCCAAAATTCGCGCGCCTCAAGACTCTTCCCCTGGTTTTCCGATTTCCTCTTTTCAGCTGCAACGGCCAAAACCCAGTGATCGTTGAGCTCGCGGAGACTCTTCACTTATCCCAGAAGGCACTGGGAATATGCAAATGATCTCCTCAAGACTCTTCCCCTGGTTTTGGAATAGATCAGTTCTGGACTAATACAGTAATTTTTATTAGCTGATCTATTATAGCAGTCTATTTTATCTCACATTTATAAGAGTTACAAATACCTGGAAAATGTCTAACAATAAAAGCTCATCCTCATCAAAAACTAAAATAATAACAGAAGAAATCGACTTAGTCATATTCCGTTAAAAACATCCCCTATCTGTGGGAGCCCAAGGAAATCAAGATCTCCAATTAAAAAAGACAGACAACAACCTTTGATGGAGACTCATAGCTCTAAATTGGAGGCCCACAACAAATTTTCTGTGCTTCAGACCACCGATCCTGAAGACATGGATTCAGCATCTTCATCAAAAAGGAAAGGCTTGAAAGAGTGGGGTAATGATCGTTCCTCTGCAACTAATTCATCAGACGAATTTTCTAATACCTACTCTCCAAATCCTAGCCCCCCAAAATCTCGCTTAAGTTTGATGGGATCAAGTGCGGTATTTCCTGAATCTTTTGACAGTCTCTCCACGGAGGCATTTATGACCAGTCTTGCCGATAAAATTAGGGCTAGACTTAAATTAGATCTTGACAAACAAACCAAAATTTTCCAGGAAATCTTGGATGTATTCAGTAATAAATTGGAAAACCGGAAAAAAAGACTATCCGATATGGAAAAATATGAAATTACTTCAAATGAGAAACAAGATACAGAGGTAGAGCTTCAGAAACTAAAGCTTAAATTGGCTGACATAGAAGATAGGTCAAGACGAAATAACATCAAAATTAGGGGTATTTCGGAGGATGTTACCCCTAATAGACATCCTGATTATAATAAATCTGTCTTCAAACACATGCTGACAAATTTATCTGATTCTGATTTAATAGTGGACCGTATCCATAGGCTGCCAAAACCATCTAATATCCCAAGAGAATTACCAAGAGACACTATAATGCGGATTCACTTTTACCATATCAAGGAAAGGATCCAGAACTATGTCAAAGTAAAAAAGGGCTTCCCAGAACCTTATGGTCCTCTTAAGTTATTCTCTGACCTCTCCAAAGAGACCATTGAGGGAAGAAAGCTTTTTAGACCCATTACATCAGTCTTAAGAGACAAAGAAATCCCGTATAAGTGGGGTTTCCCTCTGAAACTGTTGATCAGAAAGACATCTGTCGTATTCTCACCGAAAGATGGGTATGAATTCCTGAAGATGAATGGCTTTGCGCTTCATTCGGGCAAAAATGGTTCTCCAGGCTTCAGACATGTTACTTGAGATCTAAAATGTATATTCTGATCTAAAATTTTATGCTGCCTGAATTGGTTATTGTTTAATATTTCAAGATGCTTTAAGTTTTTACTTTTCAGTGGTGCGCTAAGTTTAGATTGGGCCATTTTATTCTTACATTAGTTGCTGTTTCCTTGGATAGAGCACCACACGGACTTTTCCCCCACACCAGAAGAAGAATCCGTGGTGTGGGATTCCTTCTAGAGATTTGTATTTTGTGTTTATTTGTTTCATAGTTTGTAACATAGTAACATAGTAACATAGTAACATAGTTATTAAGGTTGAAGGGAGACTTTAAGTCCATCTAGTTCAACCCATATCCTATCCTAACTTGCCCTAACATGTTGATCCAGAGGAAGGCAAAAAAACCCCATGTGGCAACAGTAAGCTTCACATTGGGGAAAAAAATTCCTTCCCGACTCCACAATCAGACTAGCTCCCTGGATCAACGCAATATTAAGGAGACTAGTGTATATACCCTGTAATATTATACTTTTCAAGAAAGGCATCCAGTCCCTTCTTAAATTTTAGTAGTGAATCACTCATTACAACATCATATGGCAGAGAGTTCCATAGTCTCACTGGTCTTACAGTAAAGAATCCGCGTCTGTGAGTATGCTTAAACCTTCTTTCCTCCAGACGTAGAGGATGCCCCCTTGTCCCCGTCACAGGTCTAAGAGTAAAAAGATCATTAGAAAGGTCTTTGTATTGTCCCCACATATATTTATACATTGTAATAAGATCACCCCTAAGCCTTCGATTCTCCAAACTAAATAACCCCAAGTGTAATAACCTGTCTTGGTATTGCAGACCCCCTAGTTCCCTAATAACCTTGGTCGCTCTTCTCTGCACCCGCTCCAGTTCAGCTATGTCTTTCTTATACACTGGAGACAAGAACTGTACACAGTATTCTAAGTGTGGTCGCACTAGTGACTTATATAGAGGTAAAATTATGTTCTCCTCATGAGCATCTATGCCTCTTTTAATGCATCCCATTATTTTATTTGCCTTTGCAGCAGCTGCTTGACTCTGGCCACTAAATGTGAGTTTGTCGTCCACCCATACACCCAGGTCTTTTTCAGTGACTGTTTTGCCCAGTGTTTTACAATTAAGCACATAATTATACAACTTGTTCGTTCTACCCAAGTGCATGACCTTACATTTTTCCCAATTAAAGCTCATTTGCCATTTATCAGCCCAAGCTTCTAGTCTACATAAATCCTCCTGTAATATAAAATTGTCCTCCTCTGTATTAATTACCCTGCAGAGTTTAGTGTCATCTGCAAATATTGAAATTCTACTCTCTATGCCCCCTACAAGGTCATTAATAAATATGTTAAAAAGAAGCGGGCCCAAAACTGACCCCTGTGGTACCCCACTGCTAACCGTGACCCAGTCCGAGTGTGCTCCATTAATAACCACCCTTTGTTTCCTATCCCTGAGCCAGCTCTTAACCCACCTACACATATTTTCCCCTATCCCCATTGTTCTCATTTTATGTATCAACCTTTTGTGTGGCACCGTATCAAAAGCTTTTGAAAAGTCCATGTACACCACGTCCACTGCATTCCCTTGGTCCAGTCCGGAACTTACCTCTTCATAAAAGCTTATCAGATTAGTCTGACAGGAACGGTCTCTTGTAAACCCATGTTGATATTGGGTCATAAGGTTATTCTTCTCCAGATACTCCAGTATAGTATCTCTTAGAAAACCCTCCAGGATTTTACCCACAGTTGAGGTTAAACTTACTGGCCTATAATTTCCAAGTTCAGTTTTTGTCCCCTTTTTGAATATTGGCACCACATTTGCTATACGCCAGTCCTGTGGTACAGACCCTGTTATTATGGAATCTTTAAAGATTAAAAATAGTGGTCTATCTATGACTGTGCTTAATTCCTGCAGTACTCGGGGGTGTATCCCATCCGGGCCCGGGGATTTGTCAATTTAGTGATTTGTAGACGCCGCCGTACTTCCTGCTGGGTTAAGCAGGTGACATTTAATGGAGAATTTTTATCCCTGATCATGTTATCCGTCATGGGATTTTCTTGTGTAAATACTGTTGAAAAAAAGTCATTTAGCATATTGGCTTTTTCCTCATCCTCATCCACCATTTCACCCATACTATTTTTAAGGGGACCAACACTATCATTTTTTAGCTTCTTACTATTTATGTAGTTAAAGAATATTTTGGGATTATTTTTACTTTCTCTGGCAATGAGTCTCTCTGTCTCAATCTTTGCTGTCTTGATTTGCTTTTTACAGAATTTATTTAATCTTCTGTATTTATTTAATGCCTCATCACTACCTACTTGCTTTAATTCACTAAATGCTTTATTCTTATCTCTTATTGCGCCCCTTACAGCTCTATTTAGCCATAGTGGTTTCCTCCTATTTCTCGCATGTTTATTCCCATACGGTATATATTGTGCACAGGTCCTATTCAGGATGCTAATAAATGTCTCCCATTTTCTTTGTGTATTTTTATGTCTCAGGATATAGTCCCAGTTAATTGCACCAAGATCATCTCTCATCCGTTGGAAATTTGCCTTCCTGAAGTTTAGTGTCCTTGTAACCCCTCTACTACACATCTTATTAAAGGATACATGAAAACTTATTAATTTGTGATCACTATTACCCAAGTGACCCTCAACCCTTACATTTGATATGCGGTCTGGCCTGTTGGTTAATATTAGGTCTAGCAGTGCCCCCCCTCTTGTTGGGTCCTGAACCAGTTGTGAAAGGTAATTGTCTCTCATCGTTGTCAGAAACCTATTACCCTTGCTGGAACTGCAGGTTTCGGTTCCCCAATGTATTTCAGGGTAGTTGAAGTCCCACATAATAATGACTTCTCCTTGAGTCGCTGCTTCATCTATTTGCTTAATGAGGATATTCTCTGTAGCTTCCATTATTTTTGGAGATTTATAACAAACCCCTATCAGTAATTTATTATTTTTCCCCCCTCCCCTTATCTCTACCCACAGGGACTCTACATTTTCATTAGATTCATATATATTATCACGAAGGATGGGTTTTAAGGATGATTTTACATATAAACACACGCCTCCCCCTCGCTTATTTGTACGGTCATTTCTGAACAGACTATAGCCCTGTAAATTAACAGCCCAGTCATGGCTCTCATCCAGCCATGTCTCAGATATCCCCACCATGTCATAATTATGTTCCAACAACATTAACTCCAATTCCTCCATTTTGTTGGCGAGACTTCTGGCATTAGTATACATGCACTTTATGTGTCTCTCTGTACCTCTATTCTTTCTTAAATTATTAACTGTTCTAACCCCACCCCCCATGCCACCCCCACCCCCAGTGTCATTATTTGTGCCCAGGTCTCTATCTGCACTGTCTTCCCCTCCTATAAAAGGAATACCCTCCCCCCATCCCTAGTTTAAACACTCCTCCAACCTTCTAGCCATTTTCTCCCCCAGCACAGCTGCACCCTCCCCATTGAGGTGCAGCCCGTCCCTAGCGTAGAACCTGTAGCCAACTGAGAAGTCGGCCCAGTTCTGCAGGAACCCAAACCCCTCCTTCCTACACCAATTCCTGAGCCACTTATTAACCTCCCTAATCTCCCATTGCCTCTCTGGCGTGGCACGTGGTACAGGAAGTATTTCCGAAAATACCACCTTGGAGGTCCTTGCTTTAAGCTTACAGCCTAATTCCCTGAAATCATCTTTAAGGACCTTCCACCTACCTCTAACTTTGTCATTTGTGCCAATGTGCACCATGACCGCTGGATCCTCTCCAGCCCCTCCCAGTAATCTGTCAACCCGATCAGCGATGTGTCGGACTCGAGCGCCAGGTAGGCAGCACACCGTTCGACGATCCCTGTCTTTGTGACAGATTGCCCTATCTGTTCCCCTAATAATTGAGTCTCCCACTACCAGAACCTGTCTGGCCTGCCCTGCTCTCCTATTTCCCCCCTTACTGGAGCAGACACTCCTCCGGCTTTCAGAGGACATGCCTTGCTGCAGCAGTGCTACTCCTGCACTAACACTCCCCTCATCTGCCAACTTAGCAAACTTATTGGGGTGTGCCAGATCAGGACTAGCCTCCCTGGTGCTCTTCCCTCTACCCCGCCTTCTAACTGTCACCCAGCTAGCTGCTTCATTGTCCTGCAGCTCCAACTTAGCATCCCCCCCTCATCTATCCCATTGAGCGTCTGCTCAGTGAGCAGAAGACTCCTTTCCATATTGTCTATGGATCTCAGTGTTGCCAGCTGCACATTTAGATCCATTATCTGGGCTTCCAAATGCACAACGTGCTCACATCTCGCACAGCAGTATGCACCCTCGACCGGCTGTTCAAGGATTTCATACATGCGGCAAGACGTGCACTGGATGGCATTGGCAATAGTGGAGCACATCCTAATGGGGATTGCACCAGACAATAAGATAAGCAAAAATAAAATTAAAAAAAAAAAGTATTAATATAACAGCAATTCAGTAAGACCTCCCTTGGAAACTCCCTGAATCTAAAGTCACTGAATTTCAAGTCACACACTTACCACAGTTCGCACTTACGCTCAGGTCACACTCAGCTCGTTCACACTCGCTCAGGAAGAAGATTTAAAAGAGTTTTTTTTTTTTTTTTTTTTTTTCCTTCCCCTTTTACCAGCACACCACCTTGCTGCTCAATGCACTTCCAAAAGGAGTTGAGCCCCAACCAGCTGCCCCTTATAAACCCTTAATTACTGTATGAACTCCCACCCTTAATTAACCCCTTGTGAATATAGTTACACCTCAAGATTTAAATGCAATATAGTTTACCCTTAAAAACACAGATAGTAAAATAAGAGATTAACCCTGAAGAGAGAAAATATAGGTTAAACAAGCCCCCAAAGCCCCGCAAAAATTGAACAGGTAGAAAGCACTCAGCAACTTACAATTCAGCAACTCACAGGTATTTGTTATAGGTTTTCCAAACACCTCTTCACTGAATTTCAAGACACACACTTACCATAGTTCGCACTTACGCTCAGGTCACACTCAGCTCGTTCACACTCGCTCAGGAAGAAGATTTAAAAGAGTTTTTTTTTTGGTTTTTTTTTCCCCTTTTACCAGCACACGACCTTGCTGCTCAATGCACTTCCAAAAGTAGTTTATTTTTATACAAAAGCCCTTAGTTTTCTTTGTAATTAACCAACGGTCCATTGTTTAGTAATATGACTATTAAGATGTGTTCTTATAATGTAAGGGGACTAAATAAATAGTCCTAAAAAAAAGCTTTACCATCCAGAGAGAAATTTTCAAATCTTTAGCAGACATAGTTTGTTTACAAGAGTCAAAGTTAAAACTAAATCACCCAGAATTTTCTGTGCGAAATTACCCTATAAGTTTTGAGTCGTCAAGTTCCACAAAGAAGGTGGGAGTCACCACTATGATAAGGAATTCTTTATCTTTTGAATTGTTAGAAGAGGTTTCTGATATTAATGGACACTATCATATCTTGGTTTGTAATCTAAACTCTCAAATGTACACAATAGTTAATCTATGCGTCCCAAATAAGGATCAAATTAAATTTTTAAATAAAATAATTAAAAAAGTTGATCAAATTAAACGAGGTATTTTACTGATGTTAGGAGACTAGAATATTGTACCAGATAACATTCTTGATTCATCCTCTACTAATAGATGCAAATCTCCCTCATTAAATTGTTGGATTTTTAAGAATGAATTACTTGACTCATTTGGATGTCTTAGTTCCACATCGAAGGAATATTCCTATTTCTCTGACACTCATTTATCTGCTTCAAGGATAGATCTTATCCTGACAGATATATTTTCCCTCCCTAGATTCAAATCCACTTCTATAGGTAGAAAGACTGTTTCTGACCATGCCCCATTGTTTGCTGAATTTGAAGAAGGCCATACAAATAACAATCAATTTTTATGGAAGTGTAATTCCTCAATATTTCAAAATTCCAAATATCATAAAGAAATTTCTCTGGCCCTAACTAATTATTTTAGAGAAAATCCTTTTGATTCTACGAAGCCCTTTTTACAGTGGAATGCTCATAAAGCGGTCATTAGAGGTACCTTAATACAAAACTCATGTAAAATAAAAAAATTCAACAGAAATAAAATCAAGGAATTACAATCCATGATTAAAGATAAGGAATTGTCTCTGACTAATGCTTCTTCCCCTTGTCCCAAAATAAAATCAGATCTATTAAAATTAAGAAATGAATTGAAAGCCACTATATTCTCTTTTTACGACTCAGCAGTCAGCAGTCAAAAACTCCAAATTTAAATATTACATGTCTTTAAACAAGCCATCTAAATTTATGTTCAATAGAATCAAAAAGCAAAGAATTCGAAACAGGATTCATAAGATTACTACCCTCAAGGGAATTACACTTGTACACCCACAAAAAATTGTAAATTCATTTGCAGAGTTCTATAAAAAATTATATAATTTAAATGAGAATCCCTCCCATCCTACTCCCAATGAGAAAACGATTAAAGATTTTTTTATCCTCAATAAATCTTCCTAAGATTACTATGGATGATTTGGAGTTTCTATCCTCTCCTTTTAATGACGAAGAAACATGTAATATTATAAAACAACTTCACTCCCATAAAGTGCCTGGTCCTGATGGATATAGTAATAACTATTATAAATCTTTCAGCAAGATTCTGGTACCCCATTGAATGCAGATTTTTAATGCTGCTGCATCTAGAGGTGCATTCCCGAAAGAAAATCTTGAAGCTAATATAATTCTTATTCCTAAACCAAACTTAAACCCAGACCAAATAATATATTATAGGCCCATTTCCCTCATTAATACTGATTTAAAAATGTATTCCAAGATCATTGCTAATAGACTAAATTGTATTCTGCCCAGTTTAATTTCAAACGATCAAATTGGTTTTATAAAACACAGACAGTCTGTTGAAGGTACCAGACGATTAATAAACATAATTAAATTAATAAATTCCCAAAAACTTTGTTCAGCTGTGATTTCCTTAGATGCTGAAAAGGCATTTGATCGCTTGAATTGGAATTATTTAAATTGTACTCTACAAAAATTCGGTTTTAATATCCCCTGTATTACAAAAATTATGGCCCTTTATTCCAATCCACAAGCAAGAATTTATGCTAATAATCATCTTTCTACCCCTTTTAAAATTACTAATGGAACTAGACAGGGATGCCCACTTTCTCCTTTATTATTTGCTTTAGCAGTAGAGCCCATTGCTCAATTAATTAGGGATGACCAAGATATTAAAGGAATTAGTACTAACTCCAGAGACTATAAAATTAGTTTATACGCTGATATTTTATTAACCTTGACAGAACCATCTAAATCCATCAATAAAATTCAAAATTTACTCAATGAATTCTCTTTTATCTCATATTTTAAAATAAATGTCTAATATTCTACATTTTAATTTAAACTCTTCTCAAATTCAAGAAGTTAAAAACATATCCCCATGGAGCTGGGCAGAGAAAGACTTTGTATATCTAGGTTTAAAGTTTTCTAGGGATATTAACTCTTTGATCTCTACTAATCTCAATGATCTTATTAATTCTATTATTAAGGATTTTAATTTTTACACTGATACAGGACTTTCATGGTGGGGGAAAAATTTAATTGTCAAATCCATTATTTTGCCCAAAATATTATATGTTTTTCGATCTCTCCCGTTATCTGTGTCGACCTCATTTTTAACCAGCCTACAATCTCATATTAATTTTTTTGTGTGGGGTACTAAAAGGGCTAGGTTTGCTACTAATCAATTATTTAAAAGCAAACCACATGGTGAAATGGGTCTGCCCAACATTACAGCATATTATTATGCTAATCTCATAAAGCAGTCTATTTGGTGGTGGCCTAACCTATATAAACCATCTTGGATTGAGTTGGAATTATTTTTCAATAAAGATATCCCACTAAAAACAGAATTATTTTCAATCTGCTTATCAAAAAAGGGACTTTCCCTATTAATCATCCTATTTTCTTAGCGATTTCGGAAGCTTGGATGAAATTATTCAGACTTAGAAGGCAAATTCCTAAATAAGAAATTATTAAAGTACTCTGTTATGATTGGGTCACCGAGGAGGAAAACAAGACCAAGCTAAGCCACAGAAAACCAGAGAGGTTGGTAACTAAGTGGACTGCAGACCCCTGATCCTATCCACACAACTAGCAGTAGCCATGGAGCTTACCTACGATGATTCTAGATGCCTCGACACAGCCAGAGAACTAAATAAGCCTAAAGCAAGAAAAAGGGAAATCTAAACTGCCTCAGAGCAGACCCCAAAGGAATAGATAGCCCCCAAACATATATTGTCAGTGAGACAAGATGAAAACACAAACACAGGTAGGAAAATAGGCTGAGCAAATGATGGGGCCCACACGAACTAAAAAGGACAGGAAAGGAAAGATACTGTCTGCAATCACGCCAAAAAAACCTGCAAAAATGTCCAACACTTCTGATAGCGAAAAAAAAACCCTGAAGTCACTAGACTTCACCCACTATATCAGCACTCTGGCATATTCTGAAAACAGAGCAAAAAGAGGCCAATCTAATAAGGGACAAAAAGCAAACTGGCACAAACAGTAACATAAGAATGGAAATTCAGCACAGCCCCAGCCGGGGCTGGCTGACCACACAAAACTGCATAGACAAAACCAAATCAAATGTGAGCAATAGCAAAGAACACTTAACTTGAGAATGCAGGGACTGAGAATGCAGGGACTGAAGTGGAAACTAAGACCTCTCTTGCAGACAGGGAGATCAGAGATAAAATCCACGGCCTCCTGGACACCGACAAGGGCATCAACAAACTACTAGCACAAGAACAGGGCTAAGACTGAGAACAAGTCCCACAGGACTGCAGAAAATTCCTGACATCACGAGATAAGGCAGGCCACCAAAAAGACCAACTCACCAAATCTCTGGTAACAAAGATACCTGGATGACCAGCCAACGCGGAGCAATGAATTTCAGACATTACTCTTTTCCTCCACTGGTTAGGGACATACAATTTTCCCATAGGGCATCATTCAGGTTTATCCTCCTGAAATTTCTCCAGGGCACGTCTCAAATCAGAAGAGATGGTGGAAAGAACTACACCCTCATTTAGAATGGTAGTAGGCTCGGTCACATAAGGAGAATCCTCAAAGAAACTCCTAGAAAGGGCGTCTGTCTTAACATTCTTAGTGCCCGGAAGAAAGGAGACCACAAAATTAAAACGCGTGAAAAACAAGCCCCACCTAGCCTGTCTAGGATTCAAGTGTTTGGCTGATTCAAGATAAATCAAATTCTTGTGATTGGTGAGGACTAGAGTTGAGCGACTTTTGTTTTTTTAGGGTCGAGTTTCGATTCATGAAACCCGACTTTTCCAAAAGTCGGGTCGAGCAAAATCAGACAACTATAGGGAAAAGTCGGGGGTCCGACCGAAACACGAAACCCAATGTAAGTTAATGGGGAATTAAAGTCGGCAGTGAGAGGAGGACAGGAAACACACCTACAGTGCCCATTTGAACGCCAAAAGCATCAATTCTCATTACTTATGCTTGTCAACCTTAAATTACTTCATAATACTAGTTACGCACTGAAAAATGGGGGTTATTTGGCTACAGTTGTGGGGGGGTAGGGCTGGCTCCAGGTTTTTGTGGGCCCAGGGCCAAAGAGCGCCCCTTTAACACATACCACAACTCATGATGCTCCGATACGGCAGAGAAATAGCAGTATAGTACAATGAAAAATACTTCACTTCTTACATCTCATGACTGATATCCATTTTAAATTCTCCAATACCTCCAAAAACAGACAGTATATAACTCCATACAGTATTATGGCCAGCGCTTAGTGCGCTATACAGAGTAATGAGGCCCATATATTTCTCCATATGGAATCATTGATCCCATATAATGTTTCAAACCGTATATGATGAGCTCCACATAATGCTATAGTATATGTTGGTCCCAATGGATGAAGTTCCACTGTCTTATGGGCCCAAATAATGCTCCATATATAATGGACCCTATTTCTACTGCTCTAGTGTATAATGGGCCCTGTAAATGCTGCTCCAGTGTCTGATGTCCACCTTTGGAATGCTCCAGTGTATGGTGGGCCCCATATATCATTCACCAGAGTATAGTGCTCCCCAAAAATTGCTGTCCCAACATTGAAAACAATTACATAAGTCTCCTTGCTAGGGAATCCCTGCACTACTCTGAACTCCTTGTCGTCCCCATCTTCCATCTCACTGCACTTGGCTGTTTAGGCCCTCCCACCGGCAGAGACACTTTTGCGTACTATGTGGTGCCCTGTGCCAGTGCCATCGCCCATGAGTATGCCCCCCCACCTGCTCAAGGAACCTGCACTTTCATCTGCACCTTCCTCTTTGTCACCGTGCAAGGTGGTATAGTATGTGGGAAGGGGAACCTGAGTTTCCTCTGTGTCAGATTCTGGCAGTGTAGAGTGGGAGGGGAATGTAGTGGTCTGAGTCAATGTACCAGCAGCATCATCCAGCAGTGGCTGGGCCTCAGTGCACTTGTGGCGTCCCCAAGAGTACGGTCGCCACTGTGGCATTACCTTCCTCCTAGGGAGTGTGTTGTCAAGCTTGGGAGCAACGAAGGATCCCTCTAGCAGTTAAACCAACACACAACACATTTCCCACTCCAGGCTAGCAGGGAGACCTCTGAACCTGACTGCCGAGGAGCTGCTCTCTGTGGTCGGGAGGAGGTAAGTTAGGGCACTCTGTGCAGGGAAGGGGAAGTGTGTGGACGTGAGAAGGGGAGCTGGAGGATGAGCAGAGTTAAGGCTCACTCCTAGCTGGAGCGCATGGTCCCGATTCCGGTCTCCGAGTTTGTAGGGACACTGACGTTCCTGCAGCAGAAACCGGGGGAAGTAGCAACTATAAATGCTCTGTACCCAACTAAGGCTCGGAGGCCCCAGCATCGACGTGTGGGAGCCAGAAGGAAAAGGCTACAGCGGTCTGCCATACAAGTAAAGTCTGAGGAACATCTGTTAGACAGGAGGCGCTTCAGTGAACCACGGTCCTGTGAGTGCTTCCCCCACAAGCGCTAGAAAGGAGACGTTCAGGAAGGTACATGTTGGCGGAGTGTTGGAAGGGAGCTTTCCATTTTGGTCCCAGAGGTTGGCTGAGGTCCTGACCCGGAGGACACAGCACGGAGGCAGGCATCTGTGTAACCTGCAGACTGTGAGTAAAGCTTTGAAACTGCACGCTCTGGTGTCCTACAGTTATTCCAGCACCGCTACATCTGGGTACCAGCACCTACACCGCCTGTGCCTTTCCCCCATCACTACATCTACACTTCCCTGGGACTCCAGCTCCACCTGTGGGGAGCTTCACCATCTTTGCTGCACAACACCATCAGTCCCAGAGGATCTGCATGCAGCGTCGGCCTAACATCTATGTTGCCGAACACCACAGGTGGCGTCAAACTATCTATATAAACTCTTTACCATTATACCACGCCATTTACATTGGCGCCCAGGGCCACCGTCTGGGTCACCGCTGCTGTGACACATCCCATTGACACCGGCCCGGTACCGAGCACCCCACAGCCCTGGGAGGGCGACCCATATGCGGACTGCTGATCGGGCGGCGTTATTCCCACGAACCTCCAAACAGCGTCCATGAAGGCAAAGTTTTTGGTTTCCGGGGGCAGTATGATTGCAAAGCTGAACCTTAAAGGAATGTCCAAAAGGGCACCACTAGGAGTGGAGCCTGTGGCTTAATTGGACTCCACCCGGGAAACCACAACCATGCCACCTAAAGAAAAGATGCACACTTTGAAAGCTTTGTCGATTCTGTGTGTGGTGTGGTATATGTGTTTGTAGTTGTGCTAGCGATTTCTTAGCTTTATTCCGTTAACAACCGAGACTCCGGCATGCCCCCGCAGTACGCATCAAGCTTACTAGAGGGATAAGCGAGACTCTGGCACATGAGATCGAGCAATAACAGGTCTAGCATTCCCGTACATGTCCAGGGCTGCATGCACGCTACACTGAAAGGACCATCTTTTGTCGCTTACAGGTGCAGATAACCTGCTGAACTCCGATAGTGATGGGGATCTGGGATTCAGATTATTCCCCGCGAACGATGATTTCCCAGTAAGTTCAGGTCAACCGCAATTCCGGAGTTAGGCCTAACCGTCATTCCTGAAAAAATTACGTGTCCAAACCACAGGTGCTGTAGCTTGCTTAACAGCTCGGCAGCCGTTCTCAGGCCCAGTATGGATTCAACAACATTGTAGAAAGTTGATAAAGGGTACAGTTTCACCGGATAACACGTATATATGTAGCCTAGTTTACACATTAAAAATATATGTCTATAGATCAGGAGGCAGACTCAGATGTTCTCAGGCCCAGTATGGATTTGACCAGATTGTACAAAGTTGAGAAAGGGTACTTTATCACTGGATAGCAGGTATATATAGCATAGTTTAAACATGTAAAATCTCCGTGTTCTCAGTATGGATTACACAGCAATCTAAAAAGTGGAAAAAAGGAAATGCATTTGAGGCATACACAACTATATACTTTTGGTGTTATTTTTAAATCTTCATATATATTTCTGTCTCAGTAATACAGTCCAGCCTCTCCGCAATAGGAAATGAGATGCATACAATTACTGACATAAAGGCTAGTGATTGCAGAAATCTAGGAATTACTATTCACGGGAACAACTTCCATCACAATTCTCATAGGCGATGCTGACCCTAATTAATTTGTGTGTTGAGACAGTGAAAACATTTTTTTGTGAATAAAGTCTTGCTGTATCGCACTTCTGTTGATTCCATCACTGTTACTCATCTCAATCAAATTTTTATCACAGGGAGCGATGTAAACATGGTGCTCACTGGCTATCATGATCTGTCACGTAACTTTGGAGTGCAAAAGACAGAAGCCACAGGCCGTAGGTGATTCTATTTGATTGGCATGAGAGGGCACATTTTAAAATGTGCGCCGGAATGTCACACGTTTGTGAGTAGGAAAACTGTGAAAGCTGATAATAAACCACCACTGCATGTCATTGTGAGTCGACATCCATAAGAAATGGAAGCCATTGATCATCTGGAGCTAGAGCCCGGCCAGCAGGACAGGGCATAGCTACATCTTAACCATCATCTTTCAGTTCAATCAATTTGTAGTGGCACTCCCAGTGAAGGATTTTACAGCCCAGACTACACAGTGGAGGAGCAGGGAGAGGTAAACATTGCAAATGCTGGGGCCCTGCCCAAGCAAGGGGGGCACACTTGTGGGCGTCGGTACTGGCACTGGGCCCCTCATAGTACGGCGGTGTGTCTGACGGCGGGTGTGCACCACCACCGTCAGAGACACTTGATTGCACTATGAGGGACCCTGTGCCAGTGCCCGCGCCCAAGAGTCGGCCCACCCACCTGTCCAGGGCAACGGCACTCGCACGGTTTCATGCGCTAGGTGGTGACCCCGGCCATAGGGGTGGGGGCAGCCCAGTTAGGGCGGTTTACAAAGTGGCATATGTTGATGTGGGACATTCAGCTGCTGCAAAAGGCGAAATAGGTCAAGTTCGCGGAATAGGAGGAGGACCAAAGCAAGCCATTTTTCTGGCAACCTATGTGTCATCAAGGGAAGGTGGGACAAAATCCTTGGAAACCCATGCATGGTTCATTTTAATGAAGTTTAGATCATCCACATTTTGGGTTGACAGACGGGTCCTTTTTTCTGTCAGGATTGATCCAGCTGCACTGAAGACTCTTTCCGATAGCACACTTGCAGCTGGGCAAGCGAGCTCCTGTAAGGCATATTGTGCCAATTCAGGCCAGGTGTCCAGTTTAGTGGCCCAATAGTCAAAGGGGAATGACCTGTGCGGGAGAACATCGATATGGGAGGAAAAGTAGTTTGTAACCATAGTTGACAACTGCTGTCTCCTGTCACTTTCCATCGATGCAGTATTACCAGTTGTGTGAGCGGTACTTGAAAAATCAGTCCACAACATTGTCATGAAACCCCTGTCTCCAACACCACTTCTGCTGTGTGCACCACGAACACCTCTGCCAAGCTGCCCCCGGCCCGTACGGCTCGTGTGAGAACCATCACCGCTGCTGTGTGCTGGGAATGCCTCAACCAACCGTTTTACCAGAGTTGCTTGTTTATTAGCCAATATTAGGTCAAGGTTCTCCTGTGGCATGATGTTTTGTAATTTGCCTTTATAGCATGGATCCAGGATACTGGCCAACCAGTAGTCGTCATCGTTCATCATTTTGGCAATGCGGGGGTCCCTTTTTAGGATCTGCAAGGCATAAACTGACATGTGGGCCAATGTTCCCGGTGTCAATGATGCACTGCGAGTGCTGGTTGGAGGAGCACTTTCTGGCAAATCCACATCCCTCCAGTCACGCACAAACCCTGTACCAGACCTTGCCACGCCAACATTTTCACTTGCCCCACGAGATGCATCCTCCTCCCCTAAGTAATCATCCCCATCATCATCCTCCTCCTCCTCTTCTTCCTCCACCTCGTCCAGGAGAGGTCCCTGAGCAGACAATGGCTGAATGTCATCAAGGATTCCCTCCTCCTCTTCCTCCTCGTCAACATTGGCTGCAGACGCCTGCTCCTTAAGGTGCGTCAAAGTTTGCATGAGCAGACGCATAAGTGGGATGCTCATGCTTAGGATGGCGTCGTCTGCGCTTACCAGCCGTGTGCATTCCTCAAAACACTGAAGGACTTTACAGAGATCTTTCAGCTTCGACCACTGCACACCTGTCAACTCCATATCTGCTCTCAAAGTGCCTAGCCGTATATCCTCCCACAAATGCATTATGGCCTGCCTCTGTTCGCACAGCTGCTCAACCATGTGCAGGGTGGAGTTCCACCTTGTTGCAATGTCGATAATGAGGCGGTGGTTGGGAAGGTGGAGCAATCGCTGCAGCTTCTGCATACGAATGGAGTGTACAGGCGACCGGCGGATGTGCGCGCACAGTCTTCGCACCTTCTGGAGCAGGGCTGTTAACTCTGGATAATTGTTGAGGAAGCACTGCACCACCAGGTCCAAGGTGTGAGCCAAGCAAGGTATGTGACTGGGTTTTGAAAGGGCTATGGCTGCCACAAAATTACGGCCGTTATCACTAACTACCTTGCCTGCCTCAAGATGTATACTGCCCAGCCATGACTCAGTTTGTCGCTGAAAGTACTCGGCCAGCACCTCTGCGGTGTGTCTGTCGCCCAAACACATCATCTGCAACACAGCCTGCTGCCGCTTTCCACTAGCTGCTCGATAGGGGGACTGTCATGATCCAGTGTTGGATCTGGCGGTATTAAATGCATTAAGTGAACTTTTTTTCCTTTGGTTCCAAAGTGTGTCGTGATTGCCCCCGGTGACCATTAGAATCATCACGTGGTGTCGTTCATTCTAAGTTGCCCGGTGGTGGGGAATGGTATCGCACCTTAGGTTTAGGTTAATGTTCACTTAATTATGGATTAGGTGTGACACCCTATAAAGGTGTGCTCAGGGTGTTCACTCAGTGCCTGTGATATTGTGAGATTGTTCACTTTGAGTTGGAGAGCCTGGAGGAAGGATGGAGCTGGTGAGGAGTCCTGCGCAGTTTAGCCAGGGGGGACGTGTTGCAGCTATGGTGTCTGGACGAAGGGCTGGCATGGCGTGGTGGGGTCGCAGTAATGGTGTCAGCAGGAAGTGTCTGCATGGGCTGGTGGAGTGGCGACTATGGAGAGTGGCACTCACCATGTGGGACTTGGTTGCTGAGCTGGACTCAAGCATGCTTGACTTCGTGGCAGAAGCTGAACACTTCCTTGGGACTCTGGTACTAAGCAGCTGCAGCTGGTGGTGGACTCTGCTCCAAGGCTGCACTAAGGTGAAGGATCCTGTTATGGTGATGGATCCAGGTGGAGGAGAAGACGCACGCAGGTGGTGGGCTCTGTTGCTGGGAGCGCACGCAGCAGAGCAAAGCTAAGTGGTGTTTCCCCTGTATTGTCTCTTTCCTCATGTGTGTTATTAGTGCAGTGGTGGGATTAGTCTCCGCACCGACCCATTCCCTAGTGAGGGTTTAGGGTCAGGGTGAGCAAGGGCGTTAAGGTACGCGTGCGGCGACAGGTGCGGAGCCTGTTTAGGGAATGTAAGGAGTGCAGGGACACTGGCTCAGGGGAGCTTAGGAGGTCTCCATGTCCCCATTCCCTATCGCAGGGCCCACCATTGTTAAAGTTTCCCAGGTTCCCCCGTTATTATTTGATTATTGTATGTATAACGTGTAATACCTAAATTCGCCAGGTGGAGGCGGCGTGTCCACCTGCACGTTTTATTATTTAAATGCGCCCTACTGGAGGCGGTGTATCCAGGGTCACGTGTGTTATGGGTCCGCCTTGCGGTAACGTCTGCGACCTGACACACGTGATCATGACATTATCACAGGCCCTACAGTTTTTTTTCTGGTGAGCTTTGGCCATGTGGAGACTGCTGAGTAATTGCTGCCGGGCCTCACTGAGGAGAGTGGGGAGCGGCAAGGTGTTTAGAGCCGCTGCAGCAGCAGTTATCACGGTCTGGGGCCTCTGCTCAGGTAACCAGGAAATTAAAATGGCGGCTTTGGCTAATTGCGGGTCTGGCAAAAGCCCCTAGAGTCGCTGCTGGGGAGCGTGACTTGCTCATGCACGTGGGCGTACCCAGGCAGGTGGGAGGAATGGTGCCCCACGGAGCTGCTTGGTGTTCCCCGAGGTGAAGGGGTGCGTTCCAGTGATGAGCAGGCTGATGTAGAGTCCGCGGGGTTTACGCCAAATCTTCAAAAACCACCGTAGAAGCCGCCCCTCCTGGCCGTGTGGAGGCGGCCAGTGAGTGTATATTTCCTCCATATGCGTTCCCTCTCCTCCTGGTGTGAGCAGCAGGTGTGCTGCGGGGGAGTAGGGACAAATCTCAACCCTCGCCATTAAACCAACCCTGGGAGGCGCAGACCTCATGGTGAAGAGGGTTGGAGGGTGGTGATCCCTTGGTGAATAGCGAGGGTGTGAGTGTGGTGACACAGGGGGACGCCTCTGTGATCAGGTCCTGAATGAGTTCACCAATTTTTTGACAAACGAATGTGTGTAATAAACGTTCAGGTCCGGACCTGTGTGTGAACGAGCATGTATGTGTGCCACCAAAAAACATCTTGTGGAAGTGTGTTGTGGAGCCTGATCAGCTCATAACAAACAAACATACACATACATAAACTCGTTCCCCAGGTCGGCGCTGTGGAGATGAGTGGTGCCTCCAAAATGAACTTTATTGCCTATACCAGCGGTGCGTTTGTCATAAACCTGAAGTGTCAGGTAATGGTGGGGTGAACTCGGGGTCTGGGCTTCCCCGCTGTAGGTGTTTCCCTAATGAGGGGTGGTCTTGAGGGTCCAGAGGCCCCTCATTAAGGAGGGGGTACTGTCATGATCCAGTGTTGGATCTGGCGGTATTAAATGCATTAAGTGAACTTTTTTTCCTTTGGTTCCAAAGTGTGTCGTGATTGCCCCCGGTGGCCATTAGAATCATCACGTGGTGTCGTTCATTCTAAGTTGCCCGGTGGTTGGGAATGGTATCGCACCTTAGGTTTAGGTTAATGTTCACTTAATTATGGATCAGGTGTGACACCCTATAAAGGTGTGCTCAGGGTGTTCACTCACTGCCTGTGATATTGTGAGATTGTTCACTTTGAGTTGGAGAGCCTGGAGGAAGGATGGAGCTGGTGAGGAGTCCTGCGCAGTTTAGCCAGGGGGGACGTGTTGCAGCTATGGTGTCTGGACGAAGGGCTGGCATGGCGTGGTGGGGTCTCAGTAATGGTGTCAGCAGGAAGTGTCTGCATGGGCTGGTGGAGTGGCGACTATGGAGAGTGGCACTCACCATGTGGGACTTGGTTGCTGAGCTGGACTCAAGCATGCTTGACTTCGTGGCAGAAGCTGAACACTTCCTTGGGACTCTGGTACTAAGCAGCTGCAGCTGGTGGTGGACTCTGCTCCAAGGCTGCACTAAGGTGAAGGATCCTGTTATGGTGATGGATCCGGGTGGAGGAGAAGACGCACGCAGGTGGTGGGCTCTGTTGCTGGGAGCGCACGCAGCATAGCAAAGCTAAGTGGTGTTTCCCCTGTATTGTCTCTTTCCTCATGTGTGTTATTAGTGCAGTGGTGGGATTAGTCTCCGCACCGACCCATTCCCTAGTGAGGGTTTAGGGTCAGGGTGAGCAAGGGCGTTAAGGTACGCGTGCGGCGACAGGTGCGGAGCCTGTTTAGGGAATGTAAGGAGTGCAGGGACACTGGCTCAGGGGAGCTTAGGAGGTCTCCATGTCCCCATTCCCTATCGCAGGGCCCACCATTGTTAAAGTTTCCCAGGTTCCCCCGTTATTATTTGATTATTGTATGTATAACGTGTAATACCTAAATTCGCCAGGTGGAGGCGGCGTATCCACCTGCACGTTTTATTATTTAAATGCGCCCCACTGGAGGCGGTGTATCCAGGGTCACGTGTGTTATGGGTCCGCCTTGCGGTAACATCTGCGACCTGACACACGTGATCATGACAGGGACACCTCGTGTGCAACAGTGGCAGCTGCAGATGGAGTGCTCGTACGACTGCGCTCTGTGGACGAGCTTTCACTTCTGGAGGAGGAGGAGGGTTGAACGCCTACAGCCAACTGTTTCCTATACCGTGGGCTAGGCAGCACTGTGCCATCACAGCTGTCCCCTGTGGACCCTGCCTCCACCACATTAACCCAGTGTGCAGTGATGGACACGTAACGGCCCTGACCATGCCGACTGGACCATGCATCTGTTGTGAGGTACACCTTTCCACTCACTGACTGCTTGAGTGCATGGACAATTCGGTCTTTCACATGATGGTGGAGGGCTGGGATGGCTTTGCGAGAGAAGAAGTGGCGACTGGGTAGGTCATAGCGTGGTACTGCATAGGCCATGAGTTTGCGGAAAGCTGCGCTTTCCACCAACCGATAGGGCATCATCTCTAACGAGATTAGTTTGGCAATGTGGGCGTTCAAACCCAGTGTACGCGGATGAGTGACTGAGTACTTTCTTGACCTACTCATAGTCTCTGGGAGGGTGAGCTGGACTTGAGAGCTGCATATGGTGGAACTAGCGGTGGACAGGGTGGACTGAGAGAGGGTTGATGATGGTGATGGAGTTGGTGTTCTTTCTGATGGCCTAGATTCAGTCTTTTGTTGATATAACAGTGGGATTCCCTGACTGCTTTGGCCTTGCAACGACACCTCAACATTTGCTGCTGTGCTAACTGGTGGGCTTACAGTGGTGGAAACAATGTAGCGTTGCTGACTACCTTCTTTGTGATCAGTTGCACATGTGGTACTTGAGGTTTGGTGTTGTGTCCACACTTGCAAGTGCACACTGGTTAAATGTCTAAGCATGCAACTGGTATTCAAATTTTTCAGATTTTTCCCTTGACTAAAGGTCTTTGCGCACTTCTTACAGATAACCTTGGCCTGATCATGAGGATTTTGTTCAAAAAAGTGCCACACTGCACTCTTCCTACTTTGGAAGACATTTTGCAGCCTAGCACGCTGTGCTATTTTGACCGTCTGGACAAGCTGTCCAGCAACTCTTTTGATTTTTGGAACCTGTCTTTGGAGTGCTCCGGGCCTGCCAGATAACAGCTGTTGCGATGTCGATGTCTGCTGTGGATGCTCCTCCTCCTCATCTGAGCTATTGGAAGCAGCATCCTCTTCCCCCAATGGATGCCAATCTGGGTCAACAACTGGGTCATCCATCACCTCCTCTTCAATGTCATGTGCACCTTCCTCTGTGTCACCGTGTATGGTGGTATAGTATGCGGGAAGGGGCACCTGAGTCTCATCAGGGTCAGAATCTGGCTCATTACACTGCGAGGACAATGTAGTGCTCTGACTGACTGTACCAGCAGAATCATCTATCAGTGGCTGTGCATCAGTGCACTCCATGTCAGATTCATCTTGGCCTCGGTAATTCACCATTTCACTTGATAACCCAGGCATGGTATGTGAAAACAGCTCCATGGAGTAATCAGTTGTATGGCCTGCGTCATCCTTCAATCTTGGTTGGGGTGAAGGACACAAGGAAAGGTGTGGTTCATGAACATGAACCTCCAATGACGACTCAGTGCTTTTATTTTTTAGAACTTCAGAAGAGGAGGCGACAGAGCTGGAGGCTGAGTCAGCAATGTAAGCCAAAACTTTTTCCTGAAGCTCTGGCTTTAAAAGCGGTTTGCCAACTCCTAGAAAACTAAGCCTTCGAGGCCTTGTGGAGCCAGACGATGACCCAGGCTCAACACCTCCTGCATTCGGTCGTATTTTGCTTTTGCCACTAACATCAGATCCACCACCAACACCATCATTACCAGCTGGCAACCCCCGCCCAATTCCACGGCCTCTTCCACCAGCCTTCCTCATTTTTGGTAAAAATGTACACAAAATCCCACAAACTATATAGTAATGTAAAACAAGGTACAAGGTGTATATAGGACAGGGGAGATGTAGAATTTCTGAACACACTTGTGGACACTGTTGGATTGTGTGAGGCCCAGTGAATATCACACCGCTATGTCACAGGCTCAATGTCGCAGGTGTGAAAAATGTCACTATAGGACAGGGGAGATGTAGAATTTCTGAACACACTTGTGGACACTGTTGGATTCTGTGAGGCCCAGTGAATATCACACCGCTATATCACAGGCTCAATGTCGCAGGTGTGAAAAATATCACTATAGGACAGGGGAGATGTAGAATTTCTGAACACACTTGTGGACACTGTTGGATTCTGTGAGGCCCAGTGAATATCACACCGCTATGTCACAGGCTCAATGTCGCAGGTGTGAAAAATGTCACTATAGGACAGGGGAGATGTAGAATTTCTGAACACACTTGTGGACACTGTTGGATTGTGTGAGGCCCAGTGAATATCACACCGCTATGTCACAGGCTCAATGTCGCAGGTGTGAAAAATGTCACTATAGGACAGCGGAGATGTAGAATTTCTGAACACACTTGTGGACACTGTTGGATTGTGTGAGGCCCAGCGAATATCACACCGCTATGTCACAGGCTCAATGTCGCAGGTGTGAAAAATGTCACTATAGGACAGGGGAGATGTAGAATTTCTGAACACACTTGTGGACACTGTTGGATTGTGTGAGGCCCAGTGAATATCACACCGCTATGTCACAGGCTCAATGTCGCAGGTGTGAAAAATGTCACTATAGGACAGGGGAGAGGTAGAGTTTCTGAACACACTTGTGGACACTGTTGGATTGTGTGAGGCCCAGTGAATATCACACCGCTATGTCACAGGCTCAATGTCGCAGGTGTGAAAAATGTCACTATACGACATGGGAGATGTAGAATTTCTGAACACACTTGTGGACACTGTTGGATTGTGTGAGGCCCAGTGAATATCACACCGCTATGTCACAGGCTCAATGTCGCAGGTGTGAAAAATGTCACTATAGGACAGGGGAGATATAGAATTTCTGAACACACTTGTGGACACTGTTGGATTGTGTGAGGCCCAGTGAATATCACACCGCTATGTCACAGGCTCAATGTCATTGGTGTGAAAAATGTCACTATAGGACAGGGGAGATGTAGAATTTCTGAACACACTTGTGGACACTGTTGGATTGTGTGAGGCCCAGTGAATATCACACCGCTATGCCACAGGCTCAATGTCGCAGGTGTGAAAAATGTCACTATAGGACAGGGGAGATGTAGAATTTCTGAACACACTTGTGGACACTGTTGGATTGTGTGAGGCCCAGTGAATATCACACCGCTATGTCACAGGCTCAATGTCGTAGGTGTGAAAAAGTCACTATAGGACAGGGGAGATGTAGAATTTCTGAACACACTTGTGGACACTGTTGGATTGTGTGAGGCCCAGTGAATATCACACCGCTATGTCACAGGCAGAAATTGGCTAGTGTATGACAAACTACAAGGTGTATATAGACTTGGGCAGAATAGGAATCTCCCTAGAGTGTAGGTCTGTAAGAACGGAACAAGTCCTCGACTTATCCTTACAGAGTCACACACAGATAGCTTCACTGTGGCCGTGATAACAGCCGTTACACGGTACTGAGAGAGGAGCATGCACGTACACTGCTGTCCGGTGTCCGTAAAATTGTCAAGCTCTGTGTTTTTTAAGTATACGGACTGACACACGCTGTCTCTATAGTTTTGAATGTGATCAAACAGCAAATATACTTAACTGTTTGAAAACCAGACAAAACTAAAAGGTGGAGGTCTGTAAGAACAGAACAGGTCCTCGACTTATCCTTACAGAGTCACACACAGATAGCTTCACTGTGGCCGTGATAACAGCCGTTACACGGTACTGAGAGAGGAGCGTGCACGTACACCGCTGTCAGGTGTCCGTAAAATTGTCAAGCTCCGTGTTTTTTAAGTATACGGACTGACACACGCTGTCTCTCTATAGTTTTGAATGTGATCAAACAGCAAATATACTTAACTGTTTGAAAACCAGACAAAACTAGAAGGTGGAGGTCTGTAAGAACGGAACATGTCCTCAACTTATCCTTACAGAGTCACACACAGATAGCTTCACTGTGGCCGTGATAACAGCCGTTACACGGTACTGTGTGAGGAGCGTACACCGCTGTATGGTGTGAAAAAATGCACGCTCAGTACCTCACCAGGACAAAATAAAAATTTGGATTGCTTTTAAAAAAGCAGTTTGCAGAGCATTGGGAAAACAGCAATGCAGCTATCAGGAAGCCTTATAAGGCAGCCTAACAACCAACACAGCTGATCCAGCAAAATACAGCCTCCACTTGCACTGCACACACAGTGACTGGTGTGTTGTACAGGCAAAATCGCTAGCAGCAGAAGCAGTTTTTGGTGTCTTCTTCCCTGCCTAACGCTCTCCCTACAGAATCAACAGAAGCAGCAGCTCTCCCTATTCTGAGATCAGCATGAGTAACATGGCGGTCGGCGTGCACACCCTTTTATACCCCCTGTGACGCCCCCCAAAGCAAGCCAATCACTTGCATGCCCTTCTCAAAGATGGTGGTGACCCCTGCCTATGTCAGCACGTTGCCCACAGTGTCCGTGGATCCTGATTGGCTGAAAAAGGGCGGAAAACAAACTTTTGAAACGCAACTTTGGCGCTAAAGTCGCCGAGCTCGTGGCCGACCTCACCCTAGGGTGTGGGTTTCGTTTCATGAAACCCGACTTTACCAAAAGTCGGCGACTTTTGAAATTTTTTGACCCGTTTCGCTTAACTCTAGTGAGGACCATATCTTGATGTCTAGCTCCCTCCAACCTATGTCTCCACTCTTCAAATGCCCACTTCGTGGCCAATAATTCTCGATTCCCCATGTCATAGTTACGTTCAGATGGAGAAAATTTTCGAAAAAAAGGCACATGGATTCATCTTAGAGGTTACCGAATCCCTTTGAGACAAAACGGCTTCTGTATCAATCTCAGAAGCCTGTTGATCACATGCAGCGTCATGTGATCCTAGGAGGAGCTGACTGGAGGGGGCGCGGCCGAGGGCGGAGCTAAGCGGCAGCCCTGCGCTGCGCCCGAGAACGCTAGTGTGAAACTAGCCTTAACCTGCTGCACCAAGCTCCCTGATGAATTAGGCTTTAAAGCAAGAAATAGTTTACAGTTATTCTTGAAATTAAAAATTTTGACCGATCCCCTGAAAACACATCAGGAGTAGGGATCTTTGGTTCTACAGCAGATGATTGAGCGAGATAATCAGAAATTCCCCGCACTTCAGCAGCGAGCTGTTTAACATGATCGGACAATTGCTTAGTCTCCATTAAGGAAAAAATCCTCCTATGGCCCCAGAGAAAAAGAGGAAAAAATAAATAAAAAAAATTCTGACACTTTTTTTTGCAATTCTTTCCTTCTTTTGAGTACCCTAGAGTCTACAGTTAGGCTGGTGATTCTGTTATGAATGGGTCACCGAGGAGGATGGCAGGAACAGGCTAAGCCACCAGAAAACCAGAGAGTTTGGTAACTAAGCGGATTGCAGACCCCTGATCCTATCAACACAACTAGCAGTAGCCGTGGCGCGTTCCTACGATGCCCTAGACTCTTCGTCACAGCCGGAGAACTAACTAAGCCTGAAGTCAGAAAGGTGAAATCTAAACTGCCAGGAGCAGATCCCCAAAGGAATAGACAGCCCCAAACATATATAGTTGGTGAGACAAGATGAGACACAAACACTGGCAGAAAACAGACTGAGCAAACGGTGGGGCCCAAGCTGTCTATACAGAACAGGACAGAAAAGATACTGTCTGCCATCACGCACAAAACCCTAGAAAAATGCAACACTTCTGATATACAAAAAACCTGAGGCCACACGACCTCACCCCCGATAGATCAGCACTCTGGTAAAAGCTGGAAGCAAAGCAAAAGATACTAACATAACAGGGGACTGAACAAACTGACACAAGCTGTAACATATAGAGCAGGGCCCAGCGCTGCCCCCAGCAGGGAGTAAGCTGAACCCTAGCAATAAAGCAAAAAGCAAAAAAAAGGCACAACCAAATTAGATGCAAAGGATTAGCAAAAGAATCACTTAACTGAACCATGCAGATCAGGCAGAGGACAAAAGAACTCCAAATGCTCAAGGAGGAAAATCAACAGCAACCTTCAAGAGCAGCCAGCTCAATTATATGCTCCCAGCCAGTAATCCCAGGTTCCCAATTATCGTCGTCAGGTGGGGAACTTCCATCAATCTGGCCAGCTCCAATACTCTCAGTAACCACCAGAGGGAGCAGAGGGAGCTTTGGCTCAGAGATCCGAGCAAGGGAATTTACAACAGTTGACAGTGCCAAGGGCCCTGGCATGTGGCTGCCCACTGCCCCCTGACAGCTGAACCCATGGACTGCGGGTATACTCGCCATATGTCTAAGTACGCTCAGCCAGTCTGCACCGCAACTACAGGAACTGACGGCAGCGGAACTCAACAGTGCCAGGTACTCGTCAACAGGTACAAAACGGAGGCTCTCTTGGACTCAGGGAGCTTAATGTCCATGGTCCAGGGGTCCCTTGTTGCCGTGGACAACCCCAATGAATGGAAGATGGGGGTGGTGTGTATACATGGGGAAATTTGAGAGTACCCGACCATGGAGGTTACTTTTTCCACACCGTGTAGAGAAACAAAACATGTTGTGGGAGTGGTGAAGACCCTTCATATGGGACTATGTTGGGAAGAGACTTGCCAATATTCTGGTCCCTGTGGGAGACTAGGGTTAACCCTCCCAAGGTAAATGTTATTCCTTGTGCGGAACTAGAAAATCCCAAGTAAGGGATACCTTCTGTAGGGATCGCCAATCTAAGGACAGAGTGTAACTCCGATAGGTTTCCCCTAGAGATATTGGCAGGAGTGGTCAAGGAGAAGTGTCCCCTGGTAAGTTCAGGAAAGCTCAGCTCCAGGATCCTACTCTGGACCAGGAACGAGAAAGGATGATACAGATTAATCGAGTGGCTCAGCAACCAGGTGCTGAGGCAGTTTTTCACCGCATGGCTATATGAGCAGGTTGTGGAATGCAGTAATAGACAAGAGGCAGAGCAAGGGTTAATGTTAATTTTTACTTTAACAGAGGGGATACTCCATGCAGGGAGGAAAAGTGTGAGACAGGGGTATGGCAGATGATATTGTGGTGCTGGGTCGCCCTCGCACACCCAGGGCAGTGGGGTACTTGGTACCGGGCCGGTGTCAAGGTGGGAATGTGTTACAGCAGCGGTGACCCGGTCCATGGCCCTGGGCGCCCAATATCAATGGCGGTGATGTTCATGGTGTTAAAGTTTATTAGAATAGTTCGTGATGCCACCCGTGGTGTTTGGCAAGTAAGATGTTGCGCCAACGCTGCATGCAGATCCACTGGGACTGATGGTGTGGTGCAGCAAAGATGGTGTAGCTCCCCACAGGTGGAGCTGTAGTCCCAGGGCAGTGTAGGTGCAATGGATGAGGAGAGGTGCAGAAAGGTATGGAGGCTGGTGCCCAGGTGTAGTGGTGCGGGAATAACTGGAGGACACCCGAGTATGCGGTTCCAAAGCTTTACTCACTGTTTGCAGTTCACTCAACTGCCTGCCTCCGTACTGTGTTCTCCAGGTCAGGGCTCCAGCCAACCTCCAGGCAGGATAGGATTCTCCCTTCCACACTCCGCCAACATGTACCTTACTGAACGACTCCTCCAATGCGCCTTTAGGTGCGAAACACTCCAGTACTTAGTTACCCTGGAATGCCTCTCTCTAGGTGTTCCTAGTCTCTACTTGTATGACAGACAGCTGAAGCCTGCTTCGGGGACTCCTCACTGCGTCCTGGCTTTCTATTTAGTTGCTGTTGTGTCCCAAGTCTATGATGGGAGCAAGGCGTTAGCGGCTCACTACTCCTCCAGTGTCTGTTGCTGGACATAAAGATCCAATCAACCTCGGGGACCGGGCCCCGGCCTTTGCGCTCTCTGGACTGGAAGGGTTCTCTATCTTTCTTCAACCAGCTTCCCACCGTCCTTCTATTCTCCTTCGCTCCAATCTGTTCTATCTCTCTTATGGAAGGTTAGGTTATCAATCTTATCAGTCTCTTTCTCTGGTCTTTCTCGTGCCAGCAGCCCAGATCACTGGGACCTGCTGCAGCACATCCTTCAGACACCCATCTTCTCTCTTCAACTAACCAACCAACTTCTCTTCTAACTCTCACTCTTCCCATTCTTTTATATCATCTCACTCCACCCGCCTCCCAGCACATCTTGTGTTACGAAGCAGGGTTTCACGAGGGGTGCTCTGCCATCCCCCAGCCTGAAGCTGTTAGGTGGCCCCACTGAACTATCCTGTGTGTGGAATGCAGGTGTGGAGCATGGTCAGGAGTTCCCACCTTACCTGGATGGTGGGGCACTACACCTTAGGAGAAGGTGCAGTACCTCAGTGGCGACTAAAGACTCAGGGGCGCCACAGTGCCCCTGAGGGTTCAGTTGCCACAGAGGTACTGCACCTCACCCAGAGGTGTGGTATCCCACAACCAGGTAAGGTGGAGACACCTGGCCACATTCCACACCTGCATCCCACACACCCGTAGAATAGCAGAGCACCCTTTATGGACCCTGCTTAGTACACGAATGTGTATTGGGAGGTGGGCAGAGTTTAGTTGGAAGAGCGGGAGGACTCAGCCCCTAGACTAGTGGAGTGGACATCGAACTCAACTAGCAAGCTGACAGTTGTGATCAATTTATGGGCCACAGCAACTTACCACGGTTATTCCTACCAGAAAGGCAGCTATATAGGATCGAAAGACCACATGGAAACTAGGCTTGTGGGGCTTCTGATTCTCCTTCTTGACTGTTCAGGCTCCTGGTGGTGTCCCCCAGCCTCGGAGCCTCCTAGTTTAATGGACGGCGCTGAAGGGGCCGCCCTAGTCGTACACAACCCCGAGTCAAATGTCTAATTTCACCACAGTTGTAGCATGTAGGGAGTTCTTCTCTTCGAGATGTTCTCACTTCACGACAAGGTTCAGGACCAGTCCTACCCCTGGGCGGGTTTGATGATGTCGCTGGTTTCTTCTTTGTATCAGGCAACTCTTGTCGTATATCCTGGATTTCTTTTTAAAACTCTTCCACCCATCTCGATTCGGTGGCCATTGTCACAGATACCACTCCGCTCCGGACCTTCCCCGCCAGGACTGTCACCCCCTACTCCTGCTTGCGTGTTTGCACTTCGCTCCCCACCTCAGAAAAGATCATGTGTGGATTTACCTGCAAGCGCTCTCACAAGGCCTGTTTCAGCAGCACGTTTCGCAAGCCTGTCACCAACTGATCTCGCAGTACTATGTCAGTAGACCCTATACCCACGCCGTCTTTTCTCGTAAATGGTAGTGTGGATCTCCTGTAATGACAGAAAAACCAACAATGGTTACAGAAATAACTTGAATGTGACAAAAGTAATAATAAATAAAAAATCTATGAAAATGAACAAATGAAAGTTAGACATTGCTTTTCAACCATTCCACAGAATTAAAAAAAAATAAAACTCATGAAATAAGCCTGGACAGAAATGATCGTACTCCTGAAAATAATGTGTGAAAAGGGACATGTTACATCAAGGTGTGCCCACTAATTAGCATCACAGGTGTGTACAATCTTGGAATCAGTGAGTGGGCCTGTATAGAGGGCTACAGGTACTCACTGTGCTGTTTGGTGACATGATGTGTATCACACTCAACATGAACCAGAGGAAGCGAAAGAAAGAGTTGTCTCAGGAGATTAGAAGGAAAATTATAGACCAACATGTTAAAGGTGAACGTTTAAGACCATCTCCAAACAGCTTGATGTTCCTATGAATACAGTTGCACATATTAAAGTAATCAACCAATGCGGACTAGAATTGTCATTTATGTCCAGAACACACATCAAGAACCATTAAAGCAACTAAGTTCATTTAAAAGCATATTTTTATTAATAAATATTAAAATTTAGTGAACCAATTAAAAATTCATGTACAAGATGCCTCAAGATACGGGAATGACAAAACCAGAGCACAAATGACAAAAATATTTATAATAAATAGTTAACCAAAATGAACCATCCAATTGCAACAGGGGCAAAAATATGGCCAATAGGTAAAAAAAATTAATGTTATTAACATTACTATAAAAAGCTCATCACCAGATCATTGCACATATTAAAGTGGGGAAAGGTGCAAGTGCCTCATTATAAACACCCACAGCGCTGCCTAGTGAGGTAGAATATACATAGATAAGTTAATTAAAGGTTAGTGAACCTATATTTGTGCCAAGTCCATTGGCGTCCACAGAGGTATAGCAGGTGCTGGTGGCATTACCCTCCACCCCACGTTTCATTATTTCTTCCTCAGGGGGCGTGTATAACGAAACCTGCGTTGGGGTGGAGGGTAACGCCACCAGCACCTGCTATACCTCTGTGGACTCCAATGGACCTGGCACAAATATAGGTAATGGTTCACTAACCTTTAATTAACTTATCTATGTATATTCTACACTTATACCTTTCCCCACTTTAATATGTGCAATAACCTGGTGATGAGCATTTTATGGTTATGTTCATAACATATTAATTTTTTTTATTTATTGGCCATGTTTTTGCCCCTGGTGCTATTGATACCTATTGGATGGTTCATTTCGGCTTGCTATTTATTACAAATACTTTTGTTATTTGTGCTCTGGTTTTGTCATTCCCGTATCTTGAGGCATCTTGGACATGATTTTTTAATTGGTTCACTGAAGTTCAATATTTATTAATAAAAATATACTTTTAAACGAACTAAATTGTTTTAATGGTTCTTGATGTGTGTTCTGGACATAAATGACTGTTCTAGTCCGCACTGGTTGATTAATTTGATCTTTATTGAACCATAATTTGTTTTGGACTTTCTCATGTTGATATCTAGTTGCACATATTATTCAGAAATTTAAGCTCCATGGGACTGTAGCCAACCTCCCTGGACGTGGCTCAGGAGGAAAATTGATGGCACATCAAAGAGACGGATAATACGAATGGTAACAAAAGAGCCCAGAAAAACTTCTAAACAGATTAAAAGTGAACATCAAGCTCAAGGAACATCACTGTCAGATTGCACCATCTGTCGTTGTATGAGCCAAAGTGGACTTCATGGGAGACGACCTAGGAGGAAACCATTGTTGAAGAAAATCATGAAAAAGCCAGACTGGAATTTGCCAAACTACATGTTGACAAGCTACAAAGCTTCTGGGAGAATTTCCTATGGACAGGTGAGATAAAAATATAACTTTGGCAATTCACATCAGCTCTATGTTCACAGACATAAAAATGAAGGATATCATGAAAAGAACACTGTCCCTACTGTGAATTATGGAGGAGGCTCTGTTATGTTCTGGGGCTGCTTTCCTGCATATGGCTCAGCGTGTCTAGAATCTGTGCAGGGTACAATGAAATCTCAAGACATCAAGGATTCTAGAGAAAAATGTGCGGCCCAGTGTCAGAATGCTTGGTCTCAGTTGCAGGTCATGGGTCTTGCAACAGGATAATGACCCAAAACACACAGCTAAAAACACCCAAGAGTAGCCTATTCTGAAGTGGCCTTTCATGAGCCCTGACCTAAATCCTATTGAGCATCTTTGGAAAGAGCTGAAACATGCTGTCTGGAAGGGCAACCCTCAAACACGAGACAACTGGAGCAGTTTGCTCTTGAGGAGTAGGTCAAAATACCTGTCGAGAGGTGCAGAAGTTTCAATGACAGTTACAGGAATCGTTTGATTGCAGAGATTGCCTCAAAAGGTTGTACAACAAAATATTAAGTTAAGGGTACCATCATTTTTGTCCATGCCTATTTCATGAGTTTTATTTTTTTTTTAAATTCTGTGGAAGCATGGTGGAAAAGCAATGCCTGACTTTCATTTGTTCATTTTCATAGATTTTTGATTTATTATTACTTTTGTCAGATTCAAGTTATTTCTCTCACCATTGTGGGTTTTTCTGTCATTAAACAAGGGGTACCAACAATTTTGACCATAAGTGTATTGCAGTTACCATACAGGAAAGACCCTCGAAGACGATGACCTGAGCGAGTTCTGTTGGTAGATCTTACAAAATGACACCTGGTAAGGAAGTCACGAAGATTAGGTACAGTAGGTGCTCATCTGGCAGTCAATGCTGGGCATTTAGGTATCAAATTCAAGATTCGTGAATCCATTTTAAGAATATTGCAATGTTGTTTAAAAAGTTTGGTAACACTGTCCCATTGATTATGAAATGTTGTAATGAATCTCAAACGATCATCCGGACCGCTAGGTGAAAGATTAAGTAAATTATCTCTCGATGTTGTGTCAATTTGCTGAAAGGCCTGTTCTCACAACATTGGAATATTCTAACAGATCTTAACCCCTTCCTGACATCCGACGTACTATCCCGTCCATGGGACCCGGGCCCCTATGCCCATGGACGGGATGGTACGTCTACCGCGATCAGCGGCGCCCACATGGTGAGCGCCGCTGATCGCGGCCGGGTGTCAGCTGATTATCACAGCTGACACCCGGCACAATGTGTCAGGGATGGTCACGGACTGCCCCGGACACGTTAACCTCTTGCACACCGCGATCAAACATGATCGTGGTGTACCGGGGGTTAAAGGGAAGCATCGGCAGGGAGGGGGCTCCCTCTGTGCTTCCCTGAGCCCCCCACGGCAGCGCAATGTGCAGCGCTGCTGCGAGGGGCTCCTTTCCTGAAGGCCCCCGAATCCGAGATGGCGACGGGGGCCTTCGGGGGCCTGCAGGAAGCTGGCTTCCTCAGTGCCTGCAAAGCGCAGGCATGAGGAAGCCTTCTGCACTGCCTGTGACTAGTGTTGAGCATTCCGATACCGCAAGTATCGGGTATCGCCCGATACTTGCTGTATCGGAATTCCGATACCGACTTCCGATATTTTTTCAATATCGGAATTCGGCATCAGAATCGGAAGTTCAAAGTTGATTGACAGCCTGACGTCATCATGATGCGCGGTGTGTGCGCATCATGATGCGCCGTCATTTCGGGCCTTCCGGGGGTCTCTGCTGGCCTGCCGGGGGCTGTGTGGACTGCCCGGGGTCTGTACCGGCCTGCCGGGGGGCTGTGCCGGCCTGCCGGTGGTCTGTGCACCCTGTGGGGGTCTGTACCGGCCTGCCGGGGGGCTGTGTCGGCCTGCCGGTGGTCTGTGCACCCTGTGGGGGTCTGTACCGGCCTGCCGGGGGGCTGTGCCGGCCTGCCGGTGGTCTGTGCACCCTGTGGGGGTCTGTACCGGCCTGCCGGGGGGCTGTGCCGGCCTGCCGGGGGGCTGTGCTGATGTCCGGGGGTCTGTGCAAGCATCGTCCGATGGGACTACAAGTCCCATCTGGCGATGCCTGCTACCATGACAGTGATTGACACATTAGCCAATGATGGGACAGTAGTAGTCCCATCATCCGGCTAATGTGTTAAATGTTAAAAAAAAAATAAAAATACTACATACATACTACATACATACTACATGCATGCTACATACATACTACATGCTACATACATACTACATATATACTACATGCATGCTACATACATACTACATGCTACATACATACTACATATATACTACATGCATGCTACATACATACTACATGCTACATACATACTACATGCTACATACATACTACATGCTACATACATACTACATATATACTACATACATACTACATACATGCTACATACATGCTACATACTGCATGCTACATACATACTACATACATACTACATGCATGCTACATGCATGCTACATACATACTACATACATGCTACATACATACTACATGCTACATACATACTACATATATACTACATACATGCTACATGCTACATACATACTACATATATACTACATGCATGCTACATACATACTACATATATACTACATGCATGCTACATACATACTGCATGCTACATGCATACTACATACATACTACATACATACTACATGCTACATACATACCACATACTGCATATACTACATACATGCTACATGCTACATACATACTACATACATACTACATACATGCTACATGCTACATACATACTACATATATACTACATACATACTACATGCTACATACATACTACATACATACTACATACATGCTACATGCTACATACATACTACATACATACTACATATATACTACATACATACAATACATTCATACAATACATACATAGACATACAGTACATATAACATAGAGTAACATACTTACCAATACTTGTCACATTGTTCCCCGAAGCCATTGTCTTTTCCGGAATAAATATTAACATAACAAACCACAAAAATACTCACCCACGATCCGAAGCAGTCCACGAGTGTGTCCCACGACGATCTTGGGTAGAGAACGGCAGCATCAGATGATGCTGCCATTCTCTACGGGCTGCAGGAATCCAATGACGGAAGGTAGGTATCCTTCCGCACTGTATTCCTCCGCCACTTAAAAAAAAAAAGTCCCTAGTCTCACTTTATGCTATTGCTGCGTGGGAAATTCCCACACAGCAATGGCATAAAGTGAGACTAGGGACTTTTTTTTTTTTTAAGTGGCGGAGGAATACAGTGCGGAAGGATACCTACCTTCCGTCATTGGATTCCTACAGCCCGTAGAGAACGGCAGCATCAGCTGATGCTGCAGTTCTCTACCCAAGATCGTCGTGGGACACACTCGTGGACTGCTTCGGATCGTGGGTGAGTATTTTTGTGGTTTGTTATGTTAATATTTATTCCGGAAAAGACAATGGCTTCGGGGAACAATGTGACAAGTATTGGTAAGTATGTTACTCTATGTTATATGTACTGTATGTCTATGTATGTATTGTATGAATGTATTGTATGTATGTAGTATATATGTGGTATGTATGTAGCATGTAGTATGTATGTAGTATGTATGTAGCATGCATGTAGTATATATGTAGTATGTATGTAGCATGTAGTATGTAGCATGCATGTAGTATATATGTAGTATGTATGTAGCATGTAGTATGTATGTAGCATGCATGTAGTATATATGTAGTATGTATGTAGCATGCATGTAGTATATATGTAGTATGTATGTAGCATGTAGTATGTATGTAGCATGCATGTAGTATATATGTAGTATGTATGTAGCATGTAGTATGTATGTAGCATGCATGTAGTATATATGTAGTATGTAGCATGTAGTATGTATGTAGCATGCATGTAGTATGTATGTAGCATGCATGTAGTATGTATGTGGTATGTATGTAGCATGTAGTATGTATGTAGCATGCATGTAGTATATATGTGTTATGTATGTAGCATGTAGCATGCATGTAGCATGCATGTAGTATGTATGTAGTATGTATGTAGTATGTATGTGGTATGTATGTAGCATGCATGTAGTATGTATGTAGTATATATGTGGTATGTATGTAGCATGTAGTATGTATGTAGCATGCAGTATGTATGTAGCATGCATGTAGTATGTATGTAGTATATATGTAGTATGTATGTTGCATGTAGTATTTATGTAGTATGAATGTAGCATGTATGTAGTATGTAGTATGAATGTAGCATGCATGTAGTATGTATGTAGTATATATGTAGTATGTATGTTGCATGTAGTATTTATGTAGTATGAATGTAGCATGTATGTAGTATGCATGTAGTATGTATGTAGCATGTATGTAGCATGTAAATTTTTTTTTTTTTTTTTTTTTTACATTCAACACATTAGCCGGATGATGGGACTACTACTGTCCCATCATTGGCTAATGTGTCAATCACTGTCATGGTAGCAGGCATCGCCCGATGGGACTTGTAGTCCCATCGGACGATGCCTGCACAGACCCCCGAAGCCTGCACAGACCACCGGCAGGCCGGCACAGCCCCCCGGCAGGCCGGCACAGCCCCCCGGAGCCTGCACAGACCACCGGCAGGCCGGCACAGCCCCCCGGCAGGCCGGCACAGCCCCCCGGAGCCTGCACAGCCCCCCGGCAGGCCGGCACAGCCCCCCGGCAGGCCGGCACAGCCCACCGGAGCCTGCACAGACCACCGGCAGGCCGGCACAGCCCCCTGGCAGGCTGGCACAGACCACCGGAGCCTGCACAGACCCCCTGGCAGGCCAGCACAGCACCCCGAAAGGCCCGTACAGACCCCAGAGAGGCTGTACAAGGCAAAAACAGGGTTTTTCTTATTCCGATACCGGAATTCCCATAGACTTGAATGGGACTTCCGGTATCGGAATCGGCGATACCGATACTTTTTTTAAAGATCGGCCGATCCATTCCGATCCGATACTTTGAAGTATCGGATGGTATCGCTCAACTCTACCTGTGACAGATCGCTGATCTGTCACAGTGATCTGTGATGTGACAGATCAGCGATCTGTCACAGGACAGTGATGTCCCACCTGGGACTATGTTTTAAAGTTAAAAAAAATAAAAAAAAAGTGTTAAAATAATTTAAAAAAAATCGCCAAATAAATTAGAAAAAAAAAATATTCCCCCAATAAATCCATTTTTTGGAAATAATAAAAAAAAAACAATAAAACTACACATATTAGGTATCGCTGTGTCCGTAACGACCCGCTCTATAAAACTGTCCCATTATTTAACCCATTTAGTGAACCCCTTAAAAAATAAAAATAAAAAACGAAGCAAAAAATAATGATTTATTATCATACTGCCGAACATAAAGTGCAATAACACGCGATCAAAAAGACGAATATAAATATCCATGGTACCGCTGAAAATGACATCTTGTCCCGCAAAAAACAAGCTGCCATACAGCATCATCAGCGAAAAAATAAAAAAGTTATAGCTCGCAGAATAAAGCGATGCAAAAAATAATTATTTTTTATATAAAATAGTTTTCATTGCAAAAAAAAACGACAAAACATAAAAAAAGACCTAAATGAGGTATCGCTGTAACTGTACTGACCCAAAGAATAAAACCGCTTTATCAATTTTACCACACGCGGAACGGTGTAAACGCACCCCCCAAAAGAAATTCATGAAACGCTGGTTTGTGTTCATTCTGCGTCACAAAAATCAGAATAAAAAGCGATCAAAAAATGTCACGTGCCCGAAAATGGTACCAATAAAAACATCAACTCGTCCCGCAAAAAATAAGACCTCACATGACTTGGTGAGTCAAAATACGGAAAAATTATAGCTCTCAATATGTGGTGATGCAAAAACTATTTTTACAATAAAAAGCGTCTTTTAGCGTGCAACAGCTGCCAAACATAAAAACCGCCATAAATAGTAAATCAAACCCCCCGTTATCACCCCCTTAGTTAGGGAAAAATAATCAAATAAAAAAATGTATTTATTTCCATTTTTCCATTAGGGTTAGGGTTAGGGCTAGGGTTAGGTCCAGGGCTAGGGTTAGGGTTAGGGCTAGGGTTAGGGTTAGGGTTAGGGCTAGGGTTAGGGTTAGGGCTGAGATTAGGGTGAGGGGTGTGTTGGGGTTCGGGCTGGAGTTAGAATTGGGGGTTTCCACTGTTTGGGCACATCAGGGGCTCTCCAAATGCAACATGGCGTCTGATCTCAATTCCAGCCAATTCTGAGTTCAAAAAATCAAATGGTGCTCCTTCCCTTCCAAGCTCTGCCATGCGCCCAAACAGTGTTTTACCCCCACATGTAGGGTATCAGCCTACTCAGGACAAATTGCAAAACAATTTTTGGGGTCCAATTTCTCCTGTTACCCTTAGAAAAATAAAAAATTGGGGGCAAAAATATCATTTTTGTTGAAAAAAATGATTTTTTTATTTTCACGTCCGAGCGTTATAAACTTCTGTGAAGCACTTGGGGGTTCAAAGTGCTCACCACACATCTAGATAAGTTCCATGGGGGGTCTAGTGTCCAAAATGGGGTCACTTGTGGGGAGTTTCAATAGTTTAGGTACATCAGGGGCTCTCCAAAGGCAACATGACACCAGCAGACCATTCCATCAAAGTCTGCATTCCAAAACGTCACTACTTCCCTTCCAAGCCCCGACGTGTGCCCATACAGTAGTTTTCTCCCACATATGGGGTATCAGCATACTCAGGACAAATTGGACAACAACTTTTGGGGTCCAATTTCTCCTGGTACCCTTGGGAAAATAAAAAAAATGGTGACTAAAAATCATGTTTGTGGAAAAAATACGAATTTTTTATTTTCACGCCCGGGCGTTTTAAACTTCTGTGAAGCACTGGGGGGTTCAAAGTGCTCACCACACATCTAGATAAGTTCCTTGGGGGTCTAGTTTACAAAATGGTGTCATTTGTGATGGGTTTCCACTGTTTAGGTACATCAGGGGTTTTCCAATCGCGACATGGTGTCCGATCTCAATTCCAGTCAAAAATGTCAAATGGCGCTGCTTCCCTTCCGAGCTCTGCCATGCGCCCAAATAGTGGTTTACCCCCACATATGGGGTATCAGCGTACTCAGGACAAATTGCACAATAACTTTTAGGGTCCTGTTACCCTTGGAAAAATAAGAATTGAGGGTGAAAAGATCATTTTTGTGGAAAAAATATGATTTTTTAATTGTACGGCTGTATGTTATAAACTTCTGTGAAGCCCTTGGGGGTTCAAAGTTCTCACCACACATCTAGATAAGTTCCTTAGGGGGTCTAGTTTCCAAAATGGTGTCATTTGTGGGGGGTTTCCACTGTTTTGGTACATCAGGGGTTTTCCAATCGCGACATGGTGTCCGATCTCAATTCCAGCCAAAAACGTCAAATGGCGCTGCTTCCCTTCCGAGCTCTGCCATGCGCCCAAATAGTGGTTTACCCCCACATGTGGGGTATCAGCGTACTCAGGACAAATTGCACAATAACTTTTAGGGTCCTGTTACCCTTGGAAAAATAAGAATTGAGGGTGAAAAGATCATTTTTGTGGAAAAAATATGATTTTTTAATTGTACGGCTGTATGTTATAAACTTCTGTGAAGCCCTTGGGGGTTCAAAGTTCTCACCACACATCTAGATAAGTTCCTTAGGGGGTCTAGTTTCCAAAATGGTGTCATTTGTGGGGGGTTTCAACTGTTTTGGTACATCAGGAGTTTTCCAATCGCGACATGATGTCCGATCTCAATTCCAGCCAAAAACGTCAAATCAACAGCCGCGGAGACACCATCACATGTTTCTCAACGCAAGCAATGACTAGCCAGGTCTTTCACCGGGAAGGAACAACCACGGGAAGGGCAGTCTCCAATGAAGGAAACCACCTATGCCAATACATGGTATCCATCCACAGACAGCTGTTTCGGGGTATTGCCCCTCATCAGTGTGGAGTAGGAAACTGGCTAGTAGGAGCAATGCCTAGTAAAAAGACTGTGAAAATGAGGATGAGTGACCTCATGGAGATCAACATCCAACACTGCGGAGACACCATCACATGTTTCTCAACGCAGTGATTCTAGAGCAATGCCCCCATCCCTTATGGGAAATATGCAAAAACATGTAAATCAACAGCCGCGGAGACACCATGACATGTTTCTCAACGCAAGCAATAACTAGCCAGGTCTTTCACCGGGAAGGAACAACCACGGGAAGGGCAGTCTCCAATGAAGGAAACCACCTATGCCAAAACATGGTATCCATCCACAGACAGCTGTTTCGGGGTATTGCCCCTCATCAGTGTCGAGTAGGAAACTGGCTAGTAGGAGCAATAAAAAAATAGGGGGGGAAGCCAGCACTGCTTAAGGTTAGAACGCATAAATTGAAGTGCATATGCACATAATATCCAGCTGTTTTCAAAAATGAGATATTTGGCAAAAAAATTGATCAATTCAATTGAGCCACCCCGCCGCGCCAAGGCAATCTCATGTGGGGGGTCCTACTCTACATTTATAATAAATACTGTGCCATTACGGCCTCCTAAGAGCATGACCACATCAAGTGCAATCTGTACCCCCCACATGAGATTGCCTTGGCGCGGCGGGGTGGCTCAATTGAATTGATCAATTTTTTTGCCAAATATCTCATTTTTGAATACAGCTGGATATTATGTGCATATGCACTTCAATTTATGCGTTCTAACCTTAAGCAGTGCTGGCTTCCCCCCCTATTTTCTTGTTGTTGGTTTGTGGCTCACCACCACTGCTGCCGTCCACGCTTGGCTATGTCCGCTCTAAATTTTTCTGTGTTCATTATGATGGATCTAGGCTGCTGTGCACACACACGGCAGCCCCGCCCTGCCCCAAGCTTTATTTAATTGTGCACCTGTGTCCGGGCCAATATCGCCCTTCATCTATGTTTGCTGGTTGGGCAATGTGTGGAGGTCAATCCTGTGTTCAGACCTGGTTGGCCTTCATCTGCACTTGTTTCATCTGGCTTCATGGGAGCGATCCAGCAATGTTCAGGTACAGATTGCACTTGATGTGGTCATGCTCTTAGGAGGCCGTAATGGCACAGTATTTATTATAAATGTAGAGTAGGACCCCCCACATGAGATTGCCTTGGCGCGGCGGGGTGGCTCAATTGAATTGATCAATTTTTTTTGCCAAATATCTCATTTTTGAATACAGCTGGATATTATGTGCATATGCACTTCAATTTATGCGTTCTAACCTTAAGCAGTGCTGGCTTCCCCCCCTATTTTCTAGTAGGAGCAATGCCTAGTAAAAAGACTGCGAAAATGAGGATGAGTGACCTCATGGAGATCAACATCCAACACTGCGGAGACACCATCACATATTTCTCAACGCAGTGATTCTAGAGCAATGCATATCTAGATAAGTTCCTTGGAGGGTCTAGTTTCCAAAATGGGGTCACTTGTAGGGCGTTTCCACTGTTTAGGTACATCAGGGACTCTCCAAACGTGACATGGCGTCCGCTCTGAATTCCAGCCGATTTTGCATTGAAAAAGTCAAACGGCGCTCCTTCCATTCTGAGCTCTGCCATGCGCCGAAACAGTCGTTCCCCCCACATATCAGGCATCAGCGTACTCAGGACAAATTGCACAATAACTTTTGCAGTCCAATTTCTCCTGTTACCCTTGGTAAAATAAAAAAAATTGAACCTGAAGTATTTTTTTGGTGAAAAAAAGTTAGATGTTAATTTTTTTTTTAAATATTCAAAAAAATTCCTGTGACGCACCTAAAGGGTTAATAAACTTCTTGAATGTGGTTTTGAACACCTTAAGTGGTGCAGTTTTTAGAATGGTGTCACTTTTGGGTATTTTCTATCATATAGACCCCGTAAAGTGGCTTCAAATGTGATGTGGTCCGTAAAAATAAAATGGTGTTGTAAAAATGAGAAATCGCTGGTCAACTTTTAACCCTTATAACTTCCTAACAAAAAAAAATTTTGGTTCCAAAATTGTGCTGATGTAAAGTAAACATGTGGGAAATGTTAGTTATCAAGTTTTTTGTGCGCCGCATCTCTGTGATTTAAGGGCATAAAAATTCAAATGTGGAAAATTGCGAAATTTTCAAAATTTTCGCCAAATTTCCATTTTTCTCACAAATAAACGCAAGTTATTTGAATTAAATTTTACCACTAGCATGAAGTACAATATGTCACGAGAAAACAATGTCAGAATCACCGGGATCCATGGAAGCGTTCCAGAGTTATGACCTCATAAAGGTACAGTGGTCAGAATTGTAAAAATTGGCCCGGTCATGAACGTGCAGACCACCCTTGGGGGTGAAGGGGTTAACAGATAACAGATCTTGGATATTCCCTAGCATGGAAGCGTCCCGTGAGTTCCTTAACCTGGGTTTGGAAATCACGTGGCACGGAACAGTTACGTCTGTTACCACCACTGGCCGCTCTCCCCCTGCAGCTGGTCGCGCTACTGTTACTTCTGTGCCCGCTGCTGCCCGCTCCTCCGTTCCTGTCCTTTGGTCCTGCCGTGCTCCCCGCACTGCTGGAGGCTCTAGGACTCGGTGCTTGCGCTCTGGCACTCTTGGAGGGCGGTCATGCCTCCTCCAAGGTCCTGTAGCTTCTCTCATGTCCTGATCTGGGTGACCACGCCCCCTCCCAGGTCCTTTATACACTTGGATATCCTGACCCGGAAATCCCAGCAGCCAATCCGGGTAAGGTGGGGGTTATTTGAACCTGCTTCCTCTTTCCTCTGGCGGCTGGTTATTGTTTAAGCTCCTGCTTCTGTGACCCAGGACCGCGTCTATATTCTGTGTGCACTATCTGCACGTCCGTGTCCTTGCTCTCTGCCTGTTGCTCTGTTGTGCCTCCTGGCACAAGCTCAATCCCTGTACTCTGCCTTGTACTCTGTTGTGCCTCCTGGCACAAGTTCAATCCCTGTACTCTGCCTGTTGCTCTGTTGTGCCTCCTGGCACAAGCTCAATCCCTGTACTCTGCCTTGTACTCTGTTGTGCCTCCTGGCACAAGCTCAATACCTGTACTCTGTCTTGTACTCTGTTGTGCCTCCTGGCACAAGCTCAATCACTGTACTCTGCCTGTTGCTCTGTTGTGCCTCCTGGCACAAGTTCAATCCCTGTACTCTGTTGCGCCTCCTGGCACAAGCTCAGTCCCTCTACTCTGTCTTGTACTCCGTCCGTCCCTGACGATCCCTGTATAGGGGTCGGTCTTCACTAGGTCGGCTCACCCTGGGCAATCTGTTCCACAGTCCAGAAGGTCCACTCTTATAGCTCGCCTCACTGAAGCATTACAGAATAACCAGGGCATGGACCCCGCCGGCACCACGTTTTCTGCGGCTTCCATTCAAGTAGCATCCTGTGACGCTGGCCTTGTCTACCTGCCATATTTCCTGCCTCATCCGTACAAGCCACCTAAGTTTTCTGGGGATCCCAAACAGGGCAATGGGTTTTTGACTCAGTGTAGCATTAATTTTAAACTCTTGCCCCTGCAGTAACCCACCGACCGGGCAAAGGTGGCTTTCATTGTATCTCTTCTAGAGGGAGAGGCCTTGGCTTGGGTGAATCCCCTGTGGGAGTGTGATGACCCCATTGTCTCCCAATTGGCAACCTTTTTGGAAACTTTTCGTAGGGTCTTCGATGAGCCGGGAAGGCTGGTCTCTATGACTGGCGCCCTTTTTAACCCTCGCCAAGGTTCCTTGTCACTAGCTCAGTATGCCATCCACTTCTGCGTCCTAGCCTCCGAGTTGGGTTGGAATAATGAGGCTCTGGTTGGAGCCTTCTGGCATGGGTTGTCAGGCCGGATTAAGGATGAGCTCGCGGGACGAGATACTCCAACGTCCTTGGAGGATCTCAACTCCCTGGCCACATGCGTAGATTTGCGTTTCCAGGAACGATCTCGCGAGGCTTCCAGAGAGGCTGGTTTACTTCTTCCCCTAGGACAGGTAGGGGAGCCCTTTTTGGGAGTTCACGATTCCTCATCCCCCTTGACTTTGTCTGTTTTGATATACCAGGAGCAGAGACGTTACTCCGAGGTGGCTTATGTAGATTCGGGTGTGGCAGGCAACTTCATTTGTCTTGAGACTGTCAGGAGGCTTTAGATTCCTCCTATTTCCCGGGACAGACCACGTGTCATTGCATCGGTGGATGGAAGACCTCTGCAAGAGTCCGTCACCATGATGACCGAAGAAATAGTACTACAAATTTGGGCTCTTCATCGGAAAAGCATTGTTCTGTACGTACTACCGAACCTCTCACATGCCCTGCTGCTTGTGTGGCGCCCCTGAGGCTTCAGTCGCCACAGAGGTACTGCACCTTCTCCTAAGGTGTAGTGCCCCACCATCCAGGTAAGGTGGGAACTCCTGACCACGCTCCACACCTGCATTTCACACACAGGATAATTCAGTGGGGCCACCTAACAGCTTCAGGCTGGGGGTTAGCAGAGCACCCCTCATGGAACCCTGCTTCGTAACACGAGATGTGCTGGGAGGCGGGTGGAGTGAGATGATACAAAACAGTGGGAAGAGTGAGAGTTAGGTGGTTAGTTGGAGAGAGAGAGAGAAGAGTGAAGATGGGTGTCTGAAGGACGTGCTGCAGCAGGTCCCAGTGATCTGGGCTGCTGGCACGAGAAAGACCAAAGAAAGAGACTGATAAGATTGATAACCTAACCTACCATAAGAGAGATAGAACAGATCGGAACGAAGGAGAATAGAAGGACGGTGGGAAGCTGGTTGAAGAAAGATATAGAACCCTTCCAGTCCAGAGCGCAAAGGCCGGGGCCCAGTCCCCGAGGTTGATTGGATCTTTATGTCCGGCAACAGACACCGGAGGAGTAGTGAGCAACTGACGCCTTACTCCCATCATAGACTTGGGACACAACAGCAACTGGATAGTGAGCCGGGACGCAGAGAGGAGTCCCCGAAGCAGGCTACAGCAGTCTGTCATACAAGTAGAGACTAGGAACACCTAGAGAGAGGCATTCCAGGGTAACTAAGTACTGGAGGGCTTCGCACCTAAAGGCGCATTGGAGGAGTCGTTCAGTGAAGGTACGTATTGGCGGAGTGTGGAAGGGAGAACCCTATCTGGCCTGGAGGTTGGCTGGAGCCCTGACCTGGAGAACACAGTACGGAGGCAGGCGTGTGTGTGAACTGCAAACAGTGAGTAAAGCTTTGGAAACGCACACCCTGGTGTCCTCCAGTTATTCCAGCACCGCTACACCTGGGTAACAACATCTATACCATTCTTTGCCTCTCCTCATCCATTGCACCTACACTGCCCTGGGACTACAGCTCCACCTGTGGGGAGCTACACCATCTTTGCTGCACCACACCATCAGTCCCAGCGGATCTGCATGCAGCGTTGGCTCAACATCTTACTTGCCAAACACCACGGGTGTCGTCACGAACTATTCTAATAAACTTTAACACCATTAACATTGCCGCCATTGATATTGGGTGCCCAGGGCTACGGACCGGGTCACTGCTGCTGTGACACATTCCCACCTTGACACCGGCCCGGTACCGAGTACCCCGCTGCCCTGGGTGTGAGAGGGCGACCCACTTGGGTCGCCTTTGCTGAGGCTCCATGAACCTATTCTTGATTGGCGCTCGGGTGAGGTGCTCCGTTGGGGGTCCTCCTGCCAGAAACAGTGTCTGCAGCCAGTTCATCCTGTTAATCCCCCACATTCCAAGTCTTCCTTCGGCTTATTTGGGCTATGCGGATGTCTTCAATAAAAGGAGGCTGAGGTCCTGCCTCCGCACCGCCCTTATGATTGCCCGATCGAGCTTGTTCCCGATTCCTTGCCACCCAGGGGGAGGATTTACCCTTTGTCTCTGGCGGAGACTCAGGCCATGTCAGAGTATATTCAAGAAAACTTGTCCAGAGGCTTCATCCGGAAATCATCCTCTCCTGCCGGAGCGGGATTTTTCTTCGTCAAGAAGAAGGACGGTTCTCTCCGACCCTGCATTGACTACAGGGACTGAATAACATCACAATCAAGAACAGATATCCACTACCTCCTATCCCGGAACCCTTTGACCAGCTCAGAGGGGCTCGTATCTTCACTAAACTCGACCTCCGGGGCACCTATAACTTGATTCGTAGGACGAGTGGAAGACTGCTTTTAACACCCGAGACGGCCACTATGAGTATCTAGTCATGCCGTTTGGCCTCTGCAACGCCCCAGCAGTCATCCAAGAATTTGTCAATAATATTTTCCGGGACCTCCTATATTCCTGTGTAGTGGTGTACCTAGATGACATCATTGTCTTCTCTTCTGATCTACCGTCTCACAGAAGAAGTGTTCGTCTGGTTCTCCAGCGTCTGAGGGAGAATAACCTTTATGCTAAATTTGAAAAATGTATCTTTGAGCAAACATCCTTACCCTTCCTGGGTTACATCATCTCTGATACAGGGCTAAGGATGGATCCCGAGAAGGTTTCTGCTGTCCTCAACTGGCCCCGACCCTGCGGAGTGAAGGCTATTCAGCGATTTCTCGGCTTTTCAAATTACTACAGGCAGTTCATTCCCAAATTCTCCACCGTAACCAAGCCTATCTCATCGCTCACCTGTAAAGGCACCTGCTCCAAGGTTTGGACTCCGGAAGCAGAGGATGCCTTTCTTCTCTTAAAACACTCTTTTTCTACGGCTCCTGTATTACATCGTCCCGAGTCTAATAAACCCTTTACTCTGGAAGTGGACGCTTCTTCTATGGGGATCGGTGCCGTGCTCTCACAGAGGACCTCGCAGGGTCGCTTGGTTCCTTGTGGCTTCTTCTCCAAAGCATTTTCGATAGCGGAACGCAACTATACCATCGAAGACCGCGAGCTGTTGGCCATTAAACTTGCGCTGGAAGAGTGGCTATATCTCCTCGAAGGTTCTGTACATCCGTTTGTAATTTTCACCGACCACAAGAATCTGGCCTATCTCCAATCCGCACAGAGACTTAACCCTCGTCAGGCCAGGTGGTCCCTGTTCTTCGCTCGGTTTGATTTCGAGTTCGCTTCCGACCAGGCGACAGGAATGCCAAGGCAGACCCACTTTCTAGGTCATTTCAGCCTGGGGACGTGGAGGAGGAACCAGCGTACATTGTGGATCCTTCTAAAGTCATCACTGTGGCTCCTTTAAAGTTGACCGTCCCGCCGCCCGGTAAGACCTTTGTAGCTGAGAGCTACAGGAGGAAAGTGTTACTCTGGGGGCATTTTTCCAAGTTGGCCGGGCACGCCGGAGTAAAGAAGACTTTCCTTCTCGTCGCTCGCTACTACTGGTGGCCCACCCTGCACCAGGATATTAAGGGCTTTGTCGCCTCGTGCCCTTCCTGTGCCAAAAACAAAGTTCCTCGACATTTACCTCATGGTACCCTCCTTCCACTACCAGTTCCGTCTGCTCCTTGGCAACATATTGCTATGGATTTAATTACTGACCTTCCGAATTCAGCTGGTTGCACTGTTATTCTCGTGGTTGTGGATCGTTTCTCAAAGATGGCTCATTTTGTCCCCCTGTCTGGTCTACCTTCAGCTCCTGAGTTGGCAAAGATTTTTATTGAGCATATTTTCAGACTCCACGGATTTCCTCGGCACATCGTATCCGACAAGGGGGTTCAATTTACTTCTCACTTTTGGAGGGCGCTGTGCGGAGTCATGAGGGTGTCACTGAACTTCTCCTCGGCCTACCATCCACAGTCCAATGGTCAGGTGGAACGGACTAATCAAGTTTTGGCTATCTACCTTCGACACTTTACCAACGCTCACCAAGATGACTTAGTAGGTCTGCTTCCTTGGGCAGAATTTGCCTTTAATAATCACTCCAGCGAGTCCTCAGCTAAGACTCCCTTTTTCATTGTCTTTGGGCAACATCCGGGCATGCCTCTTCCAGTGTGTTCTGCCTCGGGGGTACCAGCAGCCGACTCCTGGTCTCAAGAGTTTTCCAAAATCTGGGAGGACATTAAAAAATCACTTGACAAAGCATCAGGAAGGATGACGAAGCATGCCGACAAGAGGCGTCTTGACTCTCCTCCTTTCAGTCCGGGTGAAAGTCGGGCTCTCCTTGAGATATATCCGACTCAAGATGCCATCTTACAAATTGGGTCCGCGTTACATTGGCCCTTTCGAGATTCTGAGACGAGTCAACGATGTTGCTTAGAAATTGAGGTTGCCTGCCTCACCTTCCATGTGTCTCTGCTGAAACCGGCAATTTTTAATCGCTTCCATTCTGCCTCTAGTTCAACTCCTCAACCTGTTAGTGCTGAGAACACCTTTGAAGTAAGAGATATTCTAGATATGAAAAAGGTTCATGGAAGAACTTTTTTCTTAATTGACTGGAAGGGTTTTGGCCCTGAGGAGAGATCCTGGGAGCCATTGGAGAACATCGATGCACCCCGGATTTTAAATAGGTTCCTCGCCAGCTGGGGTAGGAGGGGTTGTAATGAGGGGGGTACTGTTACCACCACTGGCCGCTCTCCCCCTGTGGCTGGTCGTGCCACTGTTACCTCTGTGCCTGCTGCTGCCCGCTCCTCCGTTACTGTCCTTAGGTCCTGCCGTGCTCCCCGCACTGCTGGAGGCTCCAGGACTCGGCACTTGCGCTCTGGCACTCTTGGAGGGCGGTCTTGCCTCCTCCAAGGTCCTGTCACTTCTCTGATGTCCTGATCCGGGTGGCCACGCCCCCTCCCAGGTCCTTTATACACTTGGATATCCTGATCTGGAAATCCCAGCAGCCAATCCAGGTAAGGTGGGGGTTATTTGAACCTGCTTCCTCTTTCCTCTGGTGCCTGGTTATTGTTTAAGCTCTTGCTTCTATGACCCAGGCCCGTGTCTATATTCTGTGTGCACTATCTGCACGTCCGTGTCCTTGCTCTCTGCCTGTTGCTCTGTTGTGCCTCCTGGCACAAACTCAATCCCTGTACTCTGCCTTGTACTCTGTTGTGCCTCCTGGCACAAGTTCAATCCCTGTACTCTGCCTTGTGCTCTGTTGTGCCTCCTGGCACAAGCTCAATCCCTGTACTCTGCCTTGTACTCTGTTGTGCCTCCTGGCACAAGCTCAATCACTGTACTCTGCCTGTTGCTCTGTTGTGCCTCCTGGCACAAGCTCAGTCCCTGTACTCTGTCTTGTACTCCGTTGTGCCTCCTGGCAAAAGCTCTGTCCCTGTACTCTGCCTGGTGCTCTGTTGTGCCTCCTGTCACATGCTCTGCTATACTCCTGTGCTCTGTTCTGTATGTCCATTCCTAGTGCTCCTGTGTTTGTCAGCCTCCTCAGTTATCCTTCTGTTCCATGTCTCTCCCGCTATCTGAGCCATCCCTCTTGGTACCGGCTACCATGGTATTAGAGTTCCCTAGGCCTGTCCCTGACGATCCCTGTATAGGGGTCAGTCTTAGAATCATAGAATCATAGAATCATAGAATCGTAGAGTTGGAAGGGACCTCCTGGGCCATCTGGTCCAACCCCCTGCTCAAAGCAGGATTCGCTAAATCATCCCAGTCAGATGTCTGTCCAGCCTCTGTTTGAAGACTTCCATTCAAGGAGAACTCACCACTTCTCGTGGCAGCCTGTTCCACTCATTGATCACTCTAACTGTCAAAAAGTTTTTTCTAATATCTAATCTGTGTCTCCTCCCATTCAGTTTCATCCCATTGCTTCTAGTCTTTCCTTGTGCAAATGAGAATAAAGTTGATCCTTCTACAATGTGACAGCCCTTTAGATATTTGTAGACAGCTATTAAGTCTCCTCTCAGTCTTCTCTTTTGCAAACTAAACATTCCCAAATCCTGCAACCTTTCCTCATAAGACAGGGTTTGCAGACCGGTCACCATTCTGGTCGCTCTTTTCTGAACTTGCTCCAGTTTGTTGATGTCTTTTTTAAAATGTGGTGCCCAAAACTGGACACAATATTCCAGATGAGGTCTGACCAAAGAGGAGTAGAGGGAAATAATGACTTCATGTGATCTAGACTGTATGCTTCTGTTAATACATCCTAGAATTGCATTTGCCTTTTTTGCTGCTGCATCACACTGTTGACTCATATTCAGTCTGTGATCTATTAGTATACCCAAGTCTTTTTCACATGTGCTGCCACTTAGCCCTATTCCTCCCATTCTATATTTGCTTTTTTCATTTTTATTGCCCAGATGTAGTACTTTGCATTTCTCCCTGTTAAAAACCATTCTGTTAGTTGCTGCCCACTTCTCCAGTTTATTTAAATCTTTTTCAATCCTCTCTCTCTCTTCTCTAGTATTAGCTATCCCTCCTAGCTTTGTGTCATCAGCAAATTTAATCAGTTTACCCTCAATTCCTTCATCTAAATCGTTGATAAAGATGTTGAACAATACAGGGCCCAGGACAGAGCCCTGTGGTACCCCACTTGAGACATTCTTCCAATTGGATGTGCAGCCATTTACGACCACTCTTTGGGTCCGATCACTAAGCCAGTTATGAATCCACCTAACAGTTGCCTTGTCCATTCCATACTTAGTCATTTTTTCAATAAGGATTCATAGAATCATAGAATCGTAGAGTTGGAAGGGACCTCCTGGGCCATCTGGTCCAACCCCCTGCTCAAAGCAGGATTCGCTAAATCATCCCAGTCAGATGTCTGTCCAGCCTCTGTTTGAAGACTTCCATTGAAGGAGAACTCACCACTTCTCGTGGCAGCCTGTTCCACTCATTGATCACTCTAACTGTCAAAAAGTTTTTTCTAATATCTAATCTGTGTCTCTTCCCATTCAGTTTCATCCCATTGCTTCTAGTCTTTCCTTGTGCAAATGAGAATAAAGTTGATCCTTCTACAATGTGACAGCCCTTTAGATATTTGTAGACAGCTATTAAGTCTCCTCTCAGTCTTCTCTTTTGCAAACTAAACATTCCCAAATCCTGCAACCTTTCCTCATAAGACAGGGTTTGCAGACCGGTCACCATTCTGGTCGCTCTTTTCTGAACTTGCTCCAGTTTGTTGATGTCTTTTTTAAAATGTGGTGCCCAAAACTGGACACAATATTCCAGATGAGGTCTGACCAAAGAGGAGTAGAGGGAAATAATGACTTCATGTGATCTAGACTGTATGCTTCTGTTAATACATCCTAGAATTGCATTTGCCTTTTTTGCTGCTGCATCACACTGTTGACTCATATTCAGTCTGTGATCTATTAGTATACCCAAGTCTTTTTCACATGTGCTGTCACTTAGCCCTATTCCTCCCATTCTATATATGCTTTTTTCATTTTTATTGCCCAGATGTAGTACTTTGCATTTCTCCCTGTTAAAAACCATTCTGTTAGTTGCTGCCCACTTCTCCAGTTTATTTAAATCTTTTTGAATCCTCTCTCTCTCTTCTCTAGTATTAGCTATCCCTCCTAGCTTTGTGTCATCAGCAAATTTAATCAGTTTACCCTCAATTCCTTCATCTAAATCGTTGATAAAGATGTTGAACAATACAGGGCCCAGGACAGAGCCCTGTGGTACCCCACTTGAGACATTCTTCCAACTGGATGTGCAGCCATTTACGACCACTCTTTGGGTCCGATCACTAAGCCAGTTATGAATCCACCTAACAGTTGCCTTGTCCATTCCATACTTAGTCATTTTTTCAATAAGGATTGTATGAGAGACTTTGTCAAATGCTTTGCTGAAGTCAAGATATACTATATCTACAGCATTTCCTTGATCCACCCAATCAGTGATACCGTCATAGAAGGAAATTAAGTTAGTCTGACATGACTTATTAGTTAGAAACCCATGCTGACTCGGTTTAATCACTTCATTCTTATCCAGGTATTGACATACATGTTGTTTAATAATTTGTTCAAAGATCTTTCCTGGTATAGAAGTCAGACTCACCGGCCTATAGTTGCCTGGGTCCACCTTCTTCCCCTTTTTGAAGATAGGAACAACATTTGCTCTTCTCCAGTCTTCTGGCACTTCTCCTGTTCTCCAAGAATTTTCAAAGATTATGGAGAGGGGTTCAAAAATTTCTTCTGCTATCTCCTTCAGTACTCTGTGGTGTAATTCATCTGGACCTGGAGACTTGAATTCATTTAGGTTAGCTAAGTGTTTCCTCACTATCTTTCTGTTTATAGATATCCTGGATTCTTCTATTCCCTTAATAGGACAGTGAATAACAGTTGATGTTGCATTTCCTTTCTGAGAGAAAACAGATGCAAAATAGGAATTTAAAAGTTCAGCCTTCTCAACATCCTGTCTTACCATTTCATCATTTTCATCCTGTAAAAATCCTATAGCATCTTTGACTTTTCTTTTACTTTTGACATATCCCCAAAATCCTTTATTATTGCTTTTGACATCTCTTGCAAGCCTCAAGGATTGTATGAGAGACTTTGTCAAATGCTTTGCTGAAGTCAAGATATACTATATCTACAGCATTTCCTTGATCCACCCAATCAGTGATACCGTCATAGAAGGAAATTAAGTTAGTCTGACATGACTTATTAGTTACAAACCCATGCTGACTCTGTTTAATCACTTCATTCTTATCCAGGTATTGACATACATGTTGTTTAATAATTTGTTCAAAGATCTTTCCTGGTATAGAAGTCAGACTCACCGGCCTATAGTTGCCTGGGTTCACCTTCTTCCCCTTTTTGAAGATAGGAACAACATTTGCTCTTCTCCAGTCTTCTGGCACTTCTGCTGTTCTCCAAGAATTTTCAAAGATTATAGAGAGGGGTTCAAAAATTTCTTCTGCTATCTCCTTCAGTACTCGGGTGTAATTCATCTGGACCTGGAGACTTGAATTCATTTAGGTTAGCTAAGTGTTTCCTCACTGTCTTTCTGTTTATAGATATCCTGGATTCTTCTATTCCCTTAATAGGACAGTGAATAACAGTTGATGTTACATTTCCTTTCTGAGAGAAAACAGATGCAAAATAGGAATTTAAAAGTTCAGCCTTCTCAACATCCTGTCTTACCATTTCATCATTTTCATCCTGTAAAAATCCTATAGCATCTTTGACTTTTCTTTTACTTTTGACATATCCCCAAAATCCTTTATTATTTCTTTTGACATCTCTTGCAAGCCTCAATTCATTTTCAGCTTTAGATAATATGATTTGTGCCCTGCAGGTTCTGCAGACAGCATTATATTCTTCTTTAGATATGCCTCCCTCTTTCCATTTTATAAACATTTTTTTCTTCCTTTTTAGTCTTCACTAGGTCGGCTCGCCCTGGGCAATCTGTTCCACGGTCCAGAGGGTCCACTCTTATAGCTCGCCTCACTGAGGCATTACAACGTCGCAGTCTGGAAAACTTCTCTTGAGGTGGCGTGGATGAAAACTCCCATAATACAGGAGGCTATTGGTGGCTGTTGCCTTACCATAAAGGTTCGTGCAGAGCATATCACCTTGGCGAGAGAGCTTGAAATCCAAAAATTCAGCTGTGGAGGGAGAGATATGATGGGTAAGATGTATATTTAAAGAATTATTATTGAGTGATTTAATGAATATCTCACATTCCATTCTTGTACCGGTCCAAAGAAAGAACATATCATCAATAAACCAAAATAAGATGTTTGTTTGAAATTCTGGCAATGCTTACATGTGTGTCCCCTCCCACGAACCCATGAAAAGAATGGCGAAGGACAGAGCACAATGTGCACCCATTGCCGTATCAGTATTTTGAAAAATATAAATAAAAAATGAAATAATTGTGTGTGAGATCAAAGTTTAACAAACTGAGAAGGAATGTGTTGTGTAAATGGTCATGACTGTCACAAAGCTGTACAAAATAATTAACAGCTGTGATGCCGTGATGATGTGCAATGTTGGTATACAGTAACTCGACATCCATAAAATAGTCACCAAAAAGGCTCCCTCCGCTACCTTCAGATTTTGTAGTTTCTGGAGGAGATATGAAGAATCCCTCATATAGGATGGTAATTTATGGACCAACGATTGTAGAAAAAAATCTATATAGATATAAGCTCTCTTGCCAAGGCTCCCAATGCGCAAGACAATAATAATAATAAGAATAATCTTTATTTATAAGACACAGAAAAAACACACAGTATGACAAATGTGCATAAATACTCTGTTGTAAAATATATGTAACAGTAAGCAGCAAGTGCTAGTAAAAGATGTTATCAAAACCAGGGTATTTTGGTGATACTTTTTTTTGCAAAAAAATGTACGCTAAGCCACTCCACCATGTCACGGTATACCCTTCTCGGAGCAGTCCTATCTAATATATTTAAAACCTGAACATGTGAACAATACCTTCATGAGCAAGGTTCAGAAAGGTGCTGCCCGGTATGGGCTCGCTGGGCAAAATGGCTTTTTATGTGCATGTCCCAAAGGAGAGAGTTCTTGGGTGGTGTGCATGTGTCATATGTTCTTAATCTTTATTTATATAGTGCCAACATATTCCGCAGCGCTTTACAGTTTCAAAACACAAGTCATAAGTAACAACGTTAATAATAAAATAATTAAAGCAAAATAAGACAAAATAAGACGAAATAAGACGACCCTGCTTGTGAGAGCTTACAATCTACCATGAGGTGAGGGAGATACAAAGTACAGGTGTGTATTTACAATTGTATATTTACAATGAAGGTCCAGCCATATTGAGGGAGTGAAGGATGGATGGAGATAGTGAATGGGCTATACAGACACACTTACACATAGAATGACTTTGATTAGTGAACGTGATAAGCCGCTCTGAACAAATGTGTTTTGAGGGAGCGCCTGAAACTATGCAAATTGTGGTTAGTCCTTATTTCTTGGGGTAGAGCATTCCAGAGGATAGGAGCAGCATGGGAGAAGTCTTGGAGTCGGGAGTGGGAGGTACGGATTAGTGCAGAGGTTAGTCGAAAGTCGCTTGCAGAGCACAGCGATCGGCTTGGCCGATAGACAGAAATGAGGGAGGAGATGTATGGGGGTGCCGCACCGTGGAGAGCTTTGTGGGTGAGAACAAGTACTTTGAATTGGATCCTATAATGAATGGGCAGCCATATAATGACTGACGAAGAGCGGACACGTCCGAGTACCGATTAGCCAGATGGACGACCCTGGCTGCTGCATTAAGTATGGACTGGAGAGGGAATAGTCGAGTGACGGGGAGGCCAATTAATAGAGCATTATTATTATTATTATTATTTATTATTATAGCGCCATTTCTTCCATGGCGCTTTACATGTGAGGAGGGGTATACATAATACATATAAGTACAGTAATCTTAAACAATACAAGTCACGACTGGTACAGGATGAGAGAGGACCCTGCCCGCGAGGGCTCACATTCTACAACGGGATGGGTGAGGATACAGTAGGCGAGGGTAGAGCTGGTCGTGCAGCGGTTTGGTGGATCGGTGGTTACTGCAAGTTGTAGGCTTGTCGGAAGAGGTGGGTCTTCAAGTTCTTTTTGAAGGTTTCCATGGTAGGCGAGAGTCTGATATGTTGTGGTAGAAAGTTCCAGAGTAGAGGGGATGCGCGGGAGAAATCTTGTATGTGATTGTGGGAAGAGGAGATAAGACGGGAGTACAGAAGGAGATCTTGTGAGGATCGGAGGTTTCGTGCAGGTAAGTACCGGGAGACTAGGTCACAGATATACGGAGGACTCAGGTTGTGGATGGCTTTGTATGTCATGGTTAGGGTTTTGAACTGGAGTCTTTGGGTAATGGGGAGACAGTGCAGGGATTGACAGAGGGGAGAGGCTGGGGAATAGCGGGGGGACAGTTGGATTAGTCGGGCAGCAGAGTTAAGAATAGATTGGAGGGGTGCGAGAGTGTTAGAGGGGAGGCCACAGTGCAGGAGGTTGCAGTAGTCAAGGCGGGAGATGATGAGGGCATGGATTAGGGTTTTTGCAGATTCTTGGTTGAGGAATGTACGGATCCGTGAAATATTTTTGAGTTGAAGTCGGCAGGAAGCGGAAAGGGCTTGGATTTGTGGTTTGAAAGAGAGATCAGTGTCAAGGATAACCCCGAGGCAGCGAGCTTGTGGGACTGGAGAGAGTTGGCAGCCATTTACTTTAATGGATAGGTCTGTTGGGGGGGTCACGTGAGATGGGCGAAAGATGATTAATTCTGTTTTGTCCATATTAAGTTTTAGAAATCTAGTGGAGAAGAAGGATGAAATACCAGACACTTTGAGGGATTCTGTTCAGTAGGGAGGTGATATCTGGTCCAGAGATGTAAATCTGTGTGTCATCAGCATAGAGATGATACTGAAAGCCATGAGATTCTATGAGCTGTCCGAGGCCGAAGGTGTAAACGGAGAAGAGCAGGGGCCCTAGGACTGAACCTTGCAGGACTCCAGCAGGTAGGGGGCGCGGTGAGGAGGTGGTGTGCGAATGGGAGACGCTGAATGTCCAGTCTGCTAGGTATGACGCAATCCAAGATAGGGCCAAGTCTGTGATACCAAGAGATGAGAGGGTCTGTAGTAATAGGGAATGGTCCACTGTGTCAAAGGCAGAGGACAGGTCCAGGAGGAGGAGGACAGAGTAGTGTCGCTTGGCCTTGGTGGCTAGTAGGTCATTGGTGACCTTAGTTAGGGCAGTTTCAGTGGAGTGGTGTGGCCGGAAGCCAGATTGCAAGTGGTCAAGGAGGGAGCAAGAAGAGAGGTGGGAGCATAGTTCAAGATGGATGTGTTGTTCCAGTAGTTTTGAGGCATAGGGGAGAAGTGATATAGGGCGATAGCTAAATACAGAGGATGGGTCAAGAGAGGGCTTTTTGAGGATAGGTGTGATTGAGGCATGTTTAAAGCTTGAGGGGAAAACACCAGTTGTTAGTGATAGGTTGAAGAGATGGGTTAGGGTTGGGATGAAGACTGTGGTGAGGTTTGGGATGAAGTGGGATGGGATCGGGTCAAGTGCACAGGTAGTGAGATGTGATCTTGAGAGTAGAGTGAAGAGTCGATCTTCTGTAAAGGCTCCGTCTCACTAAGCGAACTCGGTAGCGAGATCGCTGCTGAGTCACAACTTTTGTGACCTAACAGCGATCTCACCAGCGAGATCGCTATGTGTGACAGCGATCAGCGAGCGGCCCCCCTGCTGGTATCGCTGATCGCTGCAAGAAACCTCTGGACATTTCTTTGGTCACTGGTGTCCCGCTGGCCAGCACGCATCGCTGTGTGTGACAGGCGGGAGACCAGCGATCAGGTGTAAAAAATATTAAAAAAAATAAAAAATATAGTTATTCTCACCTTCCAACGTCCTGTTCAGCCATCCTGCCCCTCTCCACGCTCCGGTCCCAGTGATCCTTTGCACGAATGACCACGAGACTTTGTTATCCCTCGAGACCGTGACATCTCGCGGTCATTCGTGCAAAGGATCACTGGGACCGGAGCGTGGAGAGGGGCAGGACGGCTGAACGGGACGTCGGAAGGTGAGAATAACTATATTTTTTATTTTGATTCTATTTTTTACAGCGATGGCCAGCGATGCCGCACGCTCGGCATCGCTGTGCTGATCGCTGGTGAAGCTGTCTGTGTGATCACATAGCGACTTACTAGCGATCCTGACACCTTGATATCAGTGTCGGGATCGCTGGTAAGTCGCTTAGTGTGACGGGGCCTTAATGGTGGAGAAGTTGGTTTTGGAGGAGGAGGGCAGGGCAGGTAGGAGGAAGGGCACTGGGGGTTGTTGACCAAAACTGTCTCTGATGTTATCAATCTTCTCCTTGAAAAATGAGGCAAAGTCTTCAGCTGAGATGAGTGGAGAGGGAGGAGGTGCTGGGGGCGGAGAGAATTGAAGGTGTTGAATAACTGTTTAGGGTTGTGAGACAGGGAGGATATGAGAAATGAGAAGTAGGCTTGTTTTGCTGCAGCGAGTGTGGCTTTGAAAGTAGTGAGGGACTGTTTGAATGTGATGAAGTCCTCATTGGAGTGGGATTTTTTCCATCTCCGCTCAGCAGCCCTGGAAGCCCGCCTCAGTTCTTTGGTCAGACTGGTGTGCCAGGGCTGTCTGTTGATATTGTGAGTTTTGGTATGTTTGAGAGGGGCAACTGATTCCAAAGCTACAGCTATTGTGGTGTTATATAGAGCGGCAGCGGCATCCGCATTGTGTAGGGAACTTATGTCTGAAAGAGGGAGGAGGGATTCAGAAAGTGAGTGTAGATCGAGGTGTTGAAGATTTCTGCGAGGGTGTGCGAGTTTTTGAGGTGGGGATTGTGGACCTGAGGAGGAGAGGGAAGAGAATGTAAGTAGGTTGTGGTCAGAGAGAGGAAGAGGTGAGTTAGAGAGGCTAGATAGGGAGCAGAGGCGGGTGAAGATGAGGTCTAGTGTGTGGCCATCTTTGTGAGTGGCTGCAGAAGACCATTGAGTGAGGCCGAAGGAGGAAGTGAGAGATAGAAGTTTAGTGGCAGCTGAGAGGGAAGTGTCAATGGGGATGTTGAATTCGCCCAAGATGATAGTGGGGATATCAGTGGAAAGGAAATGGAGTAGCCAGGTGGTGAAGTGGTCAAAGAAGGTGGTGGCTGACCCTGGAGGGCGGTATATGACAGCTAGTTGGAGGTTGGAGGGGGAGTAGATGCCCACAGAGTGCACCTCGAAGGAAGGGAGGGTAATAGAGGGCGGCAGTCAGATTGGGGTGGAGGAGCAGTTATCTAACAGGAGAAGACCAACTCCTCCACCATGCTTGCAGCTGGGGCGGGGGGGGTGGGAAAGGTGGAATCCACCATATGAGAGTGCAGCAGGAGAGGCTGTGTCAGAGGAGGTGAGCCTGGTTTCGGTGATGGCGAGGAAGGAAAGTTTATTAGTAATAAAAAGATCATGGATGAAAGAAAGTTTGTTGCAGACAGAGCGAGCGTTCCACAGAGCTCCTGTTAGTGGGACTGGGGAAGCTGGGGCTGGGCGAATGTGTATAAGGTTGGAGTGGTTACGGAAAGTTGTGATTGGGTGTGGATGGGAGGTAGAAATGACTGTGGGAATGTGGTGAGGAGGACCAGGATTTGGAGAGATATCGCCGGCAGTGAGGAGGAGCAGAGAGAGTGTTAGCAGGTGGGAGCAGGAGAGGGCATGAGGGGGCGGTTTGTGTTTGGAGACAGAGGATTGTATGTTGAGGAACAGATCTGAGGAAGAGGCGAGATGGATTGGAAGGATTGAAGAAGAGATGAACAGTTCCTTACTAGGAGTAGGGATTAGTGGGGTTATCAGAAAGTGAAGGATTATAGGGGTTAGAGTGGAAACAAACAGAAACATTGTTTACAGTGACTCTTTGCAGTTACCTTCTGTTCCCTTCTGGTTCAATTCTGGATTAAATCATATTTTCATATCATCTCACACTTTTAAGATGCACACTTCTAGGATACACACTGCAGACTAAAGTCTTGGCAGACTTGTGCTATGCAATATATGTGCTACAAAGTGCCTTCAGGTGTGAAGCTGAGAGGAGTGGTCTGTGCTCCTCTTGGTCATATAATTAAGAGTGGACCAGATGCATATGATCAAGCCAAAGCAAACAAGGTCATAAATAATGCTGGGGTAAAGCAGGGGGTTAGTTGAGAGACATACCAAGTGAATGCTATGTGCACAGGTAAGAAGTCTTTGTGGAAAGCTGAGTGACGTACCAAGTGAATGCTATGTGCAGAGGTATGAAGTCTTTGTGGAAAGCTGAGTGACATACCTGTAGGGAGAATAGATAGACATGCTGGTTACAGTGCGATGGTGGCAGATGAGAGGGCACAGTCTGTATGCATCATTTTGGATTAATTCATATTTTCATATCATCTCACACTTTTAAGATACACACTTCTAGGATACACACGGCAGACTTGTGCTATGCAATATATGTGCTACAAAGTGCATTCAGATGTGAAGCTGAGAGGAGTGGTCTGTGCTCCTCTTGGTCAGATAATTAAGAGTGGACCAGATGCATATGATAAAGCCAAAGCAAACAAGGTCATAAATAATACTGGGGTAAAGCAGGGGGTTAGTTGAGAGACATACCAAGTGAATGCTATGTGCAGAGGTAAGAAGTCTTTGTGGAAAGCTGAGTGATGTACCAAGTGAATGCTATGTGCAGAGGTAAGAAGTCTTTGTGGAAAGCTGAGTGACATACCAAGTGAATGCTATGTGCAGAGGTAAGAAGTCTTTGTGGAAAGCTGAGTGACGTACCAAGTGAATGCTATGTGCAGAGGTAAGAAGTCTTTGTGGAAAGCTGAGTGACGTACCAAGTGAATGCTATGTGCAGAGGTAAGAAGTCTTTGTGGAAAGCTGACTTACGTACCAAGTGAATGCTATGTGCAGAGGTAAGAAGTCTTTGTGGAAAGCTGAGTGACATACCTGTAGGGAGAATAGATAGACATGCTGGTTAGAGTGCGATGGTGGCAGATGAGAGGGCACAGTCTGTATGCATCATTCTGGATTAATTCATATTTTCATATCATCTCACACTTTTAAGATACACACTTCTAGGATACACACTGCAGAGCATTGCAGTAATCCAGGCGGGAGTGGATCAATGCAACAGTGAGGGTTTTTGTTGTTTCCATGGTGAGAAAAGGGCGGATTCTAGAGATGTTCTTTAGGTGTAAGCGGCAAGAGTGGGCAAGAGATTGTATATGGGATGTGAAGGAGAGATTTGTGTCAAACATAACACCCAGTGTCTGACAAGATATAGAGTAAACGGGCACCAACCACAATATCAGTTTAGGTGGGATCACCTGGTGCATATAAATGGATTAGAGCACATGAAAAGGGAAAAGTATATGCACACAAATAGGGATCACCACAAAGATATGAAAAAAGTATCAATTTTATTAATGGACACAACAAACAGACACTTTGTGGTTAAAAACAATTAAAAAGTCTGAACAACCAGACATTGATAACAAAACAAAGACAATGGGTCATTTTAATAAATAGTTAAATGCTATGGGTCCCAAGACCAACCATACAGTATAATGCCAGGTATCTGCTAGTTACCATAACCTAGGGTCTATCAAATCAATTGTTATGACAATCATGACCTCAAATCAAAAAAATACCATATTATCAATAACTACTATGGTTACATAGAAATTCTACATATACCATGGACAGAAAATTGAATGCTTATCATGTTGCCAACACAAATAAACAGACATTAATAAGTCCCTTTCCCTAGCGTGATATCACCTGGTTTCTGAGGATGAACAAGCTACCGGGTAGGTTACATGGGACCCCCAAACCCACGCGTATCGACACAGTGATGTGTCTTTCCAGGTGATATCACGCTAGGGAAAGGGCCTTATTAATGTCTGTTTATTTGTGTTGGCAACATGATAAGCATTCAATTTTCTGTCCATGGTATATGTAGAATTTCTATGTAACCATAGTAGTTATTGATAATATGGTATTTTTTTGATTTGAGGTCATGATTGTCATAACAATTGATTTGATAGACCCTAGGTTATGGTAACTAGCAGATACCTGGCATTATACTGTATGGTTGGTCTTGGGACCCATAGCATTTAACTATTTATTAAAATGACCCATTGTCTTTGTTTTGTTATCAATGTCTGGTTGTTCAGACTTTTTAATTGTTTTTAACCACAAAGTGTCTGTTTGTTGTGTCCATTAATAAAATTGATACTTTTTTCATATCTTTGTGGTGATCCCTATTTGTGTGCATATACTTTTCCCTTTTCATAAACATAACACCCAGACAGCGCGTCTGCTGTCGGGGAGTTATTGTGGTACCACCCACGGAGAGGGAAATGTCAGATTTAGGGAGGTTAGTAGACAGCGGGAGCAGAAGAAGTTCAGTTTTGGAGAGGTTGAGTTTCAGATAGAGAGTGGGCATGATATTGGAGAATGCAGACAGACAGTCACTGGCGTTCTGTAGTACAGAAGGGGTAAGGTCGGGGGAAGACGTATATAGTTGTGTGTCATCAGCATAAAGATGGTACCGAAAGAAAATCTGGTCTGTCCAATTGGGGCTGTGTAGAGAGAGAAGAGAAGGGGGCCAAGGACTGAGCCCTGAGGTACCCCGACAGCAAGAGGAAGAGGAGATGAAGTGGAGCCAGAGAACAAAACACTGAAGGAGCGGTCAGAGAGATAGGAAGAGAACCAGGAGAGAGCAGTGTCCTTAATGCCTAGTGACTGGAGCCTAGAGAGTAGGAGATGGTGGTCAACAGTATCGAAAGCTGCAGATAGGTCAAGAAGAATGAGCAGAGAGTGGTCACCGTTACGTTTTGCTGTCAGAAGGTCATTGGTCACTTTGATGAGTGCTGGGTCTCCTAGGGGGGCAAACAAGGCTTTTGTGCACCTTGGCTAATAAATAAAAAGTGGGTATAGTAGTTTTTTAATAAGAATGTAGTCTCTCTCTTGTTTATTAATAATACCCTCTAAAAAAGATGCATCAAGTAAACGTTCAAGTTTGCTGTTAAAGATCAAGGTGGTGTCTGATGGTAATTTTAGATCATTCTTAGTTTGCTCAAGTGTCTTAATGCTTCACAGATGTGCATGTCGACCGGCCACAGTACCACTTTGCCTCCCTTATCCGCTTCCTTTACATTAGGGATGAGCGAGTATACTCGTTAGGATTCGGTACTCGGCGAGTAATGCGGTACTTGCGGTAGTCGAATCCTAGTGAGTACATTTCACTACTCGCCTCGCAATATTCAGATCTCCCGCCTGGCATGTGTTAGCCAATTACAGTAAGGCCGCTGCCTTCTTTGTTCTGGCATTACTGTGATTGGCTGGCCGCGCACTATCACTGTATCCCTGGAGAGCGGTCGCATCACCTGATGTGGCTGCTCTCCACAGGAGATCAACGTGGGACCCTCGTTGTTAATGGGATTATGGCGGAAAGGTGAGAATAGGTTGCTTTATTTTAATTTTTTACAGGTGATCAGTGGCTTTGGGGAATTAGGTGTGTGTAATGAGTACATACTCTATATTATGTGCTGTATGTTATGTGTATGTACTGTATGTTATATGTTCTGTATGTCTTTATTTTTTTTTTTTACATTCACATTAGCCGGATGATGGGAATACTACTTTCCCATCATCCACTAATGCTGTCACTGTAGTCCCATCAGATGATGCCCGCACAGCCCACACAGGCCCCGCACACACACACACAGCCACACAAAGCCCCGCACACATTCTCCACGCACACATAGTCTCCGCCCACACACATTCTCTGCCCATTACTCACATTTCCCATAGACTTACATTGGACTCGCTACTAGTTACGAGTACCCGAGTATTAGGAGCTACACGTAACGAGTACAGCAAGTCCGAGTATTTCACTACTCGCTCATCCCTACTTTATATGAAATTTTGGTATTAGATTTTAAATCTGCAAGAGCCCTCCTGTCACACAGAGTAAAATTTTGATCTATTACATGAAAAAGGGGTAGATTCTGGATCTCATGTTTCATGACAGCAAAAAATGTCTTAACTGAGGTTTCTAGAGACAAAGGTTGAAGAAGCGGTAGAAGGGGACTTATGAGGAAAGTGTCTCCTACCTGTTGGAGCGCCATTTTCACGCAACAAGTCCAGAAGACCTGAGAAAACTCACCTGTCCAGAGCTGAGGCTGAATCATGGAGTAGCTCTCCTCTGTGATGTAATGCTCGCAAAACAATTTTCCTACAAAAAAGGTACAAGTCTTTAATTATAGTAAATTTGATGCTATATTTTCTCTTGTTGGTGTACATTCTTTTCAGTGCAATCAGATGTACTCCATTTCATTTATTACTCATTTTTGAGCAGTGCCCACTTATTTTCTGCTCTTCAGCAGGGATGAGTATATGGTAAATTTCTGGAAGGTGCATGAGTGGTCTGAGAGATAGGTCAGGCAAAAAAGGATATATCTCATGTCATGGAATAACCTTCGTAGAGATGGCTCTCAGGGTGCACCTGCACCTCCTGTGAGCATGCCTTACGGTATGTAGCCATGCTGGGGGATTCTTAAATGTGACTGACAGGAAGCAAGGGCTCTTGATTACATAAACTTTGAAATTAGATTTGCATGTGCAGTAGCTCTTGATTGGAAATGAGTGCCCCGTTCTAGGGTGGCAAACTTGGCTGCACTTTATGACATTAGAGCAAGCAGCTCAACTGACACAGGGAAATGTACCTTTCTGGTACCCAGAAATTGTTATGTGGGTATTTGTGGAGTGCTGCCCAAATCATCTCTATTAAGGCTACCCTTGATATTTACCCTCATGTGTTCCATACTCCTTTCCCATCCTCACCACTATCCTCCTCCCATAGTCCTACTAGCACTACTCCTCATATCCCTTACAGCATATCCAGATCCTGCAGGTTACTAATTACAAACCATATAAACATCTACCCAACTCACAACGCTGAGCCATGGCAGGGCTTAAACATGTTTTAATTCCCTTGTCCCCACACTGACAGCAGACTGCTCTCTAGCTACCGACACTGCTCTGTTATGGGCAACTCTGCTCTCCTTAGCAAAGGATCACGTGTTGTGCGACGCATCACCACGTGACCGCTGATACCCAAGCTCACTTACACCAGATGCCGGGAAACGCACACTGCTTCCCGCCGCCCCGCAGTGCATTCCTAATCTCCATGACCATGCATTATGTGCGGCATGATGCACCACCACATGACCCCCCCCACTCCATCAACCTCACATCCATATCCCATCATGCCTCCCAGCCTCCTCCAACCTGTGCCACTATGTAACCCCACCCACGTCTCTCCTACCTTACAGCGCTGCCCCACCTCCTGCATCATGTGGCACAGCCAGCTCCAGAGGCCCATCCCCCCAGTGACCCCATGCCCTCAAACTTTCTGTCTGTCACATTTAAGAATCCCCCAGTATGGCTACATACCCTAAGACATGCTCACAGGAGGTGCGGGAGCACCCTGACAGCCATCTCTACTAAGGTCCTTCCAAGACATGAGATGTATCCTTTTTTGCCTGACCATCTCTCAGACCACTCATGCCATGTTCCACCTTCCAGAAATTTGCCATACACTTGTCCCTGCTGGGTTCTCCACGTGTCATTTGGACTTCCTATAGTTCTGCAGGTATGCCATAATTTTGTCTTGTATTTCCCAAACAACCATCCTCCCACCTCCCCCTCTATCCCATCCTCCCTTATCGAGGTCTCAGCCTTTATAAAAGTCCACACATCTACTGACCATTACGGTTTACCTAATACCCTCACGGATTTGCCCATCGTTAATGTCAATGGACTACACGTTTATTAAGGTGCATTAATCTATTAAAGAAGATGTGTATATGTTTAATAACTGACCCACATGTACAATGCACAGTTTGCTGTTACCTGAGTTTATGTATTACCTTTTTGTCAAAACAACCTTTTCTTTTTGGGAATCTTTGTTGTAAATAATGTAAATATTGTGATTTTCTGTATATAATCTTTATGTTTGTGCACTGACATACTGTGTTTGTTCCCCCTTCCCCCAGAGCGACTATGTGACCAAGGCCAGGGTGTGTATGGAAACCTTTGAGTTGCTTTATTTCACTTGTCCACCACTTGCACTTGTGTTGAACAATAATGAAAGAAAATCTGCATGAAAACTTTCAAGTGTGCAGTGAAAATTTCTCCTCTAAAAAGTGGGACAGGAAGTTAAATCGACATGATGGGTGTGTTTGTTGTTTTCCCGCAGCAGGCATGGTTTCAACTTGCCTCAGCCTCTGCGTTCACCATCAGCATCACGTCCACTTCCCTGTCCCTTACCACGCACCTTACTAATTTTATTGTACGTATCACATATCCATGTTGGTAAAACTTGCATACAGTGTTACAATGCCAGAAAAATTTGCTCACTACAGATGGATGTATGCAGTATCAATAAAGCAATGCAAAGTTTTTTAACAATTTTTTTTCTGGGGGAAATTTGAGGCCCAACTCTAGGATGATAAATGCCATATAAAATGTCGATACAGAAAAAAATTGCAATATTAAAATGCCATTAAAATATGTTGACTTCAGATGGATGTATAAGACTGCAGTATCAATATGGCAATGTGATTTTTTTTTTGAAAAAACAATTTTTTCATCTTTGGGGTTTTAACTTTTGAGGTCCATGATAAATGCCATATAAAATGTCACTTCTGGAAAAAAATGGAATATTGCAATGCCAGCAAAATGTACCCAATTGAGATGGACGCATGAGACTGCAGTATAAATAAAGCAGTGCGATTTATTTTACACATGGGTGGGGTTTTGGGGAGGGGTTTTGAGACCCAACTGTAGCATGCTAAATACTGTATACAATTTTACAGCTAAAAAAATGCTGTATTACAAAGCCAGGAAAAGCACACCACAGATGGACGTATGAGACTGTAGTATAAATATAGCAATGCGATTATTTTTTATCAATTTCTTTTTTAGGGGGTTTTGAGTCACATCTGTAGAAGGCTAAATGCAGTATAAAATAACCAAGGAAGCCTGCCATCTAGATGCAGCAGAGCTAGATCTATCATTTGACAAATGGATTAAAGGTATCTCTGCGGAAAGGTGAGGAATATTCTTGTTTTTTTACCTCTATTGCAGATGATGAGGGCATTGGAGGAATGGGCATAAGTATGGTTTAATTAAGATTATAAAAGGAGTCTGTCTTTCTTTCAATTAAAGGACTTTTTTCTTGGTGTCTGTTTTCTTACAATGTAGCTATGGGGTTAGTAATGGGGCGTCTTATTGACGCCTCTCCATTACTAACCTTGGGGCTTGATGTCACCTGACAATACAAAGGTGAAATCAACCCCCCCAACTATCACCTCTCTTGCCACCGCTACAAGGCAAGTGGGAAGAGCGAGGCTAAGTGCCAGAATTTGCGCATTTTATAGATGTGACTTTTCTGGGGCGGCTGAGAGATGATGTTTTTAGCCTAGTGGGGCTAGTATCCATGACCCCTTCTTGGGTTATTAATATCAGCCCACAGCTATCTGCATAGCCTTTGCTGATGATTAATTATAGGGGGTGCACGTCATTTTTTTTTTAGAGAAATAATCTTTTATTAAATACATGTACAATAAGCTGCACACACACTGTACTAACTTTATTTGTCACAGTATTTACTGTATGTAATCCATCTCTTCTATCCTGCCGGCTCCTGCTGTGATTTTACAGTGCACGGCACAAGAATTGCCAGCTTTTCTTCTATCTATCTATGCAATATAAATACATATATATGTGTGTACTACTGACATCTATATATCTATGTATTCTATGTGCATTTATCTATTCAATTCTAACCTGTCAGTGTGATTTTACTGTACGCGGTACATGAGTTGCTGGCTTTTCAAACATCAGTGCATAAAAATCGGACAGCACTTGCATGGTCTGAGTGCTGTGCGATTTTTTTTCTCACACCCATAGGCTTGCATTGGTGAGTCTCGGACTATATACATGTACAATCGCAGCATGCTGCAATTTTACATGCACGCTGAATACGCCCGAGAAAATAAATGGAGATGTGAGCTGCCCTATAGATTAACACTGGGCCGAGTGCTATGCAATGTTTTCTCGCATAGCACTCGCCCGTATTCTACGGTAGTGTGACTCTGGCCTTACGAGGGCCCTGAATGGCACATCTATCTGCAATCGATTAATACTGAAGATTGGTATCACTGCATAGGAATCCAGAGTAGGAATTCTAGAAAAGCTGCAAATGTAATGGAGGCCATAATGGTCACTCTCCAGCTTTCCTTGACTTCCATCTATATTATAATAGGACAGTACAGGAAAACTGCAGCAGCTGTAGCTGTGTATGGCCCCACACCATGCTCCATATCTACCGCACATTTCTACCTGTTTTGTGTTATTTTTGCATATTTACCTTTCAGGACACTGGGAAAGTTGCACCTCTCAAGGCAACTATATTGCTGACACCATCCAGCTTTCTGAGAGTCCTGAACACAAATCTGCCCAGTTATGCTGCACTACTAGTGACTGGTCAGTTTTTCTGTATTAGGACTCATACAGACGTCAGTAAGTCATGTACAGTGTCTGTGATTTTGATGGATAGGACACCTACATATTATAATGTACAGAGCAGATCACACGTCTGTGTTTTTTGTGGTATGTGTACGTGCAAAGATCTTGAAGACATGACTGTTTTTGATATGAGTCACAGATCAAAATCACCTGTACAAGTCTAGGGGCTATGAAAATCGCTGACAGCACACATTGTCATCTGCTTGCTGGCCATTTTTAACATTGTAATGGGTAGGAGAAGATTTGCAAATATTTTTATTTTTTTTTGCAAAAGATAAAATAACTGGTGAACCAGTGATGATGGTATGAAGTAATACACTGACCAACCAATCACTGATGAAAATCTGATCCAGCAAACTGATGAAAAATGGTCTGTTTTTTCACATAAGGCCTAATTCAGATATCAATGATTTTTCACATACGCAAAAAATAGTCTGAATGTCATCATTGTTTTGGATCCGATTTTCATCACTGCTTGGTCAGGGCCAGTTTTACCACCAGTGCTTCATTAATGAAAATTACGGTAATTAATAAATGTCAAACCTTCTTCTATCCAGTACAATGTTAATCACTGACGGCACATGGACTGTACACCGATGCCATCTGTGTGCTGTCTGCGATTTTCACAGATCATAGACTTGTATGGGTAATTTTGATTTGTGACTTATATAGAAAAAGGCATGTCTCCTTGTTCTTTTATTGTGGACACACAGTCCAAATCAAACCTGGACATGTGAGCAGCCCCTGACACTGTAAAGGTTGCGTGCCCACAATGAGTTTTTGATGCTGTAGGCCGGGGTCACACTGGCGAGGAATACGGACGAGTGAGAGGTGTTAAAAGCACGTATTACACACGGACAAATGATTCTCTATGGGTTTGCTCCCAACAGCCGTATATTTCTCGGGCGTATTCTACGGTCCGTGCCAATCGCAGCATGCAGCGATTGTCAGCGTACTACGCCCGTAGTACGCCAATGCAAGTATATGGGTGCGCAAAAAATACGCATTACACACAGACCAGATGTGTGACTTGCGAGAAATACGCACCCAGTGTCCTTTAGAAAGCCGGCAATTCAGTGTGCTATACAGTAAACTCACACTGACAGGTTTAATAAAGATAGAAAGAATAGATATAGACACATAGAATACATACATATATATACAGTGGGGAAAAAAAGTATTTAGTCAGTCAGCAATAGTGCAAGTTCCACCACTTAAAAAGATGAGAGGCGTCTGTAATTTACATCATAGGTAGACCTCAAATATGGGAGACAAACTGAGAAAACAAAATCCAGAAAATCACATTGTCTGTTTTTTTTCATTTTATTTTCATATTATGGTGGAAAATAAGTATTTGGTCAGAAACAAGCAATCAAGATTTCTGGCTCTCACAGACCTGTAACTTCTTCTTTAAGAGTCTCCTCTTTCCTCCACTCATTACCTGTAGTAATGGCACCTGTTTAAACTTGTTATCAGTATAAAAAGACACCTGTGCACACCCTCAAACTGACTCCAAACTCCACTATGGTGAAGACCAAAGAGCTGTCAAAGGACACCAGAAACAAAATTGTAGCCCTGCACCAGGCTGGGAAGACTGAATCTGCAATAGCCAACCAGCTTGGTGTGAAGAAATCAACTGTGGGAGCAATAATTGAAAATGGAAGACATACAAGACCACTGATAATCTCCCTCGATCTGGTGCTCCACGCAAAATCCCACCCCGTGGGGTCAGAATGATCACAAGAACGGTGAGCAAAAATCCCAGAACCACGCGGGGGGACCTAGTGAATGAACTGCAGAGAGCTGGGACCAATGTAACAAGGCCTACCATAAGTAACACACTACGCCACCATGGACTCAGATCCTGCAGTGCCAGACGTGTCCCACTGCTTAAGCCTGTACATGTCCGGGCCCGTCTGAAGTTTGCTAGAGAGCATTTGGATGATCCAGAGGAGTTTTGGGAGAATGTCCTATGGTCTGATGAAACCAAACTGGAACTGTTTGGTAGAAACACAACTTGTCGTGTTTGGAGGAAAAAGAATACTGAGTTGCATCCATCAAACACCATACCTACTGTAAAGCATGGTGGTGGAAACATCATGCTTTGGGGCTGTTTCTCTGCAAAGGGGCCAGGACGACTGATCCGGGTACATGAAAGAATGAATGGGGCCATGTATCGTGAGATTTTGAGTGCAAACCTCCTTCCATCAGCAAGGGCATTGAAGATGAAACGTGGCTGGGTCTTTCAACATGACAATGATCCAAAGCACACCGCCAGGGCAATGAAGGAGTGGCTTCGTAAGAAGCATTTCAAGGTCCTGGAGTGGCCTAGCCAGTCTCCAGATCTCAACCCTATAGAAAACCTTTGGAGGGAGTTGAAAGTCCGTGTTGCCAAGCGAAAAGCCAAAAACATCACTGCTCTAGAGGAGATCTGAATGGAGGAATGGGCCAACATACCAACAACAGTGTGTGGCAACCTTGTGAAGACTTACAGAAAACGTTTGACCTCTGTCATTGCCAACAAAGGATATATCACAAAGTATTGAGATGAAATTTTGTTTCTGACCAAATACTTATTTTCCACCATAATATGCAAATAAAATGAAAAAAAAACAGACAATGTGATTTTCTGGGTTTTTTTTTTCTCAGTTTGTCTCCCATAGTTGAGGTCTACCTATGATGTAAATTACAGACGCCTCTCATCTTTTTAAGTGGTGGAACTTGCACTATTGCTGACTGACTAAATACTTTTTTTCCCCACTGTATATATATATATATATATATATATATATATATATATGTCATTGAGACACATATATATATATTTATATTTCATAGAGTTCTTCATAGCAGAATAGCCTCTAATTCAATTGCCGGCTTTTGTCAAATCATTCCCCAACCCGACATGAAATGACACATGGTTTACATACAGTAAACCATTTCATTTCATGTTTTGTTTTGTATGTCTTTCATTAGTAATTAGATGAGGGTTGATGTGTAAAATTTGGGAGGTGTAGGTGTTAATTTAAGGGGTTAATTCGTTGTAAAAAAATGTGTGGGCTCCCGCATTGACAAATTACCGCAGGAGCCCACACATTTTTTTTACAACAAATTAACCCCTTAAATTAACACCTACACCTCCCAAATTATACACATCAACCCTCATCTAATTACCTATGAAAGACATACAAAACATGAAATGAAATGGTTTACTGTATGTAAACCATGTGTCATTTCATGTCGGGTTGGGGAATGATTTGACAAAAGCCAGCAATTGAATTAGCGGCTATTCTGCTATGAAGAACTCTGTGAAATATATATATATATACAGTATGTGTCTCAATGACATATATATATATATATATACATACATACATGTGTCTATATCTATTCTTTCTTTTGTGTTATAAAACCTGTCATAGGGCTCCATTATATTTCCATTTTGCAAGCCGGCGAGAAAATCTCAGCATACGGATGGCATACGGATTACATACGGATGCTTACATGCGCAGAATACGCGACCACAAAATGCTTATGGATGACATACAGAGCACTATTTAGGGGTCATTCATCCGTATTATGCCTGTAAACTACGGACCGTATTTTGTGTCGGTTAGTGTGACCCCGGCTGTATAATTTCACTGCGTGAAAAGTGCAGTGTCTTACAGCTCCAGCAAAGTGCATGGGATGCATAGGAACCTCTTGCCCACTGAGCTTCTTTATTACTCAGTGTAAACTGACCTGTGGTGCGGGTTTCACATCCTCAACATGTCCATTTCTCTTATGATTAAGCTCAGTTATATGTATGGATTTTCCCATAGAATTGCATTAGATGCGTAGAATCCACAGGTAAAAAACTCACAAGTGCTTTTGGTGAGTTTCCGTGGTAGAAAAGCATCAAAAACACATGTAATCCACTGTGTCAATAAAGTTTTGTCAAAGCCAAAAACCAAAATGTACAAAAACTAAAGCAGCTTTATTTAAAACATGACCTACCAACAAGAGACAAAAAGGTAGCATCAAAAACGCCCTAAAAACACACTCAAAAATACAACGAAATATCGCAAGTAACCTAATTTACTTGTTAGGTGCAGAAATTGCGCCAAAAATCTGCAACATCAAGAAAGTCACCAATAGCTCATTGTGGGAACGTGGCCTTAAGGCCCCTTTACACGCAACGATATTGTGAACGATATCATTGCAACGTCACCAGTTTGGTGACGTTGCAGCGATGTCGAAACGACATTGTTGCGTGTGACACGTAGCAATGATCAACGATCAGTTGGCTGATCGTTAATCATTGTTTAATGGTCTGGGCCATAAATCTATCATTGGTCTCCCGCTGGGCAGCACACATCACTGCGTGTAACAGCGAGAGACCAACGATCAGCGAGCTCCCAGCACCATACAGCAGACGCTGGGAGCTGGTATCCAGGGTAAACAGTGGATAACTAAAGGCTGGGTGGCGCTTAGATACCCGCTGTTTACCCTGGATACCAGCGTGCTTGCTGGTCCTGATCGCTGGTGAGTTTGCTTATGTGACAGCTCACCAGTGATCAGCTAACTATGTCCCAGCGATCCCATCCACGTCAGATCGTTGGTGGGATCCCTGGACATTGAAGCGTGTAACGGGGCCTTTATGCTTCTTTGACCAGTTCATCTCAGGTCATTACCTCATCTCACTTACACATACACTAGTGATTTTTTGGGACTGTAGTGTGACACCCCATGTCAATAACCTGTGTCTGTACCTGCATATAAATCCATGTATAACATTAACAATCGATTACTAAATAAGCAACCAACCAAACACATCAGCCGTGATTGTGAGAGAAGTTACTACAAAATAATCCTAAATGTATGCAGCATAAATTCCATGTCTGCCTCTAGGCCTCCTGCTCTCCTTGGTAAGTCAGATGGACACAAGTAGGATCCTGGTAGAAGGCCTGAGGGTTGGCACAGAAGTTCAGCGGCATCTTACTCTCTCATAATCAATGTGTAATATGAGAGCGGCTTGGTTAAATAAAATGTGAAAGGCGAACAAGCAAACCTCTTGCTGTCCAACATAGCGTCTCATTTCCCTTTTTACGAGCTGCATAATGTGAAGGTGGGGAATAAATTATAAATGAAGCCCCCATCATATGTTTATAAATACAGGGACGTTAGCATTTTACCCGCTCGTAAATCTGTCCCAGACAAGGCGGCTGGGGAAGATCTAGAGCCCAGTAAAACAATGATATATTTTCTGTCTGGGGGCTTTGACTAGTGGTCCATTCAGTGGCGATGGCCTTTCTTGGCTGATTCACACCCCCTCATTTAAAAACCATTTTAATTTAAAGACGTTCGTCGCCGCTGTCCTGGTGGCAAATTTACCCATGAAGCAGCAAATAGAAAATTGTTTAATCTAGAGATACGGTTCAGTGTGGTCACCCAGTGAACAGAGGCGTAATTACAAGATCAGCTCCACTAAAAATGTTCGGAGGTTGCCGTGTGACCTATCATCTCCTAATCTGCATAGTGAAATACAGCTTCATAACTATAAATTGCTGACTTAATTAAAACCGGGACCTTTCTGTCATTTAATTACAGGGAAAAGGTTATTGCTTAAACGCAATTTTCCAAATGTGATTTCTTAACAGTTATTAACCGTCTCCCCATCATTTATTGTTCCAGATTTTTCAATTTGAAAATAGTCTGTGTGACAGAAGTAATGACTTTATGAAAATCTCCATCTAGATACAGGCTCGTAGACCCATTTGTTTCCCATAAGTGGAGTGGACGGGGGAAAGAAAACCTTGAAAATGTCAAGGGAGGATCTTCTTATTGCTCTCACTTTATGAACACAATTAAAACACGTAGGCTTTTTATATGAGGTGAAGACAAAAGGGTTATATCAATGCCGCCGGCTAGTTGTTGTTCATATGCTCATTTCTTAAATGCAAGCCTGTACCTTTAAGAAAGTTGAGTGTTGAAGTGTTATCTTAGGCTGGAGTCACACTAACCGACGCAAAATATGGTCCGTAGTTTACATGCGTAATACGGATGAATGACCCCTAAATAGTGCTCCGTATGTCATCCGTAAGCAAGATGTGATCGTGTATTTTGCGCATGTCAGCATCCGTATGTAATCCGTATGGCATCCGTATGGCGAGATTTTCTCGCAGGCTTGCAAAATGGTCATTTAACAGTTTTGAGGCCTGCTAACTATTTAAATCATTACCCTGCACCCTATTTATTGCCTCAGGAACAGGTGGCTGCCTCCATTCTGTCCATTTGTGACCTTGCCTTCACTAGGTGTGTTGGTGTTGTATGTGCAACATGGCAGACAGTCTGAGTTTCAACACAACTGAGCAGGTTCTCTTCAACTGGCTTTTGTCACGCAGCTTTGGTCAACCATACCCAGTGATAGTGGATCCGCGGAGGAGCAGACGCATGTGGGTCCATCCACTTTTGAGGCAACGACTCACAAGAGGTCATTTTCACCACCTCTATTCTTCTCTGCGGGAGCATCCGGAAAAATTCTACCAATACTGTCGCATGAGCCTTGCAACATTTGATCTACTCTTGGAGACAGTGCGCCCTGGGATAACCTTTCAGGACACAAGGATGCGCAAAGCTATATCTGCATAGGAGCGACTTCTACTCACATTACGGTATGTACTACACAACCACATTCTCTATGTTCATGATGTGTTGCCCAAAGTATGTATTTTTTGCTTCTTGGGCTAAGTTTAATGCCCTCATCCTATTTCAGATATATTTAAACTTACAGACCAGAATGTTATGTGTAATATGTACTGAATATCACTTAGATATTGTGCGACCAAATATATGTGTGTTAGTAGATCTGAATTAATAACAAGTTTGCTATGTATGTACCTGGTTTTTAGTTAATTTGTGCATTCTAAAATGTTCCATTTCTGTTGTTCTTCAGCTTCCTGTCCACTGGCCTGTCTTATGCCGCCCTCCACCATGAGTTTCTCATTGGAAGATCTACCATTTCTGGCATAGTCAGGTCGACATGTAGTGAAATATGGTCAAGACTACATCAATTCGTCATTCCCGAGCCCAGGATGGAAGACTGGCTGAGGATATCAAGGGACTTTGAGGAGGAATGCCAGTTTCCTAATTGTATTGGGGCCTTTGATGGCAAACATATCCAGGTGCGTAAGCCGCCGAACTCTGGCTCCCAGTTCTTCAATTATAAACAATACTTTTCTGTTGTATTGTTGGCTCTGGCCGGCCCTCAATACAAGTTCATAATTGTTGACAATGGGGCCTATGGAAGGACGGGAGACTCTAGAGTCTTCAATACTTCCATTATGGGTCGGCGGCTACGCACCAACCAGTTGGATCTACCACCACCACGCCAGCTACCAGGCTCCACTCAAGAATCAGTCCCTTATGTCCTTGTGGCAGATGAGGCGTTTCAGCTTCAGATGCGCAATGTCATGAGGCCATGTCCCCGGCGCAACCTGGACCACGGGCGCAGAATTTTTAACTTGCACCTATCACGAGCTCGGCGACTGGTGGAGTGTTTCTTTGGCATTCTTTGTGCCAAATAGCGGGTACTCCAGTCTGCCATTCAGCTGAGTGAACAAAATGTTAATGAAGTTGTTAAAGCCTGTGTGGTTCTTCATAACTTCACCAGGATATATGATTGTTCCTCCTCTGCTGGTGTTGTGCGTGGGTCGGACAATGTGCGTAGGGCGAGACCACCTATCAACCCTCAACGTAGACCTCTCTCTGGGCTCAAAGTGCGTGATATTTTCACAAATTACTTTATGTCACCTGAGGGGGAAACTTCTTGGCAAGAGCATGCTGTGTCTATGTTATAATTTTTTGGTTTATGTCTGTCTAAATATATATATTTAAACCCCTCATGATTCTATGACTGTTTAATTGCATTGGTAGGCGTATGTTAGTATGCTGACACCTTTTTTTAGAATTGAGACAGAGACGTAAAATGTAGTAGACAAATGTTTACTTTTGCCTTTTTTTTTTTTTAAGCAAAACATATTATTGCCATATGAGAAATGTGGCAATGGGCCAAATTGACCTTTGTGCAGATGTGAAAATTGGGTACAATTAACATTTTCAGACATATAAAATAAACAAAATACCATTAGGCATTAACAAAATGGCAATATTATAAATTTTGATACGTCGGGGGACGAGAAGACGGAAGACCAGCCTGTGTTTGCTGCTTGCTACTTTGCCCAACTTGGCCATCGTCCTGTGTGGGGGCATACTGTTTCCCATGATGTGGGTAGTGTACTGCCTCCTGGGATTGTGCTTGGTACTGGCCAGAGTGATACTGGAGAGGGGCCTCTTGCTGGGGCTGGTAGGCCCGTGTCTCATACCCACCAATATAGCCATGTCGTCCCCAACCAGGTTGGGACCAGTCTCCAACACTGGGTGGGAACAAGTGGCCATATTCGTGAGGTTGGCTAGAGCCAGATATATGTGGCTGCTGTTGGAAAGGTTGGGTATGGGGAGGAAGGGGGTGAGGTGTAGGCCCACGTATTTGAGGATCCTCAGAGCCTCCTTGAGCAAGCATGTGTGTGGGGTGTCTATGGCGCATTAGATTTCTGGGTGAAAGCTGCCACCTCTTCAGATATTCAAATAACTCATATGGGGTATTGGGGTGTGTGCTTGCATCAAGCAGGATCTGAAAACATCCTCAAATACGGAGCCTCACCTCACGGGAAAGAGCACGAAGATAAAGGGCCAGGCTTCGTGAGTATGCCTCCTCGCCATCATCATTATTGAATCTAGCCAGATAGTTAAGTACTCCTGTGTCCACATTGGTACGGGTATCTTGGGTAGAGATATGGTACCTTCTTCTTCCTCGCTGGGATGGTCCAGCAGGCTGTGGGGAGCCCCAGATCTGGCCAGTTGGGCTGCTGCTCATGAAGCCCTGCTCCTCCTGTATGGCTGATGGCGCAGCAGCAGACGGTCCTGCTTGTCGATGTGGTCCTGGTGGTGGGGTTTGTGGCGCAGGCACTGGGTTTTCCTGAGAGGAATCTTCACCCATGCTTCTTGGAGGGGGAGAAGATGGGCCAGCCACCTCATCCCCTACAGGATCAATGATGGGCTCTGTATCTGAGCCAGTTCCTTTCTCCGTAAGGTTGGACTGAGTTCTGTTATGAAATAGAACAGAGCCAAAAATAAATCAATTTTTTTGGCCCTGTAAAGTATCTGTGTAATGTAGTGTGAGGTATCTACTTACGGTCTCAGATCCAGAATAGGGGCGAGGAAGGAGAGGTGGTCATAATAGATGTATTTCCTCTTTATGTGGCCCGCATCACCACTCCTGGACCGCTGCTGACGTTCCCGCCTGTATTGGTCGCGGATGCTGCGCCAGCGTCTCATCACATCTTCCACTGCAATGTGACAAGAAATATTCTCAATTTCACATATTTGAAAAGTCAAATTTGCTACCAGTAGCCTAGGCATGTGGCATTCTGGGGTGTGCTTTCTATCCAGGGTGGCATATGTAATTGGGGCATCCCGGCCAGATACACAAGGGCACAATAGTTCATGTATCAAGTAACTACACTTAATAACTTGGTTGGCTAGGAGGATGAGGAGCTTGTGGGCTGGGCCAAATTATGGCAGTGTGAAACCATGGGTCACATCAAAATCTACCCGCCTCATGAGGCAAAAAGTACAAGCACAGGAATGGGGGGGCTGATTCTAAATGCATTTTTTGAAGTGAAGTAATTTTAAACAGTTTTTGGGTTGTACTTACTCAGTTGCTGCTGCTCCTCACGTGACCGATCACCAAAATCGTGGAACATCTGGCGACATATGCGCCTCCATGACGCCTCCTTTCTTGCCCGGTTGGTATAATGGGCATCACGTTGGTCCCAGATTTCTGGCCGCTCCTGCACTAAGACAATCAGCATCTCCACATTGAGAAAATATGGCGCCATGATGCTGCAGGACTCCGTGGAGGCGTACTTCCTGGATGTCTGGAGCGCTTTTTGAGCTCATTTGCATGTCTAAGCTTCCTGATGATGGATTGGCCCATTTCCTGTCACCTGCCAAAAGACCTGCGTATTTCTCGCAAGTCACACGTGTGGTCCGTGTGTAATCCGTTTTTTTGCGCACTCATAGACTTGCATTGGCGTACTAGGGGCATAGTACACTGACAATCGCAGCATGCTGTGATTGGCATGGACCGTAGAATATGGGCGAGAAATATACGGCTGTTGGGAGCAGCCTCATAGAGAATCATTTGTCCGTGTGTAATGCGTGCTTTTAACGCCTCTCACTCGTCCGTATTCCTCTCTAGTGTGACCCCGGCCTTACAAGAGCTCATAATGCAGGCCAGACAAAGGCCGGAGGACCCACCCTTCAGCCCCACATAGGAGCGGTGGCAGCACATGCACAGAGGGAGTTATGAAGGCAGCATAGTCTGCAAGCCATTTAGACTGCATGTGCACACATTGCGGATTGGCTTGCGGAATTTTCCACAGAGAATCTGCATCTCTTGGCAGAAAACGCAGGCCAAAATGCTTGCGGATTTCATGATGTGGATTTCTTGTGGATTGTCATACGTTTTTTGATATGTGGATTTGCCTTGCTCAATGTATAGTCAATGGGTGCAGAAATGCTGCGTTTCTGCACAAAGAATTGACATGCTGCAGGGAAAAAAATGCAGCGAATCCGCCCGGATTTTTCTGCAGCATGTGCACAGCAATTCTCAAATTCCCTTTGACTATCATTGGTACTGTACTACACTGCGGATTTGATGCAATTCCGCGCGTCCAAAAACGCTGCGGAAAGGCATCAAAATCCACTTCTGTCACTCCAGCTCTTGGCCAAGCAGGAGGAGCTGGCATTGGGGCAGGAATGAAGACTGGGGGAAAATGGTGTTGATTAGAATTTTGTTGTTGTTTTTTCAAACAATTTTTCTTCACTTTATTTTTTAGTCTCCTTGGGACACTTGAACCTATGACTGTCTGCTCACTTGTTCTATATGCATTAGTACCGTAGTGCTGTAGTATATAGAGAAAGTCAAGGTCTCCTTTGAAGCATAGCCACATGCTGGCCTTCAGAGGAGCACCTTCATGTCAGTCATGGGGCCATCACTTAAGCGCTCATACTCATGTGCGAGGAAAACAAACTAGTGCAATCCAATGAAAAAAAATTGGATTGTACTCTGACCAATGTTAATCTATGAGTCCCTGCTCATCTGTGATTTTCTTTTCCTCAGCTCAGACCAGGCTGAGAAAAAAATATCAGCCTGCTGCGATTGTCCTCGAATCTCAGATGAGACTCACCAATGCAAGTCAATGGGTATGATAAAAAAAATTGCACAGCACTTGGACCATGCGAGTGCCGTCCGATTTTCACACACCCATGTTCTTAACAACCCGACATTTCCTCAGCCGTGTGCAGTAAAATCACGACGTGCCCCTATAAAATAGAATAGATGGAATACATATGTACACATATAATAGATACAGTTGTATTCAAAAGTTTACATACCCTGGCAGAATTTTTGCTTTCTTGGCACTTTTTTCAGAGAATATGAGTGATAACACCAAAACTTTTTCTCCACTCATGGTTAATGGTTGGGTGAAGCCATTTATTGTCAAACTTCTGTGTTTTCTATTTTTAAATCATAATGACAACCCAAAACATCAAAATGACCCTGATCAAAAGTTCTCATACCCCATTTCATAATACTGTCTTTTGCCCCGTCTAACATCAATGAGAGCTTGAAGTCTTTTGTGGTAGTTGTGGATGAGGTTCTTTATTTTCTCAGATGGTAAAGCTGCCCACTCTTCTTGGCAAAAAGCCTACAGTTCCTGTAAATTCCTGGGCTGTCTAGTATGAACTGTGAGCTTGAGATCTCCCCAGAGTGGCTCAATGATATTGAGGTCAGAAGACTGAGATGGCCACTCCAGAACCTTCACTTTGTTCTGCTGTAGCCAACCAATGACAAAAAATCATTTCAATCGGATCGCACTTGCATGTAAATCGAGTGTCATTCGGATGCTAGGTGATAAAAATTGCATCGTACTCGCATGAAACTTGAATGACACTTGCATGACACTCGTCCCACTTTTTTGGACCAATATCGGACCATTTTTTTTATGGTGATGAATATGAGCCGATAGGCAACACATTGGCTTCCAACAATCACAATTGTCTTAGATGTTGCTCCCAGACATTGACAGCAGTATTTGAGGTCTTAACAGCAGTGAGCAAAGCTTAGCTTTTAGAGGCAGATGCTGGCGGTGTAACACAGCCATCATCTGCTGGGTATGGCGCAGACTCATACATGGGGACACGACATTGAACCTACTAATACGTCCAATGTCGGGAAGAGGTTAAGTGTATTCTATGAGCCATAATGTTTTTGTTGATGTACAGTTATGAGAAAAACGAAGTAAATGATCTTTTGAATTCTGCAGTTTGACATATCATAATAAAACAATATCTGGCCTGTAGAAGGTCTGAAAATTCAGTAAACAACCTGAGATGAACAACACCACATGACAAATTACCTTGTGTCATTATTTAACAAAAACTAGGCCAAAATGCTGAACCAATTTGTGAAAAATTAAGCACACCCTGTAACGTCTGTGCCCCCGCATGGTTCCCAGCCTCCCCAAATGATTCTCCTCCTTTCCTATGCACACCGCAATGTGTTCTGGCAGCGCACCCAGTGTGCGCATGCTCCCCTGCTCTTAAAGGGGCAGCACGCACACTTGATAAAATTCTCCCAGCTACAACTGGGAGGCATTTAACTAAAGTGAACACTTCCCCAATATGAAGGTGCCCGAGCAACCTCTTTAGTTTAGTCTTAATGGTGTTGGTGTGTGCAACTGTATGTTGCCTGGTTCCTCATCCTTAGTCTGGTAAAGTTATTCCCTTATCTTATGTTCTTGTGACCGCTTTGGCAGAACCCAGATCATGAATCCTGGCCCTGCACAGCCAGTCCTGAGTTCGTAGCCCCTGGTCTTACTGCAGCATGTTCCAGAACCGTTTCCCGATATCTGCATGTGAGAACAAGATCCTATATTTAAGATCCAAGTTGTCCATACAGTCAGTCCATCTCTGCAACTCAGTGATTCTGGTCACATCTCCCTGTGTCACCAAACCCGACCCCTGGGATCAACAGCTGCAGTACCAGCAACTACATAGTAGTGGTACCTGGCAGCTACCTGTCTAAACCATCAGGAGCTCCAGTGAACACCTGGTAGTCACTTAGCTATGCCCGCTCATTGGCATGCCCGGCACTCTGGACAGTGGGTCCATGTACCGCACGTGCCAATTGCAAGCGTGACAGTTTGGTCTGGCCATGGACCCTGATGCTCCAAAGATTCTCCAAGTCTCAAAGTTGTACCAAGAGCTCTCCCATTATCAAGATCAGAAGAGGTCATAGTAACATAGTTAGCAAGGCCGAGAAAAGACATTTGTCCATCCAGTTAAGCCTATATTCCGTCAGAATAAATTCCCAGATTTACGTCCTTCTAAAGAACCTAATCACTGTAAGATACAATATTGTTATGCTCCAGGAAGACATCCAGGCCTCTCTTGAACCCCTCGACTGAGTTCGCCATCGCTACCTCCACAGGCAAGGAATACCAGATTCTCACTGCCCTAACAGTAAAGAATCCTCTTCTGTGTTGGTGGAAAAATCTTCTCTCCTCCAGACGCAGAGAATGCCCCTTTGTGGCCATCACCTTCCTTGGTAAAAACAGATCCTCGGATAGATATTTGTATTGTCCCCTTATATACAATGCTCAAAAAATAAAGGGAACACTTAAACAACAGAATATAACTCCAAGTAAATCAAACTTCTGTGAAATCAAACTGTCCCCTTAGAAAGCAACACTGTTTGACAATCAATTTCACATGCTGTTGTGCAAATAGAATAGACAACAGATGCAAATTATTGGCAATTATCAAGACACCCTCAATAAAGGAGTGGTTCTGCAGGTGGGGACCACAGACCACATCTCAGTACTAATGCTTTCTGGCTGATGTTTTGGTCACTTTTGAATGTTGGTTGTGCTTTCACACTCGTGATAGCATACAACCCACACAAGAGGCTCAGGTAGTGCAACTCATCCAGGATGGCACATCAATGCAAGCTGTGGCAAGGTTTGCTGTGTCTCTCAGCGTAGTGTCCAGAGGCTGGAGGTGCTATCAGGAGACAGGCCAGTACACCAGGAGATGTGGAGGGAGCCATAGAAGGGCAATAACCCAGCATCAGGACCGCTACCTCAGCCTTTGTGCAAGGAGGAACAGGAGGAGCACTGCCAGAGCTCTGCAAAATGACCTCCAGCAGGCCACAAATGTGCATGTGTCTGCACAAACGATTAGAAACCGACTCCATGAGGATGGTCTGAGTGCCCGACGTCCACAGATGGGGGTTGTGCTCACAGCCCAACACTGTGCATCCCTTCAAAGAAATGCCACCCCACACCATTACTGACCCACTGCCAAACCATTCATGCTGAAGGATGTTGCAGGCAGCAGATCGCTCTCCACGGCGCCTCCAGACTCTGTTACGTCTGTCACATGTGCTCATTGTGGACCTGCTTTCATCTGTGAAGAGCACAGGGCGCCAGTGGCGAATTTGCCAATCCTGGTGTTCTGTGGCAACTGCCAAGCATCCTGCATGGTGAGGGGCTGAGAGCACAACCCCCATCTGTGGACGTTGAGCCCACAGACCATCCTCATGGAGTCGGTTTCTAACCGTTTGTGCAGACACATGCACATTTGTGGCCTGCTGGAGGTCATTTTGCAGGGTTCTGGCAGTGATCCTCCTGAGTGATCATACGTGAGTATGCACGTATGAATGTCTCTGGTGAATGACTCACTAAGAAACCCCAACCCTTGGTGCGCATGTGTTGTGCAGCCTAGCCTGCTAGCGCCCAGGTTTAGGCGTAGGTAGGTCTGAGATTGGGTCAGGCATCTGGCCTCACCAGGGACTCAGCACTCCTCAGTGCACGTGCTCCATAGCCAGCGTCTATAGCGGCACTCGCGGCAGCGACGCCGCGCGTTCATGGGCCTAGAAGGACTCTAACCCCGTGTCCTTGGGGTAGAGTTCTGTGGCCGTACACTGTGCGCTCTTTTGTCCGAGCTCTGTGAGTTAACAGGCTCCGGCATCTACTTTCAGCGGTGGTACGGCTCTGTGCAGTAACAGAGTTCGCCCTGTTCACATTGAGTGACGTAACCCACGTGTGTCTGGTTTCACACCGCTAAATTCTTCCGCAATTACTTAGCAACAGTGTACCACCTCTGCATGGTGGACCCCGGGCTGCGAATGCACCTACTATTATTTTATAATTTGGTGTGTTCCGCCAGCCCTAACATTATACTAACGCCAGGGTCTGGCTAGTAATGGTGGATGAACAGCAACTGCTGCAGTACATCCGGCAGCTGCAGGGCAGGTTGGCGGCTCTCGAGCGTTCAGCCTCAGCTGCGGATGTTACTGCGGTCTCTGTTCAGGCAGCCACAGAGGCTGTCTCCCGTGTGACCACAGCCATCCCTGCCCCAACTTTGTCCCGCCTCCGGCTGCCCGAGAATTTCTCGGGTGATAGTGCTTCTTGTAGGGGATTCGTAAGCCAGTGCTCTATACAGCTGGAGCTGCTGGCCGCACGATTCCCCTCGGAGCGGGCTAAAGTGGGATTTATTATTTCCCTCTTGTCAGGCAGGGCTTTGGAGTGGGCCACACCGCTGTGGGAGAGTGGTGATCATGTGGTGCAGAGTGTTTTGTGGTTCTTGGACACTCTGAAGCAGGTCTTCCTGGGGCCACAAGTCACACATGACACCGCGCTCCGGCTGCTGGCATTATCACAGGGCTCGTCCATGGTCAGCCACTTTGCCATCCAGTTCCGGACGCTGGCCTCAGAGTTAGAGTGGCCAGATAAGGTCCTCATTCCGGCATTCTGGAGAGGTTTGGCTGGCCATGTGAAGGACGCTCTGGCCACCAGGGAGATTCCCGCTACACTGGAGGAGCTTTTCACTGTCTCGACCCGTATTGATCTTCACCTCGCCGAGCGAAGGTTGGAGCAGGCCCATTGTAGGCAGAGGTTTAGGTTGGCACTTAGCTTTGCTAAACCTCTGGAATCTTCCGATCGGGCGTCCGAGCTTCAGGGGGCTTCCCGTGAGGGATCCTGGCCCCGGTCTGCTCGAGCTCCTGTGAGATGTCATGTTTGCCGGCAGTCCGGTCACCTTGACAACCAGTGCCCACAGCAGCTGGGAGAACGCTCACGCCTAGTGGCCGTAGGAGGCGGCGCACTAGAATCAGCGGCGTTTTTCTCCAAGCTGTCCTTTAAGGGGACACTTGAGGTTGATTCTTCCACTCTGGCGGTGGAGGTTTGAGTGGATTCCGGGGCAGAGGGCAATTTTATGTCGTCAGCCTTCGCTCAATGGCACGCTATACCTCTGATTATGATGTCTACACCAGTCACCGTCAGAGTGATGAACGGCACCACTCTACCCTCACAGATAACCCACCAGACTGCCCCCTTGTTAATCTCAGAGGCTCCATCTCATCAGGAGACTATATCCCTCCTCGTCATGCCTGAGGGTATTGACCAGGTACTTCTAGGGGTCCCCTGGTTGCGGTACCACTCCCCCCATATAGAGTGGTCCTCAGGGAGGATTATTGGGTGGAGTAAATCATGTGAGGGTAGATGTCTGAGGGAGTGCATCCAGGTTGCCTCCACCGAGGTTCCCGCAGATCTCTCCTCGCTCCCCAAACACTATCGACAGTATGCCGACGTGTTCTCCAAAAAGGCGGCGGAGACCCTTCCTCCGCATCGCCCCTATGACTGTCCTATTGACCTCTTGCCTGGTGCTGAGCCTCCCCGGGGTCGAGTCTATCCCCTATCTCTCCTGGAGACAGAGGCCATGCCTCAATACATCAGGGAGAATCTGGCAAGAGGATTCATTAGGAAGTCAGTGTCACCAGCGGGGGCGGGATTCTTCTTCGTCCAGAAGAAGAGTGGGGAACTACGTCCTTGCATTGATTACAGGGGTCTTAACGCCATCACCGTTAAGAATAAGTATCCTCTGCCCCTGATATCAGAACTGTTTGATAGGCTATGGGGAGCGAGAGTGTTTACCAAACTTGATCTGTGGGGCTTACAACCTGATTCGCATCCATGATGGGGACGAATGGAAGACGGCATTTAACACCAGGGATGGGCACTATGAATACCTGGTGATGCCCTTCGGCCTCTGTAATGCCCCAACCGTCTTTCAAGACTTTGTGAATGATATCTTCCGGGATATGCTTACCACCTCGGTTGTAGTCTACTGTATCTGGATGATATTCTCATCTACTCACCAGATATTGACTCCCACCGGAGAGATGTTTGCAAAGTTTTCGATCGCCTGCGGGCAAACTTCATCTATGCCAAGTTGGAGAAGTGTGTGTTTGAGCAGGAGTCCTTGCCTTTCCTGGGCTATATCATCTCCGCCCGAGGTTGGCTATGGATCCTGCCAAGCTACAGGCGGTGATTGGTTGGCAGGAGCCTCATTCTCTCAAAGCGGTGCAGCGCTTTATGGGGTTCATTAATTACTATCGCCAATTCATTCCCCACTTCTCGACTTTGGTAGCACCGTTGGTAGCCCTCACCAAGAAGGGTGCAAACCCCAAGTTGTGGTCGGAACCGTTCTCCAAGGCCTTCTCCTCCATTAAGTCCCATTTCACTAGCGCTCCCATTCTACATCACCCCGATGTAGATAAGCCCTTCATTCTGGAAGTGGATGCCTCTTCCGTCGGTGCTGGAGCGGTCCTGTTTCAGAAGGACACGCAAGGTCGGAAGCACCCATGCTTCTTTTTCTCCAAGGCCTTCACCCCGGCGGAGAGGAATTATGCCATCGGGGACAGGGAGTTGCTAGCAATGAAGTTGGCCTTCTCGGAGAGGAGACACCTCCTGGAGGGGGCTCGCCATCCTTTCCAGGTGTTCACCGACCACAAAAACTTGGTGTATTTACAAACAGCCCAGCGGCTAAATTCTCGCCAGGCCAGATGGTCTTTGTTCTTTTCCCGGTTCCACTTTACCGTCCATTTTCTCTCCGGGGAGAACGTCTGGGCCGATGCCCTCTCCCGCTCCGTGGTGTCATCGGAGGAAGAGGAGGAGGAGCCTCGGCTGATCGTCCCATCCGAGAGCCTGAGGACTGTGGCTCCGGTTGCCCTTGAGTCAGTACCTCCGGGCAAGACATTTGTCCCTGCCCGTCTGCGACCGGAAGTCCTCTCTTGGGCTCATTCATCCAGGGTGGGTGGACATTTCGGGATAAAACAGACCTCTGAGCTTCTGGCAAGGACGTACTGGTGGCCACATATGGCCCGAGACATCAGGGACTATATTCAGGCGTGCGTCTCTTGTGCCCAGAATAGGTCCTCTCAGTAGCGGCCCGCTGGGCTTCTTTTTCCTCTGGCAGTAGCGGACAGGCCCTGGGAGATGGTCAGTATGGATTTTGTGGTGGGGCTACCCAAGTCCAGTGGCAGCACTGTCATTTGGGTTGTCACCGACCATTTCTCTAAGATGGTGCACCTGGTACCTCTCTCCCGGTTACCTTCTGCGCGGGGCCTGGCAGTCTTGTTCATTAAGCACGTTTTCCGCCTGCATGACATGCCGGACAAGATTGTCAGTGACCGGGGTCCTCAGTTTGCATCCCGGTTTTGGAGAGAGCTTTATTCCCTCCTCAGCATTGAGCTGAATCTCTCCTCGGCCTATCATCCCGAGACGAATGGGTTGGTAGAGAGAGCCAACCACACCCTGATCATATATCTTCGACATTTTGTCTCGGCCAGGGAGGACGACTGGGCATCCTTGCTGCTGTGGGCAGAGTTCGCTTTGAACAATGCTGTGGCTGACTCCACCGGTCAGACCCCATTCCTCCTAAATTATGGCCAGCATCTGCGCATCCCTGTGACCATGCCCGTGTCATCCACCGACTCCAGGGTGGCAGACGCGACATTTGGGATCGCACCCAGGATGCTATCCGGGCTTCCAAGGAGAGAATGAGGACCTCCGCTGATGCACACCGGCGCTCTGCTCCGACTTTTGCCCCTGGCGACTTGGTGTGGCTCTCCGCCCGAAACATCAGGCTGCGGGTATAGTCCGCACCGCGCTACATTGGCCCCTTCAAGGTCCTCGAGCAGATCAGCTCTGTGGTCTACCGTCTGGCCCTTCCACCACACTTGCTATCTCTGATACATTCCACGTGTCCCTCCTTAAGCCTGTTCACTTGTCCCGGTTCTCCGAGTCATCTGCTGGGACATCAGACTTGTCTTCAGATGAGTTTGAGGTCAATGCCATCGTGGGATACAAGGTGATGCAGGGCAAAAAGTTTTATTTGGTGGATTGGAAGGATCATGGTTCAGAGGCTCGGACCTGGGAGCCAGTGGAGAACATCCACGCTCCGCTACTCATTGCGGCATTTGAGCATAGCAAGGCTCAGAGGGGAGGGGGCCCTGGGGGGGTAATGTTAGGTGTCGGGTTCTTGACACTGCACAGCAGGAATCCAGAGCCTTGCACCCAGCGGTCTCCCATTCTTCTTCGGCCACAGTGGAGCCTGCTCAGCAGATTCGTCGGTCCCGGCGCTCTGCCCAGGCCAACTCCGTGGGTTTGCTTGCTGCTGCCACCTCTGGCACAGCTATGACAATGCATGCTGCTCAGCAGCGAGATTCTCCAGGGACTAAGTCTTCATGTCGGGCCAATGAGCATGCCCGTGGAGTGATCTCCCATTGGAGATCGAGGGTCACGTGCTCAGGTCCTGCTCGTGTTCGGATTGGCTCATTCGAGAAGCCAGGTGAATGACTCATTAAGAAACCCCTACCCTTGGCACGCATGTGTTGTGCAGCCTAGCCTGCTAGCACCCAGGCTTAGGCGTAGGTAGGTCTGAGGTTGAGTCAGGCATCTGGCCTCACCAGGGACTCGGCATGCCTCAGTGCACATACACCATAGCCAGCGTCTATAGCGGCGCTCGCGGAAGCGACGCCGCGCGTTCAGTGGGCCTAGAAGGACTCTAACCCCGTGTCCTTGGGGTAGAGTTCTGTGGCCGTACACTGTGCGCTCTTTTGTCCGAGCTCTGTGAGTTAACAGGCTCCGGCATCTACTTTCAGCGGTGGTACGGCTCTGTGCAGTAACAGAGTTCGCCCTGTTCACATTGAGTGACGTAACCCACGTGTGACTGGTTTCACACCGCTTAATTCTTCCGCCATTACTTAGCAGCAGTGTACCACCTCTGTACAGTGGACACCGGGCTGCGAACGCACCTACTATTATTTTATAATTTGGTGCGTTCTGCCAGCCCTAACTCCGTGGTTCGTGATGCAGCAGCCACGTTATTGTATGAAATGGTGTTTTCGATGCCCGTAAAAATTTTTTTTACACATTATGTTGATGTGTACCCCCCAGGGAGAAACGTTTGGCAGCCCATACATTTAGTGTATGGGCATCACAACCATAGGAGACCCACTCCCTTAAATTGGAAAAAGATTTTTAGTAGGCCATCCTCCACGTCTCTTCCGACACCACCACTAGATCACCTGGGTGAATGTGTTCCTTGATGCAACAGCCACGTAATTGTTTTCAAAGGGGTGTTTATAGTGCCAGCAGAGTTCACCTATCATTTCTTATGGACATCCCCCCTCCCAATGAGGAGTCCAAATAAATATCAATTAAAAAAAGTTATAAGGTTCTACAGGAAGAGCAAATAGATAGTCGTGGTATGGCACTGCGCCCTGCCTATACTCTAGTAATTTTTTTTATTATCAGAATTAAATACAAATATTTAAATGCAGATGAAGTTGATAGAAAACCACAATCTGTGTCCTCCCAGCATTCCTCTGTACACATCTCAGTATTTAGATCACTATTAGCGTGATCTATTTCCATTCAGCATTTCACTGTATTCCGATCACAGCTAGCACAACATGCTTCAGCCGCAAGGAAATAACAATTGCCTATGATTGTAGAGTGCTGGATGAAATTTTCACAGTGTGAAACATTAATTAGGCATAAAAACTTTATTGGCATAGAACACAGTCAGTGGACACTTAGTAATTCCCCCCCTACCCATTTACTGGAATATGCAGGTCTTCATATTCATTAGTAGGAATCCAGATATTAAAACTACAAAACAACAAATATTATCTTTTAAGTAGAAACAGATTATTGAAGAAATTTAATCAAGTTATTCAACATTTAGCCTCCCTTGCTGTAACAGTCAAACCATAATCGTGCTGTATCAGAATAATAGAGGAAGGGGAGCATGGAAATTCTTTATGCAATAACTCAACTGCCCCACAACGAAGGTGAACTGTACTACAATGATAGGAACAGGATTGATTGTCCAATGTCTGATGCCAGACGCCTTCAAACATCAACTACCTGGTGGTGATCAGCGCTAAACAAAACCTAAGAAGCAAAATTACAGAATTTTTTAAGGAGTCTTTGGGCCCACATGTTAAATGGTAATCTCTCTTATTACACTCTCTAGTTTGTGGTTGTCTCATCAGAGCTTAATCTTAAATGCAGTTGGTTGGATGATTGGTAAAGTCCCTGAGGATTTAAAGAATGCTTTTAAGATAGTATCAGGATCAACTTCAGTGGAAGGATTTGAAGAAACACTGGAGGAGGAGGAGGTTATTTTTCTTGTATATTCACCTTCCTTCCTTCTTTGATGGCATGTTGCTTAATCCTAAAAGGATGGGCTGGTCTGATGTTATCACACTAATATTCAAATGTAGATTGCAAATCATTGGTTGTCCATCTAGGTATCTATTGTATTTTTTGTAGGCACCAACTGGATCTTCCTTTCTTACAAACACAACCTCTCCAACTCCGCAACTCAACAAGCGGGCGCGATTCAATGCACCGCATACACAGAAAAGCTACATGATATTTTCTTCTGTGACTCTTGGATTCAAATTATTAACGGTCATTTTTGTGCCTTTTAAAGGGCTAAAGACAGACCCTTTAGGAGTTGGCCCTATTGAAGAACTGTCCTCCTTTGTGACAATTGTCTGTGACACGTTGGTTTGAGTCTTTGTGTGCAATAAAGGTGGCAAAGTGTCATGCTGAGTAGACATGGGAGCTGTGTATGCATCATTCTGTACCACTTTAGTAAGAGGTAAAGTTTGCCCATGAGAAAATGAATTTCCAGACATTCCTGGCCTTTTTTGCACAGTGTTGGCAGCTGTGATCTTCATCTTCTTTGTGGGGATGTGGGAAAGTCCCAAGTCGTCATCAATACCATCATTGTCCATATCTTGTAAAGAGGAAATCTGTGGTTTCCCAGGTTCATGGTTAACTATGTTGTTTCGCATTCCTTTAACAGTGTTCGTTACACCAGGAGAATTAGTTTTCGTCTGTGAAATTTATATGGTCTTGGTAATATTTATGGGTGAAGATGAACAAGCTTGTACCACGGGTGAGTTGATAGTTACAGCAGGTGCACTCCTCTTTAAACTTTATTTTTCATGAGCATCCATACAGTTTGGTTGGTTTTCCTCTAACACTGACCTGCTGCTTTCTAGAATTCAGCATCTCACTAGCATCTTGCACTTTATCCTTTATACAGAAACGTGCATCTTTGGCAAACAATTTCTTGCGGGCATCTTTTATGCCTAGCTTCAGACACGCATCTGTTACACCTATCTTCTGATGGGCATCAAACGCATTATGGTAATTGGTGGTGGGTAAACGACAAATCATTGTGGGCTGGATCCTGGATCTCAGACCTCCCATAGCCCCCCTGTTATTAATCCTGTACGTTCTTATTCCCACCGTTACCATGCCCCTTTTCGAGATAACTTCATCCAACAACACGTCAGCCATATTTCTGCTACAAAACTGCACCTTCCCAGCAGCAACTGTGTAGGAAACCACGTTATGGTTTTCAAGAGTGTTTATGATGCTCGTAAAAAAAAATGTTTACACAGTATGTTGATGTGTAACCCACTCCGGGGGAAATGTTTTTCAGCCCATACACTTACTGCATGGGCACTTCAAGTATAGGAGACCCACTCCTTTAAACTGGGAAAACATTTTTCACAGGCCATCGTCCACGTTTATTCCAAGTGGGATTGGAGTGCGTGCAAATTTGGGGCAGGCCTTGCATTCACTTCATGGGCAAGCTTTATGGGAGTACCAATGACTAAATGGGAACTTTGTTTTCATGTGGCCATTCAAGACGTCGGTTCAAAGGGTTATTGGGGTGCGTGTAACTTTGGTGCAGGGCAGGCCTTCCATTCAATGCATGAGCAAACAGTATAGGAGTACCAAATGATTAATAGGAACTTTGGTTTCATGTGGACATCCAGGACGTCATTTCAAAGGGTTAATGGGGCGTGTGTAACTTTGGGTAGGGCAGACCTTGCATTGAATGCATAGGCAAACAGTATGGGAGGACCAAAGTAATAATTGGAACTTTTTTTCATGTGGCCATCCAGTACCTTAGTTCAAAGGATTATTGGGGTACATGTAGCTTTGGAGAAGGGCAAGCCTTGCATTCAATACATAAGCAAACAGTATGGAAGTTCCAAATGAATAATGGGAACTTTTGTTTCATGTGGACATCGATTCAAAGGCTTATTAGGGTGTGAGTAACTTTGGTGCAGGGTAGACCTTGCATTAAATGCAAAGGCAAACAGTATGGGAGGACCAAATGAATGGGAACTTTGGTTTCATGTGGACATCCAGGACGTCGGTTCAAAGGCTTATTGGGGTGTGTGTAACTTTTATGCAGGGCAGGCCTTGCATTCAATGCATAGGCAAACAGTATGGGAGGACCAAATGAATAATGGGAACTTTGTTTTCATGTGGTCATCCAGAACATCTGTTCAATAGATTGCTGGGTTGCGTCCAACTTTTGGGCAGCTCTGCAACTCACTACATACGCAATAACAGTATAAGAGACCCATTGTTTAATAATGGGAACAACAAAGCATAGCCGGCTGATGGCTCTCTAAGAATACTGAGGGACGACTGCTGGCCCTATAAAAATAGGCTTTGTGATTTTCAGAGTCCCTCTTTCATAAATGAAACAGAATATGTCTTATGATGTGTCAGACACCACATGGTCATATAAGATGGTAAAATGTTCAAATGACATTTCCCAGTGAATGCATTTGTCTTGGTTGAAAGCAATGGTAAAGTTGATAAACGCCTCAAAGACGCTTCGTGTGAACATAGCCCATGTGGTGGAGGAACATTTTTGCTTTGGGTTATTTATTTTGCCTTACATACAAATCATTACCATGGAAAGGAATTTCCTTAACATATTTCCCAGGAAAATCCATTTGGTTTCGTTTTTGTATGTTTTAGCGTGCGCCTGTAAAAGTGGCGTATTACTCTGACAACATTAATCACAGCTGTGACCTGGGAGTCAGAAATGCTTCCAGGGGTCTTCCCCATGATGTTTCCATGTCTTTTGAGCACTATTCCCATCTTTTAGACCCTAAAAGGACCCCCGGGGAGGGGTCTCGGCAAAAGTGCTGGGTTTTCCCATAGACTTACATTGGGCTCGTTGTTCTGTCCGTGTACCCGAGTATTCCAATTTGCTCGACTCGAGCAACGAGCACCCAAGCATTTTAGTGCTCGCTCATCACTAGTCACGATGTTCAAACATTTGTCAACTATCCTTTTGAAAGCTATCATACAGTATATATTCTTTGTAGGAAAAAGCCTTAACCTATTGAAGGTAGTCTGTCACACAGTTAACTCTGAATAAGGGAATATAAGGGAATTAAACACATGAGCATACATACATTTGTAGTCACAGATTTATTTAGCATTACAGCGAAAAAAACCTTTGACTACTTGTGCAAATGAGCTTGCAAGCACTCCAAGGATGGTCCCAAAGCAAGCAAGTGTCCAACAATATTTACTAAACCTATCCCAAGGACTCTCATTTGGCTTCAAGGTAAAAACAAATGGTGCGGGCGCAGCTTTTGTGTCCTTAACAGCAGACTTCCAAAGTTGTGTATATGTGGTGAATATTAAGAGCATGAAGAGTGTCTATGAAAATGTCTCTTTCAATAAATTATTTTTTTAAACAAAAAAATTATTCTGGACCATCATGTCATGGAATTCTATGCTGTACATTTCTTTATATACAGTTCTGGTCACCATTATTGGCACCCCTTCATTTTTTTCATAATTGTACAATATCTTCAGTAATAAATGGAAATGTACCAAAGTTATATCCTCAGGATTTTTTAATTAGTGGTCCAAAGTAATACAGGAATAAAACATTGTTTTATAACTTACACGTTACATCTCTATGATCTATATATCAAGTTCCATCATCATCCTTCAGGAGCGCATATTGCTGGGAAAAACATTCACCATAACTTACACGTTACAATTTCAAAGAAGAAACAGAATAAACACCATGTGCAGCAATAAAGGTATCCCTAATTAATACTTGGTTGCACACCCTTTGGCATTGATGACAGCCTTCAAATGTTTTTTTCTAGCCCTCTATAAGCTTCTTGAACTTCTTAGGCCGGTTTCACACTAGCGCATTTTCAACGCGCGCACGGCCGGGGGTAGCTCCGCCCCCGATCCGGCTCTCTGCCCGGCGTGCCCGCCCCTTCCTTGTAGCGCCGCCTCCTAGCGGACAGCGGCGCCTGCGATCGGCGCACCCTATCTTTAGCATAGGGTGCGCCGATCGTGCGCAGGCCGTGCGCTAGTTGCGCTTTGACCTGCGCTGCGCACTTTTGACGGTGCGCCGTGCGCGCCAAAATCCGAAAAGTTTGATTTTGGCGCGCACGGCGCACCGTCAAAAGTGCGCAGCGCAGGTCAAAGCGCAACTAGCGCACGGCCTGCGCACGATCGGCGCACCCTATGCTAAAGATAGGGTGCGCCGATCGCAGGCGCCGCTGTCCGCTAGGAGGCGGCGCTACAAGGAAGGGGCGGGCACGCCGGGCAGAGAGCCGGATCGGGGGCGGAGCTACCCCCGGCCGTGCGCGCGTTGAAAATGCGCTAGTGTGAAACCGGCCTTAACTGGTATTTTCTCCCACTCTTCATTTGCAGTTTGTTCAAGCTCTCGAATGTTTGCAGGGCTATTTTTCCGAATGGCAGATTTCAGCTCACCCCAAAGTTTTTCAATGGGATTGAGGTCAGGAGTCAGGAATCATTTATGGCCAATTTAAAACAGTCCATTTTTTCCCAACCATTCCTGTGTAGTTTTTGATGTGTGCTTTGGACCATTGTCTTGCTGAAAGAGCTACGATTTTTTACTCAAACCAAGTTTTCTTACACTGGGTACGACATTTCACTCTAAAATCTCATAAATCTCTGATTTCATGATTCCTGTGATATTGCCAAGGCCTCCAGTACCAGACACAGCAAAGCAACCCTACAGCATTATGGATCCTCCACCATGCTTAACTGTTGGTAGGGTGTTTTTTTCCTTATAAGCTTTTTTGCGCTGTCTGTAAACAAACTGTTGCTTTCCATTGCCATAAAGCTCTATTTCATCTGTCCACAGAACATTTTCCCAGAAGGATTATGGTTTGTCAAGGTACTCTTTGGCACAGATCTGTCGTTCCTTTTTATGTCTTTTCTTAAGTAATGGTTTCTTCCTTGGCCTTCACTCATAAAGCTCTGCTTGGTTTAGTGTATGGCATAAGATACTGGTTGAAACCATAACCTCAGACTATTCCAGGTTGGCCTTCAGTTCTCTGTATGCTTGACATGGTGTTTTTTCCACCATTTTCACCAACCTTTGAAGATATCTCTTTTCAATTTTCATCTTTCTCCCATGTCCAGGGAGGTTCTTGATGGTTTCATGCTTGTCAAATTTCTTTATAACATTGTTCACTGTTGAAACTGGAATACCAAAGTCTTTGGAAATGGCCTTATAACCTTTGGAATTCTTGCGTTTGCTAATAATAGCAGTTCTGATGTCTTCAGATGGCAACTTTGTCTTCACCATTTTGACATACCAACAATGACTACCATGTTGCTTTTTAATACACTGAAGTCATCATTCATTGGCTATTTCATGTCACATGGGCACTGACAATTAATCACAGGTAATTCTCATTTTGTGATTTACCATAGGCAAGTCAAAATGTGTTTCCATGCTAATTGTTACAGGCTGGCGGAATGCACCAAATAATATAATGATAGTAGGTGCGTTCGCAGCCCGAGGTTCACCGTGCAGATGTGGTAAACTGCTGCTTAGTAATTGCGGATGTATATAGCGGTATACAAAGGTCATACATGGGTTAACGTCACCCGGTGTGAACAGGAGCGGTCTGTTACGCCACAGAGCCGCAGTACCGCAAAACTTAAATGCCGGAGTCTGTTAGCACTCACAGAGCTCGGCAAGGGGGCACTCAGAATGTGGTCACGGAACTCTGCCCAAAGGATACGGGGTCAGAGTCCCTCTAGACATTCTGAGCACGTGGCGTCGCACTTATGGGCACCACTATAGACGCTGACCTTGGAGAAGTGTCGAGCACGTGCACCGTGGCATGTAGAGCCAGCGGTGGACACTAATTCTAGTCTCTGACTCAGCATCTACCTAACCCTAGACCTGGGCGCTTGACAGGCTAGGCTGCACAACACATGCGTACCAAGGGTAGGGGTTTCCAATGAGTCATTCACCAGAGACATTCATACATGCATATAACACTCACTCCACATGGTCTAATCTTTGTCTATGCTAGTGCATGGCCATGCGACCTTTTTATAGCAGCGTCCTTCCGGTACCTTCCTGATGGTCCAATCCGAGCTGGAGAAGGACCTGAGCATGTGACCTCTGATCTCCAATAAGAGATCGTCCCACGGACATGCTCAGGGGACTGAAAGGAGGACTTAGTCCCTGGAGTAGCTCACTGCTGACCAGCCTGCGCTGCTATAGCTGGACCAGAGGTGGCAGCAGCAACTAAACCTACAGAGCTGGTCTGAGCAGCCTCCTGTGCGGCTGGAGAGGAATGGGAGACTGCTGAATGCAAGGCTCGGGATTCCTGCTGTGCAGCGACCGGAACCTGACGCTTAACACTAATTTAATGTAAAGGGTGCCAATATCAATGTAACAAGGGGGCACAGGGGAGTAGCTATGGCTGAGTTACTTAAAGGCATAGTACAAAGTCAGAGCCCACTGAGCAAACGGTCAGCGAGCATCCCTGGCCCCTTGTACATAAAGACAGGACTGACAGAGCTTCTTCCCATGGGTTACCTTTTCTCTCCAGCCACTGTAGTCCGGCAATCAGAATCCAGGGTCACCGCTGTGATCCAAGAGGGATAACTTTTTTTTATACTTTGCAATAGTAATGAAGTAGGAAAAATTAGTAGAAAAGAAGATACAACACTGGCTTCTTGCTCTTTTCCTGACACTATCCACGGCTGTACCCACAATGGCCACGGTAGCCGAGATCAGGCAATCAGTCCAATTGCTGGAATCTGGACGCTCAGGCTATGTACCCACGTATGCAGAAAAAAAACGGACTCCTTCCCAGGAAAAACGCAAGTTTTTTTGCGCAATTGTTGCTCGATTTTTGCGTGGTTTTTATGCGTTTTTCACAGGAGCATCAACCTGCTCATAGAATATAGTTAAAACTGCAGATTTTTCTGCTAAATTAATGAGCATGCTGCGTTTTTCACCGCGATGCGTTTTTTTTTTGCGGAAAAAATGCATCAATATGCATGTAAGCGTTTTTTAAGCATTTTTGCCGATAAAAACGCTTAAAAATGTGAAAAAAAAGCTTACGTGGCTACACAGCCTCACAGTCCCTTCAGCTGGGGCCCATCCAAAGTCTTGGGGCTTGTGTTGTGGTCCTTTAGTCCTTAGTCTGGAGTAACAGATTTCCTCCCACCTGGGAGTCTGGCAATGCTCCATTGTGTTCTTTGGTCCGGGGCAGCAGATCCTCTCTCTCTGGGGAGTCTGGCAATGCCCCGGCTGCAGCCACACATCTGCTCAGGGCTAACATGCTGATCTTCTGATAGGAAGCAGGAGCTTCCTGCTCTCTTGAGGCTGCAAGTCCAGCCCACAACATTAACTAGTTCCCTTCCCTAACTCTAATACATAGGTGTGGCACCCCTGAGGCTTCAGTCGCCACAGAAGGAACGGCACCTTCTCCTAAGGTGTAGTGCCCCACCATCCAGGTAGGCTGGGAACTCCTTTTCGCATTCCAACACCTGCACCCCACACACAGGATAGTTCAGAAGGGACCCATCCATGCGTTATGCTGGAAAGGTAATAGGGTGCCTTTTGTGGTCCCTGGCTTCGTAACACGAGAGGTGCTGGGGAGGTGGGTGGAGTTAGATATAAAAGAGAGTGAAGGTGCAGGATTTCAGGTCAGTCTGGCAGAAGGTCAGTCTGGGGTGAGTCCCAGAGATAGAGCAGGCTGACATCAGGTCAGCCTGAGAGAAGCTCAAGGCAGAGGAAGGCCGTCAGTCAGGAGAGGCTGAGGACTGGTCTTAGTGGAACAAGCTCCTCAGGGAAGTTAGAGGAGAAAGAGACGTAGACTGAAGACTACAGATTCCATAGGAGAGAGATAGAACAGATCGGAACGAAGGAGAATAGAAGGATGGTGGGAAGCAGGTTGAGAAAGAGAGAACCCTTCCAGTCCAGAGAGCGCAAAGGCCGGGGCCCGTCCCCGAGGTTGATTGGATCTTTATGTCCGGCAACAGACATCGGAGGAGTAGTGAGCCGCTAACGCCTTGCTCCCATCATAGACTTGGGACACAACAGCAACTGAATAGAGGGTCGGGACACATAGTGGAGTCCCAGAAGCAGGCTACAGCTGTCTGTCATACAAGTAAAGACTAGGAACACCTAGAGAGAGGAATTCCAGGGTAACTAAGTACTGGAGTGCTTCACACCTAAAGGCGCATTGGAGGAGTCGTTCAGTAAGGTACATGTTGGCAGAGTGTGGAAGGGAGAATCCTATCCTGCCTGGAGGTTGGCTGGAGCCCTGACCTGAAGAACACAGTACGGAGGCACGCAGTTGTGTGAACTGCAAACAGTGAGTAAAGCTTTGGAACCGCATACTCTGGTGTCCTCCAGTTATTCCAGCATCACTACACCTGGGTACCAGCCTCCATACCATTTTGCGCCTCTTCTCATCCATTGCACCTACACTGCCCTGGGACTACAGCTCCACCTGTAGAGAGCTATACCATCTCTGCAGCACCACACCATCAGTCCCAGCGGATCTGCATGCAGTGTTGGCTTACCACCTTACTTGCCAAACACCATTGGGTGGCGTCACAAACTATTCATATAAACTTTAACACCATTAACATCACCGTCCTTGATATTGGGCACCCAGGGCCACGGACTGGGTCACCGCTGCTGTGACACATTCCCGCCTCGACACCGGCCCGGTACCAAGTACCCCCGCTGCCCTGGGTGTGCGAGGGCGACCCATAAGCGAATATAGAAACAGTACTCATGTCATTATGCAGCACATATGTTACATAATGCACAAAATATAAATGATACAGGCATAAGGTGGCACATTGAGGGTTCACACATTGCAAACACAGCATAATACCATGAAAGCACATTCCAAGAATAACAAGACATAATGTATGCAGTGCAATACACATATATAACATCAGGGTAATACACAGTAGTACATAGTAGGATTACATTTAAAACATGAAAATAGGACAGCATCGGCTCCGCGAGGGGGAGGGGCAAATGAGGTTCTCCGCCACCTCTTTACAGCAGCTTTAGATTTCTCCACTTTTTCCTCCCATTGGTTTTTGCTCTAAATTATTGTTTATAATTTGCTGTTTTGTATTTACCAAGAGTGCTCTATACAAAAAAATAACGATCAGCAGGCCTGTAAGGTATGAGAAAATCTCTTTTTCTACTTGAAACTTCCAGGAGTAATGTAGTTTCTTCATGTACTGTATTTATATACTGTGTATAGATAATATAATATATGTGTGTATACTGTATATATGTATATTAAAGAGCTCATTATAAAAGAGTACACCCCCTTTGAAAAGTAAGATTAAAATTAATATCTCACTGAACACAAGAATAATTTCCAAAATTTTGACTAGATTGAGTTTGATCGAACATTTTTTAACCCATAACATGAAGGAAAGGTTAATAATATAACTTTTTACAAAATCTTCAGTAGTTGATGCAAAAATGAATACACCTCACATTCAAAACTGCTACATCTAGTATTTTGTATGAACTCCATGATTTTTAAGGACAGCACCAAGTCTTCTAGACTTGGAATGAACAAATTGGCAGTATATTGCAAAATCTGTGTTTTTCAATTCTTCTTGAATGAGTTCTTTTAGAGTCTGGAAGCTGGATGGAGAATGATGCTCAATTTGTCTCTTCAGAATTCTTTATCGGTGTTCGGTTAGGTTCAGACCAGGTGATACTTGACCACTGAATCACTTTCATCCTGTTCTTCAGAAATGCAACAGATGTGTGACCTAGATCATTTTTAATGTTGGAAAAGTGCACGTCTGTGAAGGGCACTGAGTGATGGAAGCATCGTCTCTTTCAATATAGAGAAGCGCATCTGTGAATACATGATATTGTCAAATAAATGCAGCTCCCCAACACCAACAGCACCCCTTGCGCCCTACATAAGGACATTGCCACCACCATGTCTCACTGTAGGCGCCATGAATTTTTCTAAATTAATTTTGCTAAAAGCATAGTGCCTACAGTGAAACATGGTAGTGGCAGTGTCCTTATGTGGCAATGCCTGAGTGATACTGATGTTCCATTTACCTCACGCCATGACTCTCAAAAGATATCATGGTATCATGGAGTAGAGAAATTCGATAGTGGAGGATGGAATCAAGGTATATTGTCTTCAGCGATGAGACTTGATTATGTCTTGGACACAATGAAAGCTGGAGATTAGTCTGGAGACCACAAGGACATGGTCATGAGGAGGCCTTCACAAGGGAATGTCACACCGGTCCCACTCCCAGGATTTTAGTGTGGTGTGGCATAAAGTACTGTACCTGGACTCCCTTTAGTCTTCATTCCCAGTACACTAAGTACTCAGAGTTACATTGATTTGATCATGGAACCAGTAATACAGTCATTTCACCAAAGTCTTCGAGGAGCCATTTTTCTACACAGTAATGCCAGGCTATATGTTAGTTGAGCCACTGTGAGTAGCATGTTTGGCTCAAACATGCCACCATGGCAAGCAGCCTCTCCAGATTCATCTCCCATCGAGCACATCTGGGACAACATTGGTCAACAATTGCAAAAGGAGCTGCCAGCAGTGGATCTTGATGATTTGTCCAAGTGCATTCATAGTGGCAGAACATTCCTCAGACAACCACTAATGACCTAATTCATAGCAACCAAGGAGCATAATTGCAGGGATTTCTGTGTGTAGTTTGCATTCTTGATGTTTTGGAAAACTTTGTTTCCATTTTCTCATCACTTTCATATAATTAATATATCTATCTATCCTGAGATTTACATAATTCCACAACTTTATTAGTATTGCAATTTCAATATTGAGAAGTGCATATATATATATATATATATATATATATATTCACCCAAACAAATGCATATATATAAACCCATGTACAGTATACACACAGAGTTATGGGAGAATAGGCCAAAAGTAATAGTCGCTGTGATTGCGTGCAAAATGTTTCACCATACATAGATGGATGGAGATATTTGTTTAGCAGTGCCGCCAATTCATGGTGCAATCCTGTGTGGGCATTGTGGCGTTATAATTTAATTGACACAGTTAGTATTGTTATGTCACTTGCTTACTACATGGGATTGAAGTCTCCTTGTGTGTTTGATGTTACAGTCACAATAGATAAACATTATATGATGAAGAAACCTTTGGGCACAAGAGTAAATGTTGAATATTTCGCTAGGCAGCCAGAGAATGAGTGAGAAGATTACCTCAGTGACCCGCTCAAGCAAATCATTGTTTGTTATGCATTAACTCATTGTCAGCCAGATGTCTGCATGTCACATCCAAACGTCAAATAAAGGTTTCTGTTATTCAAATACAAACTGTTTTGCAGCTATTAGGAATAAGCAATGTTGTGTTTAGTCAGAAAATTCTAACGTGTGAGCACGGAAATGTGATTGATAAGTTGTGTGAATGTGCCTTTAAATGTTTGTAAACATGAACAGCTGGGTGTTACCATTACCTATGGCAATAAGATGTGTTGTGATACTGACAGCAATGATTGGACAGTGCATGGAGACATACAACTGTAACATCCAATTGTTAATGTATTTGTGCATTTGCAGGAAGAATAAGGGTGGTTTCACATTAGCGTTTCAGGGCGCAGCGACGGCCTGCGCACGGCCGCCGCTAAGCCCCGTCCCCTTCTGCGCCTCCTCCAGTAGCTCCGCCTACGGGCCCATGACGCTGCATGCGTCCCCTATCTTTATCACTGGGCGGCGCATGCATCCTTTTGAGGGTGCACCGACCAGCACTAAGCGCAACCTGTTGCAATTTATACAGCATTCTATAATGATGTAGATAAGCCCCCGATCTGACCTGCAAGATAAGAAAAATAAGTTTTATTACACTCACCCGGGGGAGGGAGGTGGTCCGGTCTGATGGGTGTCGCGGGTCTGGGTCCAGTGCCTCCCATCCTCCCATCTTCTTGTGACGCCGCCCTCCTGCTTGCTTCCTGGCTCCCAGGCATTGCGCTCCTGCGCAGGCGTACTTCTCTGCCCTGTTGAATGCTGTAGACAAGCCCTAAAAGGCGGTGGCCACATCTTATAGATAGAGGCCAAAACAGCTGACAGGTTCCGTTTAAGGGGGCATTTTCACTGGCTGAAATTAGACAGCAAGCATTCCTAGGAATGCTCATTTTTCAAATATTGGCCCATCTAACCAGGCTGCCAATCACCAGATAAAAGACCAAGCACTCATTCACCATGTGCAGTGCTTTTTAATCTTACTTAAAAAGCATTGTTCTTCACAACCTGTCGTCCTGTGTAAAAATGTGATGTTCTAAATGACATTCTTTCTACATAAAATGATCATGGTGAAGATCATTCTGTGCACACATAAGTCTTTGCAAGCAGGCTTCTAAATGACCACCAATCATCATGCCTGTAGCCAATCAGCGCTCATGTACCGGAAATGGTCGGATTGTGTAATTGCTCCAAAAATTGTTTGTAAAGACTGAGTTATTGATGCACAGTTATTATAGCAAACAAGGAATTCTAGCAAGCTCTGCTGTATCAATATATATTTTGTCTCTACTGTTCTGGTATTTCTGAGACATAAGAGTCCTGGTCATCAGCCCTACTGACCCTTAAAGGGAACCTGTTAGGTTGAAAATGGTATATGACCTGCAGGCAGGATGTTATAGAGCAGGAGGAGCTGATCAGATTGACGTATATACTTTGGAAGGACAGTTTCAGTAAAACTTGACTTCTATTAATTGAAATCCCTGGTGTTTATGTAACAAGATAGCCCGGGTGGTAGTCATAGCCGAGTCCACTAGGTCACAGTCAGTGAGCACCCTGGCCCCTTCCACATGAATAGACAGTTCCAGTCCCAGCCCCAGGTCACAGTGGGTTACCTCAGAATCACGGCTGCTCTCCACGTTGGCACGGCGTCTCCGGATGCACAACACGTCACACTCTTTAGGGCCCAACAGTGGCAACTTGTTTAATGAAGATAAATAATTGAAGAAGATATCAATTCCTGAACTGTCCCTATTCAAAGATGCTGCTCCTTCGGCAGCAACAGCAAAAGAATCAGCTCCCAATGACTCCTGGAAGCTCACAGTCACCTGAAGGGCACTATTACAGTTCTCGTGCCCTGTTCCACTGGCCGGCAGTCCTTGGCAGCTTGAAGTCCCCAGCCGTAGATCCTTTCTGTCCTAGACGGGGATGCACATATACCCCAAACAGGGGTCCTCACTGTTCCAGACAGGAACACACTTATGCCCCAGATGGGGGTCTCTTCTGTCCCAGACGGGGATGAACATATGCCCCAGACGGGGGCTCCTTCTGTCCCAAGCGGGGATGCACCTGTGACTCTGACGGTGACACACACCCTGCCTCAGGCCGTCCTGCCTGGGCTCTGCTCCTGGAAGTAGAAGCTTCCTGCTTCCTTGAGGCTGCTAGTCCAGCCTCCTTAATTAACCTCTTCTTTCCTTAACCTAAGTACATAGTAATAACAAAGGAAGCACAAAGCATTACACATGACAATAGACACAGTACATTACATATTGAGGCAGTCACTGAGGTGCCGCATGGGCCTACATGTGCCTGGTATACAGAAAGGCACATGAGGTCCTTGCCACCTCCTTACACTCCTCCCTCCTCGAAATATGGTCATCCCCGACCATGGCAGCACTTGAAAAAAATTAAAATTGCATGTAAAACATAGGTAAGGTCAATACAGTCTTAATTTAACACTTCTGGTGGGTCAACTGTGACCTCGGCTCTACTCAGAGCCCTGGAACAACAGAGTTCAGTTCTTTGAATGTGGGTCCACCTAACCTCGGTCCCTTGGTTCCTGGGACCCAGACACATATGGTGTCAAACAATAACAGATCAGGCCTACAGGCCAGTCCTTTTGTGCTCTGGGTAGCCAAACACAGGAAGTCACTTTTAACACATGGCCCAGTGGCCAACTCAGCAACAGTCCATTTAGTCCTAACCCAGCTAGTTCCTCAGGTCCTCCTGTGCAAGTTTCTCCCCCTCCCTGCTTTTAACAGACCACAGGCCCCTAAACACATGTGGGCAGCTTTATCAAGGAACAGTTCAAGGTTAAGACAGGTAAAATTTGGGGAAAACGCAGGCAAAATGTGGGATTAAAATAACACAGTCCTTAAAGCTACCACACTCACAATCCATAGTGATTATCCCTTTTAGGATTTCAGTCCCGCAATCCAGCAGTGGATGCGCAAATGTGCGCAAATTAAACTTGGAGGAGGGGGGAAATAAAAAAACAAAATAACAGTCCTGTAACTGCGACCGTACAAGTCACCAATGACACTCGGTCCTGGTGTCATTCCAGAGATGCGAAACAGTCTCTTCACACATTTTTCTATTACTTTGGTGCAACCGGCAAAACTCTCTTAAAGGAGCCACATCAGTCAATACAGGGCCGCTGCTTAGCGTTTCCTCCAGCAACGGCCAGCTCAGGAAACTTGCAACCTACCGCTCCCATGACCCAACTGTGACCACCTATTTTTTAAGAGCGCCTCTGCATTCTATCTCATTTCAGGAGCTGCAGTCGCTGCAAGCGATCTCTGGACACATTGTGCCTTCAGCGCCTGTCTCTCCTCGATATCGGAAACCACAGTGACTGCCACAGCATACGGTCCTTAGAGCAAAAACAGGTTCCGGGACTGGGGTGAGGGTAAGCGTCGCACTCACTGTGACTGCTTCCAGCTGCGACAGTCCTCCCATGCGGCCCCGAGAACTCAGGATCACTGCTAAGACAGTTCCTCTTCCCATCACTTTTGCTTTCTCGACTGCTCCTTCTGGCTCAGGATCCTCCACATCCGCAGCGCCCCAGACGATCTTCCTCACCGGATGCTGCACACAGACAGGTAACTCACTCGGCAATGGCGTCTCTCTTCCTGTCACGCCGTCTTGCTCTTCTGAGTTCCACCCATTTGTGGGTGGAGTCTCAGCCTGCATCAGGCCGTCCTGCCTGGGCTCTGCTCCTGGAAGCAGGAGCTTCCTGCTTCCTTGAGGCTGCTAGTCCAGCCCCCTAAGTTAACCTTTTCTTTCCCTAACCTAAGTACATAGCTGTAACATAGGATGTACAAAGCATTACACATGACAATAGACATGGTACATTACATATTAAGGCAGAACAGTGCAAAATTCAAGGCAACCACTGAGGTGCCGCATGGGCTACTTGTGCCTGGCATACAGGAAGGCACATGAGGTCCTTGCCACCTCCTTACATTTATATGCATATGAGTCCAGTGGGCAGTTTCTGCAAGACTGTGCATGCAGAGGTAGCTGTCAATCACTGAGTAGGACTGTCCAGTGAACTCATTTACATTCAAACACCAGGGATTTCAGTGAATAAAATACAAGTTATACTGAATCTTTACCAGCAAACCTATGTATCAATCTGCACAACTACTCATTCTCTCTACTGTGCTGTCCATAGATCAGACTCTATGTAAAATGTGACATGTTCCCTTTAAAGAAAAATTCCAGGAAAAAATGGGAATGCCAGAGGGAGATTTCCCGTGTCCTGTCCTCTTTCATGTCCTGTCCACTTTCATGTCCAGCACTATATATAACACAAGGGGAATCCAAATTAAGAAAAAGTCCTGGTTGCCACTACTTATTTTTTTCCACACACAGCATTCATATATAGGTTCTTGTGATCACAAACGCTGTTAACCTGTGGTGCTCACATTAAGCAGATCAAATTTTGAGAATTCTATTCTGAGGACATCACAGTGGGGGATATTTAGACCCTCTCGGCACCTTGTGCAATGAGGGGGGGTTATCTTCCTGGGAAGGGGGCATAAATGGGATACTGTACTCAGGGCTGGTTTTAGACTAAATTGGGCCCTGGGCAAAAGCTTAAAGTGGGGCCCCAAATGCTTACATATTTCACAATCACACAGAAACATTTCTGTTGTATTTACAAGTGCTAAGTTCAGGCTGGTAAACGAGTGTGATCAACAATATTGAATTCGTTCCATGCTTGTTTCCCAGCCTTTTTTGGGTAGGTGTCCACGTTCAGTAATTGGCAGCGCTTTGAACGCAGCACATGTCCACTGTGCCCAAAGTGCTGCCAGCTATTGAACACAGGTGAATTCACATGTGTTCATTGAACTGTGCAGATTCACCACATCCAATACATTGTATGGGTCAAATTCATCTTGCGGAGACTCACGTCTCCGCAAGATAAATAGATGCTGCGGTCTGGAAAGACAAGCTGCATGTCGGTCTCCACAGGTGAGCCGCAGGTGTCTGTGCACACATAGTGAGCATGGGATTTCTTGAAATTCCATCCACTATGCTGTAACATCTGGACGATGCACAAGTATGCAGCATCGTTTACTGATCGTGTGACCATACCCTTACTCCAGCTGAGGAAGAATGATTGGTGCAGGTAGTCCTCGATACAGTATAAAGCAGGTCCCATATAGTACATACAGTAAAATGCATTCCCCATGGTCCTTAATAGAGTATAATGCAGCCCCCTCAGAGCATAATGCAGCCCCCTCAGAGTATAATGCAGCCCCCTTACAGAGTATACTGCAGCCCCCTTATAGAGTACAATCCAGCACCCTCACAGTATAATGCAGCCCTCTCAGAGTATAATGCAGCTCCCTCAGACTATAATGTAGCCCACACATAGTATAATGCAGCCCCCCACACACAGTATAATGCAGCACCCTCAGAGTATAATGCAGCACCCTCACAGTATAATGCAGCCCTCTCAGAGTATAATGCAGCTCCCTCAGTGTATAATGCAGCCCACACACAGTATAATGCAACCTCCACACACATTATAATGCAGCCCTCAGGGTATGAATCAGCCCCCTCACAGTATAATGGAGCCCCACACAGTTTAATGCAGCCCCAACATGGTATAGTTCAGCGCCCCAAACACACACAGTATATTGCAGCCCCCTCACACACAGTAAAATGCAGCCCCCACACACAGTATAATGTAGCCCCTTCAGGGTATAATGCAGCCCCCTAAGAGTAAAATGCAGCACCCTCAGATTATAATGCAGCCCACACACACAGTATAATGCAGCCCCCCAGAGTATAATTCAGCCCCACACAAAGAGTATAATTCAGCCCCCCTCACAAACACACACACAGTATAATGCAGCACCCCCACACACAGTATAATGCAGCCCCCTACTCACAGTATAGTGCAGCCCCCCACACACACAGTCTAATGCAGCCCCCCCCACAGACAGTATAGTGAAGTCCCCCACACACAGTATCGTGCAGCAGACACACACGCACTCCACTACCGGCACACGCTGCTGAGCCAGAGGCTAAGGTGGAGTGATGGGAGAGGGAGCATCACATGATGCTCTCTCCTCCATCACTGCTTTCAACTGTTATTGGCATGCCGATAAGTTGAATGCGCTATGCAGGGGGAGGGGTGGCGTGGCGCCGGGCCCCTCTTATTCAGGGGCCCCATAGCAGCTGGATGGGGACCCCTGAAGGAGACTGGGCCCTAGGCAGCTGTCTGGTCTGCCTGCCCCTAACGCCAGCCCTGACCGTACTCCAATGTCAGCATGCATATTTGGCACAAAGTAAGCCAACTAATAGGCAATGTAACTTTGACTAATATAAGGCACCAAATTTCTCAAACAGCATGAACCACTTTCAGAAATTTGCCACATTTTATTTTACAGGATCTAAAAATTAGACAACATTAATAAATATGCCCCATAGTATCAGTTTTGCTCATTGTGGGTGTATTTTTTCCTTCCAGTCCCCACAAGAAAAGCCTGCTGGAGAGACACACGCCACTTTCCAAATTAGGCGCATCTCTTGCTGTACATGCTTCAGAGAATCAAATCTTCTGCAGCCCATAACCCTTTTCTGGGGTAAATTACAGTATTTTTCTCTGACTGTGTATGACCTCACCTTCTTTATCCAAGCTCCAGTTACTTGAAGAAAGTCAAAAAATAAAGTAAATTTGGCGTATACCATAATTTGAAACTTTTCTACGCCAGAAAACTGGCATAGGTGAAATTTTAAATTCCCCGTAGTTTTCCATTAACATTCCCACTGAACTCTACTTCTCCCTTTCTACACCAACTGGAAATACAGTAGAGAAGTAGCTGGTCTTCTCCAAGGCCTGCACAGTGCTAAAGGTGTTTTCCTTCAGTTGACATTTAACTGTGAAGCCACCACCAGAGCCCCCACAAACACTAGAATGGGGTCCTGAGCCTGTAGGTAGTCATAGAGGAAGAGTTTGAGGAGAGCAATGGTTGAGCATGGTTGGGCTTCTCTCATTAATATGGCATATCTAACTGGCAAAGATTATAAGCAATGCCGGACTGGGCCATATTAATTGGAGAAGTGACACTGACTGGCTGGGGTCATCCCCTCCATTTCACAGGGATGGTAGAAATGGCGAGCAGCAGCCATGCTCATCACAGTGGTGCATTAGATGTAATCAGGTCTGCTACATCTGTGGATTGTGTTATTTTTTTTATGAAACATTCACATCACAAATTCATGTATCCCCATTCTATTCGGGAACGTAACATTATCAGCATAATTCATGGAATAGGTGGTCTCCCTTGCGGCTGCGTCGGGATTTTTTTTGTCAAAATTGAGACAGAACTGCAAAGTTTTTCCAATGTTTTTGGAAAGCAGTCTAATAGTGACAAAGGCTAACAACAAGTGCCGCTATTCAATGCTATTTTTGGGCAATTTTCCTGTGTCCTCGCAGGGTATCGCGGAAGCTATGCACCTTCTCACCACATCCATTATGACCCTACCACATCCCAGCTCCGTACCCAGCAGAAGTCGCTATTTTTATCTGGAAGAATGTTCTTGGAAACGTCACCGATGCTATATGCATGTCAATGGCACTATTGTCTCTTGTCACTGTCTTAATTACATGTTCTGATGATACAGATTCATTAGTGTCTGTACAATACTTGTCTCTCCTTTTCAAGCACTGTCTTCTGCTGACACACCGCAGTAGTTTGCATTGTATACACAGCGGCATGACAGTCACTTGTACAATCTCCAATAATTGACAAATCACATCTGACAACTGCTACAGCATTTGCATTAAGAATGAATTAAAGGATATTTACTTGTAAAAGCAAACATGAGTTTGTTGAGATGCTGGCGCCAATTAGAAATTTTTATGTTTTAATGAAGACAGGACACCGAGTATTTTCCAAAAAGAGATATTTGTTACTGTCGAGATCCACAGAATGACAGAACGAGAGCAGCGTAGGAGGACATGACACAAAGGATAGAAAAGGGATGCGGGAGTTTGATTTTTTTTAATTGCAGGATGAATATATTCATACATTTGAATATTAAATTTATGGTATGGATGCATGGGCCCCGACCAAGTGAACCAAAAATATTACTGCCTTTTTATATTTTTGTCAACAATGCAAATTTCCTGCACTCTGCCCACACAGTAGGTAAAATAATGTGAGAAAGAAACGTATGCAATTCTTCAGAAGACATTAGAGTGGATTTAAAGAGCTATTCCAAGAGGCTCCATAGACTGCATTTGTAGACGTACCATTATTTACTAATGGCAAGCACAGTCAAGCAAATATCTTACTATACAAATTATTTATTTTTTTAAGACTATCTGGTAATGTCTGTGGATCATGGATCCACTGCACTATGGCTGGGCTCACCCTGGAGGGGCATAACTAAGCAGGAAACAATAGCAGCTGACCCCAAAGGTCAGAGATGCTGGTTTGGATTGTGTGCCCAAGGCAGGACATGATGGCCACTGGTATGAGTACAGACTGTAGCTTCAGTATAGAAGTCAGGATGGCTACTGGTACAAACTGTGCGGCTTCAGGGTAGCAGACAGTTCAGGAATGCAAGTAGGATACAGGTAAGACAAAGACAAAGCAGGATAAAGATCAGAGAAAGCATACAAGAGGACCTAACACCATGCAAGTTAGTATAAACTAACTTTGCACAAATGTTGTTCAGGCACATCCCAACAGATGGAGGTGCCTTAAGAAGTGTGTTTATCTGCTATTGGCTGGGAATACTTTAGGGGACTGTGTACTGTCTCTTTAAGACAAAGGGAGAGCGCGCCTGTGCCCTAAACGCACTGCCAGGAGATGTGCCAGACGTGCGCTGACCCTGGGGAGTGTCAGGAGACACGAACTGGCGGCTTAAAGGAGCCATGCTTATGACCTGCTGTTTACCTGTATTATGGTTTGACTATGAGCATGCCTATTTTGGTGGTTCTAACATAGTGGCATTGTATTAAGTATAATCTGTGGGGGATGGTGAGAGGGTTTGACAAGCTTATATACTTCTGACTTTTTGTCCTCTGCCATTCGGCATTCATGTATGGGGTTTCTATGATTAAGTATTTAGACTTGTATGATCTTTGGTTTATTCCCTCTCCTTACTTATAGTATTTGGTGTCCATCTATATCCCCTGTTATGATTGAGTCACCGTAGGAGGCAAAAACAGAAATGCTAGCTAAGTCCTGAAAACCAGAGAAGTTGGCAACTATCAGATTGCAGACCCCTGAACCTATCAACACAACTAGCAGTAGCCGTGGGGGGTTCCTACGATGACCTAGACCCCTCGATCAAAGCCAGAGAGATACATAGGCCTAAAGAAGGAAAGGGGAAATCTAACTGCCCCAGAGCAGACCCCAAAGCAATAGGCAGCCCCCCACATATAATGACGGTGAAGCAAGATGAAAACACTTACACAGACAGAAAGACAGGCTGAGCAAAGACGGGGCCCAAAAACTACCTAGATAGGAACGGATAGGAAAGCTGCTGTCTGCAATCTGCCAAAACCCTATCAGAGACAAAAGCCAACAAGCTGATATAAAAATGTCCCTGAAGCAACTAAGCTTCAAAAACTAAATCAGCACTCAGGTACCTTCAGAAGACAGAGCTCACGGAACACTGCACACTCCAGCAGGGAGTGGCAGAATCCAAAAAGCAAGAAAAACAAAAACAAATCTTAGATGCAAAAGGCAAAACAGAAAACTTAGCTTTAGGAGAGCAGGAATCAGACTGGTGTCCAAGAGTCCACAGAGAAATCACCCGCAGGGCAGAAAGGGCGTAGGCTGCCTTAAATCCAGTCAGTGACTCCACTCAGCCAATCGTCTTCATTAGTCCCAGGTGTCTGATAATCAGGCTCACTACCTTCCTTCACTAGAATAGGGAGTTCACCAGGCCTCAGTGACGGAGGGGAAAATGAACTCACAACAGTACCCCCCCCTTGAGGAGGGGTCACCGAACCCTCAACAATGCTACCAGGGCGATCTGGGTGAGCCCGATGAAAGGCACGCACCAATCTTTTGGCATGAATATCAGAGGCAGAGACCCAGGAATTATCCTCCTGACCATAACCCTTCCACTTAACCAAATACTGGAGTCTCCGTCTAGCCAGACGGGAATCCAGAATTTTCTCTACCTCATATTCCAAGTTACCTTCAACCAATACAGGGTCCGGAGGTGCCACCTCAGGCACAACTGGCTCAACAAACCTCTTCAACGAGGACTTATGGAACACATTATGGATCTTAAATGTGACAGGAAGAGCCAAACGAAAAGAGACCGGATTAATAATCTCCAAAATCTTGTAAGGTCCAATAAATCTAGGCTTAAACTTAGGAGAAGCCACCTTCATAGCAATATTTTTTGATGATAACCACACCATATCACCAATCTTAACTGGGGACCAATGGTCCTATGTCGATTGGAAAACCGCTGGGCCTTTTCCTTGGAGAGAGATAACTTATCCACCACTTGGTCCCAGATCTGGTGCATTCTCTCCACCACAGTGTCAACACCTGGGCAGGCAGAAGGCTCCACCTGCCCTGAAGAAAATCGAGGGTGAAAACCAAAGTTACAAAAAAAGGTGACATCAAAGTGGCAGAACTAGCTCTATTATTTAAAGCAAATTCGGCCAAGGGCAAAAATGAAACCCAATCATCCTGATCAGCGGAAATAAAACATCTCAAATACGACTCCAAGGTCTGGTTTGTTCTCTCTGTCTGCCCATTGGTCTGAGGGTGAAAAGCAGAGGAGAAGGACAACTGAATTCCCAACTTGGAACAGAACGTCCTCCAAAATTTAGACACAAATTGAACTCCTCTGTCAGATACAATGTTCTCAGGAATCCCGTGCAAGCGAACCACCTGTTGCAAAAACAGAGGCACCAACTCAGAGGAAGATGGCAACTTAGGGAGTGGTACAAGATGAACCATCTTAGAGAACCTATCACAAATCACCCAAATAACAGTCATTCTTTGAGAGACCGGCATATCAGAGATGAAATCCATTGAAATATGGGTCCATGGCCTCCTGGGGACCGGCAAAGGCATCAACAACCCACTAGAGCGAGAACAAGATTTAGACCGGGAGCAAGTCCCACAGGACTGCACAAAATTCCTGACATCATGAGACAAGGTGGGCCACCAAAAAGAGCGACTCACCAGATCTCTAGTACCAAAAATACCTGGATGACCAGCCAATGCAGATCAATGAACTTCAGACATCACTCTCTTCTTCCACTGGTCAGGAACATACAACTTTCCACTGGGGCAACGCTCAGGTTTGTCCTCCTGGAACTCTTGCAGAGCAAGTCTCAAATCGAGCAAGATGGCAGAAAGAACTACCCCTTCGCCTAAGATGGTAGCAGGCTTGGTCACCACAGGAGAATCAGCAAAGAAACTCCTAGAGAGGGCGTCTGCCTTGACATTCTTAGTTCCAGGAAGGAAAGAGACCACAAAATCAAAACATGTAAAAAACAAGGCCCACCTAGCCTGTCTAGGGTTCAAGTATTTAGCCGACTCTAGGTAAATCAAATTTTTGTGGTCAGTGAGGACCACAACTTGATGTTTGGCTCCCTCCAACCAATGTCTCCACTCCTCAAATGCCCATTTCATGGCCAACAGTTCCCGATTCCCCACATCATAGTTACGTTCAGATGAAGAGAACTTACGGGAAAAGAAAGCACAGGGATTCATTTTATATGTTACCGGATCCTTTTGGGACAACACCGCTCTTGCACCAATCTCAGAAGCATCCACCTCTACCTGGAACGGGAGTGAGACATCAGGTTGCCGCAGAACCGGGGCAGAGGTAAATCTACGCTTCAGCTCCTGAAAGGAAGCAACCGCCTCCGGAGACCAATTCAACACATCCGCACCCTTCCTGGTCAGGTCAGTCAATGGTTTGGCAATACTAGAAAATTTTGCTATAAATTTCCGATAAAAATTAGCAAAACCCAAAAACTTCTGGAGGGCCTTCAAAGAAGTGGGCTGAACCCAATCATAAATGGCCTGTACCTTGGCCGGGTCCATTTCAATAGTTGACGGCGACAAAATAAATCCCAAAAAAGAAATTCTCTGTACTCCAAACAGGCATTTTGATCCTTTGACATACAGAGAATTCTCTCTCAAGATCCGGAACACAGTCCGAACATGTTCCACATGAGAATCCCAATCCTTGGAGAAGATCAAAATATCATCCAGATAGATAATCAAAAATTTATCGACAAAGTCTTGGAAAATATCGTTCATGAAGCACTGGAAGACAGAAGGGGCATTAGTGAGCCCAAAAGGCATCACCAGGTACTCAAAATGTCCCTCCGGAGTATTAAACGCCGTCTTCCATTCATCCCCCTGCTTAATGCGGATAAGATTATACGCCCCCCTGAGGTCAAGCTTGGTAAACCAGCAAGCACCTCTGACTCTAGAGAATAGATCCGAAATCAGGGGTAAAGGATTCTGATATTTAATAGTAATTTTATTGAGGGCACGATAATCAATACAAGGCCTTAAAGAACCATCCTTCTTGGCCACAAAAAAAAAAACGGCACCTAAGGGTGAAGAGGATGGTCTAATATGACCCTTCTCCAACGCCTCCTTAATATAGGATCGCATAGCCTCGTGCTCGGGTACAGATAAATTGAAGAGCTGACCCTTGGGAAATTTACACCCCGGGCTCAGTTCAATTGCACAGTCATAACTCCTATGAGGAGGCAAGGATGCAGACTCATTCTCACTAAATACATCATAGTAGTCCGCCAAATAGTCAGGAACCTCATGCGACTGAGGAGAGGTGGAAAAAACCGGAGCCTCACTAAAGGTACACCGGCAACCCCAACTCACCACAGACACAGACTTCCAATCCAAAACTGGATTATGAATCTGCAACCAGGGAAACCCCAGAACAACGGCATCATGCAGACCATGCAACACCAAAAATCTGCAATTTTCTTGGTGGTCTGGGGCGACCCGCATGACCAACTGGGTCCAAAACTGAGGTTTATTTTTAGCCAGAGGGGTAGCATCAATCCCCCTCAAAGGGATAGGCGTCTGCAGAGGTATCAACGGAAATCCACAACGTTTAGCAAAATCCAAGTCCATTAGGTTTAGCGCTGCTCCCGAATCCACAAAAGCCTTGGCGGAAAATGTGGACAGGGAACAGATCAGAGTAATCGCCAAAAGAAACTTAGGCTGAACCCCACCAACAGAAAACGTGTGTGCAAAGCGTTTCTCACGTTTAGGACAAACAGAAATAATATGTGAGGCATCTCCACAGAAAAAACACAGCTTATTACGCCTTCTGAATTCCTGACGTTGCGCCTTAGACAAAACTCTATCACATTGCATAGGTTCAGACGTCTGTTCAACCGGTGGCAACACCTCTCGTGTAATCCTGCGTTCACGTAAACGCCGATCAACCTGAATGGCTAAAGACATAGAATCGTCCAGACCAGAGGGAACAGGAAATCCCACCATAGTATCTTTTACGGCTTCTGACAAACCGTTCCGAAAGAGAGCAGCCAAGAAACTATCATTCCAGGTAGTAAGGACCGCCCACTTTCGGAACTTTTGACAGTACAACTCTGCAGATTCTCGACCCTGGTTCAATGCTAACAGGGTCTTTTCAGCCTGATCAATAGCATTAGGTTCGTCGTACAGCAACCCCAAGGCTTGAAAAAATGCGTTTACATTAGTCAGAATAGGGTCATCTGGTTTCAAAGAAAACTCCCAATCCTGGGGATCGCCGTGCAGCAAAGAGATGACAATTTTAACCTGCTGCGCGGGGCTCCCTGACAAGTTAGGCTTCAAAGCAAAAAATAATTTACAATTATTTTTGAAACTCAAAAATTTAGATCGATCCCCAAAAAATACATCAGGTGTGGGGATCTTTGGTTCAACAGCATGTGAACGAGCAAGATAGGCGGAAATTCCTCGCACTTCAGCAGCGAGCTGCTCCACACGATCAGACACTTGCTTTATCTCCATTGAGAGAAAAAAAAAATTCCCCCTACGGCCTCAGAGATATAGAGGAAAGAATATACACTTTTTTTTTTTTAAACACAATTCTTTCCTGCTATTGTGTACCCCAGGATCTGCGGTTGGGCGGGTGATTCTGTTATGATTGAGTCACCGTAGGAGGCAAAAACAGAAATGCTAGCTAAGTCCTGAAAACCAGAGAAGTTGGCAACTATCAGATTGCAGACCCCTGAACCTATCAACACAACTAGCAGCAGCCGTGGGGGGTTCCTACGATGACCTAGACCCCTCAATCACAGCCGGAGAGATACATAGGCCTAAAGAAGGAAAGGGGAAATCTAACTGCCCCAGAGCAGACCCCAAAGCAATAGGCAGCCCCCCACATATAATGACGGTGAAGCAAGATGAAAACACTTACACAGACAGAAAGACAGGCTGAGCAAAGACGGGGCCCAAAAACTACCTAGATAGGAACGGATAGGAAAGCTGCTGTCTGGAATCTGCCAAAACCCTATCAGAGACAAAAGCCAACAAGCTAATATAAAAATGGCCCTGAAGCAACTAAGCTTCAAAAACTAAATCAGCACTCAGGTACCTTCAGAAGACAGAGCTCACGGAACACTGCACACTCCAGCAGGGAGTGGAAGAATCCAAAAAGCAAGAAAAACAAAAACAAATCTTAGATGCAAAAGGCAAAACAGAAAATTTAGCTTTAGGAGAGCAGGAATCAGACTGGTGTCCAAGAGTCCACAGAGAAATCACCCGCAGGGCAGAAAGGGCGTAGGCTGCCTTAAATCCAGTCAGTGACTCCACTCAGCCAATCGTCTTCATTAGTCCCAGGTGTCTGATAATCAGGCTCACTACCTTCCTTCACTAGAATAGGGAGTTCACCAGGCCTCAGTGACGGAGGGGTAAATGAACTCACAACAATCCCCCTTAGGGATTTTTTCATGGGTGACTCCTATTTACATAATATTCAGATTTCTTTACCACATCTTATCAGTCTTTATTCTAGCCATATGATTATGTAGATTTATTATTCCATCAGAATAGTCTTTTATATGCAGGGCATAAATTGTGGCTGTCTGTATCTTTTTTGTAACTGTTTTTAAATCTCTTTGTGGTTTTGTGTGTCCCTGTAAAAAATTAATAAATTAGTTAATATTTTTCTGTTGATCTTCGCTACTAGTATGCTTCTTTTCTCTCATACTGTGGGTGGATCCTAGTACTTATATATTTTTTGATAATTGATGGTGCCCTCCTTCTTTATATATACTGAACTGGGGGCTGAGGTGGTGAATAAGTCGGCATCCGTGATGGGTGAGGAAGAGGGGGTATGCCAGGACCCCCCACTTTACACCCCTCATCTTCAAACCAGCAAGGAACTTCTCCAGCAGAAGAGGAGTGTCACGGTTCCCCCCGCGGACTCTTACCAGCGCTCCTGCTTCCCGGCGCGTCCCCGCGCCTGACCTACGGGTATCTCGGCGCCGGGCGCCTGCGCACTACGTAGCTCCTGACACCCAGGCCTCTAGGAACTGTGACGCAGTGGCGCCGCCCCCAACATGGCGGCGCCCACCGACTACTTATGTTCGGCGTCAGGCCAGGTAAGACGCCTGACTAACTAATGCGGTGACGCTGTCTTCCCTGTCAGCGCTCGCTGTGTCTCAGGCCCTGTCCTCTATTCTCTGTCCTTGGTTGCGCTACTGCTGGTAGCTTCCTCTCTATACCTCCAGCCTTACTCTGTGTCCGTCCTAGCTCCTGTGCCTTCCCTGTTCTGCCTCTCCCGTTCTACCTGCCTGGTGTCTCCTACTTCCCCGTGTACACCTGCCGTCTGCCTTAGTCTCCCATTCATTGTATTACCTGTACCTCTTGTTCTCTATTGCAGCCTCCAGCCTCTTCCCTCCTCTGTGCCCTGGTCCTGTGCGCTGCCTATGCTCCATGGTCCCTGTGTCCTTCTGTGCCTTAGCAGCTCGGATTCCTCTGTGCCTTCTTTCCAGTGTTTAGCCCCAGTCGTCCCTTTGGCTCCAGCTGTCGCGGTTCCATCCTCCGTGAGCCTACCCCTAACACTCCCTGTATAGGGGGTGGCCTCACCTGGTCCACTCACCCTCGGAGGCTCTGGAGCCGTGACCCAGAGGGTCCACTTCCGGGTTGTCGTCTCATCTCCACCCCGAAACAGCATACCCGTAACAGCTCAGTCAGGCCATGGATCCCGCTGGAGCCGCGGCTGCTCAAAAAGAGTTAGTTTTCCTCAGGGAGAATCAAATGCGCATAATGTCCTTTATGAAAACTATGGACTCGCGTCTCTCTGCTCTCCAATCCTCTGACTCGGGTAACGCCGCCCACCTGGCTGGCTTGCAACAAGAATTGGCTCAGCAGCGTGACACTCAAGACACATATCCTCAGTTACATGGCTTCGGTGGACAGTTGATTGCTTTCCTTGCAATCGGCTGCCTCTGCTCCCCCCCAGCTGCGGTTTCTCACCCTCCTCCATGGTTGGCCAAACCACCCCGGTATAACGGTGACGCCAAATTATGCCGGGGTTTTCTAAACCAATGCCGCCTCCATTTTGAACTTCTGCCCCAGCAATACCCCACGGACCGAGCTAAGGTGGCAGGTGGCCTTCATCATCTCTCATCTGGAAGGGGACGCTTTGGCTTGGGTGAATCCCCTTTGGCAGCGTGATGACCCTGTGGTACGTGGGCTTCTCTGGTGGACTATGTGGACTCGGGCGCCGCCGGAAATTTTATTAGACTTGAGGAGGTCAACAAATTTTCTGTCCCTGTGAGGACCTTGGAAAATCCCCAGGTTCTCGAATCCGTAGATGGTCGAGCCTTGCAAGAGACCATTACGCTTATTACCCAAGAAGTTGAGATGCAAGTAGGGACCCTTGCACAAAGAGAAAGTTACGTTTTATGTCTTAGCAGGTATCTCTCATCCTATCCTACTCGGTCTTACCTGGCTGCGGCTCCACGAGCCCACCTTAGATTGCGGCAACGTCTAGCGCTGGGGGGAGTCCTGTCGGGCTCAGTGTCTGCTGTCGGTACGTCCTGTAGGTATACCACATCCTCCCTCTGATCCTTCCGGAATGCCGTTTGCCTAAGGTGCTTTTTCGGATGTCTTTGACCAGAGAGAAGCTGAGACTCTTCCTCCGCACCATCCCTACGACGTCCCCATCGAGCTCATCCCGGGTACCACTCCTCTTCGTGGAAGGATTTATCCCCTCTCCTCGGCAGAGACCCAAGCCATGTCAGAATACATCCAGGACAACCTGGCCAAAGGCTTCATTCGGAAATCTTCGTCCCCTGCTGGAGCAGGCTTCTTTTTTGTGAAGAAGAAGGATGGGTCTCTTTGCCCGTGCATTGACTATCGTGGCCTGAATTGCATTACGGTGAAGAACAAATACCCATTGCCACTCATCTCTGAGCTCTTTGATTGCCTGAGGGGAGCACAAGTATTTACCCAGCTCGATCTACGAGGAGCCTATAATCTTGTTCACATATGCTCTGGGGATGAGTGGAAGACTGCGTTCAACACACGAAATGGCCACTACGAGTATTTGGTTATGCTGTTTGGTCTCTGCAACGCACCTGCAGTATTCCAGGAACTCGCTAATGACATCTTTCAAGATCTCCTCTACTCTTGTGTGGTGGTCTACTTAGACGACATCTTAGTCTTCTCCCCCGACCTGTCCACACATCGTCGAGATGTCCGCCAAGTCCTCCAACGCCTCAGGTAGAACCACCTTTTTGCCAAGTTGGAGAAGAGCATCTTTGAGCAAGCTTCGTTGTCTTTTCTCGGTCATATCATCTCGAACTCGGGGTTAGAGATGGATCCTGAGAAAGTCTTGGCAGTCCTCAATTGGCCACGTCCCCTTGGAGTAAAAGCAATCCAGCGTTTTTTGGAATTTGCCAATTATTATAGGCAATTAATCCCCCACTTTTCTTCTTTGACTAAGCCTATTTCTGCTCTCGTCTACAAGGGAGCCAATCCCAATCATCGGCCTCCTGATGCGGAAGCCGCCTTTGGAGCTCTGAAACAAGAATTTGCGAAGTCTCCTGTGCTCCATCACCCGGATACCAATAGGCCATTCATTCTCGAGGTTGACTCATCCTCAGTTGGAGCAGGAGCAGTCCTTCTCACCTGCGGGTTCTTTTCTAAGGCCTTCTCAGCTCCTGAACGAAATTACTCCATTGAAGACAGAGAACTGTTAGCCATAGAAATGGCCCTCGAGGAATGGCACCATCTCCTCGAAGGAGCCATCCATCCGTTCATGATATTCACGGATCATAAGAACTTGGCCTACATTCAGTCCGCTCAAAGGCGCAACCCACGTCAGGCCAGATGGTCGTTGTTTTTCGGACGTTTTGAGTTCGAACTCCACTTTCGACCCGGGAATAAGAACATCAAGGCTGACGCCTTATCACAGTCATTTTTGTCAGTGGATAAGGAAGATGGACCGGCACATCTCATCGACCCTGCTAAAATCCTTACTGTGGCCCCATTGAGCGTCATTTCCCCACCTTCTGGTAAAACCCTTGTTCGAAGTGGAGACAGACTGAAGGTCCTCCATTGGAGCCATTCATCTAAGTTTTCTGGACATGCAGGAGTTAAAAAGACTCTCTCTCCCGTCTCCCGCCATTATTGGTGGCCTTCGCTTTGCAAAGACGTCCTGGATTTCATCGCCTCCTGTCCCTCTTGTGCCAGGAACAAAGTCCCTCGACACCCTCCTTTGGGACTCCTACATCCGTTACCTGTGCCTGCGAACCTGTGGACCCATATTGCTATGGACTTCGTCACCGATTTGCCTCCTTCCTCAAGATGTACTGTCATATTAGTTGTCGTTGATCGGTTTTCCAAAATGGCCCACTTCGTTCCATTGCCTAGCCTGCCTGCTGCTCCCGAGTTGGCGAAGATTTTCTTGCTCCAAGTCTTCCGACTCCATGGTTTCCCTCAGCATATTGTCTCGTATCGAGGGGTCCAGTTTACCTCCCGTTTTTGGTGAGCTCTCTGCAGATTGCTGAAGATAACTCTGGATTTTTCCTCAGCCTATCATCCCCAGTCAAATGGTCAAGTAGAGCAAGTCAACCAGGCTCTAAAGTCCTACCTCCGGCATTTCTCCAATGCTCACCAAGATGACTGGGTTTCTCTTCTTCCTTGGGCAGAATTCACCAACAACAATCATTCAAGTGAAGCTTCCTCTAAGTCTCCCTTTTCTGTGGTTTTTGGACAACACCCCGGCATCCCCCTTCCTGTTTTCCCGGCCTCGGGTGTACCAGCAGCGGACTCCTTGTCTGTGGACTTCTCTCAGATTTGGAAGGAGACCAAAGAAGTCCTTGAGAAAGCCAGTCTCAAGATGAAGAGGTATGCCGACAAAAAACGGTTAGACGCCCCTCCGTATCTCCTAGGAGATAGGGTTTGGCTATCCTCACAGTATATCAGGTTAAAGATTCCCTCCTACAGTATAAGTTAGGTCCACGTTACATTGGTCCCTTTGAAATCTTGAGTCGTGTCAACAAGTTGAAATTGCCCGCCTCGCTGAGAATCCCCAATACCTTTCATGTATCTCTCCTCTAACAAGCGGTATTTAACCACTTTATCTCGGCGTCTTCTCAAACTTCCCAACCTGGGCAGTTCAGATGATATCTTTGAGGTGCAGGATATATTAGCTATGAAGACAGAGGACGAACTTTGTTTTTGGTCGATTGGAAAGGTTTCGGTCCTGAGGAAAGATCATGGGAACCTCAAGAGAATATTAATGCTCCTCATATTATGAGACGATTTCTCACCAGCATTAGGAAGAGGGGGAGTAAAGGGGGGGTACTGTCACGGTTCCCCCTGCGGCCTCTTACCAGCGCGGTCCTGTGTCGCACGCCTCCCGGTGCGCTCCTGCTTCCCGGCGCGTCCCCGCGCCTGACCTACATGACCTACGGCCTGCGCACTACGTAGCTCCTGACACCCAGGCCTCTAGGAGCTGTGATGCGTTGGCGCCGCCCCCAACATGGCGGCGCCCACCGACTACTTATGTTCGGCGTCAGGCCAGGTAAGATGCCTCACTAACTAATGCGGTGACGCTGTCTTCCCTGTCAGCGCTCGCTGTGTCTCAGGCCCTGTCCTCCATTCTCTGTCCTTGGTTGCGCTACCGCTGGTAGCTTCCTCTCTGTACCTCCAGCCTTACTTTGTGTCCGTCCTAGCTCCTGTGCCTTCATTGTCCTGCCTCTCCCATTCTACCTGCCTGGTGTCTCCTACTTCCCCGTGTACACCTGCCGTCTGCCTTAGTCTCCCATTCGTTGTATTACCTGTACCTTGCTCTCTATTGCAGCCTCCAGCCTCTTCCCTGCTCTGTGCCCCGGTCCTGTGCGCTGCCTATGCTCCGTGGTCCCTGTGTCCTTCTATGCCTTAGCAGCTCGGATTCCTCTGTGCCTTCTTTACGGTGTTTAGCCCCAGTCGTCCCTTTGGCTCCGGCTGTCGTGGTTCCTTCCTCCATTGGCCTGCCCCTAACACTCCCTGTATAGGGGGTGGCCTCACCTGGTCCGCTCGCCCTCGGGGGCTCTGGAGCCATGACCCAGAGGGTCCACTTCCGGGTTGCCGTAACATCTCCACTCCGAAACAGCATACCCATAACAAGGAGCATGAATATTCTCCTTTGAGTCCCATGATCTCGCCTCAGGACCTAACTTCTTCCAATCCGCTAGGTAAAAGGTTTTTCCTGTTATTCCCTTAGTGGCCAAGATGCTTTCTACCTTGAAGACATCCTCAGAGCTGACAGGTGCAAGAGAGGTATCTGGATCCACAAAGAAGGAAGTTAAGACGTTTGAGGAGAGCTATGGGGAAGGAGTTAGGCACACATACTGAAGCTGGGAGCTTCGACTTGTAGGATACCACGTGGATCTGTGGCGCCTCTGAGGCTCAGTCGCCACAGAGGTACTGCACCTTCTCCTAAGGTGTAGTGCCCCACCAACTAGGTAAGTTGGGAACTCCTTTCCACACTCCAACACCTGCATCCCACACACAGGATAGTTCAGTAGGTCCGCCTAGAAGCTTCAGGCTGGGGGTAGCAGAGCACCCTTCGTGGAACCCTGCTTCGTAACATGAGATGTGCTGGGAGGTGGGTGGAGTTAGTATAAAAGAGAGGGAAAGTTGAGAATTGTAGGTCAGTTTGACGGGAGGTCAGGCGAGAGGAGTTCAGTTCTGAAGTTAGTTTTGAGTTCTGTTTGAGTTCAGTTTAGAAAGAGTGCTGCAGCTGCCTCAGTGATCTGAGCCAGCTGGCACGGGAAAGAGAAGAGAAGGAGAAAGACGTAGACCTGCAACCTAAGCTTCCATAAGAGAGAGAAGGAACAGCGCGGAACAAAGGAGTAGGAGAACAGAGAGGAGTTGTGGGTTGGAAGAGGAACCCTACCTATAGGTTCTCAGCGCAAGGCCAGGGCCCGGTCCCCGAGGTTGTATGGACACTTATGGTTCTGCAGCAGACACTGGTGGAGTAGTTGGCTGTAAATGCACTTCTCCCATCAAAGACTTGGGACACAACAGCAACTGGATAGAGAGCCAGGACTTCTGAGAAGGGAGTCCCCGATAGAGGCTACAGCTGTCTGTCATACAAGTAAGGTTCTAGGAACATCTGACAGGAGGAATTCCAGAGAACTTCGGTACTGGAGTTCTTCACACTAAAAGGCGCAATAGAGGAGTCGTTCAGGAAAGGCACATGTTGGCGGAGTGTTGGAGAGGAGAACCCTGACTTGCCCGGGAGGTTGATTGAGTCTCGGCACGGAGGCAGGCACCAATGGATACCAAGAACTGTGAGTAAAGCGTTGAAACTACAAGCCCTGGTGTCCTCCATTCATTCTTCGCTAACACCTCCAGCACCGCTACATCTAGGTAACAGCATCTACACCATTCTGCGCCTGTCCTCGTCAATTGCACCTACACTGCCTGGGACTACAGCTCCACCTGTGGGGAGCTATACCATCTTTGCTGCACCACACCATCAGTCCCAGCGGATCTGCATGCAGCATTGGCTTACCATCTCCCTTGCCAAACACCATGGGTGGCGTCACAAACTATTCAAATAAACTTTAACACCATTAACATCACCGCCATTGATATTGGGTGCCCAAGGGCCACTCACCGGGTCACTGCTGCTGTGACACATTCCCCCTGACACCGGCCCGGTTCCCGGGTACCCCGCTGCCCTGGGTGTGAGGGCGACCCAGATCTGTTTAAGGACCTTGAGCGGACCAAAAAGCAGGGATCGAACATATAAGACGGTATCATCAGACGGATATGATGTACCTAGAAGAGAGCCATACCTTATTTCCTGGCTGAAAGGTAGGTGGGTGCAGGCATCTCGGACTTTGGTGTTCCTTCAGATCTCGGAAAATCAGCTGCAGGAACACAAGAAGCAGCCGACATCAGAAGAGGAATCCCTGGCTGGAGACCAAAAACAATGAAAAATGGAGATTTTGTGGAGGACTCACTTACATTGTTATTATAATACAGGGTAGGCCATGGATACACCTAAATAAAATGGTAATGGTTGGTGATATCAACTTCCTGCCTGTGGCACATTAGTATATGGAAGGGGGAAAACTTTTCAAGATGGGTGGTGACCATGGCGGCCATTTTGAAGTTGGCCATTTTGGATCTAACTTTATTTTTTCCAATGGGAAAAGGGTCATGTGACACATCAAACTTATTGAGAATTTCACAAGAAAAACAATGGTGTGCTTGGTCTTAACGTAACTTTATTCTTTCATGAGTTATTTACAAGTTCCTCTTTGTTTACAGCCATTGACATGTCGCAGAGGTTAACACGTGAGGAGCATATAGAAATTGTGTTGATGTCTGGTGAGCGTAGTACCCGGGTCATTGCAGCAAATTTCAATGCAAGACACCCTACGCAAAAAACTGTCATCATTCCCATTTTATTTAGGTGTATCCATATAAATGGTCCACCCAAAAAAGTTTGCCTCACCATTGAGCATAATGTTCTGTTTAAACTAAGGGTCCTGTTCCATTGTTTGTTTTGCCCATTCTGGCATCAGTCAAACATCCCTTCAGCGGATATCAACTACTCACAAATGGCTCCTTTACAAAATTCAGCTGCTACAGCATCTCAACGAGGATTACCCAGATTGGTGAACTGAATTTGCAGAGTGAGCAAAACAAAAATTGGGGCATTGCCAGACCCCAGGAGGAGATAGAATCTGTTGCCCCGGACTTAAGGACAGCAACACGGGCATTGCCAGACCCAAGGAGGGGTATAGAATCTGCTGCCCCGGACTAAGGACAGTAACATGGGCCCCCAGGACTATGTAAAGGCCCCGCCAAAGGGACTTCAAGCATCCAGATTCCGGCATAAGGTCTACCGCCTCTTTTGGCCATAGTGGCTGTTGTGAGTACAGCCTTGGACGAAGCTAGGGAGAGAGCAGGAAGCCAGTGTTTGTACTTTATTCATCTCTGTTATTCAGATTGTTCTCTCTGCTGGACTGCAGCTGTGTCTGGAATGTGTTTGTCCTGCCTATTTCTGTACAAGGTACTGGGGTGTATACTGACTGTGGCTTAGTTGACTCAGCTAGCACTACCACCCGGGGCCACCTTGTTACACTTGGCATAGTCAGCAGGATGAACCTTAGCAGCCTTGCAATCCTGGGACTGATGGACAGAATGTTTAAAGGGAATCTGTCACCTGGTTTTGGCGGGCTATTTAAATGAGGTCTGTCCAGTCCGATGGGCGGTGTTTCCTATCTTTGCCGCCTCGCCATCCTTGGTCGCCATCCGCAGTTTTTTCATGAATAGGACAAGGTGTCCGCCATCTTTCGCGCGTGCACTAAGCATTCTTGGCTCACGCATGTGCAGTATGCTTTGCCCAACTGCGGGCAAAGCCGAAGAGCCTTACTGCGCATCCGGGGCTTAGTTAACCAGCGCAAGTATTTTGCTGTGTTCCGGGGCCTAGTTAACCAGCGCATGCGCAGTAAGGCTTTTCGGCTTTGCCCGCAGTTGGCAAAGCATACTGCGCATGCGCGAGCCAAGAATGTTTAGCGCACACGCGAAAGATCGCGGACACCTACTCCTATTCATGAAAAACTGCGGACGGTGGCCAAGGATGGGGAGGCTGCAAAGATCGGAAACACTGCCCATCGGACCAGACAGACCTCATTTAAATAGCCCGCCAAAACCAGGTGACAGATTCCCTTTAGGATGTTTGGAATGTTGACCGCCGAAGAAGAAATAGAGATGGCGGCTGACAGTGACTTTGAACCTGAGATTTGTGATTTGTTGCCCACTATAGAAGAAATGTAGATGGCTTCCGACAGTGATTACAAGGTGGCGCCAACCGCTACCAAGGAGATGGTGGCCGTTGGCTAAAAACTGGAGATGATGCCGCCTTTCGTGGGCATCATGAAGGAAATTTGGTGCCAGAGGAGAGAGGGCCACACCCCATTGTGATAGATGCCCACCAGAAATGGGTGTGAGTGAAGATAGAGCTCCTGCCCCTGCAGCCAAATCTAGAGACATGGGAGGAGCCACATTAAGTAACCCTGTCCATAAATGGGTGTAACCCAGCAAAGATAGAATACCTGTTGATGGACAAGATGCCATTGCTGGACACAATAGAAAGGAGCAGCACATTCTTCCATGGTGGCATCTTCCGCCAGGATTCGAGAAAGTCTGTGGCCCGGGTGGAGAAAAGTCCGCACTTCGAAGCCTGGTGGTCAGAGGGATTCATGGAGTGGCATCCGTTTCAGCAGTTGGACAAGCAACCAATGGAGGATGAAGAGCTGGAACCGGGAGGAACGCCAAAGACCTTTGAGGTGGCCATGAGGGGGATCGTTGCTGCCATGGTGACTGGTTTTCATGGCCCCGTAGGAGCACTGTCACCAGGTGCGGCAGTGAGTAAGGGGTCCCCGCCCGGCCATCCTGTTACCAGATCCTCTGCCCCCCGGTGTCCTGTGGTCCCGCTGTCATCAACGGAGGCGTCTCGTCTTCCCACTCCACCATCGTCCCCGGCAGCGAGGGCACCTGTATTTCCACACATCTGCTCTGGCTGACTTCCGCGGCAGGTATGTGGAGGAGCCACGGGTGCCCACGGCTGCAGAGGCCCAATCGATCGGAGGAGTCATACAGGAGACGAAGCAGTGGGAGCGCCGCATAGTCAAGGAATTGCAACACCCCAGCAGGGGAGCTGATGCTAGCTGGATGACCACCGGTGTGGGCCAGCATCTCAACTGAACCTGTGGATATGGGTTCATACGGGAGCTGGAGACTGGAATGAAAGTCTATGCGAATGCTGGGTCCCTGACTTTCAATGGTCCTTTGCAGATTGGGGACAAAGTTGCATTTGTTAAGGAACAGGGTCCCCGAGGGCCCTATGTGGTGGTCATAAGAATGGCCTCTGATTGGGAGGCAAGCTCATCGCAGGGAGCTCAGTGTGTGGAATGGCCAGTTGCCACGGCCACAGTTGCTGCAGATGTACAGGAGAGAGTGGCACCTTAGAGCAGCGAGGTGGCTGCCAATGTGTCAACGGAGCCGCAAGCTCCGGGGGCTGTGGGACCACCGCTGAAGGGGGTGCAGAGCCAGAGGAACAGTGGGGACTCCTCCTTCAGTGGGTCCTCTTCCCACACCTACATAGCAGTGCAGGTCCTGCATATGGCCCATTACTCAAATCAGCGGCTGTGCGTGGACTGAAGCGGCCCCTTTAAATTGTGTTGGTGCCGGTTGCGCCAGTGGGAAAAAAATGCAGGGAACTGTTCTGTGTTCCTAAAGGGGGCAAGGAGCCCTGTTACGGCACCGAAGGACTGTGGCATCTGATGAGGGCCATGTTTAGTTGTTTTCCCCTCCTCTCAGTTTGTTTGCACCCATTGGTGCTCCCCTTGCTGGATCACGGGACCAAAACAAACAGGGGATAAACGTGGTGAACTTTGGGTGCGGCTGCTACTGAACTGAACTGTGTGTCACTGACCTGTGCCCCATTTTACCCTTGGACTAGCCCCCTGTTAAAATGCAGCCCATCACTGTTTAAGGGTCTGTGGTCCACTGAATGGAGGGAGGGGGAAGCTGCCGGGCCTGAATGGGGCCCACCCATCTTAAGGGGCCATCAGGTCACAGTGAAAGACTTATATTTTATGAGCAGAAAGTTTAAAGAGACTATGTCGCATTTTTATAAGCCCTGATGGTCGAGGACGACCGTGGTTTTAGGAGGGAGGGGTGTAAGGATGTGACGGATAACCTCATTGCTTCCCCTCTCTCTCCTATGTGATGCTCTCTTATCCCATGCCCTTGTATTATGTGAATTAATGTTTTATTGTAATGTTTGCTATGTGTCTGTGCTGTGTTTACCCTGTTTTGATGTGTTGCCATGTATGTTAGCTTAGGGAAAGGAACTGGTTAACTTTGTGGGCTGGACTTGCAGCCTCAAGAGAGAAGGAAGCTCCTGCTTGAGTTCAGCAGCCCAGGCAGGTTTGCCCTGGGCAGGCGTGCAGCAACGGCCAGGGCATTGCTAGACTCAAGGAGGGGATAGAGTCTGTTGCCCCGGACTTAAGGACAGCAACACGGGCATTGCCAGACCCCAGGAGGGGGATAGAATCTACTACCCCGGACTAAGGACAGCAACACGGGCCCCCAGGACTATGTAAGGGCACCGCCGAAGGGACTTCAAGCGTCCAGATTCTGGCATTAGGACTACATCGTCTTTTGGCCGCCATCGCTGTTGTGGATACAGCCGTGGACAAAACTAGGGAGAGAGCAGGAAGCCATTGTTTGTACTTTATTCATCTCTGTTATTAAAATTGTTCTCCCTGTTGGACTGCAGCTGTGTTTGTAATGCGTTTGTCCTGCCTATTTCTGTACAAGGTACCGGGGTGTATACTGACTGTGGCTTAGTTGACTCGGCTGGAACTACCTCCCCAGGCCACCTTGTTACACTCACAGCTTGTTCAACCACTGGGCAGTAGAGATGGAACACTTGCCTCGAAGGTTGCCAGAGCTGATGGTTGGAACTAGGGTCACGTTCCTCAAAATGGAGGTGTAACATCGCTGGTATGCTGTCACAACTCTGTTGTCGAATGTCCCAGGACTAGGGACTCCTTCCCTGTCCCTAACGCTAGGGGCTTCCTAGCTCACCCTTGTACAATGCATTTGCTCCTGAATCCGCCCTCAGTCTGTACACTTCCCTCACCCTGGAAAGAGGGGAGTAGTAGTGTACCGTAATGCTCCAACCAGACTAACAAGCTAATATAAACAGGGGTAACGAAAAATACCAAACATACAAATAAACTCACACATACAACAGAGGAATGCACCGGGGAGTGGAGGATGGGGTTAAACCAAAGTAGGAGAAGAAAGGGAATTATCACACACTGAAAAAAACTAGCAACAGTCAGAGATAAATCCACCTTCTCCAATAACAACCAACCACAACCTCCAGCCATGCAGCATAAGCTGTCTTTGACAATGAGTGCTTGCCAGTGCACAACTGAGCCTAAATGCAGGAAAGCATCCAGGAGCTCTTAATGGAGCAGATTAACCCCTGCACTGCTAAAAGAAACTTGCGCCATTTTAAATGAAGGTGAAGTGCTTCTAATCAGTGCAGGAATAGAAGAAATCAGGCACTGCGGTCTTCTGGCTCCTCACTGTCACGGTAAACCCGTGACATATGCAGTGGGTGTGATCCCAAAAGAAAAGAAGCATGGTAAATCCTTCATAAGGAATGAACAGGCCTGAAAGAGGCTCCTAGAGGCGGCTTGAGACAATGCTACTACCACCCTTGGGGTCCCCACCTCCTATGCGTGAGCAGGTGAGAGAGGGAACTGTTGCCCATTTCTAAATATCGGGGGCTCCAGCATTACCTGAATTTGGGTCACTTACAGCCCAGACACCTGTGAATTGGGCTAGAGGAAGCAGGTGGAGGCAGTCCCCCCAGCCTCAAGAGGAAGGAGAAGGAGCCAGCACCTGAAAAGGATTACTGCATTACCTTGCTTATAATTTTTTCCTGGCTTTATACTTTGGGCAAAGCCTTTATAAGTGTAGGAGTACGAGTACAGCAACTACAGCTTTCAAATATTTGAATGAAACCTATCAGTTTTTGCCTTTCAGGGGCCTATTGTTAGCACCACGCCAGAGCCCAGCTCTGACATGCATGCAGGGACTCCGGCATGTCTCTTCACTCACCCGCGCTGCGGTCGGTTCTTCCCTTCCCCATGCTCTGCATGCTTCCAGCAGAGCTTGCAGCCGGTCCTACAGCCATGTTCTTAGAGCACGTGCATTTCCTCTCCCACCCTCTTAAAGGGCCAGTGTGTGCACTTGCTATTTCCTCCCCAGCCAATGGCTGTGGGGTATTATGTATATATTGCTTCCTCTTCACTGTGGAGGTGCCTGAGCAACCTTCCTGTTCTGCAATCTACTTTGTGTAAGATTGCGTACCAGTCCCTGCTGCACTCTGGTGCAGAGCCTGTCTGCTGCACTCTGGTGCAGATCTTGCCTGCTGCACTATGGTGCAGATCCTGCCTGCTGCACTATGGTGCTGATCCTGCCTGCTGCACTATGGTGCAGATCCTGCCTGCTGCATTTTGATACAACTCTACCTGCTGCACCATCCAGTCTGTCCTTCTGGATCCAGCTGCTGAGCGTCCGTTGGTCAGTCCTGGAGTGGCACCTGGTGTTCATCTGGAGCCAAGTCTAACCTCACCATCAGAGGCTCTAGTGAACAGTCTGGTGCTTGCTTAGTCATGTCCCTCCAGACTCTCTTTGCGATCCGAGGCACAGTGGTTCCACAAACCACCAGCCGGGCCTCCAGCCATATCCTCAGAGCACGCGCACGCACTCTACCACCCTCTTAAAGGGCCAGCGCATGCACTTGCTATTTCCTCCCCAGCCAATGGCTGTGGGGCATTATGTATATATTGCTTCCGCCTCACTGGGGAGGTGCCTGAGCAACCTTCCTGTTCTGCAGTCTAAGTTGTGTAAGGTTGCGTACCAGTCCTTGCTGCACTCTGGTGCAGAGCCTGCCTGACTGCTGCACTCTGGTGCAGATCCTGCCTGCTGCACTCTGGTGCAGATCCTGCCTGCCACACTGTGATGCAGATCCTGCCTGCCGCACTCTGTTGCACATCCTGCCTGCTGCTCTCTGGTGCAGATCCTGCCTGCTGTACTCTGGTGCAGATCCTGCCTGCCACACTCTGGTGCAGATTCTGCCTGCTGCACTCTGGTGCAGATTCTGCCTGCTGCACTCTGGTGCAGATCCTGCCTGCTGCACTCTGGTGCAGATCCTGCCTGCCACACTGTGATGCAGATCCTGCCTGCCGCACTCTGTTGCACATCCTGCCTGCTGCTCTCTGGTGCAGATCCTGCCTGCTGTACTCTGGTGCAGATCCTGCCTGCCACACTCTGCTGCAGATTCTGCCTGCTGCACTCTGATATGAACTCTGCCTGCTGCACTCTGATACAAACTCTACCTGCTGCACCATCCAGTCTGTCCTTCTGGGTCCAGCTGCTGAGCGTCCTTTGGTCTGTTCTGGAGTGGCACCTGGCATTCATCAGGAGCCATGTCTAACCTCACCATCATAGGCTCTAGAGAACAATCCGGTGCTTGCTTAGTCACGCCCCTCCGTGCCAGCTCATATCCGTGCATGCTGAAATTTTGGCCAGATTACGGCTTCGTTCTCTTTTTTGCCTGGCTGTCAGTTTTGGTTAAATAAAGCAGTATTTAGGCCCCCAAAAAACATACAGGCCACACATTTTTTGGGGTGGTTTCTCCGTGTCAGCTGATATCTGCGCATGCTGAAATTTTGGCCAGTTTACGTTGGTTTCCATTTTTTGGTCTGGCTGTCACAGTCGTTTTATCTAGCAGTCTTTTGTATCCACAAAATGCAAAAAAAATAATTTACAGTCTTTTATCTCAGGCTGAGGCCTGATGTATTTGTGGTGGAAAATTCTTTGCTTTGCAGGCATACTATCACATCTAATTTTTCTCCCAAGAAATCCATTTGTATTGAGCTTTTCAAATATGTCAGTAATTCATTTAAAATGGGCAAGGTAAGGGGCAAGGGACCGGGAAGGGGATGTGATGCTGATGGTGCATGCAGAGGACAAGGCCGTTGCCAAGCTGAAAGTGGGCCACAGCAAAGACCCCCATCTCCACGCTCGACCTTCCTGTCCCAGTTTCTAGGGGACCGCACCACACCACTCTTGAATCCAGAGCAGTGTGAAATGGTTGTTGGTTGGATAGCAGATAATGCTTCCAGCCAGTTAGCCACCACCACCATATCTTCCACAACGGTCAAGTCTGAGTAGCCGTGAGTGTGGACCAGATATTACTCACTTTTCTGTTCTCACTAAATGAAGCAGACTTCAGGTAGCTTATACAGGCAGCTAAACCGCTATACCGGGGTCCAATAAGGAGACTGTAGGTTGAATCTGTGTTTTATTGAACGTGGTGGTATACTGGCGCGGTGAAACTACAACCAAAAACATATATATACACTAAGTCAATACAGGGTACATCAGGGATACATATCATACATAATACATTATGAATCAACATCTGCACTACTAACTGAGGAGGTTGATCTGAGGCAGGAATTAGATACAGGAAGCATGTTTGCATAACAGCGATGCTGACACAAAGGGAGAAGAGGAATGAGATGCTTCCAGGATGCAGGCTGGGGGAAAATGGAGAACTGGAGGGAAAATGGGAGCTGGACTAACCATAATCCTTTGCAAAGCTTACCAGGGTGCCTTGCAACCTTCCCAGAATACATTGTGAATGGAGGGAAAAAGGATTCAGGAAGTAAAACACACAATAACACTGCGGTTATGACTCTGGTCACTAGATGGAGCCAGAAACAATGAAAACATTAAATCTATGGAAGAAACTGAACATTCTGGATATTCACTAGTAATATTATCCAATAGACAATCAAAGATTATGAATTAAATGTCAGAGACAGAACACTCACTCCGATCGTCCTTCCACCATGCCGAGTGCCCTGAGACAACTGATACCACACTCGGACACTCCGAAGAGCTGTTCAGTTATCCATTTGGAGATTCGTGCCTCTCGCCCGCTCCACTTGAAGCAGGGGAAGATGATATTCCATTTAGCTATGCACAAATCTTCGAGCAGCCACGGTCACCTGAGGTGGACGGTGATGCGACACAATTACCAGAAAGTCAGGAGGAGGAGCAGGGTGCCTATGTGGAAGACAAGGTGGTGGATGACATATTGACTGACCCAACCTGGCAGGAGGACATGCAGAGTGAGGAGAGCAGCACACATGGGGAAGGAGGCATATCACCCCAACAGGCAGGAAGAAGCAGTGTGGTGGCCGCAGACAGAAGGCGTGCATCCGTTCCCCGTAACACCAACTGGATGGAAGTTGCCATTCCTTCTGTTAGATCTTCCTGAGTCTGGTTATTTTTTAAAGACTCTGCTGATAACCCCAAACAGGCCATTTGCAGCACTTGCCATGCCCGCATCAGCAGGGGTAGCAAAACTACCAGCCTGACCACCACCAGCATGATTAGGCACATGGCAGCAAAGCACTTGACTTTGTGGGCCGAACCCCAGGCTCAAGGAACACTGTCTACAGGTGACAACACTGCTTCTTCCACTGTTTTGCGTCCAAGCCAATCCCCAGTTCACCATGCCTGTGAAGATGCCTTGGGCCCTGCACCTGTTTTTGCCCACAGTCATCCAGCATCATCATCAAGCCCGTCCATGTCCTTGTCCCAGCCCAGCTGTGGTACTAGCAGGTATGCAGGGCGTAGCGACGAGTCGCGAGACGGTTTAGTGCTTTTAGTAATAACGTTTATAGGACTAGAGGAAACTGTCCTCAGTCGTAGCCTAACCAACCCAAAGGGGTAACAAGAGTTGCCCTCGCAAGGGCTCAATACAAGCAAACACGAACATAGTAGAACACGACTACGTCCGGCGAAAGCCGGTCACTGTAGGGCCGCGGTATGGCTGACTACGGGTCCTTAACTATATAGTCAACTTAGCCGTTCTGACGTACCTCGGCATTCTGGATGATGGTTCTTCGGCTTAGCAGCCGCTGGGCCCAACGCGATGCAACGCGGGCCGGAGGGGGACAGTGGTGGCCGCCGATGGCACTGGACTTGCAGCGGCAACGGGTGAGAGCAGGGTGGCTGCGGGTGGCAGGAGACAGGCCACAGCCGCGGGTTGGAGCGAGGCGGCAGCGGCCGCAAGTGACCTCGGGCAGGCCGCAGCCACGGGCAGGGATGAGGCGGCAATGGCCGCGAGTTACTGCGGGCAGGCCGCAACCGCGGGCTGGGAAGAGGCAGCAATGGCCGCGAGTTGAAGCGGGGCAGCGACTCTCGGATGGTCGTCTGGGCGCCATTCCTCTGATGTCCTAGGTGAACGTCTCTCCTGGCTCTGGTAAGTCGCTTTGGCTCTCAGTCGCTCCCACGGTCTCCTGCTGCTTCTGTCGTGGTCTGCTGACTCACAGTGATTAGCGTTCCCCGCCCCTTTTATACTGGCTCCTTCCCCAGCCCATCTGTCCATCTCAACGGTCCGTCCCTGAATTCTGTCCCCCGGAAACAGTTTCCCCCGGAACCTTGGTGACAGTCCCCTTGGTTCCGGCCCAGACACTCGGCGGGGGCCCTTCTTCCCACACTCCCCCATCCTGTATGCTCGCCAGTCCTCAGGCGAGGGTTTTGGTAGACTCGGGTTAGTCTTTCGAGATGACAGTCCTTGTCGCCATACAAACCGGTCCTGTTCATAACGTTCAGGGGGTTTGCTAGCTGTTGATCGCTCGGAGCGTCAGAGTTCAGGTATGGTGGAGTCCTCTGGGGTGGTGGATGGTGGTAGGATAGTCAATTCTGGTGGGATGCCCGGGTCTACTATGGTGTCATTACTTGGGTGACCCGCGGAGGCGGTTGGAGAGTGCTCCTCATCATCCAGGTCCCAGACCATGGGCGGGGGAACGGGGACCTGAGGGATCGGTTCGGGTCACATGGGATCAGTGGACGCACAAGGCCGTAACATGTTACGGTGCACAACACGAGTGAGGGGTGCGTCGTTCCCTTCGGATTGTATTTCATACACAGGCCCATCGGGGCTTATCCGGCGCAACATTCGGTACGGGTTCTCCTCCCACCGTGGTTCTAACTTGTTTTGGGGGCGTTGATCTAGTACGAGTACCCGATCCCCAGTCTGGAAGTCAATTGGTGGGGGCAGCGCTCCCCCCGGGTGTTCTAGATCCTGGAACTTTGTATGGACGGTTCAGTGGAGGGTCTTCAGCCAGCGCCGGTGGTTTTGGACCCATGAGGATACTCCGGTCCAGGGTTGGGGTTCCTCCGGGTTTAACTCCACCTCCGTGATTCCTTTACCTTCCCGTCCGAACAGCAATGAGTAGGGGGTGTAACCAGTCACCCGGTGCACCCGGTTATTATATACCCACACCAGATCAGGGACATATGCGATCCTATATTAAGGAGTCATTGGAGATGGGTCATATTAGACCATCCTCGTCACCTTTAGATGCTGTTTTTTTTGTGGCCAAGAAAGATGGTTCATTAAGACCGTGTATTGAATATCGTTCCCTCAACAAGATGACTGATAAATATCAGTACCCGTTACCTCTAATGTCTGATTTATTCTCCAGAGTTAAGAGTGCCTGCTGGTTTACTAAGCTTGACCTCGGGGGTGCGCATAATCTTATTCGCATCAAGCACGGGGATGAATGGAAGACGGCGTTTAATACTCCGGAGGGACATTTTGAGTACCTGGTGATGCCTTTTGGGCTCACTATTGCCCCTTCTGTCTTCCAGTCCTTTATGAATGATATGTTCCGAGACTTTGTGGATACGTTTTTGATCATCTATCTGGATGATATTTTGATCTTTTCCAGTGATTGGGATTCTCATGTGGAACACGTCCGGACTGTGTTCCGGATTTTGAGAGAGAATTCCCTGTTTGTTAAGGGATCGAAATGCCACTTTGGTGTCTGGTGTGATTTCATTTTTGGGATTTATCTTATCTCCATCGACTATTGAAATGGACCCGGCCAAGGTACAGGCCATTTATGATTGGGTTCAGCCTACTTCTTTGAAGGCCCTCCAGAAGTTTTTGGGTTTTGCTAATTTCTATCGTAAATTTATAGGTAATTTTTCTGGTATTGTCAAACCACTGACTGATCTGACCAAGAAGGGCACTGATGTGCTGAATTGGTCTCCTGAGGCTATCTCAGCATTTCATGAGCTTAAGCAGAGTTTTACCTCAGCTCCAGTTTTACGGCAACCTGATGTCTCACTTCCATTTCAGGTGGAGGTAGATGCTTCTGAGATTGGTGCAGGAGCTATTTTGTCCCAAAAAGACCCTGCGACTTCTAAGATGAATCCCTGTGCCTTCTTTTCTCGAAAGTTCTCCCCCATCTGAACGCAACTATGACGTGGGGAATCTGGAATTGTTGGCCATGAAGTGGGCATTTTAGGAGTGGAGACTTTGGTTGGAGGGAGCTAGACATCAAGTTGTGGTCCTCACCGATCACAAGAATTTGATTTATCTGGAGTTGGCCAAGCGCTTGAATCCTAGACAGGCTAGATGGTCCTTGTTTTTCACGCGTTTTAATTTTGTGGTCTCTTTTCTTCCGGGCACTAAGAATGTTAAGGCAGACGCCCTTTCTAGGAGTTTCTTTGCCGATTCTCTTAGTGTGACCGAGCCTACTACCATCCTAGGTGAGGGGGTAGTTCTTTCTGCCATTTCGCACGATTTGAGACGCGCCCTGGAGGAATTTCAGGAGGATAAACCTGAGCGTTGCCCTATGGGAAAATTGTATGTTCCTGACCAGTGGAGAAAGAGAGTGATGTCTGAAATTCATTGCTCCGCATTGCCTGGTCATCCAGGTATTTTTGGTACCAGAGATTTGGTGAGTCGGTCCTTTTGTTGGCCTGCCTTATCTCGTGACATCAGGAATTTTGTACAGTCCTGTGGGACTTGTTCTCGGTCTAAACCCTGTTCTCGTTCTAGTGGGTTGCTGATGCCCTTGCCAGTGCCCAAGAGGCCATGGACCCATATCTCATTGGATTTTATTTCAAATCTTCCTGTCTCTCAGAGAATGACTGTTATCTGGGTGATTTGTGATAGATTTTCGAAGATGGTCCATCTTGTACCACTCCCAAAGTTGCCATCTTCTGCTGAGTTGGTGCCCTTGTTTTTACAACAGGTGGTTCGGTTACATGGGATTCCTGAGAACATTGTGTCCGACAGAGGAGTCCAGTTTGTTTCCAGATTCTGGAATGCCTTTTGTTCCAACCTGGGAATTCAGTTATCTTTCTCCTCCGCGTTTCATCCCCAGACCAATGGACAGACTGAGAGAACAAACCAGACCTTGGAGTCTTATTTGAGATGTTTTATATCTGCTGATCATGATGATTGGGTCCCATTTTTGCCCTTGGCCGAATTTGCACTGAACAATAGAGCTAGTTCTGCCATTTTGATGTCACCCTTTTTCTGTAATTTTGGGTTTCTTCCACGATTCTCTTCAGGGCAAGTGGAATCTTCGTCCTGCCCAGGTGTGGACACTGTGGTGGAGAGAATGCAGCAGATATGGGACCAAGTGGTGGATAAGTTGTCACTCTCTCAGGAAAAGGCCCAGCAATTTTCCAACCGGCATAGGACCATTGGTCCCCGGTTTAAAGTGGGTGATATGGTTTGGTTGTTGTCTGAGAATATTCCTATGAAGGTTGCATCTCCTAAATTTAAGCCAAGATTTATTGGTCCTTATAAGATTTTGGAAATTCTTAATCCTGTTTCGTTTCGATTGGCTCTTTCAGTTACGTTCAAGATCCATAGCGTATTTCACAAAACTCTGTTGAAGAGGTTTGATGAGCCAGTGGTTCCTATGGCAGCACCTCCTGACCCTGTGTTGGTTGAAGGCAATGTGGAATATGAGGTAGAGAAAATATTGGATTCTCATTTGGTTAGATGGAGACTCCAGTATTTGGTCAAATGGAAGGGTTATGGTCAGGAGGATAATTCTTGGGTCTCTACCTCCGATATTCATGCCAATAGATTGGTTCGTGCTTTTCACCGGGCCCATCCTGATCGGCCTGGTGGCGTGGATGAGGGTTCGGTGACCCCTCCTCAAGGGGGGGTACTGTTGTGAGTTCATTTTCTGGGTCACCAGTTGTGAGTTCCCCTTCTGGACTCCCTCTGGTGGTGACGGGAGGTGGTGCGGCTGGTTTGATCGGTGGAGATCTGCCACCTGAGAATGAGGATGACGATTGGATCTCAGGATTCTCAGATTGGATTTAAGACAGCCGACGCCCTATTCAGTTGCTGGTGATTCCTTCTGGCTTGTCAGCTCTTGGTTTTCAGCTCTGTTCCAGTCATCTAAAGCTAAGTTTTTCTGCTAATGTTCACACTTGATTTTTTTGGTCCATTCAGTTTTTTGTGTGGTCTGCCAGCCCCGACTGGGGGCTGAGCTGAATTTCCACTCTTATTTATCAGTATTTTGCCAATTGACTTTTTGTCCCTTACTAGTTCGGTCTCTTTTTGCTCTGTCTCAGAATATTTCAGAGTGCTGATATAGTGGGAGAAGTCTAGTGACTTCAGGGTTAAATTTGCTATCAGAAGTGTTGGACATTATTTTTGTAGGGTTTTTTTCAGGTTGCAGATAGTGCCTTCCCTTTCCTTTCCTGTCTAGTTAGTTTGGGCCCCATCATTTGCTCAGCCTATTTTCCTGCCTGTGTTTGTGCCTTCATCTTGTTTCACCGTCAATACATGTGTGGGGGCTATCTATTCCTTTGGGGTCTGCTCTGGGGCAGTTAGTTTTCCCTTTTCTTGCTTTAGGCTTATGTAGTCCTCCGGCCGTGATGAGGCATCTAGGTTCATCGTAGGCACGCTCCACGGCTACTGCTAGTTGTGTTTTAAGATCAGGGATCTGCAATCTGCATAGTTACCGACCACTCTGGTTTTCTGTGGCTTAGCGTGTTTTGCTTTCTTCTCCTCGGTGACCCATTCATAACAGTATGCCATCTGTCTGCCCATTTTAGAAAGTCAGCTACAGCTTCAGCCGCACTTGCCGGACTTCAGCAGCGTTTGCATCTTCCGGCTCACTGACTGTTGTGTGATGTCCCCACGCGTTGGAACGCTACACTGCATATGTTGGATGGGATTAGTGAGCCGAAGAGGGCAGTTGTTGACTACCAGCATCATCAAGACCATCGATTTTCAGTTGCAACTCCAGACATAAGACCTCAGGAGTGGACATGGATGTCAGACATATGTACCATCCTCCAGAACTTTGAGGTCTGCACCAAGATGGTGAGCGGCGATGATGCCATAATTAGCATCACCATCCCGCTTCTCAGCATTCTGAAAACCTCTCTGCTCACAATTAAAGATGGTGCATTGCAGGCAGAGCACGAGGACATGGAGCAAGGAACCATACAGGGTAATTACACACAGCCCAGCCTCATGTGGTCGCAACATGGATTGGTAGACAATGAGGAGGAGGAGGAAGAAGAACAGGAGCTACTTTCATGCGCTATAGATGGTGCTACAAGCACAGCTGTCATACTGTCTGTTCACTGGGGATGGCCTGAGGACAGGGAGGAGGAGGACAGCATGGTCAGTCGTCCTGTTGGTGAGGACACGGAAGTCTTGCCTGTTAGTAGTCTGGCACGCATGGCTGACTTTATGTTGCGCTGCTTTTCCCATGACCCTTGCATTATAAAAATTTTCGGGGACACTCATTACTGGTTTGTGACACTTCTAGACCCCCGCTACAAGGAAAACTTTCAATCACTTATTCCAGAGGCAGAGAGGTGTACAAAAATTTTGATGTATGACAGGGCCCTTGTAGCGGAATTACTTAAAACATTCCCATGTGAGAACGCTGGCAGCAGAAGTCAGAGTTTGTTGTACAGCCAAGGAGTCCAAGCAAGAGACAGAAGTACAATCCAGCTCAGGCAGAGGAACAATGGCAAAATTCTGGGACAGTTTATTCAGAACCTCCCATAGTGCCGCCACAGAGGCAAGGGGTGCTGTCACAAGAAGTGCAATGTTTGGTAAGATGGTGAGGGAGTACCTTGCAGACCGTACAAACGTCCTCCGGGATTCCTTTGTGCCTTTTAATTATTTAGTATCCAAGCTGGACACGTGGCATTAACTGGCTCTCTTCGCCTTGAAGGTCCTGACCTACCCTGCTGCTAGCATTCTGTCAGAGCGGGTTTTTAGTGCCGCTGGTGGAATTATAACAGATAAGTGCATCCGCCTGTCAACTGACAATGCTGACAGGCTGACTCTTATAAAAATGAACAAGGGTTGGATAGGGCAAGACTTCTGTACACCACTGAATGAAAACATTGAAACATAACCTCAAATAATTTTTTGGGCTGGTTGGGGAGGTGTATTCTCATGCACCTCTTCACAATCACACATGGTTAGCCGCTTCCTGATTGGGCCTGTTTGGTGTTATCCTCCTCCTTATCCTCATCCTCATCATCCGCAACCAGTAGAACACCAGGGTGAATGTATTCCATGATGCAAAAGTCTCTATATTTTTATTTATATCCCTGTCTCTGAGCTTTTGCTAGGGACAAACATATCTCGTTGGACACATTCTGGGTTCATATCTATGAACCTGTGTTCGCCCCTCCCTTTTGTTATTTTCTTTCATAGGTGGATTCACATTTTAAATTTATTTGTTTGATTTCAGTATGATTTATCATTATGTCTCCTCATTCTCCACCACTTGATGACCAGGGTTAACATGTTCTATGCTGTAACAGGCAGTCCATTTTTTGCCAAGGGTGTCTATGATGCCCATAGTATACTGTACTTTTACAAAATGTACCCCCCATGGGGAAATGTTTGTCAGCCCATGCACTGCGTGTATGGGCGTTACAAGTCTAGGCGACCCGCTTCTTAACATTGGGCCTAGTTTTTAATGAGGCCTTCATCAATGTCTCCTCATTCTCCGCCACAAGATCACCAGGGTTAAGGTGTTCTGTGTTGCAACAGGCAGTCCAATTTTTGCCAAGGGTGTCTATGATGCCCATAGTATACTTTTACAAAATGTAGACACCATGGGGAAATGTTTGCCAGCCCATGCCCTGCGTGTATGGGTGTTACAAGTCTAGGAGAAATGCTCCTTTACATTGGGCCTAGTTTTTACTGAGGCCTTCATCTTTGTCTCCTCCTTGTCCGCCACTAGATGACCAGGGTTACCGTGTTCTGTGCTGCTACAGGCAGACAATTTTTGGCAAGGGTGTCTATGATGCCCATAGTATATTTTGAAAAAGGTACCCCCACATGGGGAAATGTTTGTCAGCCCATGCACTGCATGTATGGGCCTTTTGAGTTTAGAAGACCCGCTCCTTTGTAATGAGACATGCTTTTTAGGAGGCCCTCCTCCATGTTTCGGCCAAGGGGGGATTGAGCTGCGTGCAAATTTAGGACCCTTGCATTCAATACATAAGGAAACTGTATGGCAGGACCAACTGTAGACTGTGAAGTAGGGTTTTCATGTGGCCTTCCAGTATGTGGGTTCAAAGGCTTTTTTGGGGTGCATACGACTTGGCAACAGGGCAGGCCTTGCTGTCAATGCATAAGAAAAGAGTATAGGAGTACAAAATGCATAATGTGAAGTGAATTTTTCTGGACCCATCCAGTATGTGGGTTCAAAGGCTTATTGAGGTGCATATGACTTGGCAGCAGGGCAGGCCTAGTTGTCAATGCATAAGAAAAGAGTATGGGAGTACAAAATGCATAATGTGAAGTGGATTTTCCTGGACCCATCCAGTGCCTGGGTTCTAAGGCATATTGGGGTACATATGACTTGGTAGCAGGGCAGGCCTTGCATTCAATGCAACATTTTTATGGAGGCCCTCCTTGACATCTCGTGAAAGGGGTATTGGGGTGCATCGTAAATCTTGGCAGCCCATTCACTCGCCGCATAGGCTACAACAGTTTAGGAGACCCACTGTTTAATAATGGCCTTTTAAGCAGATTAATACTGCCTGATGCCCCTGTACAAATAGGCTCTGTGATTTTCAGAGTCTCTCCTTCATAAATGAAACAATTCCCAGTGAATGCATTTGTATTGGTTGAAAACAATGTTAAAGTTGAAAAACACAATTAAAACGCTGCATCTGAACATAGCTCAAGTGGGGGAGGAACATTTTGGTCTAGGGTTAATTATTTTGCCTTATATACAAGTCATTACCCTGGAAAGGATGTACCTTAACATATTTCCCAGCAAAATCCGTTTTGGTTTCGTTTTGGTATGTTTTTTGGTGCACCGGTAGGGATGAGCAAGTAGTGAAATGCTCGGACTCGCTGTACTCGTTACGAGTAGCTCCTAATACTCGGGTACTCAGAACGAGTAGCGAGTCCAATGTATGTCTATGGGAAATGTGAGTAATGGGCGGAGACTATGTGTGCGGGCGGAGAATGTGTGCGGGGGTCTGTGGGGCTGTGTGTGCGGGCTCTGCCGGGCTGATCGGGGGTCTGTGCGGGCCCGGCAGAGCCCGCACAGACCCCGATCAGCCCAGCAGAGCCCATACAGACCCCCGAGCAGCCCAGCAGAGCCCGCACAGGGCCCCAATCTTCCCAGCAGAGCCCACACAGACCCCCGATCAGCCCGGCAGAGCTGGCAAGAGCTCCAATAAGCCCGGCATAGCCCGCACAGACCCCCGCACACACATATGACACTGTGCAGCCAGCCAATCACAGTAATGCCACAACAAAGAAGGTGGTGGCTTTACTGTGATTGGCTGACACATGCCGGGCGGGAGATCCGAATATTGCGAGGCGAGTAGTGAAATTTACTCGCTAGGATTCGAGTACCATGAGTACCGCATTATTCGTTGAGTACCGAATGCTAATGAGTATACTCGCTCATCCCTATGCACCTGTAAAAATGGCATTAAATGCTGACAAAAAATTTTTAAAGCTGTAAACTAGGAGTCAGGAATGCTTCCTGGGGCGATCTCCATGATGTCACCCTGTCATTTGAGCAGTGTTTCCAACCATTTTTTGACATTTTTAGAGCCTAAAAGGACCCCCAGGGGGAATCGTGGTAAAAATGCTCAGGTCTCCCATAGACTTACATTGGGCACGTTGTTCTATCCGAGTACCTGAGTATTCCGATTTGCTCGACCCGAAGAATGAGCACCCGAGCATTTTAGTGCTCGCCCATCACTAGTCGCAATCTTGCAGAAGGAAAAATCCAACATGAATTTTATCAGCTAAAATGCAAAGAGAGAGTGTACAGTGCTAGACAAGATCTACATAAGAACTTTATCCATGTATGGCACAGACGTCTTGGGCACAGAGACCCAGAGGCAGTAAGGAAGCTAGCTCAACTTGCAAATGGTATTGAAATCAACCAGGGTAGTCAAATGATGAAGTGCACTAGCTGTCTTAAAGGGAAAATGTCCAGAAAATCCTTTCCTAAAATAAGCACCACTAAATCTGTACAGCCTCTGCATCTGATACATACAGATGTATGTGGTCCAATGAGTGTTCAAACTCCTAGCAAGAAGAGATATTTTCTCACATTTATTGATGACTACTCCAGATATACAGTCACCTACCTGCTTCACAGTAAGGATGAAGTTCCATAGAAACTTGAAGAATATCTTGCTGTAATGTTCAACAAATTTGAAGGAATGCCAAAAGCCCTGCGTGCAGATAATGGAACCGAATATACAAGTGGTAAGGTGCAAACCATTTTGAAAAAGGATGGAATTGTGTTCCAGACTACCATCCCATACAACAAAGAACAAAATGGCATTGCAGAGAGAAAGAATCGTACTCTTTGTGATAGTGGAAGAAGTATGTTGTTTGATGCGAATCTACCTACAACGTATTGGGGAGAAGTCATCATGCCAACTTGGTATCTTAAAAACAGAGTGCCAGGTAAAGCCACAAATAAAACTCCATATGAGCTATGGAACTGCAAGAAGCCTAACCTGAAGCACCTCAGGATATTTGGAAGCAAAACATTTAAAACATTTATGTATGTTCCCAAAGAAAAACGTTCCAAGTGGGAATCACATGCAAAGCAAGGAGTCCTGGTGGGCTATAGCAAAACTCAAAAGTGATACAGAATCCTACACCCAAAGATCAACACAGTAACAATCAGCAGAGATGTAGTGATTGATGAAAACTCTGTATCGCTAAAATTCCATGAAGTTACACCAGTTATTTAACCTAAGAAGCAAGAACAAGAATCTCAGTCACCTGACCCAGATGCCGAAATGGAAAACACAAGTGTGGATAAGCTCTGAAGCCACAAAGGAAGGCATAGAAGAACCAAGTCAACCTCCAGTCAGGAGATCAGAAAGGCTAAACAAAGGTATCCCAGCTACTTGCCTTTCATATATGGTCAGAGCACTTCCTGAGCCAGAGCCATAGTCATGGCAAGAGATGCAAAAACTGCTTGTTCACAAGAAGCAGAAGAGGATAAATGCCGCTAATGAAGAGATGGAGTCCCTTCACCAACTCCAGACATGGGAGCTTACTGAGCTCCAACAAGGAAAAAAAGCTATAGTATTTAACTGGGTCTTCAAAAACAAATATGACTCAGAAGGTAAAGGTCACCGGTTTAAGGCAAGATTGGTCGCAAAAGGGTACTCGCAAAAGTATGAAGATTATGATGCTACACTTTCCAGTTGCGAAGCAAACCACATTCAGAACTTTAATGTCCGTAGCTGCAGTTCAACAGATGACAGTGAGACATTTTGACATCAAAACAGCCTTCCTACATGGTGACATTGAAGAAGAGTTGTATATGAGCCAACTCGAGGGATATATTGAAAAGTTGAAGAGCACCTTGTTAGTAAAATGCAAAAATTTCTCTATGGACTTAAAGGGAATCTGTCAAACTTTTTTGCACTATCAACTGCCGGCATTGACATCAGGGGCTTATCTACAGCATTCTGTAATGCTGTAGATAAGCCCCCAATGTAACCTGAAAGATAAGAAAAACAAGTTAGATTATACTCACCGAAGGGGGCGGTCCGGTCCGATGGGTGTCGCGGTCCTGTCTGGCGCCTCCAATCTTCATACAATGCCGCCCTCTTCTTCCCTTCCTGTAGTGGCTCCGGTGCAGGCGCACTGCTCTGCCCTGTTGAAAAAAAAGGGTGACAGATTCCCTTTAATCAGTCGGCAAGAGCTTGGAACTTGAAAATGAACAAAGTTTTGATGGATGAATGATTTAAAAGATCTCAAGCTGACCCATGTTTGTATACGAAAAATGTAGCGAAGGAGTGGATGTATATTCTCTTATGTGTAGACGATGTAATCATGTCTCATCAAAATGAAAAGGAAATTGCAAAGTTAGATGAAATTCTCAACCAGCACTTTGAGACTAAGGACCTTGGAAATGTAACATATTATGTGGGAATCCAAATCCAGAGAGCGGAAGATGGGAGTTTTCTTCTTAACCAAAGTTCTAAAATTTCCACAACACTAAACCAGTTTGGAATGTCAGAAGCCAAAGGTGCGTCAACACCAAAGGAGCCGTCCTACTTAAAGTTGAAAGGAGAGCAAGATCTGCTACCCAGCAATGAGAGTTACAGACAAGCAATGGGGGCACTTCTGTACATAGCAACCCAACTCGTTCGGATATCACAGCCACAGTTAGAATTCTCTTCAATATCTTAAAGAAACTCAAATGCTATATCTTAAGATATCTGCATCAGGAGATCTCACTCTCAGAGGTTATGTGGATGCAGATTGGGCTGAAGATTCAAGTGATCGAAAATCAACAAGTGGTTTCTTGTTCAAGTTAGGAGAGAGTTCAATTTCTTGGTCCAGCAGAAAAAAAGTGTCAGTTGCATTATCTTCTACAGAAGCAGAATATGCTTTATGTCTGCTGCTTATTCAAGTCAAGAACTAATTTGGTTGAAACCACTTTTAAACTTGCCAGCAGTGAGAATATTAGTGCAAGCACTAAGCACATTGATGTAAAACATCACCACTTACGTGACTTAGTGGAACGTGGTGTACTCGAATTTGTTTATTGCGACTCTGACAAGATGATAGCTCATGGTATGACAAAGCCAATATCAAGAGCCAAGTTTGTGGAATACAGAACCGCAATGGGGCTAACAGGATAAGTAGTTGTTGAGTGGGGGGGTGTTGGAATGTTTGGTGCAACAACTCCATTCCTCTCCATGAGTGTTTAGTTGCTAAATTTGTATGCTATTCATAAAGTTAGAACAAAAAAAACTCTCAGAGGCTCACACCCCTGTGTGAGCCTCTGAGAGTTTTTTTTGTTCTAACTTTATGAATAGCATTCATATATAGGAGTCCCTATAGCATGTGACTGTATTTTCTGTTTTTCCTGTGTCTGTGTATGAGAGAAGCAGCCTGCTGTAGATGCTACACAGATAGAGACACACAAATGATTTATTCCTGATGTATTAAGCTTATCATATATTGTTCCTGATTGTTCCTGAATAAAGAAGCTCTGTTGTCACACGTTTAGAGAATATCCTGAATAATCTGCTGCCAACAGAATTATTACACTCAAAACCTAGCAATCCACCAAACTCCTTCACCAATTACAACCAACAACAACCTCCAGCCATGCAGCATCAGCTACTCTGACAATAAATGCTAGCCAGGACCCAGTTCATATAGGAGATGGGAGTGGCTAACAGAGCACATCTGAGAACCTTAATGCTCCAGGAGCTCTCAATTGAGCAGATTAACCCCTGCACTGCTAAACAAAATTTAAACCACTTAATATGAAGGTGAATTGCTTCTAATCAGTGCAGGAGTAAGAGAAATCAGACGCTGCGGTCTTCTGGCTCCTCTCTGTCGCGATAAACCTGTGACACATTTACATAAAGTGACCTTATAGGTGACATGTTTTCTTTTTTGAATCTTTCACTTTCTTTTCATCTCCATCTTGACCAGATTCCATATTGACTTTCCACACCCACAGCTTGTCTCTGCAGACTTCTCTCTTCTCCAGTCTTCTGCAGCACATACTAACATGGTGCCCTTAAAAGTAAGTGTCATTATCATGCTCTCAAATAAAAACATTTGATCTACACTGTGCCACTGAATAGTTGCCCCTCACTGTTCTCCTTGAACAAAATATTACCCCAATACTGTCCCTCTCGTGGTACAAGGCCTCCACCCTGTCAGTTCCTTTTCATCCTGGGACCTCTTTTTACACTCTCTCCTCTCTTTGTGTCTTCCTATATTGCCCAATCTTTATACTGTGCCCCTTCCTCAGTCTTCCTCTATTGAATACTGTCTCCTCCATACTGTGCCCTTACACTCTTCCGCCTGTTGCCCCTTCTCTATACTAACCCCAACACCTACTACCCAATCTCTATACTGTGCCCCCTAACAATTTTTTCCCTCCATACTTTCACCTCACACATTTCTCCCCATATAGTCTCCTAAAATTCCTCCCTACTGATGCCTCACACATTCTCCCCTTCCCTATATTGTCTCCTAACTCTTTCCTTCTGCCTACACTGCCTCCTCACACATTCTCTCTTACCCATATCCTCCCTCCTCATACTGTCTTCTCACACAATTCCACCTCCCCATATTGTGTCCTTACACATTCCCCCTGTTCATACTGTCTCCTCACAGATTCACTCCTCCCCATACTCTCTGCTTACATATTTCCCTTCTCCATCTTGTCTCCTCATACATTTCCCCAACCCTCCTCATACTGTCCACTCACTCATCCCCCGCTGCTCTTATTGTCTCCTCAATCATTTCCTTCCATCCTCTGCCATTACTGTCTCTTCTTCTACTGACCTTACAACTAAAAGCAAAAGCAATGAACTGGAATGTGAGTTGGTGTGCATGCAGTATGTAAGAGTATGTTCACACTGGCCACTTCATAGACAAACCCAAGAGAAAAACAAACTGAGCAAATATCCTGCAGTAAATAAATAAATAGGATTTTGACATTATAAATATCTTGTCTTCCTACACAGCGAAGAAGCAATGTTAACTCTGTGACGTTTTACACCTTCTCTGAGTTGACAGCTGGATCAGAAAATGGACAAACCGCAATCCAATGCGAATGGCTGGGGGACACCACGGACTGTCACATCAAGCAGCCCAATGGTGCCCCCTGCCAGCTGTGCACAAGGCAAATTTCTTGCCTGCCTCCATCCTAGAAACTCTAATGATCACTAATAGTCTCCCATTGTAAAAAGATCTATAACATATGGCATACTTTAATACTGCATAGGAAAGAGCAATCAGGTGTTCCTTATGATACAGGTGGATGTTAGGCACCAAGTTTCCCCCACTGAACCTCAAGCCATGTCCTCTGCAGTCTCCCATTTTTCTGCAGCCACAGAGGCTCCTGCTCAGCAGAGATGTCAGTCCCAGCGTCTTGCTCAGCCTAATGCTCTGCATCTGGTTGCTGCTGCTGCCCCAGGCTCAGCTATAGCATTTTGCATTAGTCAGCAGTAAGCAGACGCTCCTGGGACTAAGTCCTGCTATTCTCCATCTGAGCATGCCCGTGAGATGACTGCTTATTGGTGGTTGGAGGTCACATGCTCAGGTCCTCAAGCAGCTCAGATTGGGCCATCAGGAAGGTCCCGGAAGGCTGCAGCTATAAAAGAAGCGCATGACCGCACGCTAGTATAGACAATGTGTAGTGAGTGTTGTATGCACGTATGAATGTCTCTGGTGACTGACTCATAAAGAAACCCCTTTCTTTGATATGCACATGTTGATCAGCATTGCCAGTTAGTGCCTTGGCTGCAGGCAGGAGGCAGAGTCAGGGCCTAGCTTCAGCGCCAAGTTGTGGCTTTGCTTGTATGCCACTGTGCACTTGGGCCGCACTCCACAGTAGCCAGCGTCTATTAGTGGCGTTCGCAGTTGCGACACCGTGCGCCTAGTGGGTCTAGAGAGGCTCTTATCCTGCGTCCTTGGGGCAGAGACTTGTGACCCTACACAAGCGCAGACTCAATCGTGCCTGTGACAGTTAACAGGGTACGGCATTTGTATTACGCAGTACCGTGGCTCTGTGAAGCAACAGAGTCCATCACAACTACATACGGTGTGGCATTTAACCCATGTGTGTCTAGTGCGATACTGCCATTTAATGTTCGCCATTACCGAGCAGCAGTTAACATCTCTGAACGGTGGACCCCGGGCTGTGAACACACCTTATTATCACCTCTTTATTACTTGGTGCGTTCCGCCAGCCCTAACATTATACTAGCGCCAGGATATGGCTAGTAATGGCAGACAAACAGTGACTACAGCGGTACATCCAGCAGCTGGAGGGCAGTAGTTGTTCAGGCAGCCAGTGAGGCTGCAGACCACATGTCCGCTGCCACCCCTGTTCCGACCTTATTGCACTTCCTGCTGCCTGAGAGGTTTTCTGGTGACAGCAAGTCATGTAAGGGATTTGTGAACCAGTGTGCGATATACCTGGAGCTACTGGCTGCATGTTTCCCCTCAGAGTAGGCTAAAGTAAGGTTTATTATTTCCCTGCTGTCGGACAGGGTGTTGGAGTGGGCTACGCCGCTGTGGGAGCGCAATGATCATGTGCTGCAGAGTGCTCCGTGGTTTTTGAGCACTCTGAAACAGGTCTTTCTGGGACCTCAAGGCACCCATGATACGGCGCTCAAACTGCTGGCAATGACATAGGGCTCTTCCATGGTCAGCCATTTTGTAGTCCACTTCCGGACTCTAGCATCTGAGCTGTAGTGGCTGGACAAGGTCCTTATCCCTGTATTTTGGGGGGGACTGTGTTATTAATGGGTCACCGAGGAGGATGGCAGGAACAAGCTAAGCCACCAGAAGACCAGAGAGGTTGGTAACTAAGCAGATTGCAGACCCCTGATCCTATCCGCACAACTAGCAGTAGCCGTGGAGTGTTCCTACGATGCCCTAGATGCTACGTCACAGCCGGAGGACTAATTAAGCCTAAAGACAGAAAGATGAAATCTAAACTGCCCCGGAACAGATTCCCAAAGGAATAGACAGCCCCCAGACATATATTGTCAGTGAGACAAGATGAGACACAAACACAGGCAGAGAACAGACTGAGGAAACGGTGGGTCCCAAGCTGTCTAGACAGGACAGGACAGAAAAGATACTGTCTGCAATCACGCACAAAACCCTGAAAAAGTCCAACACTACTGATGTACAAAAAACCTGAGATCACACGATCTCACCCCCGCTAGATCAGCACTCTGTGTTGTGAGTTCATTTTCCCCTTCGTCACTGAGGTCTGGTGAACTCCCTATTCTGGTAAACGAAGGTAATGAGCCTGATTATCAGGCACCTGAGCCTAATGATGATGACTGGCTGAGTGGAGTCACGGACTGGATATAAGGCTGCCGACGCCCTCCTGCCCTGCGGGTGATTTCTCTGTGGACTTCTAGGAGACCAGTCTGATTCCTGCTCCTCTAAAGCTAAGTTTTCTGCTTTGCCTGTTAGCATTTGTGTTTTGTTTTTGTTTGCCTTGCCTTTCTGGATTCTGCCATTCCCTGCTGGGGTGAGCTGAATCTCCTTTTGCCGGTTGCTCTGTCTTCAGAATATTCCTGAGTACTGACATAGCTTTTTTGAAGCCTAGCATCTTCAGGGCCTTTTTCACTGTCAGTCTGTTGGCTCTTATTTTCATAGGGTTTTTCACGGATTGCAGACAGCAGCCTTCCTGTCCTTTCCTATCTAGTTAGCTTGGGCCCCGTCTTTGCTCAGTCTATCTTTCTGTCTGTGTTAGTGTTCTTTCTTCTTGCTTCACCGTCATTATTTGTTGGGGGCTGCCTTTTGCTTTGGGGTCTGCTCTGGGGCAGTTTAGATTTCCCTTTCTGTCTTTAGGCTATATAGTCCTCCGGCTGTGATCGAGGGGTCTAGGGCATCGTAGGAACCCCCCCCGGCTACTGCTAGTTGTGTTGATAGGTTCAGGGGTCTGCAATCTGATAGTTGCCAACTTCTCTGGTTTTCTGGACTTAGCTTGTATTTCTGTTTTTGCCTCCTACGGTGACTCAATCATAACAGCTCCCCCTGACAGACACTCATCACTTTGTCCTCAGCCAACCGCACTCTATCAGGCTCATCATAAATAAGCCCTAAGGCTTCAAAAAATGCATCCACAGACATTCTCTCAGGGGCAGAAGAGGAAAGCGAGAATGCCCAGGCTTGTGGGGACCCCCTAAGCAGAGACATCACCACCCCCACCCTCTGTTTCTCATCCCCAGAGGAGCGGGGTCTCAAAGAAAAAAAAAAGCTTACAGCCCTCCTTAAATGCCCTGAAATCATCCTTGTTACCACAAAATATATCTGGCAATTTAACCGGGGATTCGGGTGGGACCAAAATGACATCTTTATTCCCTACCTGCTGGAAGCCTGCGGAAAGTACCCCCTGAACTGAGTCCTCAACCCGCCGATGAGACTGGGCCATAGCTTGGTGTTCCAAACTAAGCTTCTGCAGTGACTGAGTCAAGCTTTTCACCTGCTCAGATAAAGCACACATTGGGTCCATGCTGCAGAAGTGAGGAGAGAAAAAAAAATTGTAGGCCAGTTATAATGTCAGAGACACCGCACTGAACTTGCTCACTGAGCCAGTGCGTGTGTCCTGAGTAAAGCGAAAGCGTGCTCAAAGCTACCTGTGGAGCGGGCAGCAACCGAATAGCTGCGTACTTCAGAGCCGCAGGACCTGAAGCACGTGACTGCTAGAGGCGTGGCCTAAACTCCACAGAGCTAGGAGCTGCAAGATAACTCCTAGCAGGGTAACTGCGAGACAAAGTTACCAAGGGGCATAGACAGGGAGAATAGTCAGGACGTAGCCAATGAGTCACACACAGAGATAGCTGCAAGGTACCAAAGGGGGCGAGCAGAGAGTAGTCAGGTCACAGGCAATGAGTCATACACAGATAATAACGCAGTACAAAATCAACAGGCAAACTCACAACGGGAAACAGAGCCGGGTCAGAACCATATAAACAAGCTATAGCAACAAACAGGCACACGGGGGTCAGTACACTAGGCCAAAGGCAAAAGTATAACTGGCAGGGATTGAAGCTACCCAGGGGTTTATGAAGCTCTCCCAGAACCAGAAAGAGGCCACAATCATTAACCCCAAGTGTGCAGGTCAAAACCTGCACAGAGCTCCAGACATTAATCCCCGGTGTGCAGCTCAAAAACCTGCACTGGGATCATGACACTCCACACAGGTAAAAGCCAGCAGTGTCCCAGCTCAATTAGGGTGAAAGGAGTAAGGGGTTAAAGCAAAAAACATGCATTGTTACGCCGACAAGCAAATACAAATAGAACGGCGTGACACCGGACATGTTCCACATGAAAATCCCAATCACTGGAAAAAATCAAAATATCATCCAAATAAATGATCAAAAACTTATCCACAAGGTCCTGGAAAATATCATTCATAAAAGATTGGAAGACGGAAGGGGCATTAGTGAACCCAAAAGGCATCACCAGGTACTCAAAATGTCCCTCTTCCATTCATCCCCGTGCTTGATGCGAATCAGATTATACGCCCCCCTGAGGTCAAGTTTGGTAAACCAACAAGCACTTTTAACGCTAGAAAATAAATCAGAAATTAGGGGTAACGGGTACTGATATTTAACAGTGATTTTTTTAAGGGAATGATAGTCAATATATGGCCTTAATGAGCCATCTTTTTTGGCCACAAAGAAAAAACAGCACCAAAAGGCGAACAGGATGGTCTGATATAACCCTTCTCCAATGATTCCTTGATATAAGATCGCATAGCATCATGTTCAGGTACAGATAAGTTGAAAAGCAGACCCTTGGGAAATTTACAACCGGGCATTAACTCAATTGCGCAGTCATAAATCCTATGAGGAGGCATAGACGTGTGTTACGCCGTCTCTGCGTACACCGCTCCCACGCAGCAGCCTCCCGCCGCCCGACATCCATGGAGGTCGCCTCTGGTAGGTGCACGGCCGGCGGCGTCCCTGCATCCAATGCACATGCGCCATAGGCGCGACCGCGCCTCCCTCCTGCGTCTTGTGCTCCGGCTATGCCCTGACCCGGAAGCACCTCCCTGACCAATGCAGACCAGACAGGAGCATATCAGGCCGCTTCCCCCTGAGGGAGGTGCCTGATTGTTGTGTTTCCTAGCACACTGGGCCTCCGGTGTTCCTGTTCCATCCTACTCCAGTCCTGCCTCCGGTGTTCCTGTTCCATTCTACTCCAGTCCTGCCGTCCTACTCCAGTCCTGCCTCCGGTGTTCCTGTTCCATCCTACTCCAGTCCTGCCTCCGGTGTTCCTGTTCCATCCTACTCCAGTCCTGCCTCCAGTGTTCCTGTTCCATCCTGCTCCAGTCCTGCCATCCTACTCCAGTCCTGCTTCCAGTGTTCCTGTTCCATCCTACTCCAGTCCTGCCGTCCTACTCCAGTCCTGCCTCCGGTGTTCCTATTCCATCCTACTCCAGTCCTGCCTCCAATGTTCCTGTTCCATCCTGCTCCAGTCCTTCCGTCCTACTCCAGTCTTGCCTCCGGTGTCCCAGTTCCATCCAGCTTCAGTCCTTCCATCCTCCTCCAATCCTTTCTCATGTGTTCCTACTCCTCTCATCCCTGTCTACTGTCTTACTCCATTCCTGCCTCCTGGTTCCAGCTCTGTTCTGTCATCTATACTTCAGTCCCACAGTCCTACTCCGGTCCATCCTGAGCCGCCCCTCTCGGTACCGGCTACCGTGGTACTCGAACCCCTGGACCTGCTCCTAACGGTCCCTGTATAGGTGTCGGTTCCACCTGGCAGCTCGCCCGGGGCCCCTCGGTGCCACGGTCCAGAGGGTCCACTCTTGGAGTTTCCGGCTCCAGACTACCCACACTAACAACGTGGACTTACTCTCACTAAATACATCAGAAAAAACAGCCAAATAGTCGGGAATGTCTTGAGACTGGGGAGAGGTGGAGAAAACAGAACTGTCACTAAGAACACATTGACAACCCCAACTCACCACAGACAGAGATTTCCAATCTAAAACATAATTATGGGTTTGCAACCAAGGAAAACCCAGTACAATAGTATCATGTAAATTGTGCAACACCAAAAAGTTACATTTCTTTGATGGTCCGGGGTGACCCGCATTACCACCTGGGTCCAAAACTGGGGTTTATTCTCAGCCAAAGGGGTAGCATCAATCCCCCTCAAGGGAATAGGGGTTCTCAGGGGCACCATGGGGAAACCACAATGCTTGGCAAAGTCAAGATCCATCAGATTCAAAGCTGCTCCTGAATTAACAAAAGCCTTAGCAGAAAAAGTAGACAAGGAGCAGATCAAGGTAACTGCCAACAGGAACTTAGGCTGTACACTGCCCACCGCAAATGCATGAGCAAATCGTTTTTCTCATTTAGAGCAGACAGAAATAACATGAGAGGTGTCCCCACAAAAGAAGCATAACTTATTACGCCTTCTAGACTCTTGACGTTGCGCCCTAGACATAACCCTATCACATTGCATGGGTACAGAAGTTTGTTCAAAAAGCAGCACCGCCTCTTGCATACTTTTATGTTCACGTAAACGTCGATCAATTTGAATGGCTAATGACATGGAGTCATTAAGACCAAAGGGGACGGGAAATCCCACCATAACATCTTTTACGGTTTCTCCTAGACCTTTCTGAAAGAGAGCTGCTAAGGCATCATCATTCCATTTAGTAAGGAACGCCCACTTTTGGAACTTCTAGCAGTATAACTCCGCAGCATTTCTGATCCTGGATCAATGCCAATAAGGTCTTCTCAGCTTGATCAATAGCATTACACAACATAGAAAAAGATTTTCCAGCGTCTCCAGGAGATAAAATAACAATTGCTTTATTGAAAATATAAAATCTTCTTACCATCAAGTAAAAACAACATAAAGAGGCATATGGAGGGGAGCACTTTGCTCCCCTCCATATGCCTCTTTATGTTGTTTTTACTTGATGGTAAGAAGATTTTATATTTTCAATAAAGCAATTGTTATTTTATCTCCTGGAGACGCTGGAAAATCTTTTTCTATGTTGTGCATGCACTATACACCCGGGTCAGGGTGTTTCCGTGCGTCGGAGGTGTGATTAGGAGTGAAGAGGGGTGAGCAGAAAATTTCCTTTTGTGCAACAATAGCATTAGGTTCATCATAAAACAACCCCAGGGCCTGAAAAAACGCATCCACATTAGCCAGAATAGGGTCTCCAGGTGTCAGAGAAAAAGCCCAATCCTGGGGATCGCCACGCAGCAGGGAGATGACAATTGTAACCTGCTGCACCGAGCTCCCCAATGAATTAGGCTTCAAGGCAAGAAATAGTTTACAGTTATTCTTGAAATTCAAAAATGTAGACCGATCCCCAGAAAACACATCAGGAGTAGGGATCTTTGGTTCTACAGCAGATAATTGAGCAAGATAGGCAGAAATTCCCCGCACTTCAGCAGCGAGCTGCTCAACCTGATCGGATAATTGCTTAGTCTCCATTAAAGATAAAATCCTCCCACGGCCCCAGAGAAAAAGAGGAAAAAATATATAAAAAATTTCTTACACCTTTTTTTTTTTTTTTTTACAATTCTTTCCTTCTTTTGAGTACCCTAGAGTCTGCGGTTAGGCTGGTGATTCTGTTAAGAATGGGTCACCGAGGAGGATGGCAGGAACAGGCTAAGCCACCAGAAGACCAGCGAGGCTGGTAACTAAGCGGATTGCAGACCTCTGATCCTAAAGACAGTAAGATGAAATCTAAACTGCCCCGGAGCAGATTCCCAAAGGAATAGACAGCCCCCAAACATATATTGCCAGTGAGACAAGATGAGACACAAATACAGGCAGAGAACAGACTGAGCAAACGGTGGAGCCCAAGCTGTCTAGACAGGACAGGACAGAAAAGATACTGTCTGCAATCACGCACAAATTCCTGAAAAAGTCCAACATTACTGATATACAAAAAACCTGAGATCACACGATCTCACCCCCCGCTAGATCAGCACTCTGGTATAAACTGGCAGCAAAGCAAAAAGTTACTAACATAGCAGGGGACTGAACAAGCTGCAACATATGAAGCAGGGCCCAGCGCTGCCCCCAGCAGGGAGCACGCTGAACCCTAGCAGCAAAACAGAAAGCAAAAAAAAGACACAACCAGATTAGATGCAAAGGATTAGCAAAAGAATCACTTAGCTGAACCATGCAGATCAGGCAGGGGACAAAAGAGCTCCAAATGCACACTGAGGAAAACACCAGCAACCTCCAAGAGCAGCCAGCTCAATTATATGCTCCCAGCCAGTAATCCCAGGTTTCCAATTATCATCATCAGGTGGGGAACTTCCATCCACCTGGCCAGCCCCACTACTCTCAGCAACCACCAGAGGGAGCAGAGGGAGCTTCGGCTCAGAACTCCAAGCAAGAGAATTCACAACAGGACTGGCTGACCATGAGAAATATGTTTTGGTCACTAGGGAGATTCACGCCACACTGGAGGAGCTAATAGCAGTGTCAACTCGCATCAACCTTCACTTTAATGAGCAGAGGTTGGAGCGAGCCCAGTGTAGGCAGAGGTTTCGGCTGGCTCCCACCTTCGCCAAACCTCTGAAATCTCCATTCCAGGTGCCTGAGCCACATAAGGCCATGGAGGTGTCACGAGCGGGATCTAAGTCCGGACTGCTTGTGCACTCAAGGTCTGTCATGTCTGCCGGCAGTCAGGACATCTTGCCTCCAGATGTCCTCAGCAGTCGGGAGAATGTCCCTGTTTAGTGACCGCAGGAAGTGGTTCAGTGGACGCAGCGACACTTTCCACCAAACTGTCCTTCAAGGGGACAATTAGCATTGGCACATCCACCCATATGGTAGAGCTTTGCGTGGATTCCGGGGTGGAGGGCAACTTTATGTCTTCTGCCTTCACCCAACAGCATGCAATTCTACTGGTGATGCTTGCCAAACCAGTGACCATACGGGTGATAAATGGGTCGACACTGCCCTCACAGATAACTCTTCAGACCATCCCATTTACTTTTTCCATGTCTCCATCCCATCAGGAGATCATCTCCCTGCTAGTCATTCCCGTGGGAACTGATGAGGTCCTCTTGGGGATACAAAGGTTACGCTACCACTCCCCTCATATAGAGTGGTCCTCAGGGAGAATTCTGGGATGGAGTAAATCCTGTGAGGGCAGATGTCAGAGGGAGTGTGTTCAGGTTGCTACTACAGAATATGGCAAATCCAGATCAAAGTTTATACCAATTGTTGAAGATCTCAGTGTGGATTTCATCACAATCTTCAGCTGAAAATTTGTACTCGTCCTTTATGTGTACCGTCTCACAGCTCAGAAGGTCGTATTCACATTTTGCAGTTGATCCACAACACATGAATAATCACATGCTTTAGTAAAACTGTGTGAAGCCATGCACCAGGACAAATGCCTATTCACTAGTGCTAATAAATAAGCAGACCTTTAATAATACAATATATTATACCCCTTTAATCAATATATATTGATCCTGTGATTTCAAACTTGTTTATATGTGTTTCTCATGAAAAAAAATCTGGAATTAAATTAATCATGAAAATTCAATGTTTCACAAAGAGATTACAAAGAAAAGAAATATTCCTCCAAATCTACATAGGAGGGATTTTTTTTCTAATCGCCGCCGTCCCTTTAATATTCGATGACCTCGAGTTCTGTATAGTTAAGATGAGAGCAGGGTTATTTATCTGTGTTTAAACGTTACCATTAAATTGTCAGAAAATATTAAAATGGTAAAATATTTCCATGGTTGAATGCTCTTATTTTGTTGAAGTTCCCATTTATTTCCCGGAGACGAGTTGTGCTTCCCGCTTTTAATCAGCTCTATCTAGCGCTCATAACTATAGATTCGGATGGAAGTTCAGAACTTCAGCCAACAATCATTGCAATGACTTCCAAGCCGTCACGAAGGAGCAGGCGAAAGCTTTCACATTCATTATTAGAAGGTCATAAGCTAAAAAATGTAACAAGTCAGTGCCCCAGGCAAATCGGTAAATGGTATTTTTATATTTTACACACTAATATGGATGTATTATAGTAAAATTAATAAGAAAATTTTGGACCCTCATTAATAACTTCAAAGAATAAGATGCAAAAGATTATTTTAGAAGAATATAGGTTATTTTTTATGGAATATTACATATTTATTATAGATTATTAGCATAAATATAATCCGTTACAGTTTCTCTTCCTTTGATTTTAAGGGAAAGAATAATGCATTTTTCAGAATTCATTCCCCAGGTTTATCTTTCATGCAATACCATCTATGCACTGCAGGTGGCACTGCTCATAATCTAAAATAAAAAAAACTGAAACAACAGATACTGTAGAATTAATCAATAGGAAGGGTATGTGCGCACGTTGCGGATTTGCTTGTGCAAATTTCTTGGCAGAAAACGCAGTTGAAATTCCGGGTGGTTTTGATGCATTTTTGATGCGGATTTGATGTGGATTTTCATGCGGCTTTTCATGCTGATTTTTTGTAATCATCGCAGGTGACTGTACTTTTCTGAAACATCTTTTTGTCCTGATTTCAAAAATGTATATAGTTTTTCTGTAGCACGTATAGTTTCCATGGAGCAACATCATTATTATAATTTATAGGGGAAATATACTGGTGACATTAAGAAAATCGTAATTTACATATCAGAAAAAAATCACCTTACAAAACAGTTTATAGTGAACCAAAATAATTTCACATGCAAAATAGAAACAAAAATATGAGCAGAAATTAAAAGTGCTTGACATTAGACTGTCGTTGATATGTTTTTTCAGGGTTGTCCCTTTATAAAATCCAACAGTAGTCTGCCATCATTGTGTCATTCCAAAAACCCTGGTAGCGGTGTTCCATTGCTTTAATGTCCTGGTGAAACCGCTCGCCTTGTTCATTGATTACATCCCCAAGATTTTGAGGGAAGAAATCTAAATGTGAATGCAAAAAGTGCATTTTCAGAGACATGCGACATCCAAGACACTGGTATGCATTTAGCAGTTCCTCAACACCTTCAACATATTCTGGAGATTTTTGTTTTCCTAAGAAGTTTTCACTAGAGTTGAGCGAAACGGGTCGAAAAATTTCAAAAGTCACCGACTTTTGGCAAAGTCGGGTTTCATGAAACGAAACCCGGCCCTAGGATGAGGTCGGCCACGAGGTCGGCGACTTACGCGCCAAAGTCGCATTTCAAAAGTTTGTTTTGCGCTCTTTTTCAGCCAATCGGGATCCACGGACACTGTGGGCAACGTGAAGACATAGGCACGGGTCACCACCATCTTTCAGAAGGGCATGCAAGTGATTGGCTTGCTTTGGTGGGCGTCACAGGGGTTATAAAAGGGCGTGCACGCCGACCACCATCTTACTTCTGCCGATCTTAGCATAGGGAGAGGTTGCTGCTGCTGATTCTGTAGGGAGAGTGTTAGGCAGGGAAGAAGACAAAAAAACTGCTTCTGCAGCTAGCGATTTTGCCTGTACAACACACCAGTCACTGTGTGTGCAGTGCAAGGGGAGGCTATATTGTGGTGGATCAGCGGTGTTGGTTGTTAGGCTGCCTTCTAAGGCTTCCTGACAGCTGCATTGCTGTTTACCCACTGCTCTGCAAACTGCTTTTTTAAAAGCAATCCCAATTTTTTTTTTGTCCTGCTGAGGTACTGAGCGTGCATTTTTTCACACCATACAGCGGTGTACGCTCCTCACACAGTACCGTGTAACGGCTGTTATCACAGCCACAGTGAAGCTATCTGTGTGTCACTCTGTGAGAATAAGTCGAGGACATGTTCCGTTCTTACAGACCTGCACCTACTAGTTTTGTCTAGCTTTCAAACAGTTAAATATATTTGCTGTTTGATCACATTCAAAACTATAGAGAGACAGCGTGTGTCAGTCCGTATACTTAAAAAACACGGAGCTTGACAATTTTACGTACACCGGACAGCCGTGTACGTGCACGCTCCTCTCAGTACCGTGTAACGGCTGTTATCATGGCCACAGTGAAGCTATCTGTGTGTCACTGTGGAAGGATAAGTGGAGGACTTGTTCCGTTCTTACAGACCTACACTCTAGGGAGATTCCTATTCTGCCCAATTCTACATACACCTTGTAGTTTGTGATACACTAGCCAATTTCTGCCTGTGACATAGCGCTCTGATATTCAGTGGGCCTCACACAATCCAAAAGTGTCCAGTGTCCACTAGTGTGTGCAGAAATTCAAAATCTCCCTTATCCTGTAGTCACTTTTTTCACACCTGTGCCATCGAGCCTGTGACATAGTGCTCTGATATTCAGTGGGCCTCACACAATCCATAAGTGTCCAGTGTCCACAAGTGTCTGCAGAAATTCAAAATCTCTATGATCCTGTAGTCACTTTTTTCACACCTGTGCCATCGAGCCTGTGACATAGCGCTCTGATATTCAGTGGGCCTCACACAATCCAAAAGTGTCCAGTGTCCACTAGTGTGTGCAGAAATTCAAAATCTCCCTTATCCTGAAGTCACTTTTTTCACACCTGTGCCATCGAGCCTGTGACATAGCGCTCTGATATTCAGTGGGCCTCATACAATCCAAAAGTGTCCAGTGTCCACTAGTGTGTGCAGAAATTCAAAATCTCCCTTATCCTGTAGTCACTTTTTTCACACCTGTGCCATCGAGCCTGTGACATAGCGCTCTGATATTCAGTGGGCCTCACACAATCCAAAAGTGTCCAGTGTCCACTAGTGTGTGCAGAAATTCAAAATCTCCCTTATCCTGTAGTCACTTTTTTCACACCTGTGCCATAGAGCCTGTGACATAGTGCTCTGATATTCAGTGGGCCTCACCCAATCCAAAAGTGTCCAGTGTCCACTAGTGTGTGCAGAAATTCAAAATCTCCCTTATCCTGTAGTCACTTTTTTCACACCTGTGCCATCGAGCCTGTGACATAGCGCTCTGATATTCAGTGGGCCTCACACAATCCATAAGTGTCCAGTGTCCACAAGTGTGTGCAGAAATTCAAAATCTCTGTGATCCTGTAGTCACTTTTTTCACACCTGTGTCATCGAGCCTGTGACATAGCGCTCTGATATTCAGTGGGCCTCACACAATCCAAAAGTGTCCAGTGTCCACTAGTGTGTGCAGAAATTCAAAATCTCCCTTATCCTGTAGTCACTTTTTTCACACCTGTGCCATCGAGCCTGTGATATAGCGCTCTGATATTCAGTGGGCCTCACACAATCCAAAAGTGTCCAGTGTCCACTAGTGTGTGCAGAAATTCAAAATCTCCCTTATCCTGTAGTCACTTTTTTCACACCTGTGCCATCGAGCCTGTGACATAGCGCTCTGCTATTCAGTGGGCCTCACACAATCCAAAAGTGTCCAGTGTACACTAGTGTGTGCAGAAATTCAAAATCTCCCTTATCCTGTAGTCACTTTTTTCACACCTGTGCCATCGAGCCTGTGACATAGCGCTCTGATATTCAGTGGGCCTCACACAATCCAAAAGTGTCCAGTGTCCACTAGTGTGTGCAGAAATTCAAAATCTCCCTTATCCTGTAGTCACTTTTTTCACACCTGTGCCATCGAGCCTGTGACATAGCGCTCTGATATTCAGTGGGCCTCACACAATCCATAAGTGTCCAGTGTCCACAAGTGTGTGCAGAAATTCAAAATCTCCCCTGTCCTATAGACACCTTGTACCTTGTTTTACATTACTATATAGTTTGTTTGATTTTGTCTACATTTCTACAAAAAATGAGGAAGGCTGGTGGAAGAGGCCGTGGAATTGGGCGGGGGTTGGCAGCTGGTAATGATGGTGTTGGTGGTGGATCTGATGGTAGTGGCAAGAGCAAAATAGGACTGAATGCAGGAGGTGTTGAGCCTGCGTCATCGTCTGGCTCCATAAGGCTTCGAAGGCTTAGTTTTCTAGGAGTTGGCAAACCGCTTTTAAAGCCAGAGCATCAGGAAAAAGTTTTGTCTTACATTGCTGACTCAGCCTCCAGCTCTATCGCCTCCTCTTCTCAAGTTGTAAAAAGTAAAAGCACTGAGTCGTCATTGGAGGCTCATGTTCATGAACCACACCTTTCCTTGTGTCCTTCACCCCAACCAAGATTGAAGGATGACGCAGGCCATACTACTGATTACTCCATGGAGCTGTTTTCACATACCATGCCTGGATTATCAAGTGAAATGGTGAATTACCCCGGCCAAGATGAATCTGACATGGAGTGCACTGATGCACAGTCACTGATAGATGATTCTGCTGGTACATTCACTCAGAGCACTACATTGTCCTTGCAGTGTACAGAGCCAGATTCTGACCCTGATGAGACTCAGGTGCCCCTTCCCGCACACTATACCACCATACACGGTGACACAGAGGAAGGTGCACATGACATTGAAGAGGAGGTGATGGATGACCCAGTTGTTGACCCAGATTGGCATCCATTGGGGGAAGAGGGTGCTGCTTCCAATAGCTCAGATGAGGAGCATCCACAGCAGACATCAACATCGCAACAGCTGTTATCTGGCAGGCCCCGGAGCACTCCAAAGACAGGTTCCAAAAATCAAAAGAGTTGCTGGACAGCTTGTCCAGAGGGTCAAAACATCACAGCGTGCTAGGCCGCAAAATGTCTGCCAAAGTAGGAAGAGTGCAGTGTGGCACTTTTTTGAACAAAATCCTCATGATCAGGCCAAGGTTATCTGTAAGAAGTGCGCAAAGACCTTTAGCCGAGGGAAAAATCTGAAAAATTTGAATACCAGTTGCATGCTTAGACATTTAACCACCATGCACTTGCAAGCGTGGACACAACACCAAACCTCAAGTGCCACATGTGCAACTGATCACAAAGAAGGTAGTCAGCAACGCTACATTGTTTCCCCCACTGTAAGCCCACCGGTTAGCACAGCAGCAAATGTTGAGGTGTCGTTGCAAGGCCACAGCAGTCAGGGAATCCCACTGTTATATCAACGAAATACTGAATCTAGGCCATCAGAAAGAACACCAACTCCATCACCATCATCAACCCTCTTTCAGTCCGCCCTGTCCACCGCTACTTCCACCATATGCAGCTCTCAAGTCCAGCTCACCCTCCCAGACACTATGAGTAGGTCAAGAAAGTACTCAGTCTCTCATCCGCATACACTGGGTTTGAACGCCCACATTGCCAAACTAATCTCGTTTGAGATGATGCCCTATCGGTTGGTGGAAAGCGCAGCTTTCCGCGAACTCATGGCCTATGCAGTACCACGCTATGACCTACCCAGTCGCCACTTCTTCTCTCGCAAAGCCATCCTAGCCCTCCACCATCATGTAAAAGACCGCATTGTCCATGCACTCAAGCAGTCAGTGAGTGGAAAGGTGCACCTCACAACTGATGCATGGTCCAGTCGGCATGGCCAGGGCCGTTACGTGTCCATCACTGCGCACTGGGTTAATGTGGTGGATGCAGGGTCCACAGGGGACAGCGGTGGTGGGACAGTGCTGCCTAGCCCACGGTATAGGAAACAGTTGGCTGTAGGCGTTCGACCCTCCTCCTCCTCCTCCTCCAGAAGCGAAAGCTCGTCCACAGAGCGCAGTCGTACGAGCACTCCATCTGCAGCTGCCACTATTGCACACGATGTGTCCCCCTATCGAGCAGCTAGTGGAAAGCGTCAGCAGGCTGTGTTGCAGATGATGTGTTTGGGCGACAGACACACCGCCGAGGTGCTGGCCGAGTACTTGAAGCGACAAACTGAGTCATGGCTGGGCAGTGTACATCTTGAGGCAGGCAAGGTAGTTAGTGATAACGGCCGTAATTTTGTGGCAGCCATAGCCCTTTCAAAACTCAGCCACATACCTTTCTTGGCTCACACCTTGAACCTGGTGGTGCAGTGCTTCCTCAAAAATTATCCGGAGTTAACAGCCCTGCTCCAGAAGGTGCGAAGACTGTGCGCACATCCGCCGGTCGCCTGTACACTCCGTTCGTATGCAGAAGCTTCAGCGATTGCTCCACCTTCCCAACCACCGCCTCATTATCGACATTGCAACAAGGTGGAACTCCACCCTGCACATGGTGGAGCGGCTGTGCGAGCAGAGGCAGGCCATAATGCATTTGTGGGAGGATACATGGCCAGGCACTTTGAGAGCAGACATGGAGTTGACAGGTGTGCAGTGGTCGAAGCTGAAAGACCTCTGTAAAGTCCTTCAGTGTTTTGAGGAATGCACAAGGCTGGTAAGCGCAGACGACGCCATCCTAAGCATGAGCATCCCACTTATGCATCTGCTCATGCAAACTTTGACGCACCTTAAGGAGCAGGCGTCTGCAGCCAATGTTGATGAGGAGGAAGAGGAGGAGGGAATCCTTGATGACATTCAGCCATTGTCTGCTCAGGGACCTCTCTTGGACGAGGTGGAGGAAGAAGAGGAGGATGATGATGGTGATGATTACTTAGGGGAGGAGGATGCATCTCGTGGGGCAAGTGAAAATGTTGGCGTGGCAAGGTCTGGTACAGGGTTTGTGCGTGACTGGAGGGATGTGGATTTTCCAGAAAGTGCGCCTCCAACCAGCACTTGCAGTGCATCATTGACACCGGGAACATTGGCCCACATGTCAGATTATGCCTTGCAGATCCTAAAAAGGGACCCCCGCATTGCCAAAATGATGAACGATGACGACTACTGGTTGGCCAGCATCCTGGATCCACTCTATAAAGGCAAATTACAAAACATCATGCCACAGGAGAACCTTGACCTAATATTGGCTAATAAACAAGCAACTCTGGTAAATCGGTTGCATGAGGCATTCCCAGCACACAGCAGCGGTGATGGTTCTCACACGAGCCGTACGGGCCGGGGGCAGCTTGGCAGAGGTGTTCATGGTGCACACAGCAGAAGTGGCGTTGGAGACAGGGGTTTCATGACAATGTTGTGGACTGATTTTTCAAGTACCGCTCACACAACTGGTAATACTGCATCGATGGAAAGTGACAGGAGACAGCAGTTGTCAACTATGGTTACAAACTACTTTTCCTCCCATATCGATGTTCTCCCACACAGGTCATTCCCCTTTGACTATTGGGCTGCTAAACTGGACACCTGGCCTGAATTGGCACAATATGCCTTACAAGAGCTCGCTTGCCCAGCTGCAAGTGTGCTATCGGAAAGAGTCTTCAGTGCAGCTGGATCAATCCTGACAGAAAAAAGGACCCGTCTGTCAACCCAAAATGTGGATGATCTAACCTTCATTAAAATGAACCATGCATGGGTTTCCAAGGATTTTGTCCCACCTTCCCCTGATGACACATAGGGTGACAGAAAAATGGCTTGCTTTGGTCCACCTCTTCCTGGGACTTGACCTATTTCGCCTTTTGCATCAGCTGAATGTCCAACATCAACATATGCCACTTTCTAAAACTCCCTAACTGTGCTGCCTCCCCCCCCCATGGCCGGGGTCACCACCTAGCGCAAGACACCGTGCGAGTGCCGTTGCCCTGGACAGGTGGGTAGGCCGACTCTTGGGCGCGGGCACTGGCACAGGGTCCCTCATAGTGCAATCAAGTGTCTCTGACGGTGGTGGTGCACACCCGCCGTCAGACACACCGCCGTACTATGAGGGGCCCAGTGCCAGTACCGACGCCCACGAGTGGGCCCCCCTTGCTTGGGCAGGGCCCCAGCATTTGCAATCTTTACCTCTCCCTGCTCCTCCGCTGTGTAGTCTGGGCCATCAAATCCATACTGTGCATGACACCGTCTGAGCCTGCCTCCTGATGTATAGACATATATTTTGAATGTGTACGCTATCCATACATGTTATCCGGGGATACGGTACCCTTTCTCACCTTTGTGCAATCACGTGCAAGCCATACTGGGCCTAACACCGTCTGAGCCTGCCTCCTGATGTATAGACATATATTTTGAATGTGTACGCTATCCATACATGTTATCCGGGGATACGGTACCCTTTCTCACCTTTGTGCAATCACGTGCAAGCCATACTGGGCCTAACACCGTCTGAGCCTGCCTCCTGATGTATAGACATATATTTTGAATGTGTACGCTATCCATACATGTTATCCGGGGATACGGTACCCTTTCTCACCTTTGTGCAATCACGTGTAATCCATACTGGGCGTGAGAACGGCTGGCGAGCTGTTAAGCAAGCTACAGCACCTGTGGTTTGCACACGTAAGTTTTTCATTTTTTCAGGAATGACGGTTAGGCCTAATTCCGGAACTGTGGTTGACCTGCACTTACTGGGAAATCATCGTTCGCGGGTAATAATTGTAATCAGTGATCCCCATCACTAACGTTGTTCAGCGGGTTATCTGCACCTGTAAGCGACAAACGCTGGCCTTTTCAGTGTAGCGCACATGTAGCCACGGACATGTAAGGGCATGATACACCAGTTATTGGCCAATCTCATGTGCCAGAGCCTCACGTGTCCCTCTAGTAAGCCGGACTCGGACCGCGGGGCATGACGGAGTCTCGTTCGTTAACGGAATTAAGCTTGCAATGTGTGCATCTTTTCTGTAGCTGGCATGGTTGAGGTTTCCCAGGTGGAGTCGAATTTAACCGTAGGCTCCACTCCTGGTGGTGCCCTTCTGGACATTCCTTTAAGGTTCAGCTTGGCAACCATACTGCCCATGTAAAACAAACACTTTGCCTTCATGAACGCTGTTTGGAGGGTCATGACTCGTGGGAATAACGCCGCCCAATCAGTTAACCTGCTAGAGAGATCCTTCGTTGCTCCCAAGCATGACATCACACTCCCTAGGAGGAAGGTAATGCCACTGTGGCGACCGTACTCCTGGGGGCGACACAAGTGCACTGATGCCCAGCCACTGCTCGATGAATCTGCTGGTACATTGACCCAGACCACTACATTCCCCTCGCACGCTACACGGCCTGAATCTGACCCTGATGAAACTCAGGTTACCCTTCCCATATACAGTTCCATCTTACACGGTGACAAAGAGGAAGCTGCAGATGAAAGTGCAGGTTCGGCCCACCCGCCATCAGACACACCACCGTACTATCAGGGGCCCTGTGCCAGTGCCGTCGCCAACGAGTGGGCCCCTCCTGCTTGCTCAGGATCACAGCACTTGCAAGGTTGAAATACTGTGCAGTGAGATGGAAGATGGGGATGACGAGGAGTCCAGACTAGTACAGGGATTCCCTAGCAAGGAGACTTATTTGATTGTTTTCAATGTTGGGACAGCAATTTTTGAGGAGCACTATACTCTGGAGTATGATAGATGGGGCCCACCATACACTGGAACATTCCAAAGGTGGACATCAGACACTGGAGCAGCATTTACAGGGCCCATTATACACTAGAGCATTAGAAATGGGGCCCATTATGTTTGGAGCATTATTTGGGCCCATAAGACAGTGGAGCTTCATCCATGGGGACCAACATATACTGTAGCATTATGTGGAGCTCATCATATACTGTTTCAAACATTATATGGGACCAATGATTCTGTATGGAGAAATAGATGGGCCTCGTCATGAGATGTAAAAAGTGAAGTATTTTTCATTGTACTATACCGCTATTTCTCTGCCGTATCGGAGCATGATAAGTTGTGGTATGTGTTAAAGGGGCGCTCTTTCGCCCAGGGCACATGAAAACCTGGAGCCAGCCCTACCCCCCCACAACTTTAGCCAAATAACCCCCATTTTTCAGTGCGTAACTTGTATTATGAAGTTAATTAAGGTTGACAAGCTTAAGTAAGAAGAATTGCTGCTTTTGGCATTCAAATGGGCACTGTAGGTGTGTTTCCTGTCCTCCTCTCTAGTTTTCACAGATCCACTTGAAGCTTTTCCAAGATCTCAATTCCTTATCATTCAAACAAATCATCTCTCGTAAGCTCTCTAATCTGAGTGTAACACCCCTTTAGGGTTACCACGGTACAATGGGTGTTATGGGGGGGTCTCACCTCTCTAGGACGCTGTGCCTCCACCCGAATCTTGATTGGAGCTCTCTCTCTGGGACTGCAGAAGGACAGTTATCTTCTGCCAGGGGCTGAATCGGGAAACCCCTGCCACAGCTCAGTACACACACTCAGGGAACAGGAGTAAAACCGTTTAACAGGTTTATTGCTATGCAGCAGAAGTTAGGTGGGTTTAAAGGAATAACATACAATACAAGAAACAGTGCTCTATAAAAGTCATATACACATCACAGTCTACTTCTACTCAGAACCCTGCAAATATAACGTAGCAGACTCCCCCTCTTTTGTATTAACTCAATCCAAATGTTGGGGCCCAGTTGCCGCGGATGTTGGCGCGCAAATTAGAACCGTTGGTGCACTTAGATGAATATTACTGTCAATAGTCTGGGTTGTAGTGTATTCACTGTAAATAGCGCTGGTAGAACCACAAGTCTCAGAAGGGCACTCACTGTGTGTCTCAAACGGTCAGAGGGTTCTCTGGACACCAGCTGGGGCGGCAGGATTTCGGCCTTTATGCAGTGGGAGTGCTGTCAGAACTCTCCGGGTCTTTGATGTTAATTGCCTCAAAGGGTGACAGGACCGCGCTCTCTCCAGCAGAGCGGGTATCTCAGCGGGGGCCGCCACACTCTGCAGCATAGAGGAATGCAGATCCACACCACTCCGTCTCTCACAGCAAGCTCCCATGCTCCTTCTCCACTGAACATTTGCTTTGACTTCCTGCCCAGCTCCCTCCTCCAAGTCCCTCCTCCTCCAATCCACTCTCTATCCACCCAGGCCTTGTCATCTGACTGAAACAAGGGTCCCTGGGAATTGTAGTCCACTGCTGCTCAGGGGAAAAATGGTTAATGTCTGTAGGTCCCTGTTTAACAGCTGCTGCAAAACTGTTCTTAGAGTCTGTAAGCCCCAGTATACCGGTAGCTGCTCCGACAGTTCCCTGTGCAGGTGTTACATTCTCCCCCTGGTGAGTCATTGAAAGTGTCCCATCATGATATGAGGACTCACCACCTGAAACACGAAGGGGGGTTAAGGCATCCTGACTAACACCAAATTTACATGCACACAAACCACCCCCTGGACACATGGGAGATACCGGGAAATATGGCCAAACAGAATTTGAATTAGGGTGTATCAGCTTGGGGACCTCAGTGGTATGTCCCATTCTATCATAGGTCAGCATCATGGGTGGCCTAGTGTCCCGTTTGGGATGAGTGTGTACCGTGGGGGCCCCCTCCTCAGCCCCCGACTCTTGTCTCTCCAAAACGGGCTCTTCCGGATGGATCTCTTCATTCAATAAATGTCCCTCTTCTGAACTCTCCCCCAATTGTGGGCAGAGCACACTAGCCTCCTGACAAATGTCCCTTTTTTGTGTTTCCACTTCAGGAGTCTGGTTTACAGAGCCCGCGCCTATGGGGCTTGGGTCCTCAGTCCATCTGTAGCTCCATTGACCGTCGGTTTCCCATTCATCCCCAGACTCGCTGTCACTTCCTCCTGAGGCAACCCCAAGCTGGGGTGGTTGTTCACACCTACGACTTCTCCTATTGCACGGAAAGGTGGTATGACCTCCTTGGGTTGGCAATGGTGGTAAAGGGATGTTTTTTCCCACAGGCAACAGATGCTGTCGATGACAGGTCTTGACAGCTCCGCCCCCTTTCTCGGGCTTTACTCTGTAGGCCGGGACATCGGGCAGCTTCTCCATCATCACATAAGGGTCAGGACACCACCGATCAGCAAGCTTGTGCTTCCCAGGAAGGCCCAGAAGTTGGATAAGGACTCTATCTCCAGTCAGTAAAACTTGTTCTCGAACTCTACAGTCATAGCGAGTCTTATTGTGCCTCCCTGACCAACCAGAGGCCTGCTCTGCCAATCTGTAAGCTTTTTTCAAATCTTCTTGTAGGTGGGACACATATTTTAAGTAGGTCTTCTCATTAGAACTGTCAAAGGATGTCCCAAAACTAATATCCACTGGTAGCTGGGCTTTTCTTCCAAACATGAGGAAATAAGGCGAGTATCCAGTTCACTCATTTGTGGTGCAATTGTAGGCATGAACCAACTGACTCACATGCCTGCTCCAGTGTCCCTTCTTCCTGGGATCCAAAGTGCCTAACATGTTCAGAATGGTACGGTTGAACCTCTTATGTTGAGGGTCCCCTTGGGGGTGATATGGGGTGGTTCTGGATTTCTTGATCCCACAGATGGCGCATAGCTCCTTGATTAGTCTACTTTCAAAATCTCTTCCTTGATCGGTATGGATGCAGACTGGCAGCCCATAATGTACAAAAAACGTCTCCCATAGTGTTTTTTCCATAGTAATTGCCCTTTTAGCTTTAGTGGGGTAGGCTTGGGCATATCGGCTGAAATGGTCAGTGACCACTAACACATTACTGACATTGCTTTCATCAGGCTCGATGGAATGGAAATCAATGCACACTAGCTGAAGTGGGCCATCACTGGTAATTTTCACAAGGGAGGCTGTTCTCAAAGGCAAGGTTTTTCTCAACACACACCGGGAGCATGATTTGCAGTATTCTTCAATATCTACTTCCATCCGAGGCCAGTAAAATCCGTCGGCCACAAGACCCGTGGTCTTCTTGATGCCAAGATGTCCATGATCATCATGCAGGGACTTCATGACCATCCTCTGAAATGGTAACACCAGCTGTCTACGGACTCCTCCCTTCTGGCGCTTTGCCTCCCGGTATAGTTGTCCATTTCTTACTACTAGCGACTCTAGCTGCCGAGTCAGCAGGACAGACTCCTCTGTTCTTAATGCATTCTTTTCGGGTCTCCAGCCCCTCTTAACCCACCATCGGAATACCCCCACTGACCGATCCTCCTGCTGCATCTTTCTAACTTGATTACGAGTCAGTTGAGAAAGAGAGTCTGGGGTTACATTTGTCACTCGGCAGTACAACCACGGGAGCGCTTCACTGGATGCTCCCAAGAATTTAGCACAGCACTGCATAGGGAGGGCATTAGTTTGATGTCTATGGCACCTCAGAGGCGGGGACCTCTATCCATCCTCCCTCTTCTTCCTCAATTGAGGGTTCCCTAGGCAGGCGAGAGAGGGTGTCTGCATCAATGTTACTGATCCCTGGTCGATATTTTAAGCTGAAATCGTACAAAGAGAATGCAGCAAGCCACCGGTACCCCGTGGCATCCAGTTTTGCTGTGGTTCTCACGTAGGTTTATGGATTGTTGTTGGTATGAACCATGAAGTGTACCCCATAGAGGTAGTCATGCAGAGTGTCCACTACAGCCCATTTCAGAGCCAGAAACTCCAGTTTGTGAGCTGGGTAGTTGTGTTCACTGGGAGTCAATCCTCGACTAATGTAGTAAACGGGACGCAGACAGCCATCATGGTCCTGGTAGAGAACCCCTCCTAGTCCATCGAGAGAAGCATCTACATGTAACACATATGGTTTACTGGGGTCTACATAGGCCAACACTGGAGATTGGGTCAAAAATGACTTCAGTTTCTCGAATGCCTCATCGCATACAGGTGTCCATCTTTCTCTAAAAAGTTCATTAACTCAGAAGTAGACCCTCTTTCTTGACTTTGAGGAGTGGGCTGTCCTCCTGAAAGGGGGATACCCATGGGTAAGGGCAGTTAACGGCTTCGCAATGCAAGGGTACTGGGGTACAAATCTTCGGTAATATCCACAAAATCCTAAAAAGGACCTAAGCTCCTTCAGTTTGGTGGGCTTAGGCCAGCTTACAACAGCCTCCACTTTGGCGGGATCTGTGGAAATTCCTTCTCAGCTGACTATGTGCCCCTCATATTTCGCAGTCTTCTGGCAAATCCGGCACTTGTCAAGGGACAGCTTCAACCGATCCAGCACCTTGAACAAACGCTGGATCAAGCACGGGGATGAATGGTAGGTGGCGTTTAATACTCCGGAGGGACATATTGAGTACCTGGTGATGCCTTTTGGGCTCACTAATGCCTTCTGTCTTCCAATCCTTTATGAATGTTATTTTCTGGGACTTTGTGGATAAGTTTTTGATCATCTATCTGGATGATATTTTGATCTTTTCCAGTGATTGGGACTCTCATGTGGAACATGTCCGGACTGTGTTCCGGATTTTGAGGGAAAATACCCTGTTTGTTAAGGGATCGAAATGCCTCTTTGGTGTTCAGAGGATTTCATTTTTGGGACTTATTTTGTCTCCGTCGACTATTGAAATGGACCCGGCCAAGGTACAGGCCATTTATGATTGGGTTCTGCCCACTTCTTTGAAGGCTCTCCAGAAGTTTTGGGGTTTTGCTAATTTCTATCGTAAATTTATAGGTAATTTTTCTGGTATTGTCAAACCACTGACTGATCTGACCAAGAAGGGTGCTGATGTGCTGAATTGGTCTCCAGAGGCTGTCTCGGCATTTCAGGAGCTTAAGTGGAGATTCACTTCTCCTCCGGTTTTACGGCAACCTGATGTCTCACTTCCATTTCAGGTGGAGGTAGATGCTTCTGAGATTGGTGCAGGAGCTGTTTTGTCCCAAAAAGCTCCGGTGATTTCTAAAATGAATCCCTGTGCCTTCTTTTCTCGAATGTTCTCCCCATCTGAACGCAACTATGACGTGGGGAATCGAGAATTGTTGGCCTTGAAATGGGCATTTGAAGAGTGGAGACATTGGTTGGAGGGAGCTAGACATCAAGTTGTGGTCCTCACCGACCACAAGAATTTGATTTATCTGGAGTTGGCCAAATGCTTGAATCCTAGACAGGCTAGGTGGGCCTTGCTTTTCACGCGTTTTATCTTTGTGGTCTCTTTTCTTCCGGGCACTAAGAATGTTAAGGCAGACGCCCTTTCTAGGAGTTTCTTTGCTGATTCTCTTATTGTGACCGAGCCTACTACCATCCTAGGTGAGAGGGTAGTTCTTTCTGCCATTTCGCCCGATTTGTGACGCACCCTGGAGAAATTTCAGGAGGATAAACATGAGCGTTGCCCTATGGGAAAATTGTATGTTCCTGACCAGTGGAGGAAGAGAGTGATGTCTGAAGTTCATTGCTCCACATTGGCTGGTCATCCAGGTATTTTTGGTACCAGAGATTTGGTGAGTCGGTCTTTTTGGTGGCCTGCCTTATCTTGTGATGTTAGGAATTTTGTGCAGTCCAGTGGGACTTGTTCTCGGTCTAAACCCTGTTCTTGCTATAGTGGGTTGTTGATGCCCCTGCCGGTGCCCAAGAGGCCATGGACCCATATCTCAATGGATTTTATTTCTGATCTTCCTGTCTCTCAGAGAATGACTGTTATCTGGGTGATTTGTGATAGATTTTCTAAGATGGTCCATCTTGTACCACTCCCAAAGTTGCCATTTTCCTCCGTGTTGGTGCCCTTGTTTTTACAACAGGTGGTTCGGTTGCATGGGAGTCCTGAGAACATTGTGTCGGACAGAGGAGTCCAGTTTGTTTCCAGATTCTGGAAAGTCTTTTGTTCCCATCTGGGAATTCAGTTATCTTTCTCCTCTGCGTTTCATCCTCAGACCAATGGGCAGACGGAGATTACATACCAGTCTTCGGAGTCCTATTTGAGATGTTTTTTATCTGCTGATCAGGATGACTGGGTCTCATTTTTGCCCTTGGCCGAATTCGCACTAAACAATAGAGCTAGTTCTGCCACTTTGATGTCGCCCTTTTTCTGTAACTTTGGATTTCATCATCGATTTTCTTCAGGACAATTGGAATCTTCAGCCTGCCCAGGTGTGGACACTGTGGTAGAGAGAATGCAACAGATTTGGGATCAAGTGGTGGATAAGTTGTCACTCTCTCAGGAAAAGGCCCAGCGGTTTTCCAACCGGCATAGGACCATTGGTCCCCGGTTTAAAGTGGGGGATATGGTTTGGTTGTCGTCAAAAAATATCTCTATGAAAGTTGCGTCTCCAAAGTTCAAGCCAAGATTTATTGGACCTTATAAGATTTTGGAGATTCTTAATCCTGTTTCTTTTCGATTGGCTCTTCCAGTTACGTTTAAGATCCATAATGTGTTTCACAAATCTCTGTTGAAGAGGTTTGTTGAGCCAGTAATTCCTATGGTGGCACCTCCTGACCCTGTATTGGTTAAAGGCAATTTTGAATATGAGGTAGAGAAAATATTGGATTCTCTCTTGGCTAGACGGAGACTCCATTATTTGGTCAAATGGAGGGTTATGGCCAGGAGGATAATTGTTGGGTCTCTGCCTCTGACATTCATGCCAATAGATTGGTTCGTGCTTTTCACCGGGCCCATCCGGATCGGCCTGGTGGCATGGATGAGGGTTCGGTGACCCCTCCTCAAGGGGGGGTACTGTTGTGAACTCATTTTCTGGTCTGCCTCTGGTTTCTGGTGAGGGAGCTGGTTGTGCTGACAGAGGAGTTGTGAGTTCTCTTTCTGGGCTCCCTCTGGTGGTGGCAGGAGGTAATGAAGCTGATCTAATTAACAGAGACCTGCCACCTGATAATGAGGATGAGGATTGGACATCTGGAGTCTCAGACTTGATTTAAGAAAGCCAACTCCCCATTCCCATGCTGGTGATTTTTTCCTGCCTCCTGAGGTCTTAGTTTCCAGCTCAGTTCCTGCCTTCTCAAGCTAAGTGTCTCTGCTAATGTTCACATATGATTTGGTTTGGTCTATTCAGATTTTTGTGTGGTCAGCGAGCCCCGGCTAGGGCTGTGCTGAATTTCCATTCTTTTGTCACTGTATGTGCCAGTTTGCTTTTTGTCCCTTATTAGATTGGCCTCTTTTTGCTCTGTTCTCAGAATATGCCAGAGTGCTGATATAGTGGGAGAAGTCTAGTGACATCAGGGTTTTTTTTGCTATCAGAAGTGTTGGACATTTTTGCAGGGTTTTTTTGGTGCAATTGCAGACAGTATCTTTCCTTTCCTGTCCTTTCTAGTTAGTGTGGGCCCCATCGTTTGCTCAGCCTATTTTCCTACCTGTGTTTGTGCTTTCATCTTGTCTCACTGTCAATACATATGTGGGGGCTGTCTATTCCTTTGGGGTCTGCCCTGGGGCAGTTTAGATTTCCCCTTTTCTTGCTTTAGGCCTATTTAGTTCTCCAGCTGTGACGAGGCATCTAGAATCATCGTAGGTATGCTCCATGGCTACTGTTGGTTGTGTGGTTAGGATCTGGGGTCTGCAATCCGCGTAGTTACCAACCTCTCTGGTTTTTCTGTGACTTGGCTTGGTCTTGTTTTCCTCCTCGGTGACCCATTCATAACACTTCAGGCAGTGTTTTCGATGAGGCACTATTGGATGGGGTGGTAGAGTAGGTCTTAGCTGCTAATGGGGGTGCAGTATGGGGTTCTACTGGCTCCCTTTCCCATTTCCCAACTGCCTCTGAGTTTAATGGGGAAGATGTGATGAGTTCTTGGGGCTCCACCTCTTCGGACACTGACGAGCCATAAGGCCTGGACTCCAACAGACAAAGCACCCTTCTGGTTTCCTACTCTCTACTCTACAGAGGTCATCATTCTCGCTTCCTGAAGCCAGGGTTTGCTTCTCGGCTGCCTCCGCAGCGCTTTGTAGCCACTGTATTGTCTTGGCCTGGGCACTTAACAATTGTGTAATCTGCTCCCCCTGTTTCTCAATGACTTTCAACAGTTCCATCTCTCGGCAGTCGGCTGCTGGCTTCAGGGCAACAGTAGTCACCCGAGGGGATGTCTTCTCTCTTGCAGCCAAAATAACCTCCTCCTTGTGAACTTCCTTAAGCAGCTCATGAAAAGAACCAGGAATCTTCTCTCTATCACAAGACCTCATCCGCTGGGCAATTGGATCATGAGTGAGAGCTCCTCTGAGTACTTGTTCCAGATGACACTGATCAACATCTTTAGGGCTGACTCCACCTTTAAATACTATTCTGTGAACCAGCTTGTCTAGTCGGTATAGATAATCGGACATCTTCTCATCTGGCAGTTGGTAGGTGGTACGGAGTTTATAGAGAAGATCAGTAGCATCTTCAGGGGATCCAAAAGCATCTTCTAAAGCACTCATATAATCTTGATAAGTTGCTTGTGGCTTGCTCCACCAAGCAGCCTGCACCACTTCCATAGCAGTACCCCTCAAACTTTCTACTATTCTCGGCTTATTTACGGCATCAGTGCACTGCCACTCTTCTAAGCACAGTAAAGTGACATCCCTCCAAGTATCATATCCTTCTTCTCCAGCAGGGGTGGGGAGGGCACCCGAGAAAGTTCTTAGACGAAGGTAGTTCCCTTCTGGCTGCATCTTTGCAAACTGACTGACTAACTTTTCCATAGCTGTCATAAGTACATCAGCAGGGGCCGCTGTCTCTTCCTGACTGGCTCTAAGTGGAGTAGAGGGTGGACCTACACTAGTCTTTCTAGGCTGAGTGGTTGATTCCTGTTGCCGGGTCTCCACTTCGGACTCAGTAGGCCAAGTGATCTTCCATTGTCGACCATACTCTGTGGACACGGCTATCATGGGAAATATTCTTTCCCCAAGATCTGCCCGGTTGAGTTCAGGGCTTGATGGTAACTGTCCCCCCTTTTCCTTCCTGCGGTCGACCACTTTAGAGTGGGCAAGTTCAGTGAGTCGGTTAACTATTTTCAGTATAGTAACATAGTAACATAGTTATTAAGGTTGAAGGAAGACTTTAAGTCCATCTAGTTCAACCCATATCCTATCCTAACTTGCCCTAACATGTTGATCCAGAGGAAGGCAAAAAAAACCCATGTGGCAAACAGTAAGCTTCACATAGGGGAAAAAAATTCCTTCCCGACTCCACATATGGCAATCAGACTAGCTCCCTGGATCAACGCAATATTGAGGAAACTAGTGTATATACCCTGTAATATTATACTTTTCAAGAAAGGCATCCAGTCCCTTCTTAAATTTTATTAGGGAATCACTCATTACAACATCATATGGCAGACAGTTCCATAGTCTCACTGCTCTTACAGTAAAGAATCCGCGTCTGTGAGTATGCTTAAACCTTCTTTCCTCCAGACGTAGAGGATGCCCCCTTGTCCCATCACAGGTCTAAGAGTAAAAAGATCATTAGAAAGGTCTTTGTATTGTCCCTGCATATATTTATACATTGTAATAAGATCACCCCTAAGCCTTCGATTTTCCAAACTAAATAACCCCAGGTGTAATACCTGTCTTGGTATTGCAGACCCCCTAGTTCCCTAATAACCTTGGTCGCTCTTCTCTGCACCCGCTCCAGTTCAGCTATGTCTTTCTTATACACTGGAGATCAGAACTGTACACAGTATTCTAAGTGTGGTCGCACTAGTGACTTATATAGAGGTAAAATTATGTTCTCCTCATGAGCATCTATGCCTCTGTTAATGCATCCCATTATTTTATTTGCCTTTGCAGCAGCTGCCTGACACTGGCCACTAAATGTGAGTTTGTCGTCCACCCATACACCCAGGTCTTTTTCAGTGATAGTTTTGCCCAGTTTTTTACAATTAAGCACATAATTATACATCTTGTTTGTTCTACCCAAGTGCATGACCTTATATTTATCCCCATTAAAGCTCATTTGTCATTTATCAGCCCAAGCTTCTAGTTTACATAAATCCTCCTGTAATATAAAATTGTACTCCTCTGTATTGATTACCCTGCAGAGTTTAGTGTCATCTGCAAATATTGAAATTCTACTCTCTATGCCCCCTACAAGGTCATTAATAAATATGTTAAAAGAAGCGGGCCCAAAACTGACCCCTGTGGTACCCCACTGCTAACCGTGACCCAGTCCGAGTGTGCTCCATTAATAACCACCCTTTGTTTCCTATCCCTGAGCCAGCTCTTAACCCACCTACACATATTTTCCCCTATCCCCATTGTCCTCATTTTATGTATCAACCTTTTGTGTGGCACCGTATCAAAAGCTTTTGAAAAGTCCATGTACACCACATCCACTGCATTCCCTTGGTCCAGTCCGGAACTTACCTCTTCATAAAAGCTTATCAGATTAGTCTGACAGGAACGGTCCCTTGTAAACCCATGTTGATATTGGGTCATGAGGTTATTCATCTCCAGATACTCCAGTATAGTATCTCTTAGAAAACCCTCCAGGATATTACCCACAGTTGAGGTTAAGCTTACTGGCCTATAATTTCCAAGTTCAGTTTTTGTCCCCTTTTTGAATATTGGCACCACATTTGCTATACACCAGTCCTGTGGTACAGACCCTGTTATTATGGAATCTTTAAAGATTAAAAGTAATGATCTATCTATGACTGTGCTTAATTCCTGCAGTACTCGGGAGTGTATCCCATCCGGGCCCGGGGATTTGTCAATTTTAGTGATTTTTAGACGCCGCCGTACTACCTGCTGGGTTAAGCAGGTGACATTTAATGGAGAATTTTTATCCCTGATCATGTTATCCGTCATGGGATTTTCCTGTGTAAATACTGTTGAAAAAAAGTGATTTAGCATATTGACTTTTTCCTCATCCTCATCCACCATTTCACCCAGACTATTTTTAAGAGGGCCAACACTATCATTTTTTAGCTTCTTACTATTTATGTAGTTAAAGAATATTTTGGGATTATTTTTACTTTCTCTGGCAATGAGTCTCTCTGTCTCAATCTTTGCTGTCTTGATTTGCTTTTTACAGAATTTATTTAATTTTCTGTATTTATTTAATGCCTCATCACTACCTACTTGCTTGTATCTCTTCATCAGATGCATCACAGAGCTCACCACTCACTGCAAAGCTTTGCTTAGCTGTAACATCCATCTCTTCACACCACAAATACACTTCTTGCTCTGTTAAAGTCTCCATAGTAAATACTCCTGTGTTAGTTCTGGAATCTCAGCAGTGCCTCCACTGTAACACCCCTTTAGGGCTACCATGGTACACTGGGTGTTAGGGAGGGATGTCACCTCTCTAGGGCGCTGTGCCTCCACCCGAATCTTGATTGGAGCTCTCTCTCTGGGACTGCAGAAGGACAGTTATCTTCTGCCAGGGCCTGATTCGGGAAACTCCTGCCACAGCTTAGTACACACACTCGGAACAGGAGTAAAACCGTTTAACAGGTTTATTGCTATGCAGCAGAATTGAGGTGGGTTTAAAGGAATAACATACAATACAAGTAACGGTGCTCTATAAAAGTCATATACACATCACAGTCTACTTCTACTCCTACCGTGCAAATATAACATAGCAGGTTCCCCCTCTTTTGTATTAACTCAGTCCAAAAGTTGGGGCCCAGTTGCTGCGGATGTTGGCGCGCAAATTAGAACCGTTGGTGCACTTAGATGATTATTACTGTCAATAGTCTGGGTTGTAGTGTACTCACTGTAAATAGCGCTGGTAGAACCACAAGTCTCAGAAGGGCACTCACTGTGTGTCTCAAACGGTCGTAGGGTTCTCAGGACACCAGCTGGGGGTGGCAGGATTTCGGCCTTTATGCGGTGGGAGTGCCGGCAGAGCTCTCCGGGTCTTTGATGTTAATTGCCTCAAAAGGTGACAGGACCGCGCTCTCTCCAGCAGTGTGGGTATCTCAGCGGGGGCCACCACACTTGCAGGGTAGAGGAATGCAGATCCACACTGCTCTGTTTCTCACAACAAGCTCCCACGCTCCTTCTCCTCTGAACATTTACTTTGACTTCCTGCCCAGCTCCCTCCTCCAAGTCCCTCCTCCTCCAATCCACTCTCTCTCCTTCTATCCTTCCAGGCCATGTCATCTGACTGAAACAAGGGTCCCTGGGAATTGTAGTCCACTGCCGCTCAGGGGAAAAACGGTTAATGTCTGTAGGTCCCTGTTTATCAGCCGCTGCAAAACTCTTCTTAGTATCTGTAAGCTCCAGTATACCGGTAGCTGCTCCGGCAGTTCCCTGTGCAGGTGTTACATCAGGACCAACAAATACCCCTTCCTTCAGTTTTGCTGGTGAAATGCTGGAGAAGTTCTGTGAAATGTACTGGAACCCTTGTGAATTTGTCTTTGCCATGGTTTTCACATAGTTTATCGATCAAAACTTTATATTGGGTGGAGGAAGAAAGATTGTTGTTGGAGCAACTAAAGGATTATGCTGAATATTGTCGCTACCTGGAACATAGATGTTTCTCTATCCCCAATCATGACGAACATAATGCTCTACTGTATTTCTACTGTCCCATAAACACTAGAAGCAACAATATTGTTGAAACCTCCTTGCATTCCCATTAGCAGACCAATCGCATTCAAATCTCTGCAGATATTCCATTGATGGTGATTATATTGTATAGCATCCAAAACGACTGAAAGATTTTCAGAACTTTCCTTTTAGATTACATGAGTGAGCAGTAGGGATTGATGGTTTCATATTTCTATTGTAAAGCAACACTGCTTTCAAACTTCTCTGGGATGAGTCAATAAACAATCGCCAATCTGCAACAAAATACTGTTGATTCAGTTCTTCAAGAGACCATTCACCTTGTTACAGTACACCATTGGTCCATCAACTGTGAATAAATTGTGCTAAAGTGTTACTTCTGCTTCGGTAATAACACACTTTGACATCATGAAGAAAATTCTTCTGTTTCAACCTAGATGCAAGAAGTTCAGCTTTATCTTTTGACAATGAAAGGTCTCTGGTCAGATCATTTAATCCATGTTGAGTAAAGCAGTTCTGGCTGCTCGGCTGCTCCATCAGGTACATACTCATCTTGACCTGAGGTCTCCATGTCTTAGCCAGTATCTTCAGCTCCATAGTCTTCATATACTACTTCATTTTTATCCAATCCAGACAACGGTGGTACAGGAACTGGCATGGTACCATCATATGGAACTGGCCTAATCGCAGATTCAGGTTCAGGGTAATTAATCTTATGTTTGTTCTTTGTAGAAAAGCCCTTCAGTTTGACAAAACAAAAGTAGCAGTCATCACTATGATTTTTGGGTTTTCTCCAAATCATGGGAATAGCAAATGGCATAGCCACTTTCCTCATATTCGACCAGTCACTAAGAAAATTGTAACTTGAGCATATCACATGAGGGGCCCAGCTTTTGTCTTGATCACTAAGTGGACACTTAAAGTACATCTGGTACATCTTTTTAATATCATGAGTGATTGAACGCACTTGGCCTTTTGGTGTAAAAGAACCACACACATAGTTTTCTGCCCATTCTGTGCAGCTAGATATTTTTAAGTGCTGTTCCAGCTAATGCCACTAGGTGTCCTAAGTTGCCCTTCTCCTTTTATTCATGTGTTTGGAATTTTCTGTTCTCCAAATGGTTAATTGTTGAGAACCGCCCCTTCTTTCTGTCTGGTCAACAACATGTAACCATTTTTCCAGCCGTCTCCAGGGTAGCTCACAACTGCTCAGCTCTTTGTAAACCATTGCTTATAACAAGTGGATTCCGGTAAGGATAATGCAATTATTAGTTATGCATCTCTGTTAGCAGCCATAATGCAGCCCCTCATGATGTTTGCATTGCATGCTCAGCTCCTGTGATGTGATTTCACTGCATGTTTGTTATAAGCATCCTCTAGTTATAAGTCAAAAAGAAAACCAGCTCAACAGCGAAGGCATCTTGATTATCGTAGCACGGAGACGCCGTGTTGGGGCACTTGGAAGATAAATGGAAGAAATTCTCCAGCTCCACGATGTTGTGAAAAACAGACTTCTTTATTCACATCAAACAATAACAAAGTGGGAGTAAAATGCCAGCAAAGGAATTGCAAATGCTTGCGTTCTCAACGCGTTTCTGGAGTCTAGGCACCCTTTGTCATGATTTGTTCAGTGAGTGTAAAGCTGGCAGCCATTAGTGTGTTAGTTATATTTCTCCTTTGCTACTGTGTATGTTATATTACCCAGCTCTTATATAATGAATGATAACAGCATCCTGCATCATTGCTACTGTTATGATAATACCCTGCATTGCTATTACCTGCCAGTATTTGCGTATTGTATACTGTCTTTCAGTGCTGACATGCTGTATTATCTGTCTCTTGTAGTTTTTACCTGAATCATCCACATTTTGTACAACAATCTACTGAATCATCCATATCTGTGTTCAACAATCTTTGATATCATCTACAACTTTGTACAACAACTCCTCATCTCATCTACTACGGTGTTCTACTATACCATCTGTTATTATCTCCCATTGTTGTCCATATCATCCAATAAATAATAGACTTAAGCACCCATACAGTCTTGTATACAGATATACACCGGCGCTACCAATAGAAAAGGAGGGCTGCTGGTGCCTAGACAGAAGCTGTGCTTGTTCTGCCAAAAAAGGGTTAAATAAGTAAATAGAGGAAGGCACTGCGCTCACAGGAGGATTCACAGATGATAACGTAAAAGTGAAAGTCCTACCTTTCACACATAAGCCAAGCGTGCAGGAGATGAAAATCTGCCACAGCAAGATACACTGATGAATGGTAAAGGACTTGTACAAACTTACCCTAGCTCTGCTGAATGAAGGTGCTGTGCTGATCCCAGTGAATGATCCACAGAAATGCTGGAAAACCAGGTGAGAAGCTGGGAGGATGAAGTGAATGAACTAGCTGACTGGGGTGCAAGTAATGAAGAGAGCTGGGCAGAGCCAGGATAGCTCCGGCCGGTAGCGTCCTGGATGCACAGCTGAGGGCGGCCGACACTGTCCTGCACTGACAGCGTGTGACGTCACAGGCTGAGGCTACGGAGCCTAGCTGGGGCCAAAAACCTACGCGTTTCAAAGCAAAACGTGCTTCTTCATCAGGGTTACTGCTCACCCAGTATAGCTGTCATATATAGCGTGTATATGTTCAAACACCTGTTTAACTCTTGGATTGAACACTCACCCCCGCCCTCCCAGTAGAAGGCTAATTAATGATTAAGATCATATCATACATTTAAAAAGAAAGAGAAAAGAATAGCCATAGCGTATACCTCACAAAAATGGGTTGTAATATTGAGAATAATAAGGAATGTTAAAAACTATAACTTTATTATGCTGATAAATTTTTTAACATTTTAATATGAATAAAATCGAATACAAATATAAATATAAAGAAAAACTATGTGCATAAAAATAAAATATGCTCCACCTACCGCGAATACTCATACAAAAAGCAGACATTGAAAATATGAATATAGAGAATATGGTAGGGGAAGGCAAATGCATCTATCCTAAAAAAAAAAAAAAAATATTTATAAAACCACATAATACAGTCATAAACAACCTCTATGTATGCATTTCACACTACTAATATTGGTTATAAACGCTGTTCTATTGCATACCAAATCTTAGTATAACTAGTGAGGATAATGATTAAAATTACTTGTATATAAATACCCCTTATAGATATAGTAAAAATCCAGTTTGAATAGTAATAAAAATAGAATAAGTGTGAAAGAACTGGTTAAAAATAATTAATAGGTACATGAAACCTCTAATGTAAGCATCCATATGTATTCATTTGTCTACAATCATATTAGAAGGCATATATTTCCAGTTCGTGATTCAGGCCTTTTGGGGCCAAACTGTCCAAGGAGAATATCCAATAGGACTCTGCTCTAGACATTGCCTTGAGGAAATCACCCCCTCTCTGGTTATAATGGACCACCTGAATGCCGCAAAAGTGAACGCCTTTCAAAGATTGGCTATGTTTGTCTTTAAAATGGCGTGAGAGAGGGTGTCCTATAAAGCCTTTACGAATGTTAGAAAAGTGTTCTTTGATGCGATCCATCAAACGACGTTTGGTGCGGCCCACATACAATTTGTTACATGGGCATCTAATGCAATATATAACCCCCCTGGAAAAACAGGATATGTTCTCTGTGATATTAAACTCCATCGTGCCACTGGAGTTAGAAAAGGTCAATTGGCGTATCTTTTTAAAAGAGGTGTTCATACACCCAAAACACCCTCCACATGGTAAAAAGCCTGTATTGCCTTGATTGAGGGCCTTCCAGGGATACAAATCTAGGGTTGCTAGGGAGAAATTCCCCAATCACTTTATCCTTCTGAAGGATTGGCCAATGTTTGCGTATAATTTTGGCAAACTTATTGTAACCCATGTTAAACTGAGTAATGATTGGGAGTTTTGAAATCTGTTCCTGTATACTAGAGCCTGGAAGGTCATTTAATTGTGTGTTGCTGATCAAGTTTTCTCTAGAAATAGAGGCAATGTCTTGCCGAGCCTGTTCAAGTAGGGCACCCTAGTGGATAAAGTGGCACGATGGAGTTTAATATCACAGAGAACATATCCTGTTTTTCCAGGGGGGTTATATATTGCATTAGATGCCCATGTAACAAATTGTATGTGGGCTGCACCAAACGTCGTTTGATGGATCGCATCAAAGAACACTTATCTAACATTCGTAAAGGCTTTATAGGACACCCTCTCTCACGCCATTTTAAAGACAAACATAGCCAATCTTTGAAAGGCGTTCACTTTTGCGGCATTCAGGTGGTCCATTATAACCAGAGAGGGGGTGATTTCCTCAAGGCAATGTCTAGAGCAGAGTCCTATTGGATATTCTCCTTGGACAGTTTGGCCCCAAAAGGCCTGAATCACGAACTGGAAATATATGCCTTCTAATATGATTGTAGACAAATGAATACATATGGATGCTTACATTAGAGGTTTCATGTACCTATTAATTATTTTTAACCAGTTCTTTCACACTTATTCTATTTTTATTACTATTCAAACTGGATTTTTACTATATCTATAAGGGGTATTTATATACAAGTAATTTTAATCATTATCCTCACTAGTTATACTAAGATTTGGTATGCAATAGAACAGCGTTTATAACCAATATTAGTAGTGTGAAATGCATACATAGAGGTTGTTTATGACTGTATTATGTGGTTTTATAAATATTTTTTTTTTTTTTTTTTTTAGGATAGATGCATTTGCCTTCCCCTACCATATTCTCTATATTCATATTTTCAATGTCTGCTTTTTGTATGAGTATTCGCGGTAGGTGGAGCATATTTTATTTTTACGCACATAGTTTTTCTTTATATTTATATTTGTATTCGATTTTATTCATATTAAAATGTTAAAAAATTTATCAGCATAATAAAGTTATAGTTTTTAACATTCCTTATTATTCTCAATATTACAACCCATTTTTGTGAGGTATACGCTATGGCTATTCTTTTCTCTTTCTTTTTAAATGTATGATATTATCTTAATCATTAATTAGCCTTCTACTGGGAGGGCGGGGGTGAGTGTTCAATCCAAGAGTTAAACAGGTGTTTGAACATATACACACTATATATGACAGCTATACTGGGTGAGCAGTAACCCTGATGAAGAAGCACGTTTTGCTTTGAAACGCGTAGGTTTTTGGCCCCAGCTAGGCTCCGTAGCCTCAGCCTGTGACGTCACACGCTGTCAGTGCAGGACAGTGTCGGCCGCCCTCAGCTGTGCATCCAGGACGCTACCGGCCGGAGCTATCCTGGCTCTACCCAGCTCTCTTCATTACTTGCACCCCAGTCAGCTAGTTCATTCACTTCATCCTCCCAGCTTCTCACCTGGTTTTCCAGCATTTCTGTGGATCATTCACTGGGATCAGCACAGCACCTTCATTCAGCAGAGCTAGGGTAAGTTTGTACAAGTCCTTTACCATTCATCAGTGTATCTTGCTGTGGCAGATTTTCATCTCCTGCACGCTTGGCTTATGTGTGAAAGGCAGGACTTTCACTTTTACGTTATCATCTGTGAATCCTCCTGTGAGCGCAGTGCCTTCCTCTATTTACTTATTTAACCCATACAGTCTTGTTTCTGGGAGTGGATGAAAGGTTAAGCCGTATGCTGGAATCCACACAGCGTCATATGTGGAAGAAGGCAGAACACACAGCATAATCTTTTCGGATGATTGATACACTGTCGGGGCACTTTTCTCCTTTAAGGCTAAGTTCACACGTAGCGGAATGCCCGTGGAAGTTACCGCGAGAATTCCGAAATTCCATTCCACGGGAAAATTGCATTTTAAATTCCCGCGATTTTCCCTCGGAAAAACTAGCGATTTACAAGCGTTTAAAACCGCTGCGAAAATTTGAAAAAAATGCGACGTGTGAATGCAGCCTAAATCAGATCAAACAGTAAAGTAAGTTCAGTTCAATGGTGGTAACAAACTAAAAAAAAAAATGCGATGAGCCAACCGACTATATGTAGATATTTCCCCAGAGATGACAGAGGCAGCTTGTATTTAGAACTGATTTTACTGGAGGTAATTTGGTAGAAAACTATATCCAGTTGTGAGGTAAATGGGTCAGCCTATTCCTTACAGATGAACATTTGCAGACAGGTAGTTTCTCAGTGTGATATTGGCTACATTCAGGTTTTCTCTCTGTGGAGACCCTCACTCAGTTACACCTCAGTGGCTGAGATGTTTTCTTCCCTCTGAGGTGACTTTCATTCCCAGAAATGCAGTGAAAATCCTCTCACAATGGCGGCTGTCCGCTGCCTTTCCTTCTGTGTTCCTGTGGCAGGGCTCAGATCCCTGTAGAGGCCTGTCTCCTGTCTCACATACCAGTCCTTGCTGCCATCACCATCCTTTTCTGACTGACTCATATCTTCCCGCCTCATATCAGTTAGCGCCTCCCAATAACATGTGACTTTCCAAGAAGCAGTCATTAGTTGACTGCACTGTCAATACTCCTTCCCATAAAACTCACTAAAATCTTTACTGATGTTGTCCCTGTAAGAAAATTCACAATTAAGTAAGACAAGCAAAGAAATGGGAATAACATAGGAAAAACCGCATACATTGAAAATGCAGAAATGTAATAAAAATACTTCTATCTTAGAAACTTTATGAAAGCCAGTGGCAAGCAGAAGGGTGGAGCAAGAAGAAGAACGCCAGAAAGCCATTTTGGAGAGTGAGGGAAGGAGGCCTGCAGAGCACGGGGAAGTGCAAACCCCCGGCGCCATGGCTGACGGCTCCAACCCGAACTCCGGAATGAACCGCCAGCAACTAGAAGCTGAAAAAGCTGAATTGACAGCCAGTCTGCAGCTGAGGAAGGAAGCCTTGGAGAAGCTGAAGCGGCAGCGCACCCCGGCGGGGCCTACACTAACGGTACCCCCCCTCGGTACCTGCCGCTACCACACTGGACTGTCCCCGGGCAGCGCTGATCTACACTTCTACCCTGACCGTACGGCTGAGTGCCGTTTGCCCGAAGGATTTACCAGAGGACCTGGGAGTGGAAGCGGAGCTCCCACCCAGACCTGACGCGGCTGCGCAGGTCCCCACAGAGACCCCTGTGGATCCGGAGCCCCCATCCGCTCCATCACCACCTGCACCAGAGCAGAGGCCGCACCGCCGGGAGGCCCCAGGTATGTCCCTCCAACTGGGGAGGCCCCGGGGTGTACCGCAGTTGCAGCGGCTGGCCAGGTCGTCCTGGACCTGGTCTGGGACCGGGATGCTGGTGCTGTGGGTGAGAACAGGTCCCAGGAAGAGCGGGAGAAAGAGGAGAACTGGGCAGGGTGCCGAGACACCATTCGAAAGTTAGCAGCGGAGTATCGGGAGAGGGAACAGAGGAAGAAGGCTGTTTGGGCCCGGATCTGGCCCGGAAGGAGAGGGCCCGTGCAGGTCATCATGGCTCCAGGGATGCAGCTGGTTGGGGGCAGGTGCTAAATGTGAACAAGGAGAAGGGTTTTGGATTCATCGCGGACCCTAAGCGCATTGGTGACCTGTTCTTCAACCGGCGGGATGTGGAGTCCCATCTGAGGAGAGGACAACTAGATCGAGTCCTTGAGCCTGGGGAATATGTGACCTTTACCCGGCATGAGGGACTCAGGGGAAGGTACGCCCTGAATGTACGACGTATCCCTGCAGAGTTCATTGAGAGGTATCTGCCATCAAGACCAGTCAATACTCCATCCACCAGTACCCCACAAACTGTTCAGGTACCTGTTTCCAAGAACCAGGCTGCTAATGCATCACCTTCAGTTCGGCAGCCCAAACCAAAGATCTCTGGCTTGACCCCGTGGGAAGAGGAGTACCTGCGGATTGCCAATGACTACCTTGAATCCGGTAGCCGCTAAAAAGTTCAAGTCTCGTACCCAGGAGGGTTTTGTTTGCACCAGTTGTGCTTTGTTTTGCTATCATGTTTTTACGGTAGCACTTTTGTTGCCCTGTTTTTGATTGGCAGTGTTTTTCTACAATGGAACTGAGGAGATCATGAACGCTGTGTGATCCAAAACTTTCTTGTAAATAGTTTGCACCTCTTTAGGTGCCCGTCCTTGGTTTTACATAAAAAGACTCTTTGCGAAGATAATATTTTTGCATGGACACTTTTCGAAGAATGATATCTACCTCAAGGGACACTGCAAGAAATCCCGGCTGGGAGCAGTGTTCAGCACCTTACAAGAATTTTGAATGCTTTATGATAACGTATTTAATAATGTTGTGTCTTATGAAAAGTAAATGTCTTTTATAGAATATTTGATACAGAGAATTAGAAACGTTTTGAGATAGAATGTGAGAATTGAATAAAGACTCAAGAATTGAAAGTGACAGGTGACAGGCCAAGTGTAGATGGTCAGTGTCTTGCGTCCAGTAGAAAGAAAGAAAGAAAAAGGAAGAAGAAAATAATTGATGGAAAATGTAATAAAGAAAATATGTTGAGTATAGCACTTTGAATTGAGAATTGCACTTAAGTAAACTTTTGATATTTAGATAGGAAGTTAGCCTGTTTGTAACGTTTAAGAAATGTGCCTCCTATACTAGGAAGATTAGATAAGTATTGTTAAACAGCATGTAAAATTTTTTTGTGTTCCTGTACTGTACCTTTTGTTGTCTTACAGCCCGCGGACGTGCTGTGTTTAACGGGGGGGTATGTGGCGCCCCTGAGGCTTCAGTCGCCACAGAGGTACTGCACCTTCTCCTAAGGTGTAGTGCCCCACCATCCAGGTAAGGTGGGAACTCCTGACCATGCTCCACACCTGCATTCCACACACAGGATAGTTCAGTGGGGCCACCTAACAGCTTCAGGCTGGGGGTTAGCAGAGCAACCCTCGTGGAACCAGGCTTCGTAACACGAGATGTGCTGGGAGGCGGATGGAGTGAGATGATACAAAAGAGAGGGAAAGTGTAGGATTTCAGGTCAGTCAGTCAGTCAGTGAGTCTGGGGTGAGTCCCAGAGGTCGGTAAGACGAGGGTCTGAGAGAGAGAGAGCAGGCTGACAGCAGGTCAGCCTGAGAGGGGCTCAAGGCGAGAGGAAGACAGTCAGTCAGGAGAGGCTGAGGACTGGTCTTAGTGGAACGAGCTCCTCAGGGAAGAGAAGGAGAAAGAGAAGTAGACTGAAGACTACAGATTCCATAAGAGAGATAGAACAGATCGGAATGAAGGAGAATAGAAGGGCGGTGGGAAGAAGGTTGAGAAAGAGAGAGAACCCTTCCAGTCCAGAGAGCGCAAAGGCCAGGACTCTGAGAGGAGTCCCCGATAGAGGCTACAGCTGTCTGTCATACAAATAAAGACTAGGAACACCTAGAGAGAGGCATTCCAGGGTAACTAAGTACTGGAGTGCTTTGCACCTAAAGGCGCATTGGAAGTGTCGTTCAGTAAGGTACATGTTGGCGGAGTGTGGAAGGGAGAATCCTATCCTGCCTGGAGGTTGGCTGGAGCCCTGACCTGGAGAACACAGTACGGAGGCAGGCAGTGGTGTGAACTGCAAACAGTGAGTAAAGCTTTGGAACTGCATACTCTGGTGTCCTCCAGTTATTCCCACACCACTACATCTGGGTACCAGCATCCATACCAGCCTGCGCCTCTCCACATCCATTGCACCTACACTGCCCTGGGACTACAGCTCTACCTGTGGGGAGCTACACCATCTTTGCTGCACCACACTATCAGTCCCAGCGGATCTGCATGCAGCGTTGGCTCAATATCTTACTTGCCAAACACCACGGCTGGCGTCATGAACTACTCTAATAAACTCTAACACCATTAACATCACCGCCATTGATATTGGGCGCCCAGGGCCATGGACCGGGTCACCGCTGCTGTGAATAATTCCCGCCTGACACCAGCCCGGTACCGAGTACTCCACTGCCCTGGGCGAGCGAGGGGCGACCCAGTAACATATGAGCGGTAATTCAGCACAGCCCCAGCAGGAGCTGGCAGAACCGCTCCAAGAAGAGATAGACAAAACCAGATCAAATGCAAACAGAATAGCAAATAAACCACTTAGCTGAACATGCAGGGACAGAGCTGGAGAAATCAGACCTCAGGAGGAACAGGAAGCAAATCACTAGCAGGGATAGATGGAGTCGGCTGTCTTAAATCCCAATCTGAAACCCCAGATCTCCAAGCGTCATCATCATTATCAGGTGGCAAGCCTCTGTGAATCAGATCAGCTCCATTACCTCCAGTAACCACCAGAGGGAGCCCAGAAAGAGAACTCGCAACCCCTCTGTCGATCTGACCAGCTCCACTACCTTCAGTAATATCCAGAGGGAGGCCAGAAAGTGAATTCACAACAGTACACCTTTCCAGCACTCCCTTTAATATGTACCTTCCCTGGCCGTCTCACTGTGTTGCTTTTCCCGCCTTTTCCCACACAACACCTCACAGTCAGTGTCCCAGGCCAGTTAGCTGTGGATCCTGTCGGATAACGTGCACAGTTCGCTTCCTTGATCCTACTCCTTGCTGCCTTTCCGGCGAAGATACCTGTGGATAGTGGCTGTGGCCCTAAAGTTGCCACAGCTATCAGCTTTGCTAGTTAAGTCCTTAGTTCACTCCACTAGGCTAAGGGGCTGAGTCCCTCCTGCATCCTAATCCCTCCACCTGATGGCTATCAGCGTGGAACGAGCCCCACGGGTGGCCTCTGCCTATCCCGACCCAGTCTGTGGCCCTGGGTGTCCATGTAAAATAGGTGGAATGAAGCTGAATAAAGTTTATAGGTAAATAATTTGTGACGCCACCTGTGGTGCTCGGCAGTGAAGGTGTTAAGCCGACGCTGTGGTGTAGATCCTCTGGGACAGATGGTATAGGGCAGCAGAGCTGGAATAGCTCTCCACAGGTAGAGCTGTAGTCCCAGGGAAGTAGTAGATGGTGTTGAGGTAGATGGTGTAGTGTTAGGCACAGAGATGTAGCAGTGCTGAATAGGTTGGCACAGGAAGGAGGCAATGACACAATTGCATGTAGTTCCAAAAGCTTTACTCACAGTTCCATTGCATGCAGATGCCCACTTGGTGCTGCGTCCTTCAGGCCAGGGATCCAGCCAACTTCCCAGACAGATAGAGTACACCTTTCCAGTGCTCCCTTTAATATGTACTTTCCCTTGCCATCTCACTGTGTTGCTTTTCCCACCTTCTCCCACGCAACACCTCTCAGTGTCCCAGGCCAGCAGCTGCGGATCCTGTCGGATAACGTTCACATTTCGCTTCCTTGATCCTACTCCTTGCTGCCTTTCCGGCGAAGATAACTGTGGATAGGGGCTGTGGCCCCTAAAGTTGCCACAGCTATCAGCTTTGTTAGTTAAGACCTTAGTTCACTCCACTAGGCTAAGGGGCCGAGTCCCTTCTGCGACCTAATCCCTCTACTTCATGGCTATCAGCGTGGAACGAGCCCCACGGGTTGCCTCTGCCTATCTCGTGCCTCTAGGATCCCTTCCCTCTTCCAGGGAACCTTCTCTGTCTCTCTATCTTCCCCAGCAGCTCCTCCAGCATAGGAGCTGCTGGACCACACATCTGTTCACCTCATCCCCCTAACTTCCTATCTGCTTTCCTACTCAGCCTACAAGCTCCGCCCACCTCCCATCACCCATTCCTATCCAAACAGGGTGAGTCAATCCCTGCTATCTATAGTGTAGGTGTGAGGTGAGTGTCAGAGTACCTGTCAGGTGTTCTGAGTGTGGTTGGGTGTCTCCACATTACGTGGGAAGTTGGATAGCACACCTCTGGGTGAGGTGCAGTATCTCTGTGGTGACTGAACCCTCAGGGGCGTCACACTCCCCATGCCCCCCCGTTAAACGCAGCTCGTCCGCAGGCTGAAACAAAGTGAGAAAACATGATGTTACATGAACATACAAAAATATTTTTAAACGCGCGTTATCAAATAAAACACTTTCAAATCAACTTCCCTTTATGGGAGGCACTTATGACTTGAACTTTAAATTTTAGCCACAATCTATATCCTATATATTATCTTACATTGTTTAATACCTATCCTATATTTCTTATCCCCTAAGTGCTTTCTAGCTCTTGTCACCTTGTCATTATTCTTAAAGTGCTACTGGGGCAACTGCCATCATCTATCAGGTTCACCACCAGCTCTGGACACTCTCTGTCCCTGTAACAATACCCTTCTTTGTTACTTCCTACAAAAAGGCACTTCAAACATTTTATCCCATCCTACATGAAGTCATATCTGTACTATAATTCTATCTTATTCTACATTTTATATACATTTCAATGCTATACAGTAGTCCTAAATATCAAAACATATTCCTATTATCCCTATAAGACATTATCAATCCTATCTTACAATACTATACACTATCATAGTTATCAATATACACTGTTACAATAATTATACACACTATCAATATACATTTCCTATACATGGCCTAATATTTACAGATATAACACTTTAATTAATTACAATGAAAAGCAGTAATTATCAATGATGAATGGCAAATACTGTCCCAGCCGGGTTATTATTATTATTTATTTATATAACGCCATTAATTCCATGGTGCTGTGCATAAGAAGGAGGTTACATACAAAGGTATAGATATCGTTAACAGTAAACAAATTTCCACAACAAATTTACAATGACGGACTGGTACAGAGGGGAGAGGACCCTGTCCTTGCGGACTTACATTCTACGGGTAGAATGGGGAATCTTCTAATGTCCTTATACTGTGTGGAGGACCCGCTCCAAACCTCCAACGGTAGTCCTGGGTGGGATGCAGGACATTCTGGTCTTCCCGCTTAGACCCTGTCTTCGGCCACACCCAACGGGTTTTTCTTCAGGTCTGTTGTTGTGCAATGATGGAATCTTATTTTCCTAAAGACACATGTAAAACCATCTGGGTTAACTTATGTACATAAGTGCAAGTCAGTTCAGTTCTCATGATTAGCATGGCTCCTACTGATCAGAAGCATCTGGTTTTGGTCGCTTGCATGGTAGAACTTGGGTGCTGCCACTTGATGGCTGTGCAAGCACAGGACCATTCCTCTCCACAGGCACATTGCATAGCACCAGAATCATGGATTCCATACCCGGTGTCTGTGTGGCTGGTGTGCACTGTGTTAGTGGGGGTGTCAGGGATTCCTCCAAGGTGTTGTCAGCTGCAGTAGTGATGTCGTCGCCGGTTACCTGCATTTCTCCGGCGCAGGACTCCTTCCATTGTGACACCGCTGTTGGTTGCATCTGCAGCTCCTCAACCTCTCCCTCTAGGAGCGCCAGGTCAGCCATCGACGACCAGGCGAAGCCTCTATCTTTCTGGCCGGGGGAGCCTCCAGCTTACACCCCGCGTCCAGTAGGCATCCTGTTATGAATGAGTCACCGTAGGAGGCAAAAACAGATATGCTAGCTAAGTCCAGAAAACCAGAGAAGTTGGCAGCTATCGGATTGCAGACCCCTGAACCTATCAACACAACTAGCAGTAGCCGTGGGGGGTTCCTACGATGCCCTAGACCCCTCGATCACAGCCGGAGGACTATATAGCCTAAAGACAGAAAGGGAAATCTAAACTGCCCCAGAGCAGACCCCAAAGCAAAAGACAGCCCCTAACATATAATGACGGTGAAGCAAGAAGAAAGAACACTAACACAGACAGAAAGATAGACTGAGCATAGACGGGGCCCAAGCTAACTAGATAGGAAAGGACAGGAAGGCTTCTGTCTGCAATCCATGAAAAACCCTATGAAAATAAGAGCCAAAAGACTGACAGTGAAAAAGGCCCTGAAGACGCTAGGCTTCAAAAAGACTATGTCAGTACTCAGGAATATTCTGAAGACAGAGCAACCGGCAAAAGGAGATTCAGCTCACCCCAGCAGGGAATGGCAGAATCCAGAAAAGCAAGGCAAACAAAAACAAAACACAAATGCTAAAAGGCAAAGCAGAAAACTTAGCTTTAGAGGAGCAGGAATCAGACTGGTCTCCTAGAAGTCCACAGAGAAATCACTCACAGGGCAGAAGGGCGTCAGCAGCCTTATATCCAGTCCGTGACTCCACTCAGCCAGTCATCATCATTAGGCTCAGGTGCCTGATAATCAGGCTCATTACCTTCCTTTACCAGAATAGGGAGTTCACCAGACCTCAGTGACGAAGGGGAAAATGAACTCACAACAGTACCTCCCCCTTGAGGAGGGGTCACCGAACCCTCAACCACACCACCAGGGCGATCAGGGTGAGCCCGATGAAAGGCACGCACCAATCTTTTGGCATGAATATCAGAGGCAGAGACCCAGGAATTATCCTCCTGACCATAACCCTTCCACTTAACCAAATACTGGAGTCTCCATCTAGCCAGACGGGAATCCAGTATTTTCTCTACCTCATATTCCATGTTACCTTCAACCAATACAGGGTCCGGAGGTGCCACCCCAGGAACAACTGGTTCAACAAACCTCTTCAACAAGGACTTATGGAACACATTATGGATTTTAAATGTGACAGGAAGAGCCAAACGAAAAAAGAGACCGGATTAATAATCTCCAAAATCTTGTAAGGTCCAATAAATCTAGGCTTAAACTTAGGAGAAGCCACCTTCATAGCAATATTTTTTGATGATAACCACACCATATCACCAATCTTAAACTGGGGACCAATGGTCCTATGTCTATTGGAAAACCGCTGGGCCTTTTCCTGAGAGAGAGATAACTTATCCACCACTTGGTCCCAGATCTGGTGCATTCTCTCCACCACAGTGTCAACACCTGGGCAGGCAGAAGGTTCCACCTGCCCTGAAGAAATTCGAGGATGAAACCCAAAGTTACAAAAAAAATGTGACATCAAAGTGGCAGAACTAGCTCTATTATTTAAAGCAAATTCGGCCAAGGGCAAAAATGAAACCCAATCATCCTGATCAGCGGAAATAAAACATCTCAAATACGACAGCAAGGTCAGGTTTGTTCTCTCTGTCTGCCCATTGGTCTGAGGGTGAAAAGCAGAGGAGAAGGACAACTGAATTCCCAGCTTGGAACAGAAAGTCCTCCAAAATCTAGACACAAACTGAACTCCTCTGTCAGATACAATGTTCTCAGGAATCCCGTGCAAGCGAACCACCTGTTGCAAAAACAGGGGCACCAACTCAGAGGAAGATGGCAACTTAGGGAGTGGTACAAGATGAACCATCTTAGAGAACCTATCACAAATCACCCAAATAACAGTCATTCTTTGAGAGACCGGCATATCAGAGATGAAATCCATTGAAATATGGGTCCATGGCCTCCTTGGGGACCGGCAAAGGCATCAACAACCCACTAGAGCGAGAACAAGATTTAGACCAGGAGCAAGTCCCACAGGACTGCACAAAATTCCTGACATCATGAGACAAGGTGGGCCACCAAAAAGAGCAACTCACCAGATCTCTAGTACCAAAAATACCTGGATGACCAGCCAATGCAGAGCAATGAACTTCAGACATCACTCTCTTCTTCCACTGGTCAGGAACATACAACTTTCCACTGGGACAACGCTCAGGTTTGTCCTCCTGGAACTCTTGCAGAGCAAGTCTCAAATCGGGTGAGATGGCAGAAAGAACTACCCCTTCGCCTAAGATGGTAGCAGGCTTGGTCACCACAGGAGAATCAGCAAAGAAGCTCCTAGAGAGGGCGTCTGCCTTGACATTCTTAGTTCCAGGAAGAAAAGAGACCACAAAATCAAAACGTGTAAAAAACAAGGCCCACCTAGCCTGTCTAGGGTTCAAGCGTTTAGCCGACTCTAGGTAAATCAAATTCTTGTGGTCAGTGAGGACCACAACTTGATGTTTAGCTCCCTCCAACCAATGTCTCCACTCCTCAAATACCCATTTCATGGCCAACAGTTCCCGATTCCCCACATCATAGTTACGTTCAGATGGAGAGAACTTTCGGGAAAAGAAAGCACAGGGATTCATTTTAGATGTTACAAGATCCTTTTGGGACAAAACAGCTCCTGCACCAATCTCAGAATCATCCACTTCTACCTGGAACTGGAGTGAGACATCAGGTTGCCGCAAAACCGGGGCGGAGGTAAATCTTCGCTTCAGCTCCTGAAAGGAAGCAACAGCCTCCGGAGACCAATTCAACACATCAGCACCCTTGTTAGTCAGATCAGTCAATGGCTTGGCAATACTAGAAAATTTTGCTATAAATTTCCGATAAAAATTAGCAAAACCCAAAAACTTCTGGAGGGCCTTCAAAGAAGTGGGCTGAACCCAATCATAAATGGCCTGTACCTTGGCCGGGTCCATTTCAATAGTTGACGGAGACAAAATAAATCCCAAAAATGAAATCCTCTGTACTCCAAAAAGGCATTTTGATCCTTTGACATACAGGGAATTCTCCCTCAAGATCCGGAACACAGTCCGAATATGTTCCACATGAGAATCCCAATCCTTGGAGAAGATCAAAATATCATCCAGATAGATAATCAAAAATTTATCGACAAAGTCTCAGAAAATATCGTTCATGAAGCACTGGAAGACAGAAGGGGCATTAGTGAGCCCAAAAGGCATCACCAGGTACTCAAAATGTCCCTCCGGAGTATTAAACGCCGTCTTCCATTCATCCCCATGCTTAATGCGGATAAGATTATACGCCCCCCTGAGGTCAAGCTTGGTAAACCAGCAAGCACCTCTAACTCTAAAGAATAGATCCGAAATCAGGGGTAACGGATACTGATATTTAATAGTAATTTTGTTGAGGGCACGATAATCAATACAAGGCCTTAAAGAACCATCCTTTTTGGACACAAAAAAAAACCCGGCACCTAAGGGTGAAGAGGATGGTCTAATATGACCCTTCTCCAATGCCTCCTTAATATAGGATTGCATAGCCTCGTGCTCGGGTACAGATAAATTGAAGAGCCGACCCTTGGGAAATTTACACCCCGGGCTCAGTTCAATTGCACCGTCATAACTCCTATGAGGAGGCAAGGACGCAGACTCATTCTCACTAAATACATCATAAAAGTCTGCCAAATAGTCAGGAACATCATGCGACTGAGGAGAGGTGGAAAAAACCGGAGCCTCACTAAAGGCACACCGACAACCCCAACTCACCACAGACACAGATTTCCAATCCAAAACTGGATTATGAATTTGCAACCAGGGAAACCCCAGAACAACGGCATCATGCAGACCATGCAACACCAAAAATGCAATTTTCTTGATGGTCTGGGGCGACCCGCATGACCACCTGGGTCCAAAACTGAGGTTTATTTTTCGCCAAAGGAGTAGCATCAATCCCCCTCAAAGGGATAGGCGTCTGCAGAGGTGTCATTGAAAATCCACAACGTTTAGCAAAATCCAAGTCCATTAGGTTTAGCACTGCTCCCGAATCCACAAAAGCCTTGGTGGAAAATGTGTACAGGGAGCAGATCAGAGTAATTGCCAGAAGAAACTTAGGTTGAACACCACCAACAGAAAACGTGTGTGCAAAGCGTTTCTCTCGTTTAGGACAAACAGAAATAATATGCGAGGCATCTCCACAGAAAAAACATAGCTTATTATGCCTTCTGAACTCCTGACGTTGCACCCTAGACAAAACTCTATCACATTGCATAGGTTCAGACGTCTGTTCAACCGGTGGCAACACCTCTCGTGCAATCCTGCGTTCACGTAAACGCCGATCAACCTGAATGGCTAATGACATAGAATCGTCCAGACCAGAGGGAACAGGAAATCCCACCATAGTATCTTTTACGGCTTCTGACAAACCCTTCCGAAAGAGAGCAGCCAAGGCATTATCATTCCAGGTAGTAAGGACCGCCCACTTTCGGAACTTTTGACAGTACAACTCTGAAGAATCTCGACCCTGGTTCAATGTCAACAGGGTCTTTTCAGCCTGATCAATAGCATTAGGTTCATCATACAACAACCCCAAGGCTTGAAAGAATGCGTTCACATTAGTCAGAATAGGATCATCTGGTTTCAAAGAAAACGCCCAATCCTGGGGATCGCCACGCAGCAAAGAGATGACAATTTTAACCTGCTGCGCGGAGCTCCCTGACGAGTTAGGCTTCAAGGCAAAAAATAATTTACAATTATTTTTGAAACTCAAAAATTTAGATCGATCCCCAAAAAATACATCAGGTGTAGGGATCTTTGGTTCAACAGCATGTGAATGAGCAAGGTAGGCGGAAATTCCCCGCACTTCCGCAGCGAGCTGCTCCACACGATCAGACAATTGCTTTATCTCCATTGAGAGGAAAAAAAATTCCCCCTACGGCCTCAGAGATATAGAGGAAAGAATATACACACTCTTTTTTTTTTTTTAAACACAATTCTTTCCTGCTATTGAGTACCCTAGGATCTGCGGTATGGCGGGTGATTCTGTTATGAATGAGTCACCATAGGAGGCAAAAACAGAAATGCTAGCTAAGTCCAGAAAACCAGAGAAGTTGGCAGCTATCGGATTGCAGACCCCTGAACCTATCAACACAACTAGCAGTAGCCGTGGGGGGTTCCTACGATGCCCTAGACCCCTCGATCACAGCCGGAGGACTATATAGCCTAAAGACAGAAAGGGAAATCTGAACTGCCCCAGAGCAGACCCCAAAGCAAAAGGCAGCCCCTAACATATAATGACGGTGAAGCAAGAAGAAAGAACACTAACACAGACAGAAAGATAGACTGAGCAAAGACGGGGCCCAAGCTAACTAGATAGGAAAGGACAGGAAGGCTGCTGTCTGCAATCCGTGAAAAACCCTATGAAAATTAGAGCCAACAGACTGACAGTGAAAAAGGCCCTGAAGACGCTAGGCTTCAAAAAGACTATGTCAGTACTCAGGAATATTCTGAAGACAGAGCAACCGGCAAAAGGAGATTCAGCTCACCCCAGCAGGGAATGGCAGAATCCAGAAAAGCAAGGCAAACAAAAACAAAACACAAATGCTAAAAGGTAAAGCAGAAAACTTAGCTTTAGAGGATCAGGAATCAGACTGGTCTCCTAGAAATCCACAGAGAAATCACCGGCAGGGCAGAAGGGCGTCAGCAGCCTTATATCTAGTCCGTGACTGCACTCAGCCAGTCATCATCATTAGGCTCAGGTGCCTGATAATCAGGCTCATTACCTTCCTTTACCAGAATAGGGAGTTCACCAGACCTCAGTGACGAAGGGGAAAATGAACTCACAACAGCATCCACTCACCGCTCGCCATGGCATCTTCCTGGTGTTTGCTCTTCTCCCGCTTTGTTTCCCACCACGGGGCCTCTCTCTGCCCCCTGTGGGTGATGTCTCTTTTCTTTGCTGCCATACCAAGCTAGGAGACGGACCCCTCCAGCTGTCGGCGATGATGCTGTAGCATAGAAGTAAAGGCAGGGGGCATTCATATTGTTTTGCGCTCTTTCTTGGGTGCCGCCAACGAAGGCACACCTTACGTCACCGCCATGGTGGCCATCTTTACAGTCCAAGTCACAATCAAATAAGTCAAATGCTTTGCACATTCCGCGAAGCAATCTTTCAATTCAATACAATCTTTGGCACAATTCAATACAGTCTCTGGCACACAGGACCCGGTGGCACCGGGCTTCGTAATCCTGGATCACCCCCAAGGGATGTGGGATTACTTGGTACTGGGCCGGTGTCTTAAAGAGGAAGTATCGCGGTGGCGATGACCCGGTCCGCGGCCCTGGGTGTCCATGTAAAATAGGTGGAATGAAGCTGAATAAAGTTTATAAGTAAATAATTTGTGACGCCACCTGTGGTGCTCGGCAATGAAGGTGTTAAGCCGACGCTGTGGTGCAGATCCTCTGGGACAGATGGTATAGGGCAGCAGAGATGGAATAGCTCTCAACAGGTAGAGCTGTAGTCCCAGGGAAGTAGTAGATGGTGTTGCGGTAGATGGTGTAGTGTTAGGTCCAGAGATGTAGCAGTGCTGAATAGGTTGGCACAGGAAGGAGGCAATGACACAATTGCATGTAGTTCCAAAAGCTTTACTCACAGTTCCGTTGCATGCAGATGCCCACTTGGTGCTGCGTCCTTCAGGTCAGGGATCCAGCCAGCTTCCCAGACAGATAGAGAACACATTACCAGCACTCCCTTTAATATGTACCTTCTCTGGCCATCTCACTGTGTTGCTTTTCCCGCCTTCTCCCACGCAATACCTCTCAGTGTCCCAGGCCAGCAGCTGCAGATCCTGTCGGATAACATGTACAGTTTGCTTCCTTGATCCTACTCCTTGCTGCCTTTCCAGCGAAGATAACTGTGGATAGTGGCTGTGGCCCCTAAAGTTGCCACAGCTATCAGCTTTGTTAGTTAAGTCCTTAGTTCACTCCACTAGGTTAAGGGGCCGAGTCCCTTCTGCGACCTATTCACTCTACCTGATGGCTATCAGCATGGAACGAGCCCCACGGGTGGCCTCTGCCTATCTCGTGTCTCTAGGATTCCTTCCCTCTTCCAGGGAACCTTCTCTGTCTCTCTATCTTCCCCAGCAGCTCTTCCAGCATAGGAGCTGCTGGACCACATGTCCATTCACCTCCTCCCCCTAAGGGGAATCCACCTAACTTCCCTTGTGCTTTCCTACTGAGCCTACAAGCTCCACACACCTCCCAGCACCCATTCCTATCCAAACAGGGTGAGTCAATCCCTGCTATCTATAGTGTAGGTGTGAGGTGAGTGTCAGAGTACCTGTCAGGTGTTCTGAGTGTGGTTGGGTGTCTCCACTTTACCTGGGAAGTGAGATACCACACCTCTGGGTGAGGTGCAGTTGTGGCGCCCCCAGGAGTATGGCCACCACAGTGACTTTGCCTTCCTCCAGGGAGGGTGATGTCATGCTTGGAAGCAGTGAAGGGTCTCTCTCGCAGTTAACCTATACATGCAACACAGTTCCACTCCAGAGCAGCAGGGGGGACTCAACTGGAATTGAGGGGAGGAGTGCTCTCTGAGGGCCAAGAGGAAGGAGCGGTCAGTTAGTGTGACGAGGTCCACGTGTGCATACGTGTGGAGAGAAGCTGGAGGTTGAGCTGAGGAAAGAGAGCTCCCTCACAGTGAGAGCGCATGAACTGGAGCCTGGTCTCCACGGTTGTACGGATACTAACAGTCCTGCAACAGATACCAGAGGAGTAGGAGGCTGTAAATGCCCAACTTCCATCTAAGACTTGGAGGCACAACAGCACGGAGTGAGCCAAGAGAGGAATAGCGGCTACAGCTGTCTGCCATACGAGGAGTGCTAGTAGAAGAGAATTGGGAGTAACTTCAGTGTAACTCAGTACTAGGAGTACTTCACTCAAATAAGCGCTAAGAAGGAGACTGCACAGCCCATCTGCTGAGATAGAATCCTTGAGCTGCTTCCAGGCTAGCCTGCTCCGGTACATCTGTAATCAGGACCCTGGACTGCATTTATCAAGTAAAGGTACAGAAATTTCATCCCGCTGTGTCTTTGTCTGCTTCCTACCCTTCTGGCACTGCTACATCCCAGTGCCAACCACATCTACACTGCCCTAGGACTACAGCTTCACCTGTGGGGAGCTTTTACATCTTTGCTGCACCATACCATCAGTCCCAGTGGATCTGCATGCAGCGTCGGCTTAACATCTCCCTTGCCGAACACCACAGGTGGCGTCACAAACTATTCCATTAACTACATTCCACCATTCAATCTCCCCTTTTTACATTGGGCGCCCAGGGCCACGAACCGGGTCACCGCTGCTGTGACACATCCAGCTGACACCAGCCCGGTACCGAGTACCCCACAGCCCTGGGAGGGCGACCCAATTTTGGCGTCACGAACAGGATTTCTGACCCCGGTACCCCCCGGGTCCTGTGTGCCATAGACTGTGTTTGTGAAAAAGACTGTGTGTGAAATTGGCGCCAATTGCCGCCATTGCCGCGCTGCTTGGCGTGCACTGGAAGAAAGAGGGGTGGGCCTTCGTGGGTGGAGCCTGCCGCAGAGCGCGAAGAAGTGAAGTGCCCTGCAGGAAGAGAGGACAGCGTGCGAGAAGGGGAGGAGCTGAGGCCTACAGCCCAGAGCATCGGGCCTGCGAAGCGGCCGTCGCTAAGCTTACACAACCCTCGGCCCTGGCTAGCGTTAACTAGGGGGGAAGAGAATGTCTGTGCCAAGCAACAATGTAGCGGCGGACGCCGTCGCCAACGCCGCAGCGCCGCAAGGAATAGCGCCCACCGCAGCGGTACCCATAATGCCGCTGTCTATGCCCTACCTTCCGGGAGTGGATTGGCTACCGCAGTACTTGGGTGAGTCACATACCCTGAGTGAATTTAAAGAGGGACTGTGCAGTTTGCTTAAAGTATACCCTCTGTCTGAAAGCCAGAAAGTGAACATCCTTATTGGACAGTTAACGGGTGCAGCACAGAGAAAGGTGAAAGCCTGGCAGGACACTGACAAAGAGACTGTTAAAAAGATTCTAGCCAAGCTGAGAAGCACCTTTGACACCTGCACTGCAGCAGAAATCAAGATGCGATTCTTTGGATGTAAGCAGAGAGCGCAGCACAGTATCAGGGACTAAGCACTTAACTTGCAGGAGGCGCTGCGAGCAGTTAAGCAAGTTGATCCTGACAGTGTGAAGGAGAAAGATAACCTGTTAAAGGAGCAGTTAATTGAAGGACTCCTATCCAGTACCCACAGAGGGCAGTTGCGCATTATAACCCTGCAAAAACCCTGATTTGGACTTTGCTGATTTCAAGGACAGGGCTATTCGGGTCCTGCAGGAATCAATTGACAACCTTCCAGCGTCCCCTAGGCGCCCAGCGATCACCTACCACCAGGAAGCAACATCTTTTCCTTCCATCCCTGTGGAGGCTGATGCACAGACTCTGGATAAAGATCCAACGGAGGAGCTGCGTCTTCAGGTCCAGGAGTTGACCAAAGGGATGGCTGCACTTACTAAAACTGTGCAGTCCCTGCAAGTGTCCTCCAAGGTGAAGATCCAGCTGGCTTCCAGTCCTGAGAATGTCCCGTGGCTCCGGAAGAAGAGGATTCTGCCACTCCGAGGGAGAATCAACGATCGCCATGACCAGGATGGACGCCCCATCTGTCGTAACTGTCGCAGGCCAGGCCACATCGCCAGGTACTGTCATTTAAACGAGCAACCCCTGGGGCAGAGGGCCAACCCCCAGGAATAGGATCCCCAGGCCCAAAGAACTGGAGAGCCAAGTATGTTGGAGGGAGGCCGATACTTCCAGTGGTGTTTGACGGCATCCCCATGAACGCTTTGCTGGACACTGGCTCCCAGGTGACCACTATGCCCTATGTTATGAATGAGTCACCGGAGGAGGAAAAAACAAAAATGCAAGCTAAGTCCAGAAAACCGGAGAGGTTGGTAGCTAACGGATTGCAGACCCCTAATCCTATTCACACAACTAACAGTAGCCGTGGAGTGTTCCTACGGTGATCCTAGACACCTCATCACAGCCGGAGAGCTAAATAAGCCTAAAGAAAGAAAGGGGAAATCTAAACTGCCCCAGAGCAGACCCCAAAGCAATAGACAGCCCCCAACATGTATTGTCAGTGAAAACACAAACACAGACAGAAAGACAGGCAGAGCAAACGATGGGCCCAACTAACTAGATAGGAAAGGACAGAAAAGATGCTAGCTGCAATCCGCAAAAACCCTACCAAAAATGTCCCAACACGTCTGATAAGAAAAACGGCCCTGAAGTCACTAGACTTCAAAATCCCTATATCAGCACTCCGATATATTCTGAAGACAGAGCAAAAGAGATTTAACCGATCAGGGACAAAATGGAAATTCAGCAAAGCCCCAACCGGGGCTGGCTGAACACAAAACTAAGCAAATCAGACAAAATCTCATGGAACAATAACAGAGCAAAACTTAGCTTTCAGAGGACAGGAACTGAACTGGAGGCCAGAGCTCAGAGCAGAGAAATCACCAGCAACCTTACAGGGCGTCGGCAGCCTTATATCCACTCAGGGATTCCGGATGTCCAATCGCAATCCACCTGTTCAGATGACAGGTTTCTCCCATCCAAATCAGTTTCACCACCTCCTTTCACCAGCAGAGGGAGTTCATCGGACATCAAAGGTGAACGAGAAAATGAGCTCACAACAGCCCTATATACTCTACAAGCGGTATTGGGCTGATTCTGAACTTACCCGTGGCCCAACTGATGAACTGACAGTAGTTGCCAGTAATGGTCAGTCTTTGCCGCAGATTGGATGTAAAGAGATTACTATTAAAGTGGGTCGGGTAGAGCTAAAATCTCAAGGTCTGATAGTTGTGGATATTGATCGACGTGAATGTAATCCCATGATGACTCTTGGTACAAATGTAATTGAAAACTGTCTTTCTGAGGTTATTGTCTTGTTGCAACAGGTGGCTGAGACTGCTGGTTCCAGTGAACAACGAGTCCTGCAGAAGGAGATCAGAGTCCTGATGCAAAGACAATAGGTAGAACTCTCTGGCGGAGAAATTGGCAGTGTCAGAGTGAGTGATCCCTTCCCCATTGCAATACCCCCCAGGTGTGAAATGTTGATTTGGTGTCGGGCAGCTATAGGTCTCAGAGGGAGAGATTACCAGGCATTGGTACAACCAGTATATTCTGATAGCAGGCCCACTGTCCTGACAGCCAGAGGGGTGGTTGATGTACGAAAAGGGAAAGTGCCTGTACGCCTCTTGAATTGTGGGGAGGAGGAGGCCACAATACCTCGGTACGCCTCAGTTGCTAAGCTGCTCACTGTTAATAACAACTCATTGCAGGCAGCAGAGCCCTTGGTCTCATCAGACCAGGTGGAGGACAATGGCTCTGTGAAGCAGCCAGAGGAGTGGTGTCAGCAACTGCAGGTGGGAACTGACTCTACACCTTCATACCAGAAAAATGGGGTTTACAGAGTGACACAAGAATATGAGCGGGTGATCAGCAAACACCCACTAGATTTTGGGCAGGCAAAAGGGGTTCAACATCATATCCCCACTGGAGATCATCCACCCATTAAAGAAAGGTACCGGCCTATACCCCCAACACAGTACCAATGTGCTAAGAGTATTTTGAGAGAGATGAAGGAAGCTGGGGTTATCAGAGACAGTTGTAGCCCATGGGCAGCTCCAATAGTTTTTGTAAAGAAAAAGGATCGTACCATGAGAATGTGTGTTGATTACAGAAAAATTAATAGCATTACACATAAAGATGCCTACCCATTACCCAGAATTGAAGAGTCATTAGCTGCACTTAAAACTGCTAACTACTTTTCCACCTTGGATCTCACCAGTGGGTATTGGCAGGTTCCTGTGGCAGAGGCAGACAAGGAGAAAGCAGCATTTACCACTCCAATTGGTCTCTGTGAGTTCAACAGTATGCCATTCGGGCTCTGCACTGCCCCAAGAACATTTCAACGGCTGATGGAGTGTTGCCTGGGACACATGAACTTTGTGTCCTGTTGTACCTTGATGATGTCATAGTTTTCTCCAAGACATTTGAAGACCATCTGGAGCACCTGGCTGAAGTGTTTGAAGCCTTGTCCAATTTTGGCCTAAAGGTGAAGCCCTCCAAATGCCACCTCCTGAAGCCCAAGGTACCGTACCTCGGTCATGTATTGAGTGCAGAAGGTGTGGCACCAGATTATGACAAAGTCACAGTCATCCGGGACTGGCCAAAGCCCAGCAACCTCCATGAACTACACCAATTCCTCGTGTTGGTAGGCTACTACCGAAGGTTCATCAAAGGCTTCACTGAAATAGCTACTCCTATGCAAAATCTCCAGGAGGGACAGTCCAAGAAAGCCAAACAGAGGAATTCCACATTTGAATGGACTGAATTAGAGAGGTCCTTCACCAGACTGAAGATGGCTCTCACAGGAGATGAAGTTCTGGCCTACCCAGATTATGACAAACCCTTTGTGTTGTATACTGATGCCAGCAATGTGGGACTTGGAGCAGTACTGTCACAGGTACAGAGTGGCAAAGAAAGAGTGATCTCCTACGCCAGCAGGAAGCTTCGTCCCACTGAAAGGAACCCAGACAACTATAGATCCTTCAAGCTGGAGTTCCTCACCATAGTCTGGGCTTTGACTGAAAGATCCAAGCATTACCTAGCTTCAGCCAAGTTTACCATCTTTACGGACAACAACCCGTTGACTCACTTGGACACTGCAAAACTAGGTGCACTGGAGCAGCGATGGATGGCTCGGCTGTCTAACTATGAGTTTACCATCAAGTACCGGGCAGGGCACAAGAATGCCAATGCTGATGCAATGTCCAGAATGCCTAATCTGCAAAATGCAGGAGAAGACCCTGAGGCTCTTGTAGAAATAGAGTTACCTCCCTTCCACTGGCCACTTGCAGCCCAACGTGCTCAAGGAGTGAGAAACAGACGGTCTGGCTTGAAAGAAGTCACCCTAAATCCATTGCCCCATCATGACTGGGCAGAAACTCAGGATAATGACCCCGCAGTCCGCCTGGTGAAGGAGTTACTGTCACAAGCTGACTCACGCCCAGAGTCGAATGCTCCTGAAGAAACCCAGCAGTTGTGGAAGGAAAGAGGTCGGTTGTTCATTTATGAAGGAAAGCTGTGTCGGAGGAGTATCAATGCCCGCACTCATGAGCTGGATTGGCAGGTGATAGTCCCAAAGAGAGAGGCATCAATGGTCCTGGAAGTATACCACAATAGAGCTGGACACTTCGGATGGAAGAAGTTGGAAGCGTTGCTCCGGGAGAGGTTCTACTGGGCTGGTATGAGGAAAACCATTGAGAGATGGTGCCGGGAGTGTGGACAATGTTACCTGCGCAGAAAGGATCGAGACAGCCAGAGGGCTCCGCTACAGCCAATAATCACCAAACAGCCCCTTGAGTTGGTAGCCTTGGACCATGTGAAGCTGGTTCCAAGCCGGTCAGGCTACATCTATGCTCCTACCATTGTGGACCACTACTTGAGATTCCTGGTAGTTGTGCCTGTCAAAGATCAAACAGCCAGGTCAGCAGCCCGAGCATTCCAACAGCACTTTTGCAGACCACATGGTTATCCTGAGAGAGTGCTTACTGATCAAGGTCCGACTTTTGAGGCAGAAGTGTTCCAGGAATTCTGTAACTTGTATGGCTGTAAGAAGATCCGGACAACACCGTACCACCCACAGACCAATGGCATGTGTGAGAAGATGAACCAGGTAGTGATTGACCTACTGAAGACTTTGCCCTTGGAGGAGAGAAATCTGTGGCCAGAGAAGCTGCCTGATCTGGTGGACCTCTACAACCATATTCCAGTGAACTCCACCAACTGTACCCCAGCCTATTTAATGAGAGCAAGACCTGGTAAGCTGCCTATTGATTTGGACATGGGAGTCCTGACACCTGAAGTAACATCACCAGATGCTGACTGGGATACAGAGACGCAGCAACAGTACAGAAGAGTACAAGAAAGTGTGGAAAAGAGTCTAGCTCAGGCAAGACAAAAGCAAGAAAGGCACTACAATCAGCATGCACCTGCAGTTCCCTTGTCACCAGGAGAACAAGTCCTCAAGAGGAAAAGAAGACTGCATAAGCTGGATGATCAATGGGAAGCTGAACCCGATACCATTCTACCCTCAAACTTTGACAATACCAAGGTGTGCCTTATTAGTAAAGATGGAGGAGAAACCACAGCAGTCATCTCAAGAGATAATTTGAAATTATGCCCTCACCAGTTAAGAGAAAGAATGGAAGAACAAGATAACATCAAACCCATAGAGGAAGAAAAGGTCAGCACCATACTTGGAGAATTCCCTGCAAATTGGACTAAAGTAAATGATGCTATAGTGGTGCCCGAGTTGACATTTCCCCAATTGGTAGCACAGGAAGAAGTGACTCAAGAAAATCCGGAAGATCAGGAAAATCAGGCAGCAGATGCCACACCAGCAGTGGAGCCAGAGAACCCTCGCCCTGCCAGTGGTGAACCTGTTATGCCCATGGTGAGTCTAAGAGTTCACAGACAATCTAGTATCCCTGTGCCATGCAGAACCACCAGTAGTGTATCCAGTACATTACACACTACACCAGTATTACGCAGGTCTACCCGTAATACACAAGGTATACCACCCATCAGATATCGAATCTAGCTAAGTTTATGTGAATGTTGAAATTGTATATATATGTAACTGGTTTCAAGTTTTGTGCCTACAGGTAACCTGTAAGACTTTCCTTTAAAATTTTCCAGTTTTACCTTGTTTCATGGACACTGATCCACAGGACTGTGTGTGGTCAAAAACTTTCTTTGTAATTAGTTCACCATTTGCCCAGGAATGGACCATGGACATTGATGCTTGGACTTGTCATCATAGGACTGTTTTTGGAGCTTGTGGTTTTTGTACATTTTTCATTTTTCAAAATCTTGCACAACTCTGTTTGTTATATGTTCATATGTTTTGTTCAGCCCAGGAGTGCTGACTTGCACTAGGGGGAATGTGGCGCTCCCAGGAGTATGGCCACCACAGTGACTTTGCCTTCCTCCAGGAGGGTGATGTCATGCTTGGAAGCAGTGAAGGGTCTCTCTCGCAGTTAACCTATACATGCAACACAGTTCTACTCCAGGCCAGCAGGGGGGACTCTGATCCAGAATTGAGGGGAGGAGTGCTCTCTGAGGGCCAAGAGGAAGGAGTGTGAGGAGGTCCACGTGTGCAGACGTATGGAGAGAAGCTGAAGGTTGAGCTGAGGAAAGAGAGCTCCCTCACAGTGAGAGCGCATGAACTGGAGCCTGGTCTCCACGGTTGTACGGATACTAACGGTCCTGCAACAGATACCAGAGGAGTAGGAGGCTGTAAATACCCCACTCCCATCTAATACTTGGAGGCACAACAGCACGGAGTGAGCCAAGAAAGGAATAGCGGCTACAGCTGTCTGCCATACGAGGAGTGCTAGTAGAAGAGAATTGGGAGTAACTTCAGTGTAACTCAGTACTAGGAGTACTTCACTCAAATAAGCGCTAAGAAGGAGACTGCACAGTCCATCTGCTGAGAGAGAATCCCTGAGCTTCTTCCAGGCTAGCCTGCTCCGGTACCATCTGTAATGAGGACCCTGGACTTCATTTATCAAGTAAAGGTACAGAAATTTCATCCCGCTGTGTCTTTGTCTGCTTCCTACCATTCCGATGTGGCGCCCCTGAGGCTTCAGTCGCCACAGAGGTACTGCACCTTCTCCTAAGGAGTAGTGCCCCACCATCCAGGTAAGGTGGGAACTCCTGACCACGCTCCACACCTGCATTCCACACACAGGATAGTTCAGTGGGGCCACCTAACAGCTTCAGGCTGGGGGTTAGCAGAGCACCCCTCGTGGAACCCTGCTTCGTAACACGAGATGTGCTGGGAGGCGGGTGGAGTTAGATGATATAAAAGAGAGGGAAAGTGTAGGATTTCAGTTCAGTCTGGGAGAGACCCAGAGAGGAGTCTGGGAGAGACCCAGAAGGGGTCAGTCTGGGGTGAGACCCAGAGAAGAGAGCAGGCTGACAGCAGGTCAGCCTGAGAGGAGCTCAAGGCGGAGGAAGGCAGTCAGACAGGAGAGGCTGAGGACTGGTCTTAGTGGAACGAGCTTCTCAGGGAAGGAAGAGAAGGAGAAAGAGACGTAGACTGAAGACTACAAATTCCATAAGAGAGAGATAGAACAGATCGTAACGAAGGAGAAGGAGAACAGAGAGGAGGAGTGGATTGGATAGGAGCCCTGCCTATAGGTTCTCAGCACAAAGGCCGGGGCCCGGTCCCCGAGGTTGATTGGATCTTTATATCCAGCAACAGACACCGGAGGAGTAATGAGCCGCTAACACCTTACTCCCACCATAGACTTGGGACACAACAGCGAAACGGATAGAGAGCTGGGACTCAGGAGAGGAGTCCCCAAAGCAGGCTACAGCTGTCTGTCATACAAGTAAAGACTAGGAACATCTAGAGAGAGGCATTCTAGGGTAACTAAGTACTGGAGTGCTTCGCACCTAAAGGCGCATTTGAGGAGTCGTTCAGTGAAGGTACATATTGGCGGAGTGTGGAAGGGAGTGTCCTGTCCTGCCTGGAGGTTGGCTGGAGCCCTGACCTGGAGAACACAGTACGGAGGCAGGCAGTGGTGTGAACTGCAAACAGTGAGTAAAGCTTTGGAACCGCATACTCTGGTGTCCTCCAGTTATTCCCGCATCACTATACCTGGGTAACAACATCTACACCATCCTGTGCCTCTCCTCATCCATTGCACCTACACTGCCCTGGGACTACAGCTCCACCTGTGGGGAGCTATACCATCTCTGCTGCACCACACCATCAGTCTCAGAGGATCTATACGCAGCATTGGCTAACAACTCACTTGCCAAATACCACAGGTGGCGTCACGAACTATACTAATAAACTCTAACACCTTTAACACCACCGCCATTGATATTGGGCGCCCAGGGCCACGGACCGGGCCACCGCTGCTGTGACACATTCCCCTGACACCGGCCCGGTACCGAGTACCCCACAGCCCTGGGAGGGCGACCAAACTTGGCGTCACGAACAGGATGATGAAGCCCGATGCCATCGGGTTCTGTGTGCCTTGGATTTACAATTTTTGAAAATGTGCAGAAGACCAAATTTAATAGACTGTAAAATGGACATTAGAAATGGCCGCTGGCGTGGAGAAGAAGGGCGTAAAGAGATGGGAGGTTCTAAGAAAAGACTGCGAAGAGTCTTGGGCCATCCCTGCCTAAATTACTATGTGACAGATGCATGGCCCACCCCCCGAGGGGTTCGTATACTGGCTTGGTATGGAGGCACGGGAAGAAGATGCCGCCCCCGGAAGGAGGGGCAGAGAAAGCCAGTGGCGAGCAGAAGGGCGGACCAAGGAGAAGAATGCCAGAACGTCATTTTGGAGAGTAAGGGAAGGAGGCCTGCAGAGCACGAGGAAGTGTGAACCCCCGGCGCCATGGCTGAAGGCTCCAACCCGAACTCCAACATGAACCGCCAGCAACTAGAAGCTGAAATAGCCGAAGAAATAGTCACACTGACCACCCGGCTGAGGCAGGAGGCCTTAGGAAGATTGAGCCGGCAGCGCGCCCAGGAAAGGCCTACACCTGTGGTACCTGTGACACCGGTACCCACCGCTGCTACACCGGATCTTTTCCTGGCAGACCTCGCGGAGCTTGGAGCCGCTGCCATGTCATCGGCAGTGTGTATTATATCCTCTTTGCCGCTGATACCGGAGGAGTTGTATGCAGCCGAGGGAGTCGAAGCAGAGGAAGAGGATCTCCTGCCCAGACCTGGCGCGGCTGCGCAGGTCTCGCCGGCAACCCCCGCGGATCCGAGGCCGCCGGTGGATCTACCACCTTCCCCGATGTCGCGCCGGGCCGCACCCGCTGCCACTACGCCTGCAGCGGAGCCGAGATCGCACCGCCAGGAGGAACCAGGTATCTATCCCGGCCCTCCTAATGGGTTACCCTTTGAGCTCACATCGTCTGAGGCGGACTTGCAGCAACTGGAAATGGGGCAGTTGAAAGAGTCCGCTGGGGGCCCTAGTCAGATGGAGATGGGGAAGTGGAGAAGGGCTTTACTAAGAAGGATACGGCTGGAGCAGGCGCGCATGGTCTGGCACCTTTATAGCTTGGAGGAATACCTGAGGATTGCAAATGACTATCTAGAATACGGTGATGGTTCCAGTACCAGAACCCCAGGAGGGGATCAGCACTAAAGAAGAATCTACAATATTTCTCGTTACCCAGGAGGGTTTTTGTTTGCACCAGTTGTGCCTTTTTCTATTTTTGGCTTTCATGTTTTTCCGGTAGCACCCTTGTTGCTTTGTTTTTTGAAATAGAACTGTGGAGATCATGAACGCTGTATGATCTAAAAACTTTAATTGTAAATAGTTGCACCTCTTTAGGTGCCCCTTTCTTGGTTTTACATAAAAAGACTCTTTGCGAAGATAAAGGTTTTTGCATGGACACTTTTCGAAGAATGATGTCTACCTCAAGGGACACTGCAAGAGATCCCGGCTGGGAGCAGTGTTCAGCACCTTACAAGAATTTTGAATGTTTTATTGATAATGTATTTGATAATATTGTGTCTCATGAAAAGTAAATGTCTTTTAGAGAATATTTTGATACAGAGAATTAGTAAAATTTTGAGATAGAATGTGAGAATTGAATAAAGACTGAAGAATTGCAAGTGACAGGTGACAGGCCAAGAGTAGATGGTCAGTGTCTTGCGTCCAGGTCCAGCAATAGCAGTAGTAGTAGAGAACAAGAAAAGAAAATAATTGATAGAAAATGTAATAAAGAGAATGTGTTGAGTATAGCACTTTGAGTTGAGAATTGCACTTAAGTAAACTTTGATACTAAGATAGGAAGTTAGCCTGTTTGTAACGTTTAAGAAATGTGCCTCCTATACTAGGAAGATTAGATAAGTATTGCTAAACAGCATTTAAAATTTTTTGTGTGTTCCTGTATTGTACCTTTTGTTGTCTTGCAGCCCGCGGATGTGCTGTGTTTAACTGGGGGTTATGTGGCGCCCCTGAGGCTTCAGTCGCCACAGAAGTACTGCACCTTCTCCTAAGGTGTAGTGCCCCACCATCCAGGTAAGGTGGGAACTCCTGACCACGCTCCACACCTGCATTCCACACACAGGATAGTTCAGTGGGCCACCTAACAGCTTCAGGCTGGGGGATAGCAGAGCACCCCTCGTGGAACCCTGCTTCGTAACATGAGATGTGCTGGGAGGTGGGTGGAGTTAGATGATATAAAAGAGAGGGAAAGTGTAGGATTTCAGTTCAGTTCAGTCTGGGAGAGACCCAGAGAGGACTCTGGGAGAGACCCAGAAGGGGTCAGTCTGGGGAGAGACCCAGAGAAGAGAGCAGGCTGACAGCAGGTCAGCCTGAGAGAAGCTCAAGGCGGAGGAAGGCAGTCAGACAGGAGAGGCTGAGGACTGGTCTTAGTGGAACGAGCTTCTCAGGAAAGGAAGAGAAAGAGAAAGAGACGTAGATTGAAGACTACAGATTCCATAAGAGAGAGATAGAACAGATCGGAATGAAGGAGAAGGAGAACAGAGAGGAGAAGTGGGTTGGATAGGAACCCTGCCTATAGGTTCTCAGCGCAAAGGCCGGGGCCCGGTCCCCGAGGTTGATTGGATCTTTATATCCGGCAACAGACACCGGAGGAGTAGTGAGCCACTAACGCCTTACTCCCACCATAGACTTGGGACACAACAATGAAATGGATAGAGAGCCGGGACTCAGGAGAGGAGTCCCCAAAGCAGGCTACAGCTGTCTGTCATACAAGTAAAGACTAGGAACATCTAGAGAGAGGCATTCCAGGGTAACTAAGTACTGGAGTGCTTCGCACCTAAAGGCGCATTTGAGGAGTCGTTCAGTGAAGGTACATATTGGCGGAGTGTGGAAGGGAGAGTCCTGTCCTGCCTGGAGGTTGGCTGGAGCCCTGACCTGGAGAACACAGTACAGAGGCAGGCAGTGGTGTGAACTGCAAACAGTGAGTAAAGCTTTGGAACCGCATACTCTGGTGTCCTCCAGTTATTCCCGCATCACTATACCTGGGTAACAACATCTACACCATCCTGTGCCTCTCCTCATCCATTGCACCTACACTGCCCTGGGACTACAGCTCCACCTGTGGGGAGCTATACCATCTCTGCTGCACCACACCATCAGTCTCAGAGGATCTATACGCAGCATTGGCTAACAACTCACTTGCCAAATACCACAGGTGGCGTCACGAACTATACTAATAAACTCTAACACCTTTAACACCACCGCCATTGATATTGGGCGCCCAGGGCCACGGACCGGGCCACAGCTGCTGTGATACATTCCCCTGACACCGGCCCGGTACCGAGTACCCCACAGCCCTGGGAGGGCGACCAAACTTGGCGTCACGAACAGGATGACGAAGCCCGATGCCATCGGGTTCTGTGTGCCTTGGATTTACAATTTTTGAAAATGTGCAGAAGACCAAATTTAATAGACAGTAAAATGGACATTAGAAATGGCCGCTGGCGTGGAGAAGAAGGGCGTAAAGAGATGGGAGATTCCTTAGAATTCCTTAGAATTCCTTAGACTGCGAAGAGTCTCGGGCCATCCCTGCCTAAATTACTATGTGACAGATGCATGGCCCACCCCCCGAGGGGTTCGTATACTGGCTTGGTATGGAGGCACGGGAAGAAGATGCCGCCCCCGGAAGGAGGGGCAGAGAAAGCCAGTGGCGAGCAGAAGGGCGGACCAAGGAGAAGAATGCCAGAACGTCATTTTGGAGAGTAAGGGAAGGAGGCCTGCAGAGCGCGGGGAAGTGTGAACCCCGGCGCCATGGCTGAAGGCTCCAACCCGAACTCCAACATGAACCGCCAGCAACTAGAAGCTGAAATAGCCGAAGAAATAGTCACACTGACCACCCGGCTGAGGCAGGAGGCCTTAGGAAGATTGAGCCGGCAGCGCGCCCAGGAAAGGCCTACACCTGTGGTACCTGTGACACCGGTACCCACCGCTGCTACACCGGATCTTTTCCTGGCAGACCTCGCGGAGCTTGGAGCCGCTGCCATGCCATCGGCAGTGTGTATTATACCCTCTTTGCCGCTGATACCGGAGGAGTTGTATGCAGCCGAGGGAGTCGAAGCAGAGGAAGAGGAACTCCTGCCCAGACCTGGTGCGGCTGCGCAGGTCTTGCCGGCGACCCCCGCGGATCCGAGGCCGCCGGTGGATCTACCACCTTCCCCGATGTCGCGCCGGGCCGCACCCGCTGCCACTACGCCTGCAGCGGAGCCGAGATCGCACCGCCAGGAGGAACCAGGTATCTATCCCGGCCCTCCTAATGGGTTACCCTTTGAGCTCACATCGTCTGAGGCGGACTTGCAGCAACTGGAAATGGGGCAGTTGAAAGAGTCCGCTGGGGGCCCTAGTCAGATGGAGATGGGGAAGTGGAGAAGGGCTTTACTAAGAAGGATACGGCTGGAGCAGGCGCGCATGGTCTGGCACCTTTATAGCTTGTAGGAATACCTGAGGATTGCAAATGACTATCTAGAATACGGTGATGGTTCCAGTACCAGAACCCCAGGAGGGGATCAGCACTAAAGAAGAATCTACAAAATTTCTCGTTACTCAGGAGGGTTTTTGTTTGCACCAGTTGTGCCTTTTTCTATTTTTGGCTTTCATGTTTTTCCGGTAGCACCCTTGTTGCTTTGTTTTTTGAAATAGAACTGTGGAGATCATGAACGCTGTATGATCTAAAAACTTTAATTGTAAATAGTTGCACCTCTTTAGGTGCCCCTTTCTTGGTTTTACATAAAAAGACTCTTTGCGAAGATAAAGGTTTTTGCATGGACACTTTTCGAAGAATGATGTCTACCTCAAGGGACACTGCAAGAGATCCCGGCTGGGAGCAGTGTTCAGCACCTTACAAGAATTTTGAATGTTTTATTGATAACGTATTTGATAATATTGTGTCTCATGAAAAGTAAATGTCTTTTATAGAATATTTTGATACAGAGAATTAGTAAAATTTTGAGATAGAATGTGAGAATTGAATAAAGACTGAAGAATTGCAAGTGACAGGTGACAGGCCAAGAGTAGATGGTCAGTGTCTTGCGTCCAGGTCCAGCAATAGCAGTAGTAGTAGAGAACAAGAAAAGAAAATAATTGATAGAAAATGTAATAAAGAGAATGTGTTGAGTATAGCACTTTGAGTTGAGAATTGCACTTAAGTAAACTTTGATACTAAGATAGGAAGTTAGCCTGTTTGTAACGTTTAAGAAATGTGCCTCCTATACTAGGAAGATTAGATAAGTATTGCTAAACAGCATTTAAAATTTTTTGTGTGTTCCTGTATTGTACCTTTTGTTGTCTTGCAGCCCGCGGATGTGCTGTGTTTAACTGGGGGTTATGTGGCGCCCCTGAGGCTTCAGTCGCCACAGAAGTACTGCACCTTCTCCTAAGGTGTAGTGCCCCACCATCCAGGTAAGGTGGGAACTCCTGACCACGCTCCACACCTGCATTCCACACACAGGATAGTTCAGTGGGCCACCTAACAGCTTCAGGCTGGGGGATAGCAGAGCACCCCTCGTGGAACCCTGCTTCGTAACATGAGATGTGCTGGGAGGTGGGTGGAGTTAGATGATATAAAAGAGAGGGAAAGTGTAGGATTTCAGTTCAGTTCAGTCTGGGAGAGACCCAGAGAGGAGTCTGGGAGAGACCCAGAAGGGGTCAGTCTGGGGAGAGACCCAGAGAAGAGAGCAGGCTGACAGCAGGTCAGCCTGAGAGAAGCTCAAGGCGGAGGAAGGCAGTCAGACAGGAGAGGCTGAGGACTGGTCTTAGTGGAACGAGCTTCTCAGGAAAGGAAGAGAAAGAGAAAGAGACGTAGACTGAAGACTACAGATTCCATAAGAGAGAGATAGAACAGATCGGAATGAAGGAGAAGGAGAACAGAGAGAAGTGGGTTGGATAGGAACCCTGCCTATAGGTTCTCAGCGCAAAGGCCGGGGCCCGGTCCCCGAGGTTGATTGGATCTTTATATCAGGCAACAGACACTGGAGGAGTAGTGAGCCACTAACGCCTTACTCCCACCATAGACTTGGGACACAACAATGAAACGGATAGAGAGCCGGGACTCAGGAGAGGAGTCCCCAAAGCAGGCTACAGCTGTCTGTCATACAAGTAAAGACTAGGAACATCTAGAGAGAGGCATTCCAGGGTAACTAAGTACTGGAGTGCTTCGCACCTAAAGGCGCATTTGAGGAGTCGTTCAGTGAAGGTACATATTGGCGGAGTGTGGAAGGGAGAGTCCTGTCCTGCCTGGAGGTTGGCTGGAGCCCTGACCTGGAGAACACAGTACAGAGGCAGGCAGTGGTGTGAACTGCAAACAGTGAGTAAAGCTTTGGAACCGCATACTCTGGTGTCCTCCAGTTATTCCCGCATCACTATACCTGGGTAACAACATCTACACCATCCTGTGCCTCTCCTCATCCATTGCACCTACACTGCCCTGGGACTACAGCTCCACCTGTGGGGAGCTATAAAATCTCTGCTGCACCACACCATCAGTCCCAGAGGATCTTTACGCAGCGTTGGCTAACACCTCACTTGCCAAATACCACGGGTGGCGTCACGAACTATACCAATAAACTCTAACACCTCTAACACCACCGCCATTGATATTGGGCGCCCAGGGCCACGGACCGGGTCACCGCTGCTGTGACAGATTCCCCTGACACCGGCCCGGTACCGAGTACCCCACAGCCCTGGGAGGGCGACCCACCGGCACTGCTACAATCCCGTGCAACCACATCTACACTGCCCTGGGACTACAGTTTCACCTGTGGGGAGCTTTTACATCTTTGCTGCACCATACCTTCAGTCCCAGTTGATCTGCATGCAGCGTCGGCTTAACATCTCCCTTGCCGAACACCACAGGTGGCGTCACGAACTATTCCATTAACTACATTCCACCATTCAATCTCCCCTTTTTACATTGGGTGCCCAGGGCCACGGACCGGGTCACCGCTGATGTGACACATCCCGCTGACACCGGCCCGGTACCGAGTACCCCACAGTACCTCTGTGGTGACTGAACCCTCAGGGGCACCACAATGCAATGTTAGTGCAGCCTCTCCTCCCTCATCTGCTCCCCCTGGTGGAGGGTGCGCTATACTGCACAGTAGTACTCATTTTTTTAAATGTGAACACTCCAGGTGGGGTGACCATCTGTTGTATTGGGTGTAGTAGCAAACCTGTCGGTCCCTATTGTACTATTTCTACTATAGTGAAATTGATGCCACTTTGGTATTGTCTGTCAATCATTTTTAGAAAAATGAACACTCCTGGTTGGGTGTCCATCTGCTGGATTGGGTGTAGTGGAAGACCTATCGGTCCCTATTATACTATTTCTACTGTGCTGAAATTGATGCCACTTCTGTGGTGTAAGGCCCTCATTTGTTTAAATGTGAACACTCCCGGTTGGTGTCCATCTGCTGCATTTGGTGTAGTGGAAGATCTGTTGGTCCCTATTATACTATTTCTACTGTGGTGAAATTGATGCTACTTCTGTGGTGTAAGGCCTTTATTTGTTTAAACGTGAACACTCCTGGTTGGGTGTCCATTTGATGGATTGGGTGCAGTGGAAGACCTGTCGGTCCCTAGTATACTATCTGTGACGCAAGTCACTATAGTAAATATTAGTCCCAGAAGTGGAGAAAAAGACTACAAGAACAGATAGTAAAAATATATACTACTTATAGAATAAGTAAAGGGAGGTGAAATGATCTGAAGTCAGGTCCAGGAAATGGCACAGTGCAACAAGAGGAAGTCAGAGACAAAATCCAATTCACGAGCCGAGGTTAGGAAAGCCAGAAAGACAACAGTTTAAAGGAAGCAGGCACAAGAGAAGTCAGGTTACAAGCAAAGAGTCTAAGTCCGGGAAAAGAATCAAGCCAAGCTGGGTCAGGCACAGAGCACAGAGGGGATCAGTCTTACACAGGCAGCAGAAAGTGTGCGATTGACACTGGATGGAAGAGGTAGCATGCTTAAGTAGAAGACTAATCAAGGAAAGTGAACACAGATGATTGCAGCACAGACCCAGCACAACCAAAACAGATTAACAGCCCCTACACAAAGTAATATATCAGACAGGAACAGAGTGGAGATGGTGACAGTACCCCCTCTTCAAGGGGGGGGGCACCGGATCCCAAGGTTTCCCAGGAAACCTCAGATGAAAGGCCTGGATCAACCGATCAGCTCTTACAGAATGAGCAGGGACCCAGAACGGTTCCACAGGTCCATATGCCTTCCAATGTACCAGATATTGAAGGGAATTATGGACCATTCGGGAATCAATGATCCTTTATATCTCATATACCAAGCTTCCCTCCATAGACACCAGAGGAGGCGGGGGCGAGGAAAACAGAACAGGGGGATTAAACTCCTTCAAAATGACTTGTGGAACACATTAGGAATACGGAAAGACAGAGGGAGATTTAATCAGAAGGCATCTGGATTGACCACCTCCAGAATTTCATACAGACCATTGAATCTAGGACCCAACTTCAGCTAGGGCATCTTCAATCTAATATTATTAGAGGATAGCCATACCTTAGCTACCACTTTGGGTTTCAGCCAGGAGGCCCTATTTGCTAATCTAAAATGTCTGCATTAAAACTGTGTTGCAGTGAGGAATCAGGAAGCCCCATTTCCTCTTAAAAATCATAAGGCTTAATATTGGGGTTCATCTAGGAGGCCCTATTTGCTAATTCAAATCATTTGGGATAAAACTGTATTGCAGTGAGGAATCAGGAGATCCTATTTGCTCATCAAAATTGTTAGGAAAAGGAGTGTTGTTCAGTTACACTATTTAAGAAAATTGAATAGTGATTATTTATTTAGTCAGACTGACAGATGTGGGCCTAAGGTTGTGAAACAGCAGGTTAAAAGAGGGGAAAGGTACATAGAAGATGAGTGGGAAAAGCAAAGTCGTGGTGGAAGAGGGATTACGCTTGGTGTTTGATACGCACGTGGGTTAGGTGTTAATGAAAGCTCAACTGAACAAACACTTGACCTAGGATTGGAATGTTTGACTCAGCCCCCCTTTCAACCTCCACCTTATGTAACCCCTACACCTACAATAACCACAGACACATTGCGAGCCTTTTGGATCAATAGGCCACAGCAGCCCTGTTTATTAACATATTTACATACAAAAATGAACATATCAATATAACATTAACAAATTAGGAACAGGGTCTATGGAAGCCATGCACCAGCTTTGTTGTGCCATCAGCAGCACCTTAGGCCCTCAACTGCACCACATCAGTTCGAGGACCTTACTACATGGCACCACCAATTAATTTGTCCCGCTAAGACCTCAGCCCAGTAGGGACCCCTTTTATTTAAATTTTATTCTGACCACCAAATGAAGCAAAAGAGGGGAGGGGTAGGTAACTGCCCCACCAAAACGGGCCCCCTATTCCCCCACTCTGCTACCATCACCTGGCTCTCCACAGACCTGTTCCCACCAACTGCCATGACATACAATCAGCCAAACAACCCCCCACACCTCATAAGTCACCCTTAATAAAACCATAATTACCTCCTATCAGCTTCCTAGGGAGGGTGGGTGGGACTCAGATGTACTAACAGACTGTCCCTGCCCCTTCCAATCCCCCCTTATTTACATAGCCCCCTTAACCAGTCAAATGGCCCTATTCACACCTCCTTTTACTAACTCCCACCATAATTTGAACCGAAACCCCTCCTATCTTCCCTTATTCCACCATTTTAGATCCTAACTCTCCCCCATCCCTCGTCGTAAAACTCCATTTTTTTTTACTTCTGCTTAACCCCTATTAGGGAGTGGCATACATCCTGGTCATGAGGCACTCCCCTATACAGCCTGTGGCCCCACTGTCTCGTCCTATTGAAAAGACAACATTTTTAAATGGACGGGCTACTCGACTCTCATTCTTTGGCAGACGTACAGTGTACGCCTTGTAGATGAGGCAGAAGACGTTAAGTAGGAGGAAGGCCCGGTAGTTACGTTGCAGATTGCTACACAGACAAGGAGTCCTGCAACCACAACAAGCACTGCATCTTCAGCCACAACTGTGGCTGTGTCCAGAACCAGTCGTGAGTATGCGGTTTGCAGGGGCGACAAGGGTTGCCTAGCCTGCACCTTTTTTGAGAACAAAAAGAATGACCCAACTATTGTTATCTGCCAAATTTGCACAAAAAGACTTAGTAGAGGCAAGAATTACAATAATTTGACAACTACATGTATGAACTGCCATATGCACAATCAACAGGTCTCTGGCTGCTAAAACTCCACTTATTTACCCACAGTCGTGGTGAGTGAGAGCCCGTCAGCTGTTTACTTGCTCGTGTCCAAGAAAGCATCAGGAGACAGGACACACAGCTCCGTCGTGTGATTCCTCCGGAGGAACGGCTCCTGGTCACATTACGGTACGCAGTAGTGCAAAACCAGTGCCTGCATAATTTTTTTTGTTGTGACATGTACTATTCCAAATCTGGCAGAATTATTGTTCTGCCATGTAGTAAACAAAAGCCTGCAGTATTATTTTTATGCCATGTAGTAAACAAAAGGCTGTAGATTTATTTTTATGCCATGTATTTTTTTGTGTGTGTTTTAAAAATCCATATACATAAATATTAATTTTTGTTTTTTCTTGGTTTCCCAGATTCCTGGCTACTGGAGACAACCTCTCTTCACTCCACTTCCAGTACAGGATTGGAATATCCACCTTGTCTGGAATTGCTGCGGACACCTGCCGGGCTTTGTGGAACGTTCTCGGTCCTGAATTTATGCCCCTGCCTTCCGCCGAAAAGTGGATGGAAATAGCAGAAAAATTCTGGACAGTCTGCAATTTCCCCAACTGTTTGGGAGCGGTTGATGGGAAACACATCTGGATTATCAAACCAAAAAAAAACTGGATCTGAGTATTATTACTACAAAAAGTACTTTTCTACAGTACTCATGGCCATTTCGGATGCAGACTGTATGTTTTTTGCAGTGGACATTGGGGCATTTGGCCGCAGAAATGATTCCCAGGCTTTTAAGAACTCGGACATGGGCCGGAGGTTGTATGGCAACCAGTTCAATTTCCCCATGCCGCGGCCTCTTCCCAACACCGAAGGTCCGCCACAGCCATTTGTAATGGTTGGGGATGAGGCATTCCAGATGTGCCAAAACCTGCTCAAACCCTACTCCAGCCGGGACTTGGACCACACCAAAAAAAATTTTAATTACAGGCTGACCAGGGCCAGAAGAGCTGTAGAGTGTGCCTTTGGTATACTTGTCTCCAGATGGCGCATTCTCGGCACAGCCATTAATCTGAAACTGGAAACGGTGGATGAGGTGGTGAAGGCCTGTGTGGTTCTACATAATTTTGTGAGGGCTAGAGAGCACCCGAACTTTGAACTCGATGATGCATTTCCTAACCCATTGCCTGAATTTACTCAGCACCCTCTCAGGTCATGCGTTGAAGTTGGCCAAATGAGGGACCAATTTGTGGCCTACTTCAACTCAGATGTAGAATGGGTGGAATGGCAAGTATTATGATTGGGTCACCGAGGTGGAGAGCAAGCCCAAGCTAAGCCACAGAAAACCAGAGAGGTTGGAAACTAAGCGGATTGCAGACCCCTGATCCCATCCACACAACTAGCAGTAGCCGTGGAGCGTGCCTACGATGATCCTAGATGCCTCGGCACAGCCGGAGAGCTAACTAAGCCTAAAGCAAGAAAGGGGAAATCTAAACTGCCCCAGAGCAGACCCCAAAAGAATATATAGCCCCCAAACATATATTGTCGGTGAGACAAGATGAAAACACAAACGCAGGTAGGAAAATAGACTGAGCAAACGATGGGGACCACACTGACTAGACAGGACATGAAAGGAAAGACACTGTCTGCAACCACGCAAAAAACCCTGCAAAAAATTCCAACACGTCTGATGCAAAAAATACTGAAGTCCCACTATATTAGCACTCTGGCATATTCTGAAAGCAGAGCAAAAAGAGACCAATCTAATAAGGGACAAAAACAAACTGGCACAAGCAGCAACATATGGATGGTGACTCAGCACAGCCCAGCCGGAGCTGGCTGACCCACACAAAACTGAAATAGACAAAACCAGATCAAATGTAAACAGAATAGCAAATGAACACTTAGCTGAACATGCAGGGACTGAGCTGGAAACTAAGACCTCAGGAGGCAGGAAGAAAATCACCAGCAGGGATAGAGGGAGTCGGCTGTCTTAAATCCCAGTCTGAAACCCCAGATCTCCAATTGTCCTCATTATCAGGTGGCAAGCCTCTGTTAATCAGATCAGCTCCATTACCTCCAGTAACCACCAGAGGGAGGCCAGAAAGAAAACTCGCAACCCCTCTGTTAATTTGACCAGCTCCACTACCTTCAGTAGTAACCAGAGGTAGGCCAGAAAGCGAATTCACAACAAGCAAGATCAAATGGTGTAAAAATGTTTTCTTGTGTGTATGTTAATAAAAAACCTGTTTTGATACCTGTACCGAGTGCACTCTGTCTTTTTACACTCCAATACAATAATCAACTGGCTAGGTGTACCAGTGAATTCATGATGCTGTGTTTTGTGCATCATGAATTTACTAGTACTCCTGACCAGGTGACTATACATACACACACAAGTTGTATGACCTTTATCATCTCTACAGTGTGTGTTCAATTAGCAGCGACGGTGGAGATAATACAACTAATATTTGTGTCACATGGCCTGATGTTACAAATTGTGATTTGGGGATGCACTAGCATCCGTCACTCTTTATGACACATGACCCTGTGACTATAAATATTATTTGTAGTATCATCACTGTGGCTTGAGTTTGAATGCAGACTGGAGACATAATAAAGCTTATACAACTTCTACAATACCCAGGCCTGGTGTCATGCTGAAGTGAGGACGCCCAAACTAATGCATCCTGACTTCAGAAAGTTATCACACATGGGCAGGAGAATACACATATGAGTTAAACTGCAGCATCGCTACAGTCTGCTTGAAATATATGCAGACTGAAGCGACGCTGCAGGTTAAAACTCATGTGTATTCACCTGCCCAGATGTGATAGTTATGATACAAGGCCAGGGTATTGTACATATGACGTGTATTTTCCCCATCATGTCATCAGTTTAGTCAACACACACTGAATAGAGGATGTGGTTAATTACAAGGTGTATCTAGAATCCCCTTGCCTTGTCTCACAAATAGTTAAATGATGATGGTAAAAAAACACCATATTCAATTAACTTTTTATGATACCTGGCAAGGTAACACTAGATATGCCTTGCACTCAACACCATCCTCTATTCCAGGGTTCCCCAACTCCAGTTCTCAAGGCCCACCAACAGGTCGTGTTTCCAGGATTTCCTTTGTATTGCACAGGTGAAGCAATTATCACCTGAGCAAAACAAAGGAAATCCTGAAAATATGATCTGTTGGTGGGCCTTGAGGACTGTAGTTGGGGAACCCTGCTCTATTCAGTCTGTGCAATATTAGCAGACTGAATAGACTGGTGGTGAAAATACAAGTCATGTGTTTTTGACTACACATATCTCCAAGACTAAAACAAAAAACGTGTCAGTAATGGAGGTATGTGGTGTCAAAAACACAAGGTGTACGGCGCAGTGTGTGTACGGCGCACTGTGTGTAGGTGGCGAAAGACACATTAATCTAACCATATTTGGTGAAAGCAGAATTACACATATATTTTTTTTTTAAAAAATTATTGTGAATGACATTTGGGGGAAGATTGGGATACTTTGGGGGTGTGGAGAGACGAGGAACGGTTGGAAGTTGAGGAAGGGGTTCTAGGGAAAGGGGCGATGAAAGTACTGGGGGAAGGGAGCTCAAGGATGATACTGGAGGCAAGGTGAGACACATTAGGGGGAGAGGGGGGAGGGACAAACAAAGTGTTTTGTTTTTTTTGCTTCTTTGGGGCAGGAGTCACCTGCCTGGACCGACTTCCACCGTGTGACCGCCTTACATTGCTCGACCGCCTTGAGCTGGTGGACCGTGGCCTTGATGGGTAAAAGAGGGAATGTGGGTCACCCCTCTGATGCTCGGTGGTGGCGGTGGCGCTGCTCTTAGAAGTGGCGGTGGCGGTGCTACTAGAAGGAGAAGTGGTGTTGGTGCTCCTATGAGGAGAAGTGGTGGCGGTGCTCCTAGGAGGAGAAGTGGTGGCGGTGCTCTTAGGAGAAGAAGTGGTGGCGGGGCTCCTAGGAGGAGAAGTGGCAGTGCTCCTATGATGAGGAGTGGTGGCAGTGCCACTAGGAGGGGAAGTGGTGGCGGTGCTCCTATGATGAGGAGTGGTGGCGGTGCTCCTAGGAGGGGAAGTGGTGGCGGTGCTCCTATGATGAGGAGTGGTGGCGATGCTCCTTGAATGATGAGGAGTGGTGGTGGTGCTCCTTGAATGATGAGGAGTGGTGGCGGTGCTCCTTGAATGATGATGAGTGGTGGCGGTGCTCCTAGACGGAGAAGTGGTGTCAGTGCTCCGAACAGAAGATTAGGTGGCGTTGGTCCAAGCAGGTTCTGCGGTGGCGGTGCTCCAAGATTGTGCTACGGTGGTGGTGATGGTGCTCCAGACAGGAGCAGCGCATGCCATGGTGGTGGTGGGGGTGGAGTGTCCAGCAGCACTCGGCATTGGTGTGGTGTAGTGGTGTCCGGCTTGGCTAGGAATGCAGGTGGCCGTGCAGTGGTATGCAGCAGAAGTCAGTAGTGAGGTGTAGCAAGTCAGTGGTGGCACTGTTGGAAATTACACCACTGACTGCTGCACATATCGATTCTGCTGCATAGCCTGCAAGTAAGCAGTGTTGCAGGCCTGCAACACATTCAGCTGTTGCTCAGGACTAAGGTGTTCCGCCATGCCCCGTTCAATTTTACTGAAAAAATGGTGCGCTGGTCTGTTGAGGTGGGTCTCCAGCCGGTCAAGGCGCTGGTCAACAGAGTGGAAGCAGTGTTCCATGTGGGTAAAACCACATTCCATGAGTAAAAAAACGCTTTCCACTTTGTCTGACAGCGACTTGAGGCTGGCATGAAAGGCCTCGCTCAAGTGCATGAACTCGGGCAAGACAGGCCTGTCCTAGGCCCTCTGCCACTGGCGGGAAGTGCCCGCATAACCAGCGGCAGAGACCTGGTACAGGGGAACACCTGTTTGACCAGGTTCCTGGTCACCAGCTGTCCGTGTTGCTGACCTGCAAGATGCTTCCTTGCTGTCGGATGGCTGTGATGGGTCCGAGGTCGTCCAATGAAGGACCGCTCCATGGACAGGTTGCAGGGTGCTGCTCCAGGTGCTGTGGAAAGAAAGCAAAAACATTACTATCATGCATTTACAAGAAGCATCAGCTGTGGAATAGAAAAGCACAGATTATTTCAAAAATATATATATAATACTTACACTCTGGTGGCTAGGACCAGTCTTAGGAACGCCAACTCGCGATGATAGCGGTACTTTCTTCTGGTCCTTGCCGCTGAACCACTGCGAACCTGTCCCTCAGCATGAACATCAGTGTTGAAGAGGTTCTTCATCGAGCGCCAACATGTGCGGACTTTGTTCACTGTTGAAAAAACAAAGAAAAAATGTTATACAATGCACTGATGGCAACATCTGTATCATCACACACACCTGAGTGAACTTGGCAAACAGTCAATGCGGCATCACAAAAGAATTCAATAGACAATGCAGTCACTGTTGATCCTGAGGACACTGTTATGTTTCCTGCTAGAATATATTCTAGCAGGAAACACAACAGTATCATCAGGAGCAAGAGTGAAAGCAGGATCAATTCAGCAGTACAATACACAATGCAGTCACTGTTGATCCTGAGGACACTGTTGTGTTTACTGCTAGAATATATCTAGCAGGAAACACATCAGTATCATCAGGAGCAAGAGTGAAAGCAGGATCAATACAGCAGTACAATACACAATGCAGTCACTGTTGATCCTGAGGACACTGTTGTGTTTACTGATAGAATATATCTAGCAAGAAACACAATAGTATCATCAGGAACAAGAGTCAATGCGGCATCACAGAGCATGGAAATACTTACAAAACGCCTTTTTGGAAGTTGGAGAGGCGCTGCCCCAGTCATCCATCATCGCTGCGGCCACCTCATTCCAGAGCTGCCGGGTCACCACAGTGTCCTTGTACTGCTGGTCACGGCTGTCCCACAACAGGACACGATCCTGGACCAGGCGGATCAGGTGCTCATTGTCCAAGTAAATGTCTTCATCCCGTTGCGGAACCTAGAAAAATAAAACATTATAATCTTGCAAATTTTGGAGAATGAAAAAGAGAAAAATAGAAATAAAAGAAGCAAGATAGAAGATGAAAAAAAGGAAGAGAAAAAATACATTTAAAAAAAAAGGGACATTGAAAGACCATATACTTACAATCCGTCTCCTCGTCGCGACTTGGCTAGGCTGCTCCCGCTGTTTGGCCTCACTTGCTGGGTCCGATGATGAGGTCTGTAAAGAAAAAAAATTATTACACATTTGTAGAGGCAGCAGCTATACTTACTAGAGTTGAGCGATACCAGCCGATACTTGAAAATATCGGATCGGAATGGATCGGCCGATCTTAAAAAAAAGTATCGGTATCGCCGATTCCGATACCGGGAACCAATGCAAGTCAATGGGGCCAAAATATCGGAATTAAAAAAAAACCTTTCTTTCCTTGTAGGTTAATTCTACATGAAGAAAAACAACTAAGAATAATGTAGAATGTATTGTGGGAGGTGGAGGAGACATTAAAGCCATAGATGTTTAGCCCAATCCAATGGAATAGCAGGAATTAACCTTTTTTTTTAAAGATGTTAGGAGTTACAAAGATATTGACTATGTTAGCCTCATTTATATTTTGCCAGACATGTATGTTTTCTTCTTCTTTATTCTTTCTTCTTCTTTCTTATTCTTCTTCCTTTTTTTACCTTCTTCTTCTTATTGCTTTTTTTACATTCTTCTTCTTCTTCTTCCTTTTTTTACATTCTTCTACTTCCTTTTTTTACATTCTTCTTCTTCTTCTTCCTTTTTTTACATTCTTCTACTTCCTTTTTTTACATTCTTCTTCTTCTTCCTTTTTTTACATTCTTCTTCTTATTCCTTTTTTTACATTCTTCTTCTTCTTCCTTTTTTAAATTCTTCTACTTCCTTTTTTTACATTCTTCTTCTTCTTCTTCCTTTTCTTACATTCTTCATATTCTTCTTATTCAACAATTATTATTCTACATATTCAACTTCTTCATCTTCTTCCTATTCTTCTTCATCATATTCTTGTTTGTGTCAGGCATTCCTGTAGTTGTTATCTAGAAAAGTTAGAAGTTTACACCTTCCGTTCTGCCTGTCACAAAAGATTTACAACAGGATTTGTCCGCGTTCAGTTTGGCCTGCAGCAGCAGGCCTTTTCCAGGGGCACCACGAGGAGGAACGGACTCACCCCCATACACTGCTTAGTCTTCTTCTGCTTATAAATAAGATAATATCATTTGCTCAGAGTATTAGTCTTATGCTTAATGTTCTTCTGCTTTGTTTTTTTTATGCTTCTTTGTCTTCTCTCTCTTGTTGTTCTGCATCTTGGTGGTTGTCTTCCTGTTCTTTGTCCTCTTGAACCAGCTGACGGTACTGGCACCCGGAGGGGCAGCAGAAGGAACAAGAGCCAATGGCACTACCGAGGACCAGCTGACGGTGCTGGAACCCGATTACTAAGCAGGAGGTACCTGTGCTACAAAGCACTACCAAGGACCGGCAGACGTTGCCGGAACTCGGATACCGAGATGGAGGCACCTAGGCCAAAGGCTCTGACGAGAACCAGCTGACGGTGCTGGAACCCGGAGGCGTAGCATAAGCTGCAAGAGCAAATGGAAATAGCGAGGACCAGCTGACAGTGCTGGCACCCGGAGGGGCAGCAGAAGGAATAAGAGCCAATGGCACAACCGAGGACCAGCTGACGGTGCTGGAACCCGGTTACTAAGCAGGAAGTACCTGTGCTACAAAGCACTACCAAGGACCAGCAGACGTTGCCGGAACTCGGATACCGAGATGGAGGCACCTAGGCCAAAGGCTCTGACGAGAACCAGCTGACGGTGCTGGAACCCGGAGGGGTAGCATAAGCTGCAAGAGCAAATGGAAATAGCGAGGACCAGCTGACAGTGCTGGCACCCGGAGGGGCAGCAGAAGGAACAAGAGCCAATGGCACAACCGAGGACCAGCTGACGGTGCTGGAACCCGGTTACTAAGCAGGAGGTACCTGTGCTACAAAGCACTACCAAGGACCAGCAGACGTTGCCGGAACTCGGATACCGAGATGGAGGCACCTAGGCCAAAGGCTCTGACGAGAACCAGCTGACGGTGCTGGAACCCGGAGGGGTATCAGAAGTTACCCCTGAAAAGCAAAGTTGGCATGCCGCAAGCTGGCCGCAGTTACCGAATCACACAGTCCTACAGGGGGTGCTTGTCCTACTGGCACTATGGAACAAGCCTTTCTTACCAGAACCCGCAGTCCACATAGGAAGCACCTAAACTGCTGGCACCCTAGCCTCGGCTAACCCAACCGCAACACGACATGGCAACTTGGGGTGGCAAACTGACATTGACACTTCCCGGAAACAGCAGGCAGGGCTGGAACCAAGCTGGGCAGGAGGGAGTACCCGTGCCAAAGTCAGTTATGAGCAGCAACTGGCGATGTTGGAGCCCAGGACAAGCACTTAGCAGGCTGAGGCCTGATGTGCTGTCAATTGGGAGGCAGCAGGACAGATTGCCATCAAAACAGCAGGGGAACAGCTGACGTTACTGAACCCCACAAACACAGGAGCTAGTGTTTTACTCTGTGAAGACGGCACTTCCGAGCAACAACTGGCTGTGTTGAAGCCCAGGGACAAGCACGGAGCAGGCTGAGGCTGCATTGAAGAAATTTTAAGATCGGTTGTAGACTACTAATTTGAACCAAGCTCCACTTAGGCCTGTGGCTTCACTGATTTTCGTATTTCCCCTGTCCTCCAACCCCGCCAGTTACAGCTCCGAAGTGGCGTCTGCACAATCCACACTTGTTCCTGTGTTACAGGTGTTCAGTCCGGTCAGTTAATCCCCTGATGTGTGTCCGGCAATGTCGCCTGTTCTGTCCACATTCCCATAATGGGAATGTGGACAGAGCAGGCGACATTGCCGGACACACATCAGGGGATTAACTGACCGGACTGAACACCTGTAACACAGGAACAAGTGTGGATTGTGCAGACGCCACTTCGGAGCTGTAACTGGCAGGGTTGGAGGACAGGGGAAATACGAGAGACAGTGGAGCCACAGGCCTAATTGGAGCACGGTTAAAAATCAGTAGTGGTACGACTGTGTAGGCAGCAGGAGACTTTGCCATCTACACAGCAGGGGATCAGCTGACGTTACTGAACCCCACTGAGACACGGGAGCAAGTGTCACTTTCCGTGTGGACGGCACTTCCGAACTACAACTGGCTGTGTTGAAGCCCAGGAAATAGGAGGGTGTAGGCAGAGGCCTAATGTATTTTGAATGAGGTGACAGCAGGAGAGACTGCCATCCACACAGCAGGGGATCAGCTGACATTACTGAACCCCACTGAGACACGGGAGCAAGTGTCTCTTTCCGTGTGGACGGCACTTCCGAACTACAACTGGCTGTGTTGAAGCCCAGGAAATAGGAGGGTGTAGGCAGAGGCCTACTGTATTTTGAATGAGGTGACAGCAGGAGAGACTGCCATCCACAAAGCAGGGGATCAGCTGACGTTACTGAACCCCACTGAGACACGGGAGCAAGTATCTCTTTCCGTGTGGACGGCACTTCCGAACTACAACTGGCTGTGTTGAAGCCCAGGAAATAGGAGGGTGTAGGCAGAGGCCTACTGTATTTTGAATGAGGTGACAGCAGGAGAGACTGCCATCCACACAGCAGGGGATCAGCTGACGTTACTGAACCCCACTGAGACACGGGAGCAAGTGTCTCTTTCCGTGTGGATGGCACTTCCGAACTACAACTGGCTGTGTTGAAGCCCAGGAAATAGGAGGGTGTAGGCAGAGGCCTACTGTTTTTTGAATGAGGTGACAGCAGGAGAGACTGCCATCCACAAAGCAGGGGATCAGCTGACGTTACTGAACCCCACTGAGACACGGGAGCAAGTGTCTCTTTCCGTGTGGACGGCACTTCCGAACTACAACTGGCTGTGTTGAAGCCCAGGAAATAGGAGGGTGTAGGCAGAGGCCTACTGTATTTTGAATGAGGTGACAGCAGGAGAGACTGCCATCCACAAAGCAGGGGATCAGCTGACGTTACTGAACCCCACTGAGACACGGGAGCAAGTATCTCTTTCCGTGTGGACGGCACTTCCGAACTACAACTGGCTGTGTTGAAGCCCAGGAAATAGGAGGGTGTAGGCAGAGGCCTACTGTATTTTGAATGAGGTGACAGCAGGAGAGACTGCCATCCACACAGCAGGGGATCAGCTGACGTTACTGAACCCCACTGAGACACGGGAGCAAGTGTCTCTTTCCGTGTGGACGGCACTTCCGAACTACAACTGGCTGTGTTGAAGCCCAGGAAATAGGAGGGTGTAGGCAGAGGCCTACTGTATTTTGAATGAGGTGACAGCAGGAGAGACTGCCATCCACACAGCAGGGGATCAGCTGACATTACTGAACCCCACTGAGACACGGGAGCAAGTGTCTCTTTCCGTGTGGACGGCACTTCCGAACTACAACTGGCTGTGTTGAAGCCCAGGAAATAGGAGGGTGTAGGCAGAGGCCTACTGTTTTTTGAATGAGGTGACAGCAGGAGAGACTGCCATCCACACAGCAGGGGATCAGCTGACATTACTGAACCCCACTGAGACACGGGAGCAAGTGTCTCTTTCCGTGTGGACGGCATTTCCGAACTACAACTGGCTGTGTTGAAGCCCAGGAAATAGGAGGGTGTAGGCAGAGGCCTACTGTTTTTTGAATGAGGTGACAGCAGGAGAGACTGCCATCCACACAGCAGGGGATCAGCTGACATTACTGAACCCCACTGAGACACGGGAGCAAGTGTCTCTTTCCGTGTGGACGGCACTTCCGAACTACAACTGGCTGTGTTGAAGCCCAGGAAATAGGAGGGTGTAGGCAGAGGCCTACTGTCTTTGGAATGCGGAGACAGCAGGAGAGACTGCCATCTCCACAGCAGGGGATCAGCTGGCAATGATGAACCCCACTAACACTTGAACGAATGTGTTTGGCTCTGTGGAGACGACACTTCTGAACACCAACTGACGCTGTTGGAGCCCAGGATTAGGCGAGGAGCAGGCTGGGGCCTACTGGATTTTGGCAGGTGAAGGCAGCAGGAGACTTGCCATCTCCACAGCAGGGGAACAGCTGGCAGTGCTGAACCCCACTAACACTCTAACGAATGTGTTTGGCTCTGTGGAGACGACACTTCTGAACACCAACTGACGCTGTTGGAGCCCAGGATTAGGCGAGGAGCAGGCTGGGGCCTACTGGATTTTGGCAGGTGAAGGCAGCAGGAGACTTGCCATCTCCACAGCAGGGGAACAGCTGGCAGTGCTGAACCCCACTAACACTCTAACGAATGTGTTTGGCTCTGTGGAGACGACACTTCTGAACACCAACTGACGCTGTTGGAGCCCAGGATTAGGTGAGGAGCAGGCTGGGGCCTACTGGATTTTGGCAGGTGAAGGCAGCAGGAGACTTGCCATCTCCACAGCAGGGGAACAGCTGGCAGTGCTGAACCCCACTAACACTCTAACGAATGTGTTTGGCTCTGTGGAGACGACACTTCTGAACACCAACTGACGCTGTTGGAGCCCAGGATTAGGCGAGGAGCAGGCTGGGGCCTACTGGATTTTGGCAGGTGAAGGCAGCAGTAGACTTGCCATCTCCACAGCAGGGGAACAGCTGGCAGTGCTGAAACCCACTAACACTCTAACGAATGTGTTTGGCTCTGTGGAGACGACACTTCTGAACACCAACTGACGCTGTTGGAGCCCAGGATTAGGCGAGGAGCAGGCTGGGGCCTACTGGATTTTGGCAGGTGAAGGCAGCAGTAGACTTGCCATCTCCACAGCAGGGGAACAGCTGGCAGTGCTGAAACCCACTAACACTCTAACGAATGTGTTTGGCTCTGTGGAGACGACACTTCTGAACACCAACTGACGCTGTTGGAGCCCAGGATTAGGCGAGGAGCAGGCTGGGGCCTACTGGATTTTGGCAGGTGAAGGCAGCAGGAGACTTGCCATCTCCACAGCAGGGGAACAGCTGGCTGTGCTGAACCCCACTAACACTCTAACGAATGTGTTTGGCTCTGTGGAGACGACACTTCGGAACACCAACTGACGCTGTTGGAGCCCAGGATTAGGCGAGGAGCAGGCTGGGGCCTACTGGATTTTGGCAGGTGAAGGCAGCAGTAGACTTGCCATCTCCACAGCAGGGGAACAGCTGGCAGTGCTGAAACCCACTAACACTCTAACGAATGTGTTTGGCTCTGTGGAGACGACACTTCTGAACACCAACTGACGCTGTTGGAGCCCAGGATTAGGCGAGGAGCAGGCTGGGGCCTACTGGATTTTGGCAGGTGAAGGCAGCAGGAGACTTGCCATCTCCACAGCAGGGGAACAGCTGGCAGTGCTGAACCCCACTAACACTCTAACGAATGTGTTTGGCTCTGTGGAGACGACACTTCTGAACACCAACTGACGCTGTTGGAGCCCAGGATTAGGCGAGGAGCAGGCTGGGGCCTACTGGATTTTGGCAGGTGAAGGCAGCAGGAGACTTGCCATCTCCACAGCAGGGGAACAGCTGGCAGTGCTGAACCCCACTAACACTCTAACGAATGTGTTTGGCTCTGTGGAGACGACACTTCTGAACACCAACTGACGCTGTTGGAGCCCAGGATTAGGCGAGGAGCAGGCTGGGGCCTACTGGATTTTGGCAGGTGAAGGCAGCAGGAGACTTGCCATCTCCACAGCAGGGGAACAGCTGGCAGTGCTGAACCCCACTAACACTCTAACGAATGTGTTTGGCTCTGTGGAGACGACACTTCTGAACACCAACTGACGCTGTTGGAGCCCAGGATTAGGCGAGGAGCAGGCTGGGGCCTACTGGATTTTGGCAGGTGAAGGCAGCAGGAGACTTGCCATCTCCACAGCAGGGGAACAGCTGGCAGTGCTGAACCCCACTAACACTCTAACGAATGTGTTTGGCTCTGTGGAGACGACACTTCTGAACACCAACTGATGCTGTTGGAGCCCAGGATTAGGCGAGGAGCAGGCTGGGGCCTACTGGATTTTGGCAGGTGAAGGCAGCAGGAGACTTGCCATCTCCACAGCAGGGGAACAGCTGGCAGTGCTGAAACCCACTAACACTCGAACGAATGTGTTTGGCTCTGTGGAGACGACACTTCTGAACACCAACTGACGCTGTTGGAGCCCAGGATTACGCATGCCGCATGCAGAGGCCAATGGGCAGCGTTTTTTATGGAGGTTGTGGACTACTACTGATTCTAACCATGCTCCACTTAGGCCTCTGGCTCCACTGTCTCTACTATTTACCCTGGCCTCCAACCCCGCCAGCTACATCTCTGAAGTGGCGTCAGCACAATCTACACTTGTTCCTGTGTTACTGGTGCTCAGTCCCGTCAGTTGATCCCCTGATGTTTGTCCGGCAAGTTCGCCAGCTCTGTCCTCATTCCCACTACTGGTTATGGGAATGTGGACAGAGCAGGAGACCTTGCCGGACACACATCAGGGGATAAACTGATGGGACTGAACCACAGGAACACAGGAACAAGTGTAGATTGTGCTGACGCCACTTCAGAGATGTAGATGGCGGGGTTGGAGGTCAGGGGAAATAGTAGAGACAGTGGAGCCAGAGACCTAAGTTGGGCACGGTTAAAAATCAGTAGTGGTTTGAATGTTGATGGAGCTGGTGACTTTGCCGTCCACACAGCAGGAGATCAGCTGGCATTACTGAACCCCACTAACACAGGAGCTAGTGTGTTTCTCTGTGCAGACGACACATCTGAGCGACAACTGGCTGTGTTGAAGCAAAGGGATTATAGTTCAGGTGGTAGAAAAATGAACACACCAGCAGACCTGGATACAGTTGCCAACCACAAATTTAGTCTGTAAGAGGAATGGCAAAGTCTTTGGAGATCCAGGCCTTGTTCATTTTCAGAAAAGTCAGCCGGTCAACATTATCGGAAGATAGTCGCGTGCGACGGTCTGTTAGTACACCACCTGCGGCACTAAAGACACGTTCCGATAATACACTGGCAGCAGGGCAAGCCAGCACCTCCAATGCATACTGGCTAAGCTCTGGCCATGTATCCAGCTTAGAGACCCAAAACTTGAAGGGGGAAGAGCCATCTGGGAGTACAGCGACAGGGCAAGACATGTAGTCTGACACCATCTGACGGAAGCGTTGCCTCCTTCTGACTCGAGGCGTCGCTGATGGTGTAGACAATTGTGGTGGACACACAAAACTTTGCCACATTTGGGCCATAGTGGTCTTGCCTTGTGCTGCGGCGCTGCCTCTGCTCCCTCTTTGTGCAGAGTTTCCTCCACTGCCTCGACGCACAGAGCTGCTTTGTAAAGCACTAGCAACAATGCTGTCGGGTGGAATGGAAAACATTATGGACTGCACCAGTGACTCTTCGTACTCCCGCATTTTACGCTCCCGGTTCAACGTTGGTATGAGCCTTTGTACGCTGTCCCGGTAGCGAGGATCTAGGAGGGTGTACACCCAATAATCAGCCGAGACGAGAATGTGGGCGATGCGGCGGTCGTTTCTCAGGCACTGCAGCATGAAATCAACCATGTGCTGCAGACTCCCAACTGCCAAAGAACCGCTGTCCCCTGTTTGAGGCGTGACCTCGGCCTGCTCTGCATCACCCCACCCTCGCTGTACATACTGAGTAGAGGTTTGTGTACCTCCCTCCTCTGGAGAGATGTCTTCCTCCTCCATCGACTCCTCCTCATCCTCCTCACAAAGTGTCACCTGCCTAGGCCTTTGTGAGGAAACACGTAGCGCAGACTGTCCAGAAGCAGATGGCATTTGGGACTCCTCATCCTCCACCTCTTCTGAAACCTCATCCCTTAGTGCTTGCAGTGTTTGTTGAAGCAGGCAGATAAGGGGGACAGTCATGCTGACTAGTGCATCATCTGCACTCGCCATCCGCGTGGATTCATCGAAGGCACGCAAAACGAGGCAGATGTCCTTCATAGAGGCCCACTCAATGGTGCTGAAGTGTGAACGGCGCACAGTGCGACTTGTTTGCGCCTGATGCAGCTGGCACTCCATGACTGCTGCCTGCTGCTCACACAACCGCTCCAACATATGTAACGTTGAATTCCACCGGGTGGGTAGGTCACATATGATGCGATGTTCCGGAAGGCCAAATCGTCGCTGCAGAGCAGCGAGGCGCGATCTTGCCGTGCTGGAACGTCGCAAGTGAGCGCACTCTATGCGGACCTTGTGCAACAGTGCAGCAAGATCCGGATAGTCCCTCAGAAAGCTCTGCACGACCAAGTTAAGAACATGTGCCAGACATGGGATGTGTGTGAGGTTGCCTAGGCCAAGAGCTGCCACCAGATTTCGGCCATTGTCACACACTACCAAGCCCGGCTGGAGATTCGCTGGCCCAAACCACACATCGCTCTCCAGCTTGATAGCATTCCAGAGCTCCTGCGCTGTGTGGCTTCGATTCCCCAAAGAAATTAATTTGAGTACAGCCTGTTGACGTTTGGCCACGGCTGTGCTCATATCGGTCGTAACAGGCTCCTGCTCTGCTGTTTCTGAGGAACTTGAGTAGGAGGAGGAGTCTATGTGTACAGACTGGAGTCCTGCAATCCGTGGCGTTGGAAGAACACGTACAGCGCCACTCTCCAGATCCATACCCGGCTCCACAACATTGACCCAGTGGGCAGTGAGGGAAAGGTATCGTCCCTGTCCATGGTTACTGGTCCACGCATCGGTGGTGAGGTGGACCTTGCTACTAACGGCGTTTAGTAGCGCATGTTTTATTTTGCCCTCCACATGTTTCTGCAGGGCAGGGACGGCTCGCCTGCTGAAATAAAAGCGGCTGGGCACGTTGTATTGGGGGACTGCCAATGCCATTAAGTCCCGGAAGGTGTCAGTGTCCACCAGCCTGAATGACAGCATTTCAACTGCCAGAAGTTTGGCAATGCCAGCATTCAGAGACTGTGCTCGGGGATGGTTTGCCGAGTAAGGGCGCCTTTTATCCCATGCCTGTGCTACCGATGGCTGTGATGGATGGGAACGTGCTGCTATGGGTGTAATCTGACAGGGTCTCCGGACAACAGTGGCAGAGGTTCTTCCTTGGCGATCCTGTGAGGAAGCCGAACCAGCAGTGTGTGAGCTGGAGGAAGAGGGCCCAACACGAACTGAAGAGGTGGTAGGTGGTGCTGTACGTTGGCCTACGTCTTCAGGGTGTCTCTGCAACTCCAACTCGTGCTTGGTGCGCACATGTTTCCACATATTTGTGGTATTGAGGTTGCTGACATTTCTCCCTCTTTTGACTCTCTGATGACACAGCTTGCATTTGACAAAGCAAATGTCATCTGCAACTGTGTCAAAAAAGGACCACGCACTGCAACTCTTGTGAGCGCCCGGTTTGCCTTTGGAAGGAGGAATGCTCCTAACGGGTGCCGAAGTGGAGGGTACAGGCAACCAAGTCTTCCCCCTCCCTCTGCCTCCTGTTTTGGCCGGTAGGGGAATCTCTTCCTCCGAGCTGCTCCCACCACCTTCCTGTTGCTCACGCCATGATGGGTCAAGGACCTCATCATCTTCCCTCCCCTCTTCAAACAGCTGCTTCTCCGGGGTTGTCTCGCCAGCACCATACGCACCAGAAAGTGGCAACTGAGTCTCGTCATCATCTGATGCGTACTGAGGTGTGCTGACCATAGGCACTGGCCCACTCGCCTCTTCAGATTCAGAGGGACAAAGAAGTTGCGCATCACTGCATACTCCCTCTTCTTCACATTCAGGAATGCTGCTTGGCTGGCCCCCTCTTTCCAAGCCAACAGATTCCGAGAACAGAAGTAGAGACTGTGATGGCTCCTGTCCATGTCTCTCTGACTGCCTGGGCACTTTGGCAGGTGGTGAAGAGACAGATGGTTGCTCTTCGGTGCTCTGACCCTGAGAGGATGCGGAAGTAATTGAAGTCGATGCGTTAGCTGCCATCCATCCTACAACGGCTTCAATTTGTTCCTCCCGCAGCAGTGGGGTACGTTGAGGTCCTACAAAGCTGCGCATAAAGGACTGTTGCCTGCTAAAACTGGGGGATGCTGATCCACTGGTGCCCGCAGCAGGCCCAGAATCCCCACGTCCTCTACCTGTAGAATCCCCACGTCCTCTCCCTGCAGAATCCCCACGTCCTCTCCCTGCTGAAACTCCACGCCCACGCACACGCCCACGCGCCTTACTCCCTGCCTTCTTCATCTTGCAAGACTGCTTAAGATAGGCAAAAAAGTACAAAGGGGGGCCTTAGTGTGCTTATTCCTGAACAGCTGGTTACAGGTACAAGAAACACTAATTTTATGAAGTGTGTGTGTGTGGACTAGACTTTAATAGGAGCTGATGTGGCCTACACAAGTTCCAAATGTAGTGTTTGGTGAACTTTTTTTGTGGTTTCTTTGTTGGAAACAAACTCAAAGTATGTGAACAAAGAATTGAAACTGATAGTATCACCAACTTTTTGGAGCTATTACAATGCAGGCAGGTAACCTACAATGCAAAAGATGAGGCTCCAAAAAAATTGGGTAATACTAATCTGGCTGCGCCGGCAGGGCACAAGCCAGAAAAAAAGGCTCCTCTATCTACTCCTATATAGTGTTTGCAACCAACCAATGTTGATGGATACGGATGGATGCACACTAATAGGAGAAGAAAAAATGAGCTGCACTCAAAGACAAATATGTGTGAGGCAGTGACGCACGTTGAGCGTCCTACAACCAGACGTAGCTGCAGGACACTCTACTCAGCGTGAGCTGCACTCACACACAGTCAGAGGCCTCTCAGACAGCCGTCAACAGTGCAGCTAAGTGGGCACTGGCACTGACAGGCTGCAGAAAGGCTCCGCTGTGTACTCTTATATAGTGTTTGCAACCACCGTAGATGGAGACGGATGGATGCACACTAATAGAAGAAAAAATGAGCTGCACTCAAATAAAAATATGTGTGAGGTACTGACGCACGCTGAGCGTCCTACAGCCAGACGTAGCTGCAGGACACACTACTCAGCGTGAGCTGCACTCACACACAGTCAGAGACCTCTCAGACAGCCGTGAACAGTGCAGCAAAGTGGACACTAGCACTGAAAGGCTGCAGAAAGGCTCTGCTGTCTACTACTAGTGTTTGCAACCAACGTATATGGATACGGATGGAAGCACACTAGATTGAAATTATGTAAAAAATGCAGCTCAAAAAATAAAAGATGTATGAGGCAGCAGTGATCACACTGGGTGGCCTACAGCCTGACGTGGCTGCAGGACCCACTCCACAGCGTGAGCTGCACTCACACAGCCCTTGCAGACAGCTGTGAACACTGCTGCTAGGGCAAAGAAGGCTACAGTGGTGGTTTATGTAGCCTGGGTAAAGCACTAGATGTTTGGTGGAATCGCTATTTCTAACTGTCCCTCACAGTCTTCTACAGCAGCCTGTCCCTAACTGAATTCACAGCAGAGTGACCAGAAATGGCGGCTGCGGTGGCTTTTATAGTGCATCATGACATCATTTCGGCAGCCAATCACAGCCATGCCAATAGTTAACATGCCTACATGCCTAACAGGATGTGCCCACACTTCGGAGGATTCCCATTGGCTTAATCAAAGCAAGCAGGCTCATAGCATGATGGGAACTTCCGATTCCGATTCCGATTCCGGAATCCGATATGAAAAAAGTATCGGAATTAAGTATCGGAATTCCGATACCGCTAATATCGGCCGATACCCGATACTTGCGGTATCGGAATGCTCAACACTAATACTTACCCAAAGACAGCAAGATCCTCACCTCACGCTTCTTGCTGAGATGGAGAATATTCTGATCCAGAAGACATGCTGGAATTTAAACAAAAAAATACATTAGTGCATAATAAATTTTAAAGGACAGGCAGATATTATGTTGAAGAATACTCACATTTTGGATGCTGCAGCTTGTATCCAAAGTTGTGGCACTTCTTTGTTCAAGGCTGTTATCTCTTCCAAGGCTGTCTGTAGAGTAAGTGGTCTGACCGTGCAGACACCTTCTTTTATCTAGACTCCTCCCAAACAATGTTGCGTGTGTAGGGGGTGGTGTTGTGAGTTCTCTTTCTGGGCTCCCTCTGGTGGTTACAGGAGGTAATGGAGCTGATCTAATTAACAGAGGTCTGCCACCTGATAATGAGGAGCACGATTGGACATCTGGAGTCTCGGACTGGATTTAAGACAGCCGACTCCCTCTATCCCTGCTGGTGATTTTTCCTGCCTCCTGATGTTTTAGTTTCCAGCTCAGTCCCTGCAAGCTCAAGCTAAGTGTTCTTTTGCTATTGTTCACATTTGATTTGGTTTTGTCTGTTCAGTTTTGTGTGGTCAGCCAGCCCCGACTGGGGCTGTGCTGAATTTCCATCCTTATGTTACTGCTTGTGCCAGTTTGTTTTTGTCCCTTATTAGATTGGCCTCTTTTTGCTCTGCTTTCACAATATGCCAGAGTGCTGATATAGTGGGCGAAGTCTAGTGACTTCAGTATTTTTCTATCACACGTGTTGGACATTTTTTGCAGGGTTTTTTGCGTGATTGCAGACCGTGCCTTTCCTTTCCTGTCCTGTCTGGTTAGTGTGGGCCCCATCGTTTGCTCAGCCTATTTTCCTACCTGCGTTTGTGTTTTCATCTTGTCTCACCGACAATATATGTTTGGGGCCTATCTGTTCCTTTGGGGTCTGCTCTGGGGCAGTTTAGATTTCCCCTTTCTTGCTTTAGGCTTATTTAGTTCTCCGACTGTGTCGAGGTGTCTAGAATCATCGTAGGTACGCTCCACGGCTACTGCTAGTTGTGTGGATAGGATCAGGGGTCTGCAATCTGCTTATTTACCAACTTCTCTGGTTTTCTGTGGCTTAGCTTGGTCTTGCTTTCCTCCTCGGTGACCCAATCATAACAGGGTGGTTTAGACATTGTTTACTCTAAAATCGCAAGCGTGCAAAAATCGCTGACATGCGCATGATCACGTGCACGCCAGCGACCCCATAGATTGTAATGTTATTTTTTTGCATATCGCTCACGTATGCATGCAATGTTTTTACGAAGTTGGGCGGAACAAAAAATGCAACATGTAACGTTTGGCGCGTCTGGGCGCACACCTGGAAAATGCGCAGCGCACGAAAACGCTGATGAGGGCCTGCAATCGCTAGACACTGTACCCACCATTTTAAAGATAGGGGACCATTGCGCATGCACCCCAATAACGCACAATGCGCTGCGCGATAAAACGCTAGTGTGAAACCAGCCTAAGAAAGATGTGCATGTGCTTCACCAGCAGACATCAACCGTTCCTGGAAAAAATTTATGTCTGCCAGGGTTCATTTCACCACTGACACCTAGATGAGCAAACATGAGCATGGGCATTACATGTTGCTGACTGGACACTGAGTGATTCTGGTGGCTGTGGGGGCAGGCGGTAAAGAGGCTGCTCCACAAGTCTTGGAATCCCCGTCTTGTGGGACAAACCTTTGTATTTAACACTTCCTCCACAGCTTCGGGCTCCTCCACCTCCTCTAGGGTGTTCACTTGCTCCCTCAGCCTCTCCATTAAGGAGACACACATTCCAACAGTTCAGGGAGAATCTCCTCATCTCTGTACTCAGCAGTTATGGTTCACCGCAATCAGGCAGTGTAAAAATTAATATGCCTTGGAGATCGCATTCACACAGTTCAAGAGTTGTGGACAGCTATCCAGATCGAAATAGAGCAATGGCTATCTACACTGAACCTGGAGCCAGGAAAGCCGTGTGCAATAACAGTGCAAACCTGGTGGTGGCCCTACTTTGGGGCAACCTCACACATGTGCCTTGCATGGCTCATGTCTTCAACCTGGTGGTACAGTAATATTCTCTGCTACTATCCCGACCTGGATTCGTTGCTGCAGAAAGGACTATCACTGTGTGCTCACTTCCGACAATCACTCCCCGAAGGTCATCGACTTGCATTGCTACAGAGGTCTATCGGCCTACCAGTTAACACTTTGATTTACGATGTTCTGACATCATGGAATTCCACTCTGCACATGTTGCAGTGAGAAGACCTCTCCCGGACGAAGGCAAATGCCAAAATGTGCGTAGGACAGCAGTCGCATCTTCACAGTCACCGCTTTCAGCAAGTACTTAACCCTTTCCTTACATGGTATTATGTGAATCTTCACATTATGAACATTGATCTCTTTCACCCCATTAATAGGGACATTATATTACCGCATATACTCGAGTATAAGTCGAGTTTTTCATCCCCCTTTTGGGGCTGAAAAAGACAACCCTCGACTTATATTCGGGTCACAGTGCCAACTTACCTGGTCCTCATCATCTCCATGGTCCCAGTCGTCTCTGCGGTCCCCGGTGTTCGTCTGCAGTCCCCTGCAGTGCCCTGGCGGCGGGTGATGATAAGGCCGCGGCGGCGTTCAAAATCTCTGCGCGCCACTCTCTCCCGTCCTCCGGCAGTGACGTGCAGGGGGCGCGATGACGTGGAAAGCACGTGCCCTCTGCCTGAGTCACTGAAGAGCCGGAGACGCTCAGGAGCAGCTGTTATCAACGTAGGTGAGTATATAGTGTTTTTTTTTTTTAAATTCCAGCAGGGGCAGCGGCAGCAACATGATAGGATTACCAGTAATCCTATCACTTTGGGGGCAGCATTACGGTATTTGGGCCACCATTCACTGTGCAGCATTTAATTTACCAGTATCTTCGACAATTCCCACCCTAGACTCATACTCGAGTCAATAAGTTTTCCCAGGTTTTTGAGGCAAATTTAGGGGGGTCGACTTATACTCGGATCTACTTATACTCGAGTATATACGGTATATCATTGGCACTTCATTGTAGTATCATTCTGCACATTGTCACACTTTATAAATTATCAGTCGTGCTCATTGCAGTGTTAAGGGGATAATATTTGCACATGCACTTGATCATTTGTATTCCTCTGTTCACTTTTTATCCACCTTTTTCCTCATCCCTGCTTCAAGTTTTTCTTTTGAGGATGCAACTTTATATATTTACATATTGTATTCAAACCAGCACTCTCATTATCATCAATTTTCAACTTTTTGTGCTGCTATGTTTACTTAATTTTTGATATGACATAATTTTATCTGTCCCCAATGTATTGAGTCCTCTTCTTGTCCCCTGTGTATTTGTTTCCACCCTAACCAATATTTTTATATTTTGCATTGTATCAATAAAGAAAAAATATTTTTTAACAATTGGGTTGTAAACTCGGACTTTTTTCTCCATCTTCTATGTGTATTGCCGATATGCCCTTGAGTATTTCCATGTTACACATTTAATGACACATATGGTATTATCCAATACTATACAATAAGAAACATATATTTCATTGCCATTTTACTTTATTGTGTGTATTGTTTTTTTGAGTATGTAACTACATGTTGCAGTGACTGTGGCAGTGTGTCCTTTTGCATAGCCTTGATTTTCACAGCACGGATGTGGTGGAAATCATGCTTGCGGAGTGGACACAGATAAAGCACCTCTGCACCCTTCTGCATTGTTTTGAAATGGCTACCAAGATAGTTAGCGCTGACAATGTCATCATCAGCATCACTATTCCAGTAATCTACATGCTGGAACACACTTTGAATAGTCTGCGGGAGGAGGTGGTGGTCCCAGAGGAAGAGGAGTAAGCAGAACAGACAGCGGAAGGGATAATAATATCTCAAATTTCCGCATTGTTGTCGAACAGGCGGGTACCATGGGAGGGTGAATTATAGCGATCAAGGGTGGCTCATGGTACCAGGCAAACTGTTAGTGAAGGTGCAAGAGCCGAGGAACAATTTGAGGAGGACGAGGAGGAAGAGGTGATGGACGTGCAACAGTCAGGAGATGAACAGGATTATGATCTTGTCTCTGTTGTCCATGGTTGGTGGGAGAGGACAGAGGAAGCAACCTTCAGTGTTACTCTGCTACCAACACACCATGGACTAGGACCTCATGGAAGCGCCTGACACATTAGCACCTTCTTGCTGAACTATCTTCAACATGACGCCCATATTCTTAGGATTAGAAATAGTACTGACTACTGGGTTGCCACTCTGTTAGATCCACGGTACAAGAGTAAATTTGCCAGATGCTTACCCCCTGGAAAGGAACGTGTGCATGCTGGAGTATCGACTATTCACAATTTGCCAATTGGCAACTAATCCATAATTTAAGTGGGACAACACTACTCCAAAATTCAAGGCAATTCATTGCTCCTTCTTATAGTATCATTCCCTAATTGTGATAGTTATATGAGTCATGGAATCGATGCGGCCACTACCTGATTCCCTATTATAGCTACGCTTCCAACTTGTTATTAAAACAATCTTCTAGACCTCCCCGACATGTTTTGCTAGTGTAGCCTCAAACCCTGATGAAGCCAGTTAAGCTGGTGAAACATGTCATGGAGGTCTAGAAATTTGTTTTAATACTATCATATCATACTATAAGAAGGAGTAGTGAATTGCCTTGAATTTTGGAGTAGTGTTGTCCCAATGAGTAGTGATGACTACACAGCTACTTGATGGTTTTAAATGTCTGCAGTAAACGTTATGTTTTAATATAATCTTTAGTTAGGGATTAGTTGCCAATTGGCAAATTGTGAATAGTGTATTTACCCTACGCTGATTATCGAACAGCAATTGGTGTGTATTTGCTGGAGGTTCGAAACACGCTTGTAGACAATCTTCAGAGTGGTTTCACGAAGACAGCAGTAATGCACACAGTGTGCATCCCAGTTCTAGACTTCCAACCGTGGGAACGTCAAGGTGTCACCGCAAAAACATTAGCAGTAGCAACAGTGTAAGTTACAAAAGCAATTTCTGTGAGTCATTTCAAACATTTTTTAGACCAGTTCATGCCCCATAGATTAACACAAAACTGTCCACTTAACCAAAGGGAATGGCATTTCAGTTGACTTATAGTACCCATAACACCAGAAATTCTGAAGAGATCCATAATATTAAAATTAATATAATTTTATTAGTAATTTTTCTTAAAAAGAAATACAACAACATAATATTAAAATAACAGAGTGCCTCACAGGCGAGCACAATATAGATTATTGAAGTATATAATAAACATTTAGAAAAATGAAAACCTACAGTATGAAGTAGATCAATATGATTGGCAGGGAAAATAGGTGATATAAATGGAGAAACAAAACCTAGAGCACCATATGGACATAAAGTAGTGAGTATTATGCTACATAGTATGCGAATAGTCCCATTATCCAGTGCAATAACGCTATGCTGGCCTCCTTATAGTTAAATCAAATATAATAAAATATAAATAATATATATATAATATACATATAATATATAATATTTATAAATATATGCCAATATATATGCAGCTCTGGCAAAAATTAAGAGACCACTTTCAAATGTTCATTTTGTCTGATTTTTCTCTTTATAGGTATATTTTTTAGTAAAATGTAAATTGTTCTTTTAGTCTACAAACTTCTGACATGTCCCCGAATTTCCAAGCAATAAATTTTGTTGCTTCTTTGTGACAAAGAAAAATGATCCAAATTAAAAAAAAACAGTGCTTTCAGACCTCAAATAATGCAAAGAAAAAAGTTCATAATTATTTAGAAACAACAATACTAATGTTTTAACTCAGGAAGAGTTCAGAGATCAATATTTTTTAGAATAACCATGATTTTTAAAACCAGCTTTCATGTGTCTTGTCATGCTTTCTACCAGTCTTTCACACTGCTTCTGGCGAGAAAATTTTAGCAGTTCCTCTTTGTTTGAGGCTTGTGACAATCCATCTTCATTTTGATTACATTCCAGAGGTTTTCAATGGGGTTCAGGTCAGGAGAATGGGCTGGCCATGACAGGGTTTTGATGTGGTCTCTTAATTTTTGCCAGAGCTGTATTAATGTAAAAGTATCTCCACAGCCAATGGCTTATGCCCAACAGTGAGGGGAGAGAACGTATATTATCCTTAAAACAATAAACTCATTAAGGTATACATCAAAAGTAGCAAAGTGGCCTCCCTATACCCCGACACGCATTCGCTGCTGGCTTCTTTTGGGGGTGTGGCTATGTGAGGGGTGGTGGTCTATTTAAATATATTGCTTGCCAATGGATGTGAAGGAAAAGGACCTAATGACTGATTCGGCGCTACGGCGTATGACGCTTCTGCCATGCCCCGTATCATACCTAACTTCCATGAACCGCAAGTGTGGAACGCAAGTGGTCATGTGTGAAGCATTTCCAGAAGCTAGACAGGGTCACGTCAGGAGCACATGCGCTCTGCCACAGAGCATATATTGATGAAATGGTGAATGATATCTAATGAAGTACCGCAGACATCAAGAGAATACCGACAAGTGAACAAGAGTGAATAGAACATCCCAGATGACAGGTGAATTAGTAAAAAGAAGGGTGAAAAAGAAGTGTGACTTAAATACTTTATTTCGGAGAGTGATCAATATCAAAGAAAAAGAAAAACAGTAGTCAGACTGGACAAATCCCAAATATTTCTAAAATAACCGATATCCCATATAGCACAAATAAAGATGGGGCATGGAAGAAGCTCTAGCTCCTCCCAATTTGGGCTAGTCCCAAATAATTAACTGTATGTTGCTCTACTGTATCTACAGTCACTTGTCATGATTTGAACAGGGTTCCTGCCCTGCACTCACAGGGTTAAGTGTTCGTGGCCTCTTTCTGGATCTGGGAGGGGTATTTATACTCACTCTTTACAAGGGTTCTCTGTCAGTTATACTGTTGTTCTGGTGTGTCTGACCCCTGGTGTGCGTGTATTCTGCATTGCTTGTTTGCTTCCCGTGTATGACCCGATCCGTTCCCTCACTCTGTACTCCGTCTCTCGTTTTGGCACTATTGTCTTTTCCGGTTCTGACCTCCTGGCTTGGCTATCGTTACTCCATTACAGTTTGTCCCTATTGTACCATCTATTGCCCATTCTGGTTTTCTGATCTATTGCTACGTCCTGACTATCCATTCTGTCTAACCCTTTAGTACTCTATTGCTATCTCGTGCTTTGACCCGGTTTGATCTGGTTTCTGTCTCTGTCTATGCCCCTTGGTAACATTGTCCAGTAGTTACCTTTCTAGGAGTTTCCCTGCAGCTCCTGGCTCTGTGGCGCTGAGTCCACGCCCCCAGCAGTCACGTGCTTCAGGTCCTGTGAGCTTGGAGCATGCATCATCTCCACTGAGCCCCCGCTCCGCAGGTATCTTTGTGCACAGTCTTTGTACTCAGGACACACGCACTGGCTCAGTGAGCAAATGCAGTGCGGTGTTCCTGACATCACTATTAGAGTTGAGTGAAACGGGTCAGTAAAATTCAAAAGTCGCTGACTTTAGCTAAAGTCGGGTTTCGCCGATCGAAACCCGACCATAGTGTGAGGTTGGCCATGAGGTCGCCGACCGGAGCGCCAAAGTCGCGTTTAAAATAATGCCTCCAGCGCCTTTTCTCAGCCAATGATGGAGGATGCACACTGTGGGCAACGCGATGACATGGGCAGCGGCCACCACCATCTTAGAGAAGGGCATTAACGTGATTGGCTGGCTTTGTGTGGCGTCACAGTGGCTATAAAAGGCCATGACCGCCAACAGCCATCTTACTTCTGCCGATCTTAGAATAGGGAGAGGTGTTGCTGCTGATTCTGAGTAGGGAGAGCATTAGGCAGGGAAGAAGAAAAAAAATTGCTTCTTTTGATAGCGCTTTTCACTGTACAGTTAGTGTGCAGTGAAAGGGGAGGATTTTTGTTGTGTGCAGCAGCGCTGGTGGTGATTAGGCTGCCTTTTAAGGCTACCTGATAGCTGCATTGCTGTGTGCACACTGCTGTTCAAACTGCTTTTTTCAAACCACTCCAATTTTTATTATTTTGTTCAGGTCAGTTACCGAGAGTTCATTTTTTCACACACCGTATAGCGGTGTACACTCCTCACACACTACCGTGTACCGGCTGGTATCACGGACAAATACAAGCTATCTGTGTGTGACTCTGGAAAAAAAAAGAGGAGATTTTCCATTTTTCCAGACCTACACCGTATAGAGCTGTCCGCTTTTCAAACAGTTTCGTATATCTGCTGTTTGATCACGGTCCAAACTATACAGAGACAGCGTGTGTCACTCTGTATAAAAATAGACGGAGATTTAAAATTTTACATACATACACCGTATAGCAGTGTACGCTCCTCACACACTACCGTGTACCGACTGGTATCATGGACAAATACAAGCTATCTGTGTGTGACTCTGGAAAAACAAACTGAGGAGATTTTCCATTTTTCCAGACCTACACCTTATAGAACTGTCCGCTTTTCAAACAGTTTCGTATATCTGCTGTTTGATAACGGTCAAAACTATACAGAGACAGCGTGTGTCACTCCGTATAAAAATAGATGGAGAACGACAATTTTCCATACAGACACCGTATAGAGCTGTAAAACAACCACCCCACACCTACCAGACCATGGAGGGGTTAGCTGCCTAGTAGAAAAAATGCACATAGATAAAGGCTTGCTTTGGACGCCAGTCACACAGGCAAGTGTGATGCAGAGTGTCTGGCTTGCAACCTATTAATGACACCCATAGTATTATCAGGCGGGCTGCTCCAGCACTATAGTATGCAAAACACAGTGACAGACGCCCCAGACCAAGCCAACAGAAAGAGGCCCGGCTGCATCCTGCAGAAACTGATATGATAAGTGCAAAAAATTAATGCATACAATGAATACATTAAATGAGGTATTGGTTAGTATTTTGGCCACGGCTCCTCATATTTGCAAGTCCTTAACACTAATTTCAAAATGGATTATCATAGGAAAAATTCAAAAAACTCATACCACAAGATATGGCCTTCCCAAAACCCTGTCTGATGAACAAATGCACATGGAGCAGCCCGCCTGATAATACTATGGGCGTCATTAATAGGTTGCAAGCGAGACACTCTGCATCACACTTGCCTGTGTGACTGGCGTCCTAAGCAAGCCTTTACCTATGTGCATTTTTTCTACCCCACACCTACCATGGTCTGGTAGGTATGGGGTGTTTTTTTTATCAGTGGATTGCACCTGTGCTGCTTCTTGCCTTTATTAGGGGAGGCCTGCTGCATCCTGCTACATGTGCATTTGTTCATCAGACAGGGTTTTGGGAAGGCCATATCTTGTGGTATGAGTTTTTTGAATTTTTCCTATGATAAACCATTTTGAAATTAGTGTTAGGGACTCGCAAATATGAGGAGCCGTGAAGTGGCTTGCGGGCTTAATTTATTTTGGCCAAAATACTAACCAATACCTCATTTAATTTATTCATTGTATGCATTAAATTTTTGCACTTATCATATCAGTTTTTGCAGGATGCAGCCAGGCCTCTTTCTGTTGGCTTGGTCTGGGGCATCTGTCACTGTGTTTTGCATACTATAGTGCTGGAGCAGCCCGCCTGATAATACTATGGGCGTCAATAATAGGTTGCAAGCCAGACACTCTGCATCACTCTTGCCTGTGTGACTGGCGTCCAAAGCAAGCGTTTATCTATGTGCATTTTTTCTACTAGGCAGCTAACCCCTCCATGGTCTGATAGGTGTTGGGTGGTTGTTTTATCAGTGGATTGCACCTGTGCTGCTCCTTGCCTTTATTAGTGGAGGCCTGCTGCATCCTGCTATATGTGCATTTGTCCATCAGACAGGGCTTTGGGAAGGCCATATCTTGTGGTATGAGCTATTTGTTTGTGACTCTGGAAAAAAAAAGAGGAGATTTTCCATTTTTCCAGACCTACACCGTATAGAGCTGTCCGCTTTTCAAACAGTTTCGTATATCAGCTGTTTGATTACGGTCAAAACTATACAGAGACAGCGTGTGTCACTCCGTATAAAAATAGATGGAGATTTACAATTTTCCATACAGACACCGTATAGAGCTGTCCGATTATCAAAGAGTATTGTATATCTGCCGTTCGCATTACGGTCACATCTATACAGAGTCAGCGTGTGTGTGACACTCAGTAAATACATATACGGTATTTTCCATTTCTCCATACACCATATTGAGCTGTCCGATTCTCAAACAGTATTGTATATCTGCTGTTCGCATTACAGTCACATCTATACAGAGTGAGCGTGTGTGTGTGACACTCCGTAAATACATATACGGAGATTGTTAGTTACACTAAAAGCGTATACAGCTGTACACTTCTGATACAGTACCTAGTTACACAAAAAGCGTATACAGCTGTACACTTCTGATACAGTACCATATATCTGCTTGTTGGATAACGGTCAAATACATACTGGGATAGCGTCTGTGACTAACAAAATATATACGTAGATTTAATTTTTTTTAATACACCTTACACAGCTGGACGCTCCTCATACAGTACCATCTCTCTGCTGGTATCTTGGGTACATTTTCCCAAACATGAGGATGTATGGTGGAAGAGGCCGTGGAATTGGGCAGGGGGCGCAGCTGGTACTGATGGTGGTGGTGCATCGGCTGGTTCTGGCAAAAGCACAATAGCAGCTAAGGCTCTAGGTGTTGAACCTGTGTCATTGTCTGGCCCAAGAAGGCCTGTAAGCTTCCCTTTTCTTGGAGTAGGGAAACCATTTTTAAAGCCGGAGCATCAGGAACAGGTTTTGGCGTACATTGCCGAAACAGCCACCAGCTCTATTGCCTCCTCTTCTGAACTTTCGAAACCTGCAAGCACAGAGTCGTCAGTGCAGGGTTCTGGTCAGGAAGAACACTTCACCCCCACCAAAAGTTAAGGATGCGGCAGCCCACACTTCAGATTACTCTATGGAGCTCTTTTTACATACCATGCCTGGGTTATCCAGTCAAATCCTGAATTCCCCAGTCCAAGATGAATCTGACATGGAGTGCACTGATGCACAGCCACTGCTAGATGATTCTGCTGGTACATTGACCCACAGCACTACATTGCCCTCGCAGACTACTGAGCCAGATTCTGACCCTGATGAAACTCAGGTGCCCCTTCCCGCATACTATACCACCTTACATGGTGACACAGAGGAAGGTAAAGAGGAAGGTGCAGATGACTTTCAAGAGGAGGTGATGGATGACACAGTTCTTGACCCAGATTGGCATCCATTGGGGGAGGAGGGTGGCGCTGGCAATAGTTCAGATAAGGAGAAGGATCCGCAGCAGGCATTGACATTGCAGCAGCGGTTATCTGGGAGGCCCGTAGCTGTCCAAAAACGTTGACCAAAAACTAAAAGAGTTGCAGGACAGCTTGGCCAGACGGTCAACTTAGCACATCATGCAAGGCCAGAAAATGTATACCATAGTAGGAAGAGTGCAGTGTGGCACTTCTTTGTCCAAATCCTACTGATGAGGCAAAGGTTACCTGTAAGAAGTGCGGAAGGACCTTTAGCCGAGGTAAACAACTCAGAAATTTGAATACCAGTTGCATGCTTAGACATTTAACCAACATGCACTTGCAAGCGTGGATGGACTACAAAACCTCAGGTAGCACATGTGCACCTGCTCCGACTGAATGTAGCCAGCAACACTCCATTGCTTCCCCCACTGTAAGACCACCGCCACCGTTAAGCACACCACCAGCACTAAATGTTGAGGTGTCGTCGCAAGGCAAAAGCACTCAGGGAATCACAATGGTTTTGCAACACAACACTGAATCTAGGCCATCACCACCAATACTATCACCAACCCCCTCTCACTCTCTCCGGTCCACCGCTACTTCCCCCATATGTAGCTCTCCTGTCCAACTAACCCTACCAGACACTCTGAGTAGGACAAGAAAGTATTCATCCTCTCATCCGTGTACACTGTGTTTGAACACCTACATTGCCAAACTAATCTCATTAGAGATGATGCCCTACCGTTTGGTTGAAAGCGAAGCTTTCCGAGAGCTCATGGCCTATGCAGTCCCACGCTATGACCAACCCAGTCGGCACTTCTTTTCCCGAAAAGCCATCCCAGCCCTCCGCTTGCATGTGAAAGACCACATTGTCCATGCACTCAAGCAATCAGTGAGTGGAAAGGTGCACCTCACAACAGATGCATGGTCCAGTAGGCATGGCCAGGGCCATTACGTGTCCATCACTGCGCACTGGGTAAATGTGGTGGATGCAGGCTGCACAGGGGACAGTGGCGGTGGAACAGTGCTGCCTAGCCCACGGTATAGGAAACAGTTGGCTGTAGGCTTTCGACCCTCCTCCATAAGCGAAAGCTCATCCACAGAGCGCAGTCGCACGAGCACTCCATCCGCAGCTGGCAATGTTGCACACAAGGTGTCCCCCTATTGAACAGCTAGTGGTAAGTGTCAGCAGGCTGTGTTAAAGATGATGTCTTTGGGCGACAACAGACACACCGCGGAAGTACTGGCCGACTACTTGCAGTGACAAACTGAGTCATGGCTGGGCAGTCTACATCTTGAGCCAGGCAAGGTAGTCAGTGATAACGGCTGTAATTTTGTGGCAGCCATAGCCCTGGCAAAACTCACACACATACCTTGCCTGGCTCACACTTTGAACCTAGTGGTGCAGTGCTTCCTTAATAATTATCCGGCGTTAACATCCCTGCTCCATAAGGTGCGAAGACTGTGCTCGCACATCCGTCGCTCGGCCGTACACTCCAGTCGTATGCAGAAGCTGCAGCGATTGCTCCACCTCCCCAAGCACCGCCTCGGTGGAACTCCACCCTGCACATGGTTGAGAGGCTGTGATGCATTTGTGGGAGGATACACGGGCAGGCAGTTTGAGGGAAGACATGGAATTGTCAGGTGTGCAGTGGTCAAAGCTGAAAGACCTCTGTAAAGTCCTTCAGTGTTTTGAGGAATGCACACGGCTGGTAAGTGCAGACGACACCATCATAAGCATGAGCATCCCACTTATGCATCTGCTCATGCAAACTTTGACGCACATTAAGGATCAGGCATCTGCAGCGGAGGAGGAACAGGAGGAGGAGGAGGAGGGAAGTCTTGCTGACAATCAGCCATTGTCTGGTCAGGGAACTGTCCTGGACTAGGTGGAGGAAGAAGAGGAAGAGGAGGAGGATGAGGAGGATGATTATTTTGGGCAGGAGGATGCTTCTCAGGGGGCAAGAGAAAATTTTGGCGTTCCAAGGTCAGGTACAGTGTTTGTCCATGACTGTAGGGATGTGGATTTGCCAGAAAGTACTCCTCCACCCAGCAGTGGCAGTGCATTATTGACACCTGGAACAATGGCCCACATGTGCGATTATGCCTTGCGGATCCTAAAAAGGGACCCCGCATTACCAAAATGATGAAGGATGACAACTACAGGCTAGCCAGCATCCTCAATCCACGCTACAAAATCAAATTACACAACATCATGCCACAGGAGAACCTAGAGATAATATTGGTTAACAAACAAGCACCTCTGGCAAACCGTTTGTTTGAGGCTTTCCCAGCACACAGCAGTGGTGTTGGTTCTCCCACGAGCCGTAGTGGGCACAATGGAAGAGGTGTTTGTGGTGCACACAGCCAAAGTGCGTTGGAGACAGGGGTTTCATGACCATGTTGTGGAATGATTTCTCAAGTACCGCTCACACGACTGGTAATACTGCATCGATTAATTAAAAGTGACAGGAGACAGAAGTTGTCAACTCTGGTTACAAACTACTTCTCCTCTCATATCGATGTTCTCCCTTACAGGTCATTCCCCTTTGACTATTGGGCCTCTAAACTGGACACCTGGTGTGAATTGGCACAATATGCCTTACAGGAGCTCGCTTGCCCTACTGCTAGTGTGTTATCTGAAAGAGTCTTCAGTGCTGCTGGATCAATCCTGACAGAAAAAAGGACCCGTCTGTCAACCCAAAATGTTGATGATCTAGCCTTCATTAAAATGAACCATGCATGTTTTTCAAAGGATTTTGTCCCACCTTCCCCTGATGACACATAGGTTGCCAGAAAACTACCTCGCTTTTGTCCTCCTCTTCCTCAGACTTGCCCAATTCCGCCATTTGCAGCTGCTGAATGTCCAGCCTACACATCAACATATGCCATTTTTTAAACCTCCCTAACTGGGCTGCCCACCCCCCAAGGGCTGGGGACAACACCTGGTGCACCCGGGCAAGTGCCGTTACTCTGAACTGGTGGATGAGCCCACTGATGGCTGACGGCACTGGCACAGGGCCCCTCATAGTACAATACAGTCTCTCTGACGGTGGGGTGGCCCACTCGCCGTCAGACACACCAGCGTACTATGAGGGGCCATGTGCCAGTACCGTCGCCCATAAGTGTGCCCCCCCTGCTTGGTCATGGCCACAGCACTTGCAAGTTGCAATACTTACCTCTCCCTGCTCCACCACTGTGTAGTCTGGGCAGTTAAATCCTTTACAGGGACAGCCACTAGAAATTTGGTGTATTGATCGATGATGGTTAAGATGTAGCTATGGCCTGTCCTGCTGGCCTCTACCTTCAGATGATCAATGGCTACCATTTGTAATGGACATCAACTTACAAGCGAATGCAGTGGTGCTTTATTATCACCTTTCACAGTTGTGATAGTCACAGATGTGTGACATTCCTGCCACCATTTTTCAATGTCTCCTCTCATGCCAATCCAATAGAATCGCCTACGGCCTGTGGCTTCTGTCTTTTGCACTCCAAAATGACCAGACACATGATGATAGGCAGTGAGGACCATGTCTAAATCTCTCCCTGTGATCACAATTTGATGGAGACGAGTAACGGTGATGTGATCCACGCTACTGCGATAAAGCAATCCTTTCTTCACAAAGAACCATTTTCGCTGTCTTCACAGATACAGTAATTGAGGGTCTGCATCGCCTCTGCAACATCTACCGGGAAGTTTTCCCGCGATGAGTAATTCCCAAATTTCTGCAAACACTCGACTTTCCGTCTGTACTTGTATCCATGTAGTTTCCAGTAGCGGAGAGTCTGGACTGGCTTACTGAGATTGAAATATAAACGAAGATTTAAAAGTACCACAACACTGTATATTGTTGTATGCTTCGACTACCTTTCCCTTTTTCTACTTTTTAAATTCTGGTGTAATACATACTGAGCCTGTGAGTGTCTGTGTCTGACTCCGGAAGTATAGACGGAAATTTACAATTGCCCCTAGTCTGGATACACCTGGTATGTGCTGATACAGTACCTTTGTTCAAAATGTTTTATTACGGTATCATCCATAGTGAGTGAGCGTGTGTGGTTTACGCCTTCTATATATACGGTGAATCAGAGATACCAATTTTTACCCTATACTCGATACAGCTTGTATCTTGTTATACAGTACCTTTGTTCGACATTTAGTATTACGGTCAAATCCATACTGAGTAAGCATCTGAGAGTGACTACGGGACTATGTATACGGAGATTTCAATTGTACCCTATAATATATACTTGCTATCTTGGTATCCAGTATCTTTTTTACAACATTTTTTATTATGGTCAAACCCAGACTGAGTGAGCGTCTGGGGTTGACTCAGGAAATATATACCGAGATTTCAAATTTGGCCAACACTGTATACAGCTGTACGCTTCTGATACAGTAACCTTTTTTACTATTTAGATTCTGGTGTAATCCATAATGAGCCTGTGAACGTCTGTCTGTTACTCCGGAAATATATTTGGAGATTTAAGATTACCCCAACACTGTATACAGCTGTACACGTGTGTTAAATTACCCATTTACAGCGTTTCATATTCTTGTGTAATCCATACTGGGCCTGAGAGCGTTTGTGTCTGCCTCCTGAAATATATACGGAGATTCAGAATGTTTACACTAAACTATATATACCTTGTATCTGGTGATACTGTACCCTTTTTCAACTTTTTATTTTATTGTGTAATCCATACTGAGCCTGTGAGCATCTGTGTATGACTCATGAAATATATACAGAGATTTACTGTTATCCCTAGACTGTATAGAGCTGTACGCTTCTGATACAGTACCATATATCTGCTGGTATTTTGGGTCCATTTTCCAAAACATGAGGAAGAATGGTGAAAGAGGATGCGGACATGGGGGGCCACTTGGTACTGATGCTGGTGGTGATGCATCTGCTGGTAGTGCCAAAAACACAATAGCAGCTAAGGCAGGAGGTGTTGAGCCTGTGTCATGGTCTAGCTCCGGAAGGCCTGTAAGGCTCCCTTTTCTGGGAGTAGGTAGACTGCTTTTAAAGCCGGAGCATCAGGAACTGTTTTTGGCTTACAGCTCTATCGCCTCCTCTTCTGAAGTTTCAAAAAATGCAAGCACTGAGTCGTCAGTGCAGGCTTCTGGTCAGGAGCAACCCCTTTCCTTGTGTACTTCACCCACACCAAAAGTGAAGGATGCAGCAGCACACACTTCAGATTACTCCATGGAGCTCTTTTCACATACCATGCCTGGGTTCATTAAAAATGGGGCCCATCATATACTAGAGCATTCCAAATGGGGGACATCAGACACTGGAGCAGCATTTACAGGGCCCTTTATACACTGGAGCATTAGAAATGGAGCACATTATATATTGAGCATTATTTGGGCCCATAAGACACTGGAGCATCATCCATGGGGACCATCAAATACTGGAGCATTCTAAATGGGGCAGATCAGACACTGGAGCAGCATCTATGGGTCACATTATACACTGGAGCATTAGAAATGGGGCCCATTATATATGGAGCATTATTTAGGCCCATAACTCACAGGAGCATTGTCCATGCGGACCATCATATACTGTAGCATTATGTGGAGCTCATCTTATACTGTATGGAACATTATATGGGACCAATTATTCTGTATGGAGAAGTATATGGGGCTCATTATTCTGTATGGCGCACAATGTGGTGGCCATAATACTGTATGGAGTAATATACTGTCCTTTTTTTGAGCTATTGTACAATTTAAAATAGATCAGTCATGTCATGTAAGCAGTGAAGTATTTGTCATTGTACTATACCTAAATTTCTGTGCCGTATCGGAGCATCATGAGTTGTTTTGTTTTGCTGACACTCTTTGGCCCAGGGCACACGAAAACCTGGAGCCAGCTCTACTGCCCCCACAACTTTAGCCAAATAGCCACCAGTTTTCAATGCGTAACTATTATTATGAAGTAAATTAAGGTTGCCAAGCTTCAGTAATAAGAATTGATGTTTTTGGCATTGAAATGGGCACTGTAGGTGTGTTTATTGTCCTCCACTCTCTGCCGACTTTGCTTCCCCATTGACTTGCATTGGGTTTCATGTTTCAGTCGGACCCTTGACTTTTCCCTATAGTCGGACGATATCGTTCGACCCAACTTTTGCGAAAGTCGGGTATCATGAAACCCGGACTCGACCCAAAAAAAGGAAAAGTCGCTCATCTCTAGTCACTGTCTATCTCTATTCTAAGTACTAAGCTATATCATAGACTTTCCCTATATCTGAGCTGTGTGTACCAGAGTTATCTTAGGCGTTACCTTTGCAGTACTCATACAGCAGCATCAATACCTGCCACAGTTTGCATTGCTTACATTACACTCTATATGTTTTATATTTCACATGACACCATAAATCGCAGTAAAAACGCATGACAGTATTCACACTAAGTAATTTGTTGTCTTCAGGGGTAGAAACATGATAGTCTCTGTCACACCCTTAGAGCAATAGAAGATCTGACTACTGTGGTAAGGCAAGAGTGCTGTCAAATCTTGCAAAATCCCCTGCACATGAGTTTAGCCAAACTTAATGTGAAAAAGTATGGGAAGAATGTAATAAAATACAACAGACCAACTTAATTAGGTCGCCTTAAAATCTACGATTATGCTAAATCTGGATGTAGAATACTGCAGTCGCTGCCACTTTTACTCTCTTCTTTTAAATAAAATAGAAATTCTATTAAATGTAAAATTGCAGTTCTGCTCCGGAATGGCTGACATAGCTATAATTATCTCATTAATGGAGCTCACATCTCGGTATACACAGGAACGTCCACATAGCTACCTGAGCATCTCGCATCTGAATCTATTTGTCATCGTGTTTAATGGCTGCTCCGCTCTTAGTCTACATAGTGCAAATGATGTAGTTTAATAGTGCTGCTGCGGTGGCGAGCGCTGCTTGTTATTTTAAGGCAGTGATGCAGATCGCATAGAGGATATCTTTGGTCTAGCTTGCTTAGCAGATGTCTACAGATCACTTTATGTTAATTTCAACATAAAATCTAATATATTTCTGTCCTTTTCCTGTTACTTAAATAATTATTTATAGTATGAAGAGAAGTTCCCGAAAGCGTCCCATCTCCCTCATTGATCTAAGTGCGCTTGACATCGCTATTTTCTTGCCTGGCCAGGCTCTTGCTAAAAGTCTAATCCCTTCCACTATTTTATCTTGTAAACCAAATAGAAAATATACGTAGAACATAATCGTTGCCTTGATACAGTATATTATCCACATCGGGGTCACCGATGTTCTTCACATCTACAATGGCGACATGTTTAATGGTCATCAACGTGTGAGATTATCTGACATGAAAACGCGTCTTGTAAGAATCTGGCAAATGCATCCACTTTTGATATGGACTGTACGATATAAGGCCAAGCACACAGCGCAATGTACAGGTGCTACAAACTGTGGTTTACGATCATCAGGGAGCACCTATAAAAGCAAGAGGGTACACCTACCTATACGTGGGAAGGGGAAAATATGACCCAATTAAGTTTTATGGTCTTGTCCCACTAGTGACTTCAGGTATGGACTGGGGCTGAATTTCACTCTGGCATTTGAAATCACACAGGCCCATGCTGTCTCTGTCCCCAAGCACTAGATGGGATATATTACTAATATTACCCTGGATGGAGGAAAGCAAGTTTTACTACAAGACCAATATTTCTAATAATACCTGTGGCCTGCTGGGGTAAGTGATGGAGTCAGCGACTTTATGCTCCGTCACGACTCTAAACAGTATGGATGTCTTGAGAACACTGATTCTGTTAACAACATAGCAGCCAAGCGGCCCACAACCAGGCAGGCCCTTCTGGCATTTGCTAGAATTGCTAGATGGCCAGTCCGGCTCTGAGTGACTTCTTATAAATCAAAACATTAATCGAAACATACTGGACATCACTCCAACATCACTCCATTCAAAATCTATTTTAAAGCACCAAATGTACACAGAGATTATAAGGATTTTTTAGACTTACTATATTGATGACTTGTCTTTACAATAGCTTATCAATATCAGATTGGTGGTGTTCAGACACCTGACACCCAAACTGATCAACTATTTTCAAGTCTGGCTGTGGCTGGAAGTAAATAATGAGATTCAAGACCAAACAGCACAGCATCGTTTACTGTGCAGTGGCCATTCCAGGGTACCGCAGATCAGATCTTATTGAAGTGAACAGGAACCGGGCTGCATTACACAAGGACAGCCATCACACAGGCTGAGATTCATAGGTGTTCCCCATCTTCAGCATATAGTAAACTACTTTGGTATTGTATTATATAATATAAGCCACAGGCTGAGCTTCACAGAGGTTCCAAGATGGCAGTGACAGGGAGATCATATGTGCACGGGCAAATGCTCCATAGTTTGGAGATCCATATAGCTTGGAGAAATTACCACAGATCTTCTGTGGATGTAGGCTAGTGCAAATCACTCTGTCTCCTCAAGCAAGTTATCCACAACAGACTTAATGGCTCTGTGACTGCCATATTATCACTTTCAGGACATTTTGTTCTTCTCCGCACTGAAGATAGTTCTTAAAGGGAATCTGTCACCTATATTTAGCCCTATCAGCTGCCGGCACCACCATCAGGGGCTTATCAACAGCATTCTGTAATGCTGTAGATAAGCCCCTGATGTAACCTGAAAGATAAGAAAAACGAGTTATATTATACTCATCCAAGGGCGGTCCAGTCTGGTCCAGGTCCGATGGGTGTCACAGTCCGGGTCCAGCGCCACCCATCTTCTAGCGATGATGTCCCCTTCTTTGCTTCCCGTTGCGGCTCCGGGGCAGGCACACTGCTCTGCCCTGTTGAGGGCAGAGAAGAGTACTGCAGTGCGCAGGCGCCAGGAAAGGTCAGAGAGGTCCAGCACCTGCGCACTGCAGTACTCTGCTCTGCCCTCAATAGGGCAGAGCAGTGTGCCTGCGCCAGAGTCGCAACGGGAAGCAAAGAAGAGGACGTCATCGCTAGAAGATGGGAGGCGCCGGACCGAACCACGACACCCATCAGACCCGTACCGGATCGCCCCCTCGGGTGAGTATAATCTAATTTGTTTTCTTCTCTTTCAGGTTACATCAGGGGCTTATCTACAGCATTACAGTATGCTGTAGCTAAGTCCCTGATGGCGGTGGCCGCAGCTTATATGCGAAAAAATAGACGACAGATTCCCTTTAAATGGAATCTGTCTGCAGGTTTTTGCTATGTAATCTGAGAGCAGCATGAGGTACAGCTTTCAGCGTTGTGTCACTTTTGCACAGTACTGTAGGTGATTTTGCCCTGAGATTCTTAAAGCTTTCTTGATCACCAGGTTATAATGTATTTAGGTTCAAAACTCTTCATTGATTAATATATATTTTTAGCAGCCAATTCTCTGAATCTGGTTAGAAAACATGGAAAAAATATCATGCTGGCTGCTAAACGCCGTATAGTGGTGACTACAGGCTGCCCAAATCTTTACATTCACTATGATGATGCAGGGGAATCATAAAAACCGAGAACCAACTAAATAAAGATATATTAAGGAATTAATCAGCACAGAATGTTGAATCAAAAAAGGCAGGATATTAAAAGATGACATTCATTTTAGTACTAAATTGCCCAACATGTCCAACATTCCATTAAGATCTTATACAATTCCCAGCATGCCCGCTGCTTCCCAAATAAATTGCTAGACAAGGTTTGTGTGCCCAAACATCTCATTTCTCAGTGTTTAACGCCACCGAGAAAACATACTTACAATATGTTCATTATCGGGCAGACTGATTAATGTGCTGCTATGCTAGAAAACAGATTTTCTAACAGAATTAATGAAGACTCACAAAAGACTAAATTGCCCCAGATCTAAAAATGATCGTTCCTTAGTAATGTTTTTCTCAAACAGATTTTGATATTTGCGTGACTAAAAATTTGAAAATGAAAATATTTTTTCTGCTTTCAGAAAAGTCTTTGAAATTGTTGCTGGAATGTGAACAATGAATTCAGATGATTGATTATGTGTATTATAATATCCAGCATATAATTCACTTAAAGGGAACCTGTCGTGGCAAAATAAGTTATTAACCTGCAGATATGGGGTTAACCTATAGGTTAATAGTGTTCTAAAGTAGTGCAGCCGCTGCACTGAAAGCATGGCTTTCAGTCATAAAGGTGAGGCCGATACAGCTTCAGTCACCGCACAATACACAGTACATGATGAGCGGCACTGACTATCAGCTGGCTCACCAGTGCAACAATACTTGATATGACAGGTTTCCTTTTTACATCTTTAATATTATTAGGACTTATGCAGCCAGGATAAAGCATTTTGGAACTCTTGGTAGATAAGAAACATTGTGCACCCCCCCCCCGAAAAAAAAACATTAAACTATGATGATTGCATCAATGGTGCTGGAAAGGTTAGTGGAAACATCACTGGGGTTTAGGTAGCTGAATAGGTTAATGTGCACATTTCCAAGGCAAGTACTGGGATCCAGTGGTTTACTCCCCTACTGAGTCTCTAATGCTGTCTGCTGCCCCGGTCACTTTTCCACAACTGCATCAAGGTCTAAACCTGAAGGGATCTTGATGTGGAGGAGACAAGATTTAAGTGGTGATAACAGATTTCTATATTCTGATATGATAATATGATAAGCATCCCCAAAAAATGTATAAACATATTGTAACATCTGTGCTGGTTCCTGTCCCTTCTGTTCCTGCTTGGGCCACTAGGCGGTGCTGCTCCTTTGTTGCGAGTGATGCATGACATCATCAGTCCTGTTTTATTTAAGGGACTTTTGATGCTGCAGGATCAGAGAGCTATGGGGTTAATTGTCTATTTTTGTATTACTCCTTTCTGAGAGCCCTGAGTGGGGCTGACTTCCATTGCCAGTAAATTAATTTTTGCTACCTGATGGTGTTCTTGTCTTTGCTTGTTGTCTTTTCCTGTTTCCTCCTGATTTCTGACTTCACATGAATTTCGACCATCGACTATTATTGTACAATTCTGTTCCTGACAGGACTTCTCAGATTTGATCCTCCTTGATGACCATTCCTGCCTCTGGTCCGCTCCTCCGGATAGCAGCCCTTCCGTGGAAGCAATCAACTGGACCCCATTGTAAGTCCAGATCCCTGTATAGGGATTAAAGGGTGTCGGGATTCCTCTGGAATCTCCAAGGCGAAGTGGATTGTGTCAAGTTTATCCGTGGCAGCCTTTTTAAGCTTATAGTCTCTGACCGTTGTGACACTTATACTGACTGTTTAAGTAGATTATACCCCCAAACACCACTAACCTACGGCAAGTAATGTACATTTTAGCTGTAATACTTGTGTCAATGGATGTTTGACCTGTGCCTTGTAGGTGAGTAGTTTGCTTTAATAGAAGCAGCTGGACTTGCTTCTAAAATAGAACGAGATGTTGTCCTTTTTTAATATAATAAAGGTGTCATGATCCAGGATGGGGTTTCGCTTTGGCCCGTCCTGGTCTGATTGGGGGTTAATTATTCCGCCTCTCCCTGGCAGAGGGCGGCTATTTAATGCTCAATGGACCTAGGTCCGGTGTCAGCTATACTCCTGCCCTCGGCTGAGTTAGTTGACCTTGTGCGTACGTGTGCCTTGTGCCTGATATTTTGCTTGCTTGTTCTGGTTTTGATTCGGTTCTGTCCCTGTTACGAGTTCTGCCTGTCCCTCTTGTACTGCGCTACCTCTCGTGCATGACTCTCTGCTTGTGACCCGACTTCTCTCTGCTCGTCCCCTTGGTTCCGCGTCGCCCTCTTGTGTATGACCTTTGGCTTTGTCTGACCTCCCGTCTGTTTACCCCTTCTGTACCTCGCTGTCCGTACTGTGAACGACCTCCGTTTTGCCTGACTCTGAGTTTGCTGTCTTCTGTGAAAGCAGGACGCTAAGCCCCGCCCCCTTGAAGTCACATGACCGTAGGTCCCGTGCCGGCTTGCTAAACTTCATCACTAAGGTCCTGTGCACCTATACTTTCTGGCTATTCTGGTCCCCAGGGGTCCCTACAGTGCGGGTGAGTCCCTGCTCAGCGGAGGCTGTACGCCGGCGCTGTCAGGATCCTGATAGAAGGATGTTCTGGCAGTGGGTGGTTCATTTGTCAGGAATGGGAAAGGAAACAGGCATCAAGAGAGATCAGAATCTTGCTCACCAGGTGGCAACATGCTTGATGGTTACACTGTCTTTCATGAAGCAACAAGCTTGATAGTTTCAATAGTCTCATAAAAGAACTAAAGCATTTCACCGCACTTTCAGGAATAACAGTCTAGTATTCCTCCATATGAGTGTTAAGACACTAAAACAAATAAGTGTATAAGCAATAATGATGAACACTATGATGTGACAAATAATTGTTTATAATTCACCAGGAGAAGATAAGACTGAATAGTATGCAACAAAGGAAAATAACAAACAAACCTGATGTAATAGAATTGCCGGGTATGAGTGAAGAATACTTGCAAGTAAGTAAAAAAATATAATCTAAAATCTAGCAGTGTGCAGTATGAAGAAACCTATAAGGAAAATGTACAGAATTGTACTTATAAGCAAAAATGAATAGATTATTGGTAAAACAGTGCACTTCCTAAAAACAAGATGGTAAAGTAAAAGTGTAATGTGAATGATATAAACGTAATCTGCACTTCAATACCCCGACATGTAAATAATACCTGGATAACAATACAGGACCATAGATAAAGGGATACTCATGCACAAAAAAAGCATATTGAGACAATAAATATGTAGCACATCACCAAGAAACCCTCCAATTACTAAATACTTACGGTAAAGTAACACGGGTGCTACCTATCCAAAAAACTCAGATGCAGCTGGTGAAGAGACAGGACTGTGTCGGCTCCTGTTATAAAGTCTGAGCGAACCGTATATTTGTGTGATTCACCGCGCTATGCTGAGCAGATGTATACAAAAAAAATAAATAAAATAACCAAATTGTAATCCGCCCGGCGGACAAAGGTGGGGGTATTGTAGTAATGGATTGTTTATCCTATCACGAAGAATCCTTGAGATGCCTAGGGGACACAATCACATATAAAAGAATACCCTCTGACCCTACCATCCAGTTTATGAAGGAATTGAATAGGTTATCAACAAAAGGTAAAACTGTAGGGATCCTAAATAAAAAAGAATACCAATACATAAATAACAAAACTCCCTCTATAGCAGTATTTTACCATATCCCAAGAATTCATAAGGACATACAAAAACCACCAGGCAGGCCAATCATATCCGGCATAAACTGCCTGACTGCCAACTTATCAAGATATGTGGATACACACTTACAAAAATGCATGCCACTAATACCAGCCTACCTAAAAGATACTACACACACTTTTCAAATTTTAAATTAGCTAGAGTGGAATAGCAACTCCATTCTGGGAACATTAGATATTAAGTCTCTTTATACAGTCATAGACCCATTGAAAGGCTGCCAGGCAGCCCAATTTTTTCTTGACACCCTGGGAACATATCATAATTCCCAAATAGCGTTCATTGTTGAGTGTATTGAATTTATACTCAAGCACAACTATTTTTCATACGACAACCAATATTATGGCACATGGCACTACTATGGGCACGCGATTTGCGCCCAGTTTTGCAAATTTATACGTAGGCATGTGGGAACATGATTTGATCTTTCAAAACAACAGGCTTCATAAAGGCCTGAGATTATGGAAGCGTTTTATCGATGACATACTTTTTGTCTGGGATGGCCACTCTTAGACTTACAAATATTCATTGTTAGTCTAAATACAAATTCATACGGCCTGGAATTTACACCTACATATAGCAAGACTAGTGTGAACTTCCTTGACTTAACAATCTGTGTAGAACACAATAAATTAATCACCAAGGGATACCACAAGGAAGTGGATTCAAACAGCTATATTCACATTAATAGCTGTCACCTACCGGTGTGGTTAACAAATATACCCAAAAGCCAATACATGAGGGTAAAAAGAAATTGCACAAATATCCAGGATTTCCATAAGGAAACAGAATGTCTGACAGACCAGTTCATGGAAAAAGGCTATGATCCTCAACAATTGAACCAAACCAAGAAAGAGGTGGAAAACATGTCTAGAACATCTCTAATATACAAATCTCAGAATAGTGACACTCCACTTAATATTCAAGATCAAATTAAAAAATTACCTATTATTACACAATTTCATGCTGGCTATAAACGATTCAATAACATTATTCGGAAATATTGGCCGATATTACAGGGGGATAAACACATAGGGGAATTGCTACCGCAACGTCCTAGATTTGTTTACACTAGAGCCCAGAATTTAGGGCTTCTAGTGGCACCCACCACAAAAATGATCAAACCCATAACAAGGCCATCCTTACGCCAAACACTCCTTACTAATTCAAATACACAACCATCTGGGTTTTTGGCATGTGGGAGATGCTTATGTTGCAATAGAACGTTGATACAAAGGAAGTTACAAACGACATTTACAGATATGGCAAAAAATAAATTTAGTATTAGAGATTAAATAACATGCCAAACTAAGGGGGTGATATATATACTCAGGTGCCCTTGCAATAAAATCTATGTAGGCAGAACCAAGAGACGTTTAATGGATAGGATTAAGGAGCACCTGGATAACATTAAAAAAGAATTCAAAGGTCACCCCTTATCGCGTCATTTTTTGGACAAACATAATCAGTCTTACAAGGGGGTATCCTATTGTGGAATCCAGGTGGTCCCCCAAAATCCAAGGAAGGGCAACTATTTGAAAGCTATGTCAAGAGTGGAGTCAAAGTGGATTTACACTCTTGACAGCCTGGCCCCAAAAGGCCTCAACCATGAGATTGAGCTATATGCTTTTTAGATAAAAAACATTAATCTTATTTTTATAATTTTTTTTATTTTTTATTAATTTATTTTTTATTTATTTTTAATACACTTATTGTTATTTCTATCTACATTTTATGAAACATACAATTAAGGATGTACATACTACATCCGTGCGTCAGTTTTCGTCTTTATCCATATTTTCTTTATATAGAGATTCACGACGAGTACCATATGGTCAAATTAGTCCTCCCCCCCCCCCTCTTCCCCCCCTTCCATTTCTATCCTTTTTTCCGTTTTTTTTTGCTAAAGTGCTGGTAGCACACATATACTTTTTAGAAAATATAGGTATCTATTTTATTAACGTGCGGAGGGTCAATCTGCTCGTGTAACCCTCCATACTCATGTTTTATTTATTTAGTTCCAGTAAAATTATTTGAAATTATCTTAAAATTGGTATAAATAAAAGTTATGTTTTAGTTTAGTATATTATGTACACAAGTTAGGTATACTTTTATTATTTAGGAGACAAAGCGGACTATCCATTTTAATAAATCAACAATATAATATTGCAATTATAGCAGCAAGGCATATCTTGAGGCAACAATACACACAGAGAAAGAAAGGGAAAAAAAAAAAAACCCATACATTTCTGCCCAAGACTAATGATTGGTATGGGTTGCAGCTGGGTGAGCTATTATATAAGGACGGGCTGACAGGCATTCAGCATAGCCCTGACGAAGAGGGAAGCCCCCCTCGAAACGCGTTGGTTGGTTTGTGCCTCTCGTGCACCTGTCCTCCTCCCTGCCTGTGATGTCACAGTAGCTCCGCCCCCCACTCTCACCGCGTCCTCGTCAATACTTCCGGCCGGAGTACACGAGGTGCTGGCGTCTACCCGCTCCCCTACTACACGCTGCGTAGCTTATCGCTCCATCAGCAGCCGCTGCCTCAGCCGCTGCCTCAGCCAGATTGCGCCAGAGCAATCACCAGAAGTAAGTGCATAGAAGTCCTATTAGGACTAACTGATTATTGGAACGCTAGCATAATTAGGGTGTCTAGTGGATCCCTCCTTACACTGCATCGCTTATCACTCTATCAGCAGCCGCTGCCTCAGCCAGACTGTGACAGAGCAATTACCAGAAGTAAGTGCATAGAAGTCCTACCAGGACTAACTGGCTCCTGGAACGCTAGCACTATTTGTGGGTTTAGTGGATCCCTCCTTACCCAGCACTTTGTCATTTTTTTCAACAGTGGATATCGTCCCTGCACTGGCTCTAAGTACAGCCAACAAAGACCATTATAGAGAGTCTATCAGGATTTACACCTGGGTAGCATAACAAATCTAGCACAAGTAAGTGCATATGTACCCCAGGAACTGGGACTGAATATCAAGGTTGTGGTCACTGTTAGTAATTGAAATTCTCTTCATATTTAGTATTGTATCAATTGATCCACCATAAAGGGAACACCCCGAAGAGAATATAAACGTTAAGATACAACCAGTGAGTATGGTGGACATGCGAGGAGTGGTGTGACCTTTTGTATGTTTTATTGGTACCTTAATATATCATTGTTCCAATAGCATCAGCAGCTATCAAAAACGAGATCTCTACCATCAGATAACCTGCAAACTACTTACCACGTAGACATCTCAACTTACACAGAATATTCTACATCAACTTCATTTTTAGGTAAGAACGTATAACTGCTGTTAAGTATTTATTTCCCCCTTTTTTTTTTTTTGTATACATCTGCTCAGCATAGTGCGGTGAATCACACAAATATACGGTTCGCAATTACTAAATACTGCAAAGTCTATATATAAATAAAGGGTTTCAGGAAGGTGTACGACCCACCACCACTTAGGAAAACTCCAATTATGAGTTCACGTAGTTTCAAAAGTCAGAAAAGTTGGATATAAAGAGAAATTATTATTATTATTCATTAATAAAGCACCATTGGTTCCATGGTGCTGTACATAGGAAGGGGTTACATACGAATTACAGATATCACTTACAGTAAACAAACTAACAATCACAGACTGATATAGAGGGGAGAGAGGACCCTGCCCTTTCGGGCTTACATGCTACAGGATGGTGGAGAAGGAGACAGTAGGTTGGGGGGTTGCAGCAGCTCCAGTGATTATGAGGCGGTAACTCCAGTAGTGGTGAGGAGGCAGCAGGGATCATTGCAGGCTGTAGGCTTTCCTGAAGAGGTGGGTTTTCAGGTTCCATCTGAAGGATCCGAGTGTGGATGATAGCCGGACGTGTTGGGGCAGGGAATTCAAGAGGATGAGGGCTATTGGGGAGAAGTCTTGAAAACGGTTGGTGAGGAGCGAATAAGTGTGGAGGAGAGAAGGAGGTCTTGGGAGGACCGGAGATTAGGTGAGAGAAGGTATCGGGAGATTAGTTCAGAGATGTATGGAGGAGACAGGTTGTAGATGGCCTGGTAGGTCAGTAATAGTAATTTGAATTGGATACGCTGAGGGAATGGGAGCCAGTGAAGAGATTTGCAGAGGGGAGAAGCGTAGGAGTAGCGAGGAGAGAGATGAATTAGTCGGGCGGCATAGTTGAGGATGGACTGGAGAGATGCAAGGGTGTTAGCAGGGAGGCCACAGAAAAGGATTTTGCAGTAGTCGAGGCGGGAGATGATGAGGGCATGCACAAGTAGTTTAGTAGACTGAGGGTTGAGGAAGGGACTGATTCTGGAAATATTTTTGAGCTGGAGGCGACAGGATGTGGAGAGAGCTTGGATGTGCGGTTTGAATGACAGGGCAGAGTCAAGGGTTACTCCGAGGCGGCGGATCTCCGGTACTGGGGAAAGCGTGATGTCGTCAATTGTTATAGAAAGGTCGGGTAAGGAAGATCTGTGAAATGGGAGAAAGATGATTACTGTATTTTTCCAACCATAAGATGCACTTTTTTCCCCCAAAATTTTGGGGGAAAGTGGGGGGTGCGTCTTGTGGTCGCAATACACGGTCTAACCTTGTGGCTGGTGGCAGTGGGCGGGGCTCTGCGGTGCGGTGGTGGCAGCGGGCGGCGCCCTGCGGTGCGGTGGTGGCAGCGGGCTGTGCTCCGGTGCAGGGGCGGCGGGTCCGCCGGCATTTCTTCGCAGCCCGGAGGCCTCCGCTCTTCCCTTGCTGGCCGCCGCCATGTTGCGGTGGCCTCCGGGAGCATGGACGCCAGGAAGATGACCACCGGTCCGGGGACGGCGCATGCGCAGCTTCAGATCTCGTCCCGAGATCTCGTTGCCGAGATTTGAATCTCGTCCCCTGAGATCTCTGGACGAGATCTGATCCCGCGCATGCGCCGTCCCCGGTAGCCATCTTTCCGGCGTCCATGCTCCCGGAGGCCACCGCAACATGGCGGCGGCCAGCAAGGGAAGTGCGGAGGCCTCCGGGCTGCGAAGAAATGCCGTCGGACCGGCCGCCCCTGCACCGGAGCACAGCCCGCTGCCACCACCGCACCGCAGAGCGCCGCCCGCTGCCACCACCGCAGAGCCCACCTGCCCCAGCACAGCTGCCCCTGCCCCAGCACTGCTGCCCCTGCCTCAGCACTGCTGCCCCTGCCTCAGCACTGCTGCACCTGCCCCAGCACAGCTGCCCCTGCCCCAGCACAGCTGCCCCTGCCTCAGCACTGCTGCCCCTGCCCCAGCACTGCTGCCCCTGCCCCAGCACAGCTGCCCCTGCCTCAGCACTGCTGCCCCTACCCCAGCGCAGCTGCCCCTTCCCCAGCGCAGCTGCCCCTGCCCCAGCGCAGCTGCCCCTGCCCCAGCACTGCTGCCCCTGCCTCAGGACTGCTGTCCCTGCCCCAGCACAGCTGCCCCTGCCCCAGCACTGCTGCCCCTGCCCCAGCGCAGCTGCCCCTGCCCCAGCGCAGCTGTCCCTGCCCCAGCACTGCTGCCCCTGCCCCAGCACTGCTGCCCCTGCCTCAGCACTGCTGCCCCTGCCCCAGCACTGCTGCCCCTGCCCCAGCGCAGCTGCCCTTGCCCCAGCGCAGCTGCCCCTGCCCCAGCACAGCTGCCCTGCCCCAGCACTGCTGCCCCTGCCCCGGCACTGCTGCCCCTGCCCCAGTACAGCTGCCCTTACCCCAGCGCAGCTGCCCCAGCACAGAGCCGCCACCGCACGAGCCTGGACCACTGAGTGACCCCTGTGACTACTTCTCCACCTGTGCCGGATCCCTTCCCAGGTAAGCTGAATTCGGACTGTAAGACGGACCCACATTTGACACATTATTTTTTTTTTCCCCTATTTTCCTACTGAAAATTGGGGTGCGTCTTATGGTCCGGTGCGTCTTATAGTCCGAAAAATACGGTAGTTCAGATTTGTCCACATTGAATGTGAGGAAGCGAGAGGAGAAGAAGGAGGATATTTCTGATAGACACTCTGGGATTCTGAAGTGCAGAGAGGTGACGTTTGGGCTAGAGAGGTAGATCTGAGTATCATTGGCATAAAGGTGGTACTGGAATCCGTGGGACTTTATGAGTTGCCCTAAGCCAAGTGTATAGATTGAGAAGAGTAGGGGCCCTAGAACAGAGCCTTGGGGGACTCCAACAGAAAGAGGGTGGGATGAGGAGGTAGTGTGGGAGTGGGAGATGCTCAATGTGCGGTTGGAAAGGTATGAGGAGATCCTGGATAAGGCAAGGTCTTTGATGCCAAAGGAGGAGAGAATCTGTAGTAGGAGGCAGTGGTCAACTGTGTCGAAAGCAGAGGACAGGTCTAGAAGGAGGAGTATAGAGTATTGTCCGTTAGCTTTGGCTGTAAGTAGGTCGTTGGTAATTTTGGTCATGGCTGTCTCAGTGGAATGATGGGGGCGGAAGCTAGATTATAGATTGTCAAAGAACAAGTTAGATGAGAGGTGGGAGGAAAGTTCAGCGTGGACATGCTGCTCCAGGAGTTTAGAAGCGAATGGGAGCAGCGATATTGGGCGATAGCTGGACGTGGCTGTTGGATCGAGGGTTGGCTTTTTAAGGATAGGCGTGATTGTGGCATGTTTGAATGCAGAAGGGAAGGTACCAGAAGTTAGTTATAGGTTGAAGAGGTGGGATAGGGATGGGATAAGTGTGGTGGTGACGTTGGGGAGGAGGTGGGATGGGATCGGGTCAAGTGCACAAGTGGTGAGGTGTGATTTGGAGAGAAGATGAGCAAGCTCCCCTTCAGTGATGTTAGATAAGGAGGTTAGGGGGTTTGGGCATTGGTCTGGTATGCAAAGGGGTTGTGGTGGTTGAGCAATAAGGACTTGCCGTGTTTGGTCTATCTTGTTTTTGAAGTGTGCGGCAAAGTCCTCGGCAGAGATTAGGGAAGTCAGAGGGGGCAGTGGTGGGCGGAGGAGGGAGTTAAAAGTATTGAACAACTGTTTGGGGTGGTGGGATAAGGAAGATACAAGGGATGTAAAGTAGGCCTGTTTAGCAGAGGTGAGGGCAGATTTGAATGCAAGTGTTGCTTGTTTGAGTGCAGTGAAGTCATCTTGCAAATGCGTTTTCTTCCAGTGCCATTCTGCAATTCTGGATGCTTGCCAAAGCTTTTTAGTGATATTATAGTGCCAGGGTTGTCTATTGATTCGTCGCATTCTGTTATGCATGACAGGGGCAACCAAGTCGATGGCTGATGCAAGAGTGGCATTGTAGAAAGTAGTGGCAGTGGCAGTGTCGTGGAGTGAAGATATGGAGGACAGTGGTTGAATAGAGTCAGAGAGTGTGCGAGTGTCTAGATGTGCGAGGTTTCTGCGGGGGTGCGCATGCTGCTGGACATGGATGACAGGTGAGGAGGACAGGGATGAGAAAGTGAGTAGATGGTGGTCAGATAGAGGAAGAGGGGAGGTGGTGAAGTTAGAAAGAGAGCAGAGGCGGATAAAGACCTGGTCTAATGTATGTCCATCTGTGTGGGTGGCTGAGGAGGACCACTGAGTAAGTCCAAAAGATGAAGTAAGGGACAGGAGTTTGGAGGCAGCTGACTGGTGAGTGTCAATGGGGATGTTGAAGTCACCCATGATGATGGTGGGAATGTCAGCAGAGAGGAAGTGAAGGAGCCAGGTAGAGAAAGGAGAGAGATTCGAATGGAGAGATAAGGCCAAAATGTATGTTACAATCAAGGAAATAAGGTGAGAAAGCAGCTAGAACACATACCAGCAATAGAGAGATACAGGGTGATTGGGGTTCAGGAAAGATGGGTGATGATGGTATTGCAGCCAGAACACATACCAGTAATAGAGAGATACTGGGTGATTGGGGTTCAGGAAAGATGGGTGATGATGGTATTGCAGCCAGAACACATACCAGTAACAGAGAGATACAGGGTGATTGGGGTTCAGGAAAGATGGGTGATGATGGTATTGCAGCCAGAACACATACCTGTGGATGAAGCAGATCGATTGTCAGATTGATAGTAGTAGGGAAGCATAGTAATAATAATAATGAAGCATCTATAGCAGGGAGTTATTTTTCAGGCATATTTCAGATTTTATCCTTAGAAGACATCCTTGGAATGACAGACAGACAGAGGAGAAATTAAATCCAAATAAGTCAGCAGTAGTTTTCTCATCCCATGGAAGCAAGGTGTATGTACAGCGAAAAAGAGCACCCCGACTGGTGGCGTCTCTAGTTTGGATAGAATGCTTGAATGATCCACAATTCCTATGCATTTCAAAAATTACTTGTTTCCTTCATCAGGGAAAAAAAGACATAGAAAATAGTTGATTTCTGAAATACAGTTGAAACCAGAAGTTTCCATACACTATATAAAAAGACACATATGCATGTTTTTCTCAATATCTGACATGAACTAAGAATAAACCTTTCCCGTTTTAGGTCAATTAGGATTACCATAATTATTAATATTTGCCAAATACGACAATAATGAGAGAGGGTATGTATTAAGACATTTTTTATTACTTACTGCAAAGTCAAAAGTTTACATACATTTTATTAGTATTTGGCACCATTGCACATACACTGAATGAATTGGGTGAAATGTTTGGGATATCCTTCCACAAGCTTCTCACAATAGTTGGTTGAAATTTGGGCCCATTCCTTCTGACAAAACTGGTGTAACTGATCCAGGTTTTAGGTTGCCTTCCTCACACCTGCCTTTTCAGCTTTGCTCATAAATATTCAATAGGATTGAGATCATGGTTTTGTGATGGCCACTCCAAAAAATTAATTTTGTTATCCTTAAGCCACTTTGTTACCATTTTGGCAGTATGCTTCGGGTCATTGTCCATTCGAAAGACCCATTTCTGCCCAAGGTTTAACTTCTTGGCTGATGTCTTGAGATGTTGGTTCAGTATTGCCATATAATCTTCTTTTCTCAGGATGCCACATATATTTTGTGAACTACACCAGTCCCTCCTGCAGAAAAACAACCCCACAACATTATGCTGCCACCTCCGTGTTTCACAGTTGGGATGGTGTTCTTAGACTTACAAGCTTCTCCCATTTTCTCCAAACGTAACAATGGTCATTATGCCCAAAAAGTTTAACTTTAGTTTTATCAGACCATAGGACATGTCTCCAAAATTAAGGTCTTTGTTCCTGTGTCCATTAATCAGGCTTTTTATGTTTCTTCTTGAGTAATGGCTTCTTCCTGGCAGAGTGGCATTTCATCCCATGTTGGTGGATATAGTACTTGTTTCACTGTGGATATTAACACAATCTTACCAGCGTCTGCCATCATCTTCACAAGGTCTTTTGCTTTTGTCCTTGGGTTGATATGATTTGCACATGTCGAACCAAAGCACCTTCATCTCTGGGACACAGAACCCGTCTCCTTCCTGAGCGATAAGATGGCTGGACATTCCCATCTTGTTTGTACTTGCGTATAATTGTTTGTACAGATGAACAAGCCACTTCAGGTATCTTGAAATTGTACCCAAGGATGAGTCAGACTTGTGCAAGTCCACAATTCTCTATCTGATATCTTTGCTGATTTCATGACTTTCCTATGATGCTACACAAAGAAGCAGTCTGTTTCAGGTGTGCATTAAAATACTTCCACAGGTGTGTCTCTAATTAAGTCATATGTTGCTAAAAAAAAACCAGAAGCTTCCATCATCATATGGGCAGCCCAGAATTGTTTAAAGGTATAGTAATCTTAGTGTATGTAAACTTTTAACTTTGCAGTAAGTAATAAAAATGCCTTAAAACATTCTCACATTATTCTGGCATTTGTCAAATATTAATAATTATGGTAATCCTAATTGGCCTAAAACGGGAAAGATTTATTCTGATCTCATATCAGATATTGAGAAAAACATGAATATGTGTCTTTTTATATAGTGTATGGAAACTTCTAGTTTCAACTGTACGTAGGGATGGTGGACCAACCCCTTCAATACCTTGGGATTTTCCTTTTTGCGTTTTCATTTTTTGCTTCCTTTCTTCCCAGAGCCATAACTTTTTTATTTTTCCATCAATTTGTCTGTGTGCAGGCTTGGTTTTTGCGGAACAAGTTGCACTTTTGAAAGGCACCATCGATTTTATCATACAGTGCACTGAAAAATCAGAAAAGAATTCCAAGTGTAGTGAAATTGCAAAAAAAAGTGCAATTCTACAATTGATTTTTGGGTTTATTTTTTACCATGTTCACTAAATTCTAAAACTCACCTGCCAATATGATTCTCCAGGTCATTACGAGTTCGCAAAGGCCAGGCATGAATAGGTTCTTTTTTACTTAGGTGGTGAAAAATAATTCCAAAACTTGTAAAAAAAAAAAAAAAGCACCATTTTCCGAGACCTTTCAGTCAGGCCAGGAAAAATAAAATTTACATCCTCCAGACAGAGTGGGAGTCCTGGGTTTACCACGACAGAGAGGAGCCAGAAGACCGCAGCGTCTGATTTCTCCTACTCCTGCACTGATTAGAAGCACTTCACCTTCATCTTAAATGGAGTAAATTTCTTCAGTGCAGGGGTTAATTTGCTCAATTGAGAGCTGCTGGTTCCTTAAGGCTCTCAGCTGTGCACTGTCAGCCTCTCCCATCTCCTATATAATCTGGGTCCTGGCTAGCTCTCATTGTCAGACCTAGCTTAGGCTGCATGGCTAGAGGTTGATGTCAGTTATTATTGGAGAAGGCGATTGGTGGATTTATCTGTGACTCTTGCTAGGTTTTCAGTGTGTGATATTTCCCTTTCTTCTCCTACTTTGATTTTACCCCATCCTGCACTCCCCGATGCATTCCTTTGTTGTTTATGTGTGAGTATAATTGTATGTTTGGTATTTTTTGTTACCCCTGTTCGTATTACCTTGTTAGTCTGGTTGGTGTATTACGGTACACTACTTCTCCCCTCTTCCCTGGGTGGAGAAAGGGTACAGACTGAGGGCGGATTCAAGACCTAAGGCAGGGCACATGGCCCCAGCATATTCACCATCAGAAGTAATTTGGGGAGCAGGGCAAGCTAGGAAGCTCCTAGCGTTAGAGACAGGGAAGGAGCCCCTGGTCCCGGGACACCCAACAACAGAGTCATGACAGTGACTCTAAGTATCAGCTCCCATAACAAGCAGAATCCACTTCTATAGCTGGCGCAGAGGCAGGCAGCTGACTTTTGTGTGCCCGTGGGTCGCCCTCCCAGGGCCGTGGGGTACTCGGTACCGGGCCGGAGTCGGCGGGATGTGTCACAGCAGCCGTGACCCGGTCCGTGGCCCTGGATGCCCTATTAATGGGGGAATTGGAATGGTGGAATGTAGTGAATGGAATAGTTCGTGACGCCACCTGTGGTGTTCGGCAAGAGAGGTGTTAAGCCGACGCTGCATGCAGATCTGCTGGGACTGGTGGTATGGTGCAGCAAAGATATAAAAGCTCCCCACAGGTGAAGTTGTAGTCCCAGGGCAGTGTAGATGTGGTTGGCACAGGGATGTAGCGGTGCCAGAAAGGTAGGAAGCAGACAAGACACAGCGGGGTGCAATTTCTGTACCTTTACTTGGTAAATGCAGTCCAGGGTCCTGATTCCAGATGGTAACGGAGCAGGCTAGCCTGGAAGCAACTCAGGGATTCTCTCTCAGCAGATGGGCTGTACAGTCTCCTTCCTAGCGCTTACCTGAGGACTCTCCAGCACTGAGTTACACTGGAGTTCCTCCTGTCAGATGTTTCCAAGAACTCTACTTGTATGGCAGACAACTGTAGCCTGTTCCAGGGACTCCTCACTCCTAAGTCCCGGCTCTCTATCCTTGTTGCTGTTGTGCCCCAAGTCTTAGATGGGAGCACTGCATTTACAGTCTTCTACTCCTCTGGTGTCTGCTGTAGGACCATCAGTGTCCATACAGCCGTGGAGACCAGGCTCCAGTTCATGCGCTTTTATGGGAGATGAGCTCTTCCTCTCAGCTCTATCTCAGCATTCCTTCCACACGTCTGCACACTTCACCCTCCGCAGACTAACTGACCACTCCTTCCTCTTGGCCCTCAGAGAGCACTCCTCCCCTCAACTCCAGTTCAGAGTCCCCCCTGCTGGCCTGGAGTGGAACTGTGTTGCATGCATAGATTAACTGCGAGAGAGACCCGTCATTGCCTCCAAGCCTGGCATTACCCTCCCTGGAGGAAGGCAAAACCACTGTGGCGGCCATACTCCTGGGGGGGGCGCCACACCCGCAACGGGCAACGTATGATGTCACTGCTATACGCACATCTAGCTGAAATAGGCTCTGGTGTCGACAGGCCCCCTCACGCATGTATCAGGTCGCATGCTCTGCCGACACATTCGTTATGTCACAACATAAAACACCATCATGGGTGTAAAGGCAAGTGTTCCTTTCCTAATTTCTAGGCTGCTAAATCAAATTAACCCAAAGGAGTAATATTCACTTTCTAGAGTTCTCCCTAATTGTATGTGCTTACTGCTTACATAAGAGTTTATTTATATATATTTCTAGTGAAGAGCTTATCCTTGTCCGACAACAATTATCACATAGGGAGAGTTCTTGCCAGTAGATGATTCCTTCTCCCAGGGAGATTTGCCGTCTCCTCATTATCCACATTTTTACACTTAGCTTAATTTTCTGTCCCCACCAGTTATGCCAGAAAGGGCTGTGACTGAGGCTGAATAAGTGATGAAATGGCAAATTGCTAAGTGCGAACATCCATGTGCTAATTCTTACACAAAATGACTTCACTCCGTTATATGCCACACTGAATGAGAGTCTTGTCAATATTTTGTGATGAGTTTTTTTATTTCCTGAAGTATTTCAACTATTAGCCTTTGCCCTTCTGATAATTCCCTAGCAGAGCAAATGTAAGGATGTTCACATACCCTACATAGAACATGCTCTGGTTTGGCCTTTTTACTGCAGTAGTAAGATGTTCAATGCCTACGTAAAATACTGTGCAAAAGCTTTTGGCAGGTGTGGAAAAAATACTGCAAAATAAAAGTGATTTAAGAAATAAAAGGGTAAAAAGTTTTTTTATCAATTAAAAAAATGCAAAGAGAAGGAACAAAAGAGAAAACTAAATCAAATCAATATTTGGTGTCTATCCTTTCTTTTGCAACTGCATCGAAGATTAAAGTATCAGTTCTTATAGGTATACAGTTAGGTTCATATATATTTGGACAGAGACAACATTTTTCTAATTTTGGTTCTAGACATTACCACAATGAATTTTAAACAAAACAATTCAGATACAGTTGAAGTTCAGACTTTCAGCTTTCATTTGAGGGCATCCACATTAAAATTGGATGAAAGGTTTAGGAGGTCCAGCTCCTAAACATGTGCCACCCTGTTTTTAAAGGGACCAAAAGTAATTGGACAATTGACTCCAAGGCTATTTCATGGACAGGTGTGGGCAATCCCTTCATTATGTCATTCTCAATTAAGCAGATAAAAGGCCTGGAGTTGATTTGAGAAGTGGTGCTTATGTGGCACCCCTGAGGCTTCAGTCGCCACAGAGGTACTGCACCTTCTCCTAAGGTGTAGTGCCCCACCATCCAGGTAGGCTGGGAACTCCTTTCCGCATTCCAACACCTGCACCCCACACACAGGATAGTTCAGCAGGGACCCATCTATGCTTTATGCTGGAAAGGTCATAGGGTGCCTTTTGTGGTCCCTGGCTTCGTAACACAAGAGGTGTTGGGGAGGCGGGTGGAGTTAGATATAAAAGAGAGGGAAGGTGTAGGATTTCAAGTCAGTCTGACAGAAGGTCAGTGTGGGGTGAGTCCCAGAGAGAGAGCAGGCTGACAGCAGGTCAGCCGGAGAGGAGCTCAAGGCGGAGGAAGGCAGTCAGTCAGGAGAGGCTGAGGACTGGTCTTAGTGGAACAAGCTCCCTAGGGAAGGAAGAGAAGGAGAAAGAGACGTAACCTGGAGACTACAGATTCCATAAGAGAGATAGAACAGATCGGAACGAAGGAGAATAGAAGGACGGTGGGAAGTAGGTTGAGAAAGAGAGAGAACCCTTACAGTCCAGAGAGCGCAAAGGCCGGGGCCCGGTCCCCGAGGTTGATTGGAACTTTATGTCCGGCAACAGACACCGGAGGAGTAATGAGCTGCTAACGCCTTGCTCCCATCATAGACTTGGGACACAACGGCAACTGAATAGAGAGCCGGGACGCAGTGAGGAGTCCCTGAGGAGGCTACAGCTGTCTGTCATACAAGTAAAGACTAGGAACACCTAGAGAGAGGCATTCCAGAGTAACTAAGTACTGGAGTGTTTCGCACCTAAAGGCGCATTTGAGGAGTCGTTCAGTGAAGGTACATATTGGCGGAGTGTGGAAGGGAGAGTCCTGTCCTGCCTGGAGGTTGGCTGGAGCCCTGACCTGGAGAACACAATACGGAGGCAGGCAGTGGTGTGAACTGCAAACAGTGAGTAAAGCTTTGGAACCGCATACTCTGGTGTCCTCCAGTTATTCTAGCACCGCTACATCTGGGTAACATCATCCATACCATTCTGCACCTCTCCTCATCCATTGCACCTACACTGCCCTGGGACTACAGCTCCACCTGTGGGGAGCTATACCATCTCTGCTGCACTACACCATCAGTCCCAGTGGATCTGCATGCAGCGTTGGCTTACCACCTTACTTGCCAAACACCACGGGTGGCGTCACGAACTACTCATATAAACTTTAACACCATTAACATCACCGCCATTAATATTGGGCACCCAGGGCCACGGACCGGGTCACCGCTGCTGTGACACATTCCCGCCTTGACACCGGCCCGGTACCGAGTACCCCGCTGCCCTGGGTGTGCGAGGGTGACCCACTTGCATTTGGAAGGTTTTGCTGTGAAGGAAACATGTGGTCAAAGGAGCTCTCCATGCAGGTGATACAAGCCATCCTTAAGCTGCAAAAACAGAAAAAACCCATCCGAGAAATTGCTACAACATTAGGAGTGGCAAAATCTACAGTTTGGTTCATCCTGAGAAAGAAAGAAAGAAAGAAAGAAAGAAAGAAAGAAAGAAAGAAAGAAAGAAAGAAAGAAAGAAAGCAAGCACTGGTGAACTCATCAATGCAAAAAGACCTGGGCGCCCACGGAAGACAACAGTGGTGGATGATCGCAGAATAGTCTCCATGGTGAAGAGAAACCCCTTCACAACAGCCAACCAAGTGAACAACACTCTCCAGGAGGTAGGTGTATCAATATCCAAATCTACCATAAAGAGAAGACTGCATGAAAGTAAACACAGAGGGCTCACTGCACCGTGCAAGCCACTCATAAGCATCAAGAATCAAAAGGCTAGACTGGACTTTGCTAAAAAACATCTAAAAAAGCCAGCACAGTTCTGGAAGAGCATTCTTTGGACAGATGAAACCAAGATCAACCTCTACTAGAATGATGGAAAGAGAAAAGTATGGCGAAGGTGTGGTACAGCTCATGATCCAAAGCATACCACATCATCTGTAAAACACGGCAGAGGCAGTGTGATGGCTTGGGCATGCATGGCTGCCATTGGCACTGGGTCACTAGTGTTTATTGATGATGTGACACAGGACAGAAGCAGCTGAATAAATTCTGAGGTATTCAGAGCCATACTGTGTGCTCAGATCCAGCCAATTGCAGCCAAACTGATTTGTCGTCGTTTCATTCTACAGATGGACAATGACACAAAACATAAAGCCAAAGCAACTCAGGAGTTTATTAAAGCAAAGAAGTGGAATATTCGTGAATGGCCAAATCGGTCACCTGATCTCAACCCAATTGAGCATGCATTTCACTTGTTAAAGACTAAACTTCAGACAGAAAGGCCCACAAACAAACAGCAACTGAAAACCACCGCAGTGAAGGCCTGGCAGAGCATCAAACAGGAGGAAACAGCGTCTGGTGATGTCCATGAGTTCAAGACTTCAGGCAGTCATTGCCCACAAAGGGTTTTCAACCAAGTACTAGAAATGAACATTTTATTTACAATTATTTAATCTGTCCAATTAATTTTGGTCCCTTTAAAAACAGGGTGGCACATGTTAAGGAGCTGAAACTCCTAAACCCTTCATCCAATTTTAATGTGGATACCCTCAAATGAAAGCTGAAAGTTTGAACTTCAACTGCATCTGAATTGTTTTGTTTAAAATTCATTGTGGTAATGTCTAGAACCAAAATTAGAAAAATGTTGTCTCTGTCCAAATATATATGGACCTAACGGTATTTGCACACAATTTTTGAAGGAATTTAGTGGTGATGTAAACAACTTGGAACTAACCACAGATCTTTTGCTAAACCATCGCTCTCTTCATGTGACATGAGGCAGACTGTATTAGGGCTCATACTCATCTGTGAGGAAAACAGACTAGTGCAATTAGATAAAAAAATCAGATTGCACTCTGACTAATGTTAATCTATGAGTCAGACCTCATCTGCGATTTTTTTTTCTCAGCAAAAATCGGACTGAGAAAAAAATCATGCTGTGATTGTCCTTTTATCTCGGACAAGACTCGGCAATGTAAGTCAATAGTTGCGAGAAAAAAATTGCATGGCTCTCAGACCATGTCCGATTTTAACACACCGATGTCCTTTGAAAAGCCGGTTAATTCATCTATCGCGTACAGTAAAATCACAGTGTGACCCGACAAAATAGAATACCGTATATACCCATGTATAAGTCGACCCGATTATAAGCCAAATCACCCAATTTTGCCACAAAAACTGGGAAAAAGTATTGACTCGAGTATGTATTGTCCCCGCATCCCCATCCTGGTATGCATAGTTCCTCATCCCTGTCTTTGTATGCATGGGCTCCTCATCCCTATCCTGGCATGTATGGTTCCTTATCCCCATCCTTGTCTACATGGATCCTCAACCCTGTCCTGGTATGCATGGCTCCTCTTCCCTGTCCTGGTATGCGTGGCTCCTTATCCCCACACTTGTCTGTATGGCTCCTTATCCCTGTCCTGGTATGCATGGCTACTTTTCCCTGTGATTGTCTGCATGGCTCCTCATTCCTGTCCTGGTATGCATGGTTTTTCATCCTTAACCTTGTATGCATGGCCCCCATGAGAAAAGCACAAAAAAAAACCTCCTAGCAGCATCTTCTTCCAGTGCCAGCAGCTCCTGCAGCTGTCCGATCACATGTCCCCGCTCATTAAGGTAATGAATGTTCACCTCTCTTCACTTGGCGGGACACGTGATCGCTCAGCCACAGGAGATGCTGGAAACTGGAACACAAGATGCTGTAAGGGCGTGCAGGGAAGGTAAGAAGGAGGTTTTTTTTTTACAGTTGCTGGAAGCCAGAAGCTGCGGCTGTAACTGTGCACGCTATAAGAAAATTGAATATTCATTGCCAGTTCAGTGAATATTCATAGAATCATAGAATCGTAGAGTTGGAAGGGACCTCCTGGGCCATCAGGTCCAACCCCCTGCTCAAAGCAGGATTCGCTAAATCATTCCAGACAGATATCTGTCCAGCCTCTGTTTGAAGACTTCTATTGAAGGAGAACTCACCACCTCTCGTGGCAGCCTGTTCCACTCTAACTGTCAAAAAGTTTTTTCTGATATCTAATCTGTGTCTCCTCCCATTCAGTTTCATCCCATTGCTTCTAGTCTTTCCTTGTGCAAATGAGATATTTGTAGACAGTTATTAAGTCTCCTCTCAGTCTTCTCTTTTGCAGGCTAAACATTCCCAAATCCTAATAATAATCTTTATTTTTAGATAGCACTAACATATTCCGCAGCGCTTTACAGTTTGCACACATTATCATTGCTGTCCTCAATGGGGCTCACAATCTAAATTCCCTAACTGTATGTCCTTTGGAATGTGGGAGGAAACTGGAGTACCCGGAGGAAACCAATGCAAACACGGGGAGAATATACAAACTCCTTGCAGATGTTGTCATGGGTGGGATTCAAACCCAGGACTCCAGCGCTGCAGTGCTATCCACTGAGCCACCGTGCTGTCCTGCAACCTTTCCTCATAAGACAGGGTTTGCAGACCGGTCACCATTCTGGTCGCTCTTTTCTGAACTTGCTCCAGTTTGTTGATGTCTTTTTTAAAATGTGGCGCCCAAAACTGGACACAATATTCCAGATGAGGTCTGACCAAAGAGGAGTAGAGGGAAATAATGACTTCACGTGATCTAGACTGTATGCTTCTGTTAATACATCCTAGAATTGCATTTGCCTTTTTTGCTGCTTCATCACACTGTTGACTCATATTCAGTCTGTGATCTATTAGTATACCCAAGTCTTTTTCACATGTGCTGTTGCTTAGTCCTATTCCTCCCATTCTGTATTCGCTTTTTTCATTTTTATTGCCCAGATGTAGTACTTTGCATTTTTCCCTGTTAAAAACCATTCTGTTAGTTGCTGCCCACTGCTCCAGTTTATTTATATCTATTTGAATCTTCTCTCTCTCTTCTCTAGTATTAGCTATCCCTCCTTGCTTTGTGTCATCAGCAAATTTAATCAGTTTACCCTCAATTCCTTCATCTAAATCGTTGATAAAGATGTTGAACAATACAGGGCCCAGGACAGAGCCCTGTTTTACCCCACTTGAGACATTCTTCCAACTGGATGTGCAGCCATTTACGGCCACTCTTTGGGTCCGATCACTAAGCTAGTTATGAATCTACCTAACGGTTGCCTTGTCCATTCCATACTTAGTCATTTTTTCAATAAGGATTGTGTGAGATACTTTGTCAAATGCTTTGCTGAAGTCAAGATATACTATATCTACAGCATTTCCCTGATCCACCCAATCAGTGATTGTGTCATAGAAGGAAATTAAGTTAGTCTGACATGAATTATTAGTTACAAACCCAAGCTGACTCGGTTTAATCACTTCATTCTTATCCAGGTACTGACATACATGTTGTTTAATAATTTGTTCAAAGATCTTTCCTGGTATAGAAGTCAGACTCACCGGCCTATAGTTGCCTGGGTCCACCTTCTTCCCCTTTTTGAAGATAGGAACAACATTTGCTCTTCTCCAGTCTTCTGGGACTTCTGCTGTTCTCCACGAATTATCAAAGATTATGGAGAGCGGTTCAAAAATTTCTTCTGCTATCTCCTTCAGTACTCTGGGGTGTAATTCATCTGGACCTGGAGACTTGAATTCATTTAGGTAAGCTAAGTGTTTCCTCACTATATTTCTGTTTATGGTTATCCTGGATTCTTCTATTCCCTTAATAGGATAGTGAAGAATAGTTGATGTTACATTTGCTTACTGAGAGAAAACAGATGCAAAATAGGAATTTAAAAGTTCGGCCTTCTCCATATCCTGTCTTACTATTTCATCATTTTCATCCTGTAGAAATCCTATAGCATCTTTGACTTTTCTTTTACTTTTGACATATCCCCAAAATCCTTTATTATTGCTTTTGACGTCTCTTGCAAGCCTCAATTCATTGTCAGCTTTAGATAATCTGATTCGAGCCCTGCAGGTTCTGCAGACAGCATTATATTCTTCTTTAGATATGACTCCCTCATTCCATTTTATAAACATTTCTTTCTTCCTTTTTAGCATGTGCTTAAGTTCTGTGTTCATCCATCTTGGTTTCCTTAAATGCTTCCTATTCTTCCCTCTTTTCGGAATTGTTAACGATTGTGCTTTGAGAATTTCATTTTTCAAGATTTCCCATCCTTCCTGGACATTTTTGTCCTTAAGGATATCCAGCCATTGGATCCCTCCAATTCTCTTTCTGAATCCCTTAAAATCTGCCTTTCTGAAATCTAACCTTGACGTCTGAGTCTTCACAGGTTTTCCTCCTCTAGTTATCCAAAATTCTAAAATAACATGGTCGCTACCTCCTAGGGTCCCAGCCACTTTTACCTCCTCAACCACTTCCTTTCTATGATTCTATGGAAGTCTTCAAACAGAGGCTGGACAGACATCTGACTGGGATGATTTAGCGAATCCTGCTTTGAGCAGGGGGTTGGACCAGATGGCGCAGGAGGTCACTTCCAACTCTACGATTCTATGATTCCTTCCTGTTTATAAGGATTAGATCCAAGGTAGCAGATCCCCTTGTTTTCTCCCCTACCTTTTGGAAGATAAAGTTGTCAGCAAAAGAGGATAAGAATTTCCTTGACCTGTTAGTTTTGCCTAAGAGAGATTCCCAACATATGTCTGCATAGTTGAAATCTCCCATGACAACTATGTCATATTTTTTGGAGAACTCGGCCATTTGATGCATAAAGAGTTCATCCATATCTTCACCTTGCACAGGTGGTCTGTAGTAAATGCCTACAATGGTGTCCTTTCCATTGTTCTGTCCTTGTATTCTTACCCAAACAGTTTCCACAGAACTCCCAGTCTCTGAAGCTTTAATCTCTGTGCAGATATATGTGTTTCTAACATACAATGTGTTAGGCGCCAGATTCCTGGCACTGCACAGCGGGAATCCAGAGCCAGACATCCTGCGGTCTCCCATTCTCCTCCGACCGCTCGGGATCCTGCTCAGCAATCTCAGCTAGCCAGGAATTTCCCTCAGACTCGTTCTGTGAGCCTGGATGTTGCTGCCACCTCTGGTGCAGCAATGGTGACGCAACCTGCTTTGCAGGGAACTGCTCCAGAGGCTAAGTCCTCATGCCGTGCTACTGGGCATGCCCGCAACTTGTCCTCTCAGTGGAAAGCAGGGGTCACATGTGCAGGTCCTATGTCGGATCTGATTGGTCCTTCCTATAGTACTGGAAGGTCCCGGAAGCGCATGGCTATAAAAAGCCCGCATGGCGGCTCGGCCATGCGCTAGTGTAGCATATTATGCTGTGTGTGTATGGTGATGGATGCATGGACTGGTGACTGACTCATTTGAAACCCCTTCCCTTGGTTAATACGAATGGTGACAGATTGTTGGGTAGTCAGCTCCAGATTGTGGCAAGCTACACGCCACTGTGCCTCCTGCACTGCATACTAGCGTCCGACGGTGCTCGGTCATTCCGGCGCCGTCGTTCAGCAGCCATAGTTATTGCTGCGCTGCGGTAGCAGCGTCCTTGGCGTCTGCGGTTGCAACGTCACTCGCTGGGTATCCTGTGAAGCGAACAGGGCCAGCGTCCTCTTACATCTCTATTGTGTTGGCGACTCTGTGTGTGAACAGAGCCGCTCTTAGCGTTCGGGTGACGTTAACCCGAGTGCAGTACCTCACCTTTTGGTGCATCCGCCATTACTCAGCAGCGGTCTTGTCACCTACCGCACGGTGGACCCCGGGCTGCGAACGCACCTCCTATTATTTATATCTGGTGCATTCCGCCGACCCTAACATTACACTAGCGCCAGGGTCTGGCTAGTAATGGCGGATGAACAGCGACTGCTGCAGTACATTCGGCAGCTGCAGGGCAGGTTGGCGGCTCTCGAGCGTTCAGCCTCATCTGCGGATGTTACTGCAGTCGCTGTTCAGGCAGCCACAGAGGCTGTCTCCCGTGTGACCACAGCCATCCCTGCCCCGACTTTGTCCCACCTCCCGCTGCCCGAAAAGTTCTCGGGTGATAGTGCAGCTTGTAGGGGTTTCGTAAGCCAGTGCTCTATACAGCTGGAGCTGCTGGCCGCCCGATTCCCCTCTGAGCGGGCTAAAGTGCGATTTATTATTTCCCTTCTGTCGGGCAGGGCTTTGGAGTGGGCCACACCGCTGTGGGAGCGTGGTGATCATGTGGTGCAGTGTGTCTCGCGGTTCTTAGACACTCTGAAACAGGTCTTCCTGGGACCACGAGTCACCCATGACATCGCGCTCCGGCTGCTGGCACTGTCACAGGGCTCGTCCATGGTCAGTCACTTCGCCATCCAGTTCCGGACGCTGGCCTCAGAATTAGAGTGGCCAGATAAGGTCCTCATTCCGGCATTCTGGAGAGGTTTGGCTGGCCATGTGAAGGACGCTTTGGCCACCAGGGAGATTCCCGCTACACTGGAGGAGCTTATCACTGTCTCCACCCGAATAGATCTTCGCTTCACCGAGCGAAGGTTGGAACGGGACCAGTGTAGGCAGAGGTTTAGGTTGGCACCTTGTTTTTCTAAACCTCTAGAATCTTCCGATCGGGCGTCCGAGCGTCAGGGGGCTTCCCGTGAGGGATCTAGGCTCCGGTCCGCTCGAGCTCCTGTGAGCTGTCATATGTGTCGGCAGTCCAGTCACCTTGCCAACCGGTGCCCACAGCAGCAGGGAGAACGCTCGCGCCTAGTGGCCGTAGGAGGCGGCGCACTAGAGTCAGCGACGTTTTCCTCCAAGCTGTCCTTTAAGGGGACTTTGGGTTTGATTCTTCCACTCTGGCGGTGGAGGTTTGCGTGGATTCCGGGGCGGAGGGCAATTTTATGTTGTCAGCCTTCGCCCAACGGCACGCTATACCCCTGGTTATGATGTCTACACCAGTCACCGTCAGAGTGGTGAACGGCACCACTCTACCCTTACAGATAACTCACCAGACCGTCCCCTTGGTACTCTCAGTGGCTCCGTCTCATCAGGAGACGATATCCCTCCTCGTCATGCCCGAGGGTATTGACCAGGTACTTCTAGGGGTTCCCTGGCTGCGGTATCACTCCCCCCATATAGAGTGGTCCTCAGGGAGGATTATTGGGTGGAGTAAATCATGTGAGGGTAGATGTCTGAGGGAGTGCGTTCAGGTTGCCTCCAGCGAGGTTCCCGCTGATCTCTCCTCGCTACCCAAACACTATCGACAGTATGCAGACGTGTTCTCCAAAAAAGCGGCGGAGACCCTTCCACCGCATCGCCCCTATGACTGTCCTATTGACCTCTTGCCTGGTGCTGAGCCTCCCCGGGGTCGAGTCTATCCCCTATCTCTCCCGGAGTCTGAGGTCATGTCTCAGTACATCAGGGAGAATCTGGCAAGAGGATTCATTAGGAAGTCAGTGTCACCAGCGGGGGCGGGATTCTTCTTCGTCCAGAAGAAGAGTGGGGAACTACGTCCTTGCATTGATTACAGGGGTCTTAACGCCATCACCGTTAAGAATAAGTATCCTCTGCCCCTGATATCAGAACTGTTTGATAGGCTACGAGGAGCGAGGGTATTTTCCAAACTTGATCTGCGGGGGGCTTACAACCTGATTCGCATCCGTGATGGGGATGAATGGAAGACGGCATTTAACACCAGAGACGGGCACTATGAATACCTGGTGATGCCCTTCGGCCTCTGCAATGCCCCGGCCGTCTTCCAAGACTTTGTGAACGATATCTTCCGGGATATGCTTACCACCTCGGTTGTAGTCTATCTGGATGATATTCTCATCTACTCTCCAGATATTGACTCCCACCGGAGAGAGGTTTGCAAAGTTTTCGATCGCCTGCGGGCGAACTCCCTCTATGCCAAGTTGGAGAAGTGTGTGTTTGAGCAGGAGTCCTTGCCTTTCCTGGGCTATATCATCTCCGCCCAGGGATTGGCCATGGATCCTGCCAAGCTACAGGTGGTGATGGATTGGCAGGAACCTCATTCTCTCAAAGCGGTGCAGCGCTTTATGGGGTTCATAAATTATTATCGCCAATTCATCCCCCACTTCTCGACTTTGGTAGCACCCTTGGTAGCCCTCACCAAGAAGGGTGCAAATCCCAAGTTGTGGTCGGAACCGGTCTCCAAGGCCTTCTCCACCATTAAGTCCCATTTCGCTAGCGCTCCCATTCTACATCGCCCAGATGTAGACAAGCCCTTCATTCTGGAAGTGGATGCCTCTTCCATCGGTGCTGGAGCAGTCCTGTTCCAGAAGGACACGCAAGGTCGGAAGCATCCATGCTTCTTTTTCTCCAAGACCTTCACACCGGCGGAGAGGAATTATGCCATCGGGGACAGGGAGTTGCTAGCGATGAAGTTGGCCTTCTCGGAGTGGAGACACCTCCTGGAGGGGGCTCGCCACCCTTTCCAGGTGTTCACCGACCACAAAAACTTGGTGTATTTACAAACAGCCCAGCGGCTAAACTCTCGCCAGGCTAGATGGTCTTTGTTCTTTTCCCGGTTCCATTTCACCCTCCACTTTCTCTCCGGGGAGAAGAACGTCCGGGCCGATGCTCTCTCCCGCTCCGTGGTGTCATCGGAGGAAGAGGAGGAGGAGCCTCGGCTGATCGTCCCATCCGAGAGCCTGAGGACTGTGGCTCCGGTTGCCCTTGAGTCAGTACCTCCGGGCAAGACATTTGTCCCTGCCCGTCTGCGACCGGAGGTCCTCTCTTGGGCTCACTCGTCCAGAGTGGGTGGACATTTTGGGACAAAACGGACCTCTGAGCTTTTGGCGAGGACGTACTGGTGGCCACATATGGCCCGTGACGTCAAGGACTATATTGAGGCATGCGTCTCTTGCGCCCGGAATAGGTCCTCTCGGCAGCGGCCCGCTGGGCTTCTTTTCCCTCTGCCGATAGCAGACAGGCCCTGGGAGATGGTCGGTATGGACTTTGTGGTGGGGCTACCCAAGTCCAGTGGCTGCACGCTCATTTGGGTTGTCACCGACCATTTCTCTAAGATGGTGCACTTGGTACCTCTCTCCCGGTTACCTTCAGCGCGGGGCCTGGCAGTTTTGTTCATCAAGCACGTTTTCCGCCTGCACGGCATGCCGGACAAGATTGTCAGTGACCGAGGCCCTCAGTTTGCGTCCCGGTTTTGGAGAGAGCTCTGTTCTTTACTCAGCATTGAGCTGAATCTCTCCTCGGCCTATCATCCCGAGACGAATGGGTTGGTAGAGAGAGCCAACCAGACCTTGATAACATATCTTCGACATTTTGTCTCGGCCAGGCAGGACGACTGGGCATCCTTGCTGCCGTGGGCAGAGTTCGCGTTGAACAATGCTGTGGCCGACTCCACCGGTCAAACCCCATTCCTCCTAAATTACGGTCAGCATCCGCGCGTCCCTGTGCCCATGCCCGTGTCTTCCACCGACTCCAGGGTGGCAGACTGGGCGGTGGAGGCACGTGACATTTGGGATCGCACCCAGGATGCTATCCGAGCTTCCAAGGAGAGAATGAGGATCTCCGCTGACGCACACCGGCGTCCTGCTCCAAGCTTCTCCCCTGGCGACATGGTATGGCTCTCTACCCGAAACATTAAACTGCGGGTTGAGTCGCCCAAGTTCGCGCCACGATACATTGGACCATTCAAGGTCCTTGAGCGACTTAGCTCAGTGGTCTACCGCCTGGCTCTTCCCCCACATTTGGCCATCTCGGACATGTTCCTTGTGTCCCTCCTCAAACCAGTTCACATGGCCCGGTTTTCCGAGCCATCTGCCGGGTCTTCAGACTTATCGTCTGACGAGTTTGAGGTTAACGCCATCGTGGGGCGCAGGTTTGTCCGTGGCAAAAAATTTTATTTGGTGGACTAGAAGGGTCATGGTCCCGAGGCTCGGACCTGGGAGCCGGTGGAAAACATTCATGCACTGCTCCTGATCGCGGCTTTTGAGCGCCCTAGGAGGGGGGGTAATGTTAGGCGCCAGATTCCTGGCACTGCACAGCGGGAATCCAGAGCCAGACATCCTGCGGTCTCCCATTCTCCTCCGACCGCTCGGGCTCCTGCTCAGCAATCTCGGCTAGCCAGGCATTTCCCTCTGACTCGTTCTGTGAGCCTGGATGTTGTTGCCACCTCTGGTGCAGCAATGGTGACGCAACCTGCTTTGCAGGGAACTGCTCCAGAGGCTAAGTCCTCATGCCGTGCTACTGGGCATGCCCGCAACTTGTCCTCTCAGTGGAAAGTAGGGGTCACATGTGCAGGTCCTATGTCGGATCTGATTGGTCCTTCCTATAGTACTGGAAGGTCCCGGAAGCGCATGGCTATAAAAAGCCCGTATGGCGGCTCGGCCATGCGCTAGTGTAGCATATTATGCTGTGTGTGTATGGTGATGGATGCATGGACTGGTGACTGACTCATTTGAAACCCCTTCCCTTGGTTAATACGAATGGTGACAGATTGTTGGGTAGTCAGCTCCAGATTGTGGCAAGCTACACGCCACTGTGCCTCCTGCACTGCACACTAGCGTCCGACGGTGCTCGGTCATTCCGGCGCCGTCGTTCAGCAGCCATAGTTATTGCTGCGCTGCGGTAGCAGCGTCCTTGGCGTCTGCGGTTGCAACGTCACTCGCTGGGTATCCTGTGAAGCGAACAGGGCAAGCGTCCTCTTACATCTCTATTGTGTTGGCGACTCTGTGTGTGAACAGAGCCGCTCTTAGCGTTCGGGTGACGTTAACCCGAGCGCAGTACCTCACCTTTTGGTGCATCCGCCATTACTCAGCAGCGGCCTTGTCACCTACCGCACGGTGGACCCCGGGCGGCGAACGCACCTCCTATTATTTATATCTGGTGCGTTCCGCCGACCCTAACACAATGTGACACCTCCTCCTCGTTTATCAAGTCTGTTTCTTGCAAATAAGTTGTATCCTTCTAGCCTTGTATTCCAATCATGTGTATTGTCCCGCCAAGTTTCAGTGATTCCAATGACATCATATTTCTTTTCCTGCGTTAGTAGTTCCAATTCTCCTTGTTTGTTGCCCATGCTTTGTGCATTAGTATAGAAACATCTTACTTTGTGATTGGTTTCTCTTTCTCCAATATTTTTAGTTTTTAGATTATTTTGTCTTTGTTCTTCCTTTCCACTTCTAATAGCAGAGTTCTCAATAGCATTTGTCAGGTGTATAGCTTTTTCTGGCCTTTTGCTTCCCTTCCCGCATTGTTCAAGTTTAAAGCTCTCCTGATGAGTGTAGCAAGGTGACTTCCAAATACATGTTTTCCAGTCTTCGTAAGGTGCACTCCATCTCTAGCAAGTAGTCCATCGTATAGGTAATTCACTCCTTGATCCAGAAATCCAAATCCTTGCTGATGCCACCATCGACGTAGCCAGTTGTTCACCTGCAGAATCTTATTCCACCTCCTTGTTCCATGGCCATTCACTGGGAGGATGGAAGAGAAGACCACCTGCGCTCCCAGTTCTTTCACTTTCTTACCTAAGTTTCCAAAGTCTCTGCTGATGGTTTCCAGGTCGTTTCTTGCTGTGTCATTTGTCCCCACATGCATTAGCAGGAATGGGTAGTCATCTGTAGGTCTGAAGAGTCCTGATATCCTGTCAGACACATCTTTAATTTTTGCACCTGGAAGACAGCACATTTCTCTTGAGGTTATATCTGGTCTGCAGATAGCGGCCTCTGTTCCTCTCAACAGTCAATCGGGGGTTCTAATTTGCCTCTCTAGCAATATTATTGACAAGCTCTCACTGAAATTTTGCTTGGTCTTCCAGACCTTATCTTGACCTCCACTGTTCCAGTTATCTGCCAGTTCTTAATTAGATTTCGAACTAAGGAAAGGGCAAATTGAAGACGCTTTGCTATCTTCTTATAGTCTTCATCTTCAATTTGCCTAACTGTTCACAATAATAGTCATTTTGTCCAGTGGTGCCCAAATTTTCCTTCCTTGGTGTTATTTATAATCATGCTTTATGGCTTTGTTACATGCGTTGCAATTTTAGGACTTCCACCTTATAGGGAACCTGCCACTTAAAAAATGCTAATAACCTGTAGATATGGGGTTAATCTGCAATTAATAGTGTCATTAACCTGCCCGGCACCCGCACTTAGCCAAACGCTGTGGGGAGTAAATGAACTATATTCTTCCTGCAGCATTTCGGTTTCAGTCACGGTGGCAGCGCCAGCACAAGTTCAGTCACAACTCTGAGAATACAGAGCATTGACAGTAATACCGTTGCTGCTCTGCTGCTCTGTGTTTTCAGTGCAATGACTGAACCCACACATGCCCCGCCCCATGACTAAAACTGGAACACGGCAAAGGGAATTGCTAGAATCTGTTCAGTTTGTGACTATCTGCCCTTTTCCCGTAGTGTTATGGCTGCTGGTCTTTTTCCCCTGGTGCTGGGTTTGACTTGGGTCAGGTGATTGTATCACCCTTTATTAACCTGCACCTGTCTCCCAGTCCTTGCTGGACAACTGTGTTAATCTGCTTGTATTCTGGCTTGGAGCCTTGCTTTGCCTTCTGTGTGTTTAACCCCTTCACGACCCATGACGCCTACGTTGGCGTCATGAAAAGTCGTGCCCAAACGACCCCCCTGCGGGTCGGGTGACCGGGGTCACGGAAAGGTCACCCAACCCGCACACAGAGGACACTCATGGGTTAATCGTAGGGGGCGTGGCTTAGCCCCCACGTGCCTACGATCGCTCTGATTGGCTGTTAAAAGTGAAACAGCCAATCAGAGCGATTTGTAATATTTCACCAATGAAATTTGGTGAAATATTACAATCCAGCCATGGCCGATGCTGCAATAGCATCGGACATAGCTGGACACTGACACCCGACCCCCCCCACACCGACTGGCGGGGCCGATCGGCCCCTGCCACCGATGGACGGAGGCGATCGGTCGCCGCCGTCATCATCTGCTCCCCCTCCCCTTCCTATCGCTCCCTCCCACCTTCCGATTCCCCCCCGGCACCTCCGATGTCCTGCTGGTGCTCCCGGTGTCCCACCGTGGCTCCCGGTATCCCACCGTCCAGATTATGGGTGCCGCCATCTTGCAAAATGGCGGACACATGCGCAGTGCGCCTGCCATTGCCCAAGATGGCGTCGCCCATGATCTGGATGGCGGGACACCGGGAGCCACGGCGGGACACCGGGAGCACCAGCAGGACATCGGAGGTGCCGGGGGGAATCGGAGGAGGAAAAAAAACAACAAGCTAAGTCTCAGAAAACCAGAGAGGTTGGTAACTATGCAGATTGCAGATCCCTGATCTTAACCACACAACTAGCAGCAGTCGTGGAGCGTTCCTACGATGGTCCTAGACACCTCATCACAACCAGAGAGCTACATAAGCCTAAAGCAGGAAAAGAGGAAATCTAACTGCCCCAGAGCAGACCCCAAAGGAAAGACAGCCCCACACATGTATTGACGGTGAAGCAAGATGAAAACACAAACAAAGGCAGGAAAATAGGCTGAGCAAGCGATGGGGCCTGACTAACTAGAAAGGACAGGAAAGGAAAGCCACTGTATGCAATCTGCCAAAAAACCCTACCAAAATAATGTCCAACATGTCTGATAGCAAAATTAACCCTGAAGTCACTAGACTTCTCCCACTATATCAGCACTCTGAAATATTCTGAAACAGAGCAAAAAGAGGCCAATCTAATAAGGGACAAAAAGGCAAATTGGCAAATACAGATAAATAGGAGTGGAAGTTCAGCATAGCCCCAGCAGGGGCAAGCTGGCCACACAAGAAACTGAATTGACCAACAAGCGTAAATGTGAACATTTGCAAAAAACAAACTTAACTTGAGAAGACTGGAAGAGAGCTGAAGTCCAAGACCTGAGAAGCAGACTGAATCACCACCACCAGGTTAGGGTGTCGGCTGTCTTATATCCAGTCTGATACTCCAGAGATCCAATCGTTATCCTCCTCATCAGGTGGCAGATCACTACCACTTAAACCAACCTCACTACCTCCTGTCACCACCAGAGCGAGAACGGAAGGAGAACTCTCAACTGGTGGAGCAGAAAATGAGCTCATATCAGTTAGGGTTAGGGTTAGAAATAGGGTTAGGGTTAGAATTAGGGTTAGGGTTGGAGTTAGGGTTAGAAATAGGGTTAGGGTTGGAATTAGGGTTAGGGTTAAAATTAGGGTTAGGGTTGGAAATAGGGTTAGGGGTGGAATTAGGGTTAGGGGTGGAATTAGGGTTAGGGCTGGAATTAGGGTTAAGATTAGGGTTAGGGGTGGGTTGGGGCTTGCATTAGGGTTAGGCTTGTGGTTAGGGTTAGAGTTGGGATTAGGGTTAGGGGTGTGTTGGGGTTAGGGTTGTGGTTAGGGTTATTATTTGGGTTGGGTTAGGGTTAGGGGTGTGTTGGGGTTAGAGTTGGAGTTAGAATTGAGGGGTTTCGACTGTTTAGGCACATCACGGGGTCTCCGAACGCGACATGGCGCCACGGTTTATTCCAGCCAATTTTGCGTTCAAAATGTCAAACAGCACTCCCTCCATTCCCGACGTGTTCCCAAACAGTGGTTTACCCCCACTTATGGGGTATCAGCATACTCAGGAAAAATTGCACAACATCTTTGGGGGTCTAATTTCTCCTGTTACCCTTGGGAAAATAAAAAATTGGGGGCTAAATAAATGATTTTTGTGAAAAAAAATGATTTTTTTATTTTCACGGTTCTGCGTTATAAACGTCTGTGAAGCACTTGGGGGTTCAAAGTGCTCACCACACATCTAGATAAGTTCCTTGGGTGGTCTAGTTCCAAAATGGGGTCATTTGTGGGGGGTTTACACTGTTTAGGCACATCAGAGGCTCTGCAAACGTAACATGACGCCCGCAGACCATTCCATCAAGTCGGTATTTCAAAGTGTCACTACTTCCCTTCCGAGCCCCAATGTGTGCCCAAACAGTGGTCCCCCCCACATATGGGGTACCAGCATACTCAGGGCAAACTGGACAACAGCTTTTGGGTTCGAATTTATCCTGTTAACCTTGTGGAAATAAAAAATTGCGGGATAAAAAATCATTTTTTGAGGAAAAAAAAAGATTTTTTATTTTCACAGTTCTGCGTTATAAACTTCTGTGAAGCACTTGGGGTTCAAAGTGCTCACTATGCATCTAGATAAGTTCCTTAGGGGGTCTAGTTTCCAAAATGGGGTCATTTGTGGGGGAGCTCCAAAGTGTAGGCAGACAGGGCCTCTCCAAACATGACATGGTGTCCGCCAGCGATTGGCGCTAATTTTCCATTCAAAAAGTCAAATGGCGCTCCTTCCCTTCTGAGCCCTGCCGTGCGCCCAAACAGTGGTTCCTGTTGTGAGTTCATTTTCCGGTCCACCAGTTGTGAGTTCTCCTTCTAGGCTCCCTCTGGTGGTAACTGGAGGTAGTGAGGCTGATTTAATCAGTAGTGATCTGCCACCTGATAATGAGGATGACGATTGGACCTCAGGAATCTCAGACTGGATTTAAGACAGTCGACGCCCTAGTCTGGTGCTGATGATTCCTTCTGGCTTGTCAGGTCTTGGTTTTCAGCTCTGTTCCAGTCATCTAAACCTAAGTTTTTCTGCTAATGTTCTCTCTTGATTTTGTTGGTCTATTCAGTTTTTCATGTGGTCAGCCAGCCCCGGCTGGGGCTGCGCTAAATTTCCACTCTTATTTATCTTTATTTGCCAATTTGCTTTTTGTCCCTTATTAGATTGGCCTCTTTTTGCTCTGTCTCAGAATATTTCAGAGTGCTGATATAGTGGAAGAAGTCTAGTGACTTCAGGGTTAATTTTGCTATCAGAAGTGTTGGACTTTATTTTTGTAGTGTTTTTTGAAGATTGCAGACAGTGTCTTTCCTTTCCTATCCTTGCTAGTTAGTTTGGGCCCCATCGTTTGCTCAGCCTATTTTCCTGCCTGTTTGTGCTTTCATCTTGTTTCACCGTCAATACTTGTGTGGGGGCTGTCTTTCCTTTGGGGTCTGCTCTGGGGCAGTTAGCTTTCCCCTTTTCTTGCTTCAGGCATATTTAGTCCTCCGGCTGTGACGAAGCGTCTAGGACCATCGTAGGTACGCTCCACGGCTGCTGCTAGTAGTGTGGTTAGGATCAGGGATCTGCAATCTGCATAGTTACCAACCCCTCTGGTTTTCTGTGACTTAGCTTGTTTTGTTTTTTTCTCCTCGGTGACCCATTCATAACAGAATCACCAGCCATACCACAGATTCTAGGGTAGTCAAAAGCAGGAAAAAGTTGTTAAAGAAAAAAAAAGTGTCACAATTTTTTTTTTTTTCCTCTTATTTTTTTCTGGGGCCCTAGGAGGATTTTTTTTTTCTGATCGTGTGGAGCAACTTGCTACTGAAGTACAGGGAATTTCCACCTACCTTATTCAGTCACATGCTGCTGAACCTAAGATCCCTACTCCTGATGTGTTTTCTGGGGATCGGTCTAAATTTCTGAATTTTAAGAATAATTGTAAATTATTTCTTGCCTTGAAGTCTAACTCATCGGGGAGCTCTGTGCAGCAGGTTAAAAATGTCCTCTCCATGCTGCGCGGCGATCCCTAGGATTGGGCTTTTTCTCAGACACCTGAAAATCCTATTCTGACTAATGTGGATGCATTTTTTCAGGCCTTGGGGTTGTTGTATGATGAACCTAATGCTGTTCATCAAGCTGAGAGAACCCTGTTGGCATTAAACCAGGGTCAGGATTCTGCAGAGTTATACTGTGAAAATTCCGAAATTGGGCGGTCCTTACTACATGGAATGATAGTGCATTGGCAGCTCTCTTTCGGAAGGGTTTATCAGAGACCGTAAAAGATGTTATGGTGGGATTTCCTGTTCCCTCTGGTCTGGATGATTCTATGTCATTAGCCATTCAAGATGATCGGCATTCACGTGAACGTAAGACTACACAGGAGGCGCTGCCACCTTTTGAACAAACGTCTGAACCTATGCAATGTGATGGGGTTTTGTCTAGGGCGAAACGTCAGGAGTTTAGAAGGCGTAATAAGCTGTGTTTTTTTCTGTGGAGATGCCTCTCATACTATTTTTGTCTGCCCTAAACGAGAGAAACGTTTTGCACACACATTTGCTGTAGGCAGTGTACAACCTAAGTTCCTTTTGGCAATTACTCTGATCTGCTCCTTATCCACATTTTCTACTAAGGCTTTAGTGGATTCAGGAGCAGCGTTGAATCTGATGGATTTGGACTTTGCTAAACGTTGTGGTTTTTCCATGACGCCTCTGCAGACGCCTATTCCTTTGAAGGGTATTGATGCTACTCCTTTGGCGGAGAATAAACCTCAGTTTTGGACCCAGGTGATAATGTGAGTTGCCCCAGACCACCAAGAAAATTGTAAATTTTTGGTGCTGCATAATTTGCATGATACTATTGTTCTGGGTTTTCCCTGGTTGCAAACTCATAATCCAGTTTTGGATTGGAAGTCTGGGTCTGTGGTGAGTTGGGGTTGTCAATGTGTTCTTAGGGACGCTCCTGTTTTCTCCACCTCTCCTCAGTCTCATGAGATTCCTGATTATCTAGCTGATTTTTCTGATGTATTTAGTGAGAGTAAGCCTGCGTCTTTGCCTCCTCATAGGAGTTATGACTGTGCAATTGAGTTGATGCCTGGGTGTAAATTTCCCAAGGGTCAGCTTTTCAACTTATCAGTACCCGAGCATGATGCTATGCGGTCCTATATTAAGGAGTCATTGGAGAAGGGTCATATTAGACCATCCTCGTCACCTTTAGGTGCTGGGGGTTTTTTTGTGGCCAAGAAAGATGGTTCATTAAGACCGTGTATTGATTATCGTTCCCTTAACAAGATGACTGTTAAATATCAGTACCCGTTACCTCTGATGTCTGATTTATTCTCCAGAGTTAAGAGTGGCTGCTGGTTTACTAAGCTTGACCTCAGGGGGGCGTATAATCTTGTTCTCATCAAGCACGGGCATGAATGGAAGACGGCGTTTAATACTCCGGAGGGACATTTTGAGCACCTGGTGATGCCTTTTGGGCTCACTAATGCCCCTTCTGTCTTCCAGTCCTATATGAATGAAATTTTCCGTAACTTTGTGGATAAGTTTTTGATCGTCTATCTGGATGATATTTTGATCTTTTCTAGTGATTGGGATTCTCATGTGGAACACGTCCGGACTGTGTTCCGGATTTTGAGGGAGAATTCCCTGTTTGTTAAGGGATCGAAATGCCTCTTTGGTGTACAGAGGATTTCATTTTTGGGATTTATCTTGTCTCCATCGACTACTGAAATGGACCCGGCCAAGGTACAGGCCATTTTTGATTGGGTTCAGCCTACTTCTTTGAAGGCCCTCCAGAAGTTTTTGGGTTTTGCCAATTTCTATCTTAAATTTATTGGTAATTTTTCTGGTATTGTCAAACCACTGACTGATCTGACCAAGAAGGACGCTGATGTGCTGAATTGGTCTCCTGAGGCTGTCTCAGCATTTCAGGAGCTTAAGCGGAGATTTACTTCAGCTCCAGTTTTACGGCAACCTGTCTCACTTCCATTTCAGGTGGAGGTAGATGCTTCTGAGATTGGTGCAGGAGCTGTTTTGTCCCAAAAAGACCCTGTGACTTCTAAGATGAATCCCTGTGCCTTCTTTTCTCAAAAGTTCTCCCCATCTGAACGCAACTATTACGTGGGGAATCGGGAATTGTTGGCCATGAAAGCTAGACATCAAGTTGTGGTCCTTACCGATCACAAAAATTTGATTTATCTGGAGTCGGCCAAACGCTTGAATCCTAGGCAGGCTAGATGGGCCTTGTTTTTCACGCGTTTTAATTTTGTGGTCTCTTTTCTTCCGGGCACTAAGAATGTTAAGGCAGACGCCTGTTCTAGGAGTTTCTTTGCCGAGAGATTTGGTGAGTCGGTCTTTTTGGTGGCCTGCCTTATCTCGTGACGTTAGGAATTTTGTACAGTCCTGTGGGACTTGTTCTCGGTGTAAACCCTGTTCTCATTCTAGTGGGTTGCTGATGCCCCTGCCGGTGCCCAAGAGACCATGGACCCATATCTCAATGGATTTTATTTCTGATCTTCCTGTCTCTCAGAGAATGACTGTTATCTGGGTGATTTGTGATAGATTTTCGAAGATGGTCCATCTTGTACCACTCCCAAAATTGCCATCTACCGCTGAGTTGGTGAACTTGTTTTTACAACAGGTGGTTCGGTTACATGGGATTCCTGAGAACATTGTGTCCGACAGAGGAGTCCAGTTTGTTTCCAGATTCTGGAAAGCCTTTTGTTCCAATCTGGGAATTCAGTTATCCTTCTCCTCCGCGTTTCATCCCCAGACCAATGGACAGACTGAGAGAACAAACCAGACCTTGGAGTCTTATTTAAGATGTTTTATATCTGCTGATCAGGATGATTGGGTTTCATTTTTGCCCTTGGCCAAATTCGCACTGAACAATAGAGCTAGTTCTGCCACTTTGATGTCACCCTTTTTTTGTAATTTTGGGTTTCATCCTCGATTCTCTTCAGGGCAAGTGGAATCTTCGTCCTGCCCAGGTGTGGACACTGTGGTTAAGAGAATGCAGCAGATATGGGACCAAGTGGTGGATAAGTTGTCACTCTCTCAGGAAAAGGCCCAGCGATTTTCCAACCGGCATAGGACCATTGGTCCCCGGTTTAAAGTGGGTGATATGGTTTGGTTGTCGTCTAAGAATATTCCTATGAAGGTTGCATCTCCAAAATTTAAGCCAAGATTTATTGGACCTTATAAGATTTTGGAGATTCTTAATCCTGTTTCTTTTCGATTGGCTCTTCCAGTTACATTCAAGATCCATAACGCATTTCACAAGTCTCTGTTGAAGAGGTTTGTTGAGCCAGTGGTTCCTATGGCAGCACCTCCTGACCCTGTGTTGGTTGAAGGCAATATGGAATATGAGGTAGAGAAAATTTTGGATTCTCGTTTGGTTAGATGGAGACACCAGTATTTGGTCAAATGGAAGGGTTATGGCCAGGAGGATAATTCTTGGGTCTCTGCCTCTGATATTCATGCCAATAGATTGGTTCGTGCTTTTCACCGGGTCCATCCTGATCGGCCTGGTGGCGTGGATGAGGGTTCAGTGACCCCTCCTCAAGGTGGGGTACTGTTGTGAGTTCATTTTCCGGTCCACCAGTTGTGAGTTCTCCTTCCAGGCTCCCTCTGGTGGTAACTGGAGGTAGTGAGGCTGATTTAATCAGTAGTGATCTGCCACCTGATAATGAGGATGACGATTGGACCTCAGGAATCTCAGACTGGATTTAAGACAGCCGACGCCCTAGTCTGGTGCTGGTGATTCCTTCTGGCTTGTCTGGTCTTGGTTTTCAGCTCTGTTCCAGTCATCTAAAGCTAAGTTTTTCTGCTATGGTGATTCCTTCTGGCTTGTCTGGTCTTTGTTTTCAGCTCTGTTCCAGTCATCTGAAGCTAAGTTTTTCTGCTAATGTTCTCTCTTGATTTTGTTGGTCTATTTAGTTTTTTGTGTGGTCAGCTGGGGCTGCGCTAAATTTCCACTCTTATTTATCTTTATTTGCCAATTTGCTTTTTGTCCCTTATTAGATTGGCCTCTTTTTGCTCTGTCTCAGAATATTTCTGAATGCTGATATAGTGGGAGAAGTCTAGTGACTTCAGGGTTAATTTTGCTATCAGAAGTGTTGGACTTTATTTTTGTAGGGTTTTTTGAAGATTGCAGACAGTGTCTTTCCTTTCCTATACTTTCTAGTTAGTTTGGGCCCCATCGTTTGCTCAGCCTATTTTCCTGCCTGTGTTTGTGCTTTCATCTTGTTTCACCGTCAATACTTGTGTGGGGGCTGTCTTTCCTTTGGGGTCTGCTCTGGGGCAGTTAGTTTTCCCCTTTTCTTGCTTCAGGCTTATTTAGTCCTCCGGCTGTGATGAAGCGTCTAAGACCATCGTAGGTACACTCCACGGCTGCTGCTAGTTGTGTGGTTAGGATCAGGGATCTGCATTCTGCATAGTTACCAACCCCTCTGGTTTTCTGTGACTTAGCTTGTTTTGTTTTTTCTCCTCGGTGACCCATTCAGGTTCCCCCCCACATATGGGGTGCCAGCGTACTCAGGACAAACTGAACAACAACTTTAGGGGTCCAATTTATCCTGTTACCGTTGTGAAAATAAAAAATAGCAGGCTAAAAAATCATTTTTGAGGAAAAAAAAGATATTTTATTTTCATGGCTCTGCGTTTATAAACTTCTGTGAAGCACTTGGGGGTTCAAAGTGCTCACTACACATTTAGATAAGCTTCTTGGGGGGTCTAGTTTCCAAAATGGGGTCACTTGTGGGGGAGCTCCAATGTTTAGGCACACAGGGACTCACCAAACTCGACATGGCTAAATATTCCAGCATATTTCCATTCAAAAAGTCAAATGACGCTCCTTCTCTTCCGGGCCCTGCCGTGTGCCCAAACAGTGGTTTATAACCACATATGAGGTATTGGTGTACTCAGGAGAAATTGCCCAACACATTTTAGGATTCATTTTATCCTGTTACCCAGGTGAAAATGAAAAAATTGATGCTAAAAGAAAATTTTTGTTGGAAAAATTAAAATGTCCATTTTTTACTTTGCTTTAGTTGTTGTGAAGCACCTGAAGGGTTAATAATCTTCTTGAATGTAATTTGAGTAGCTTGAGGGGTGCAGTTTTTAGAATGGTGTCACTTTTGGGTATTTTCTGCCACATAGACCCCTCAAAGTGACTTCAAATGTGAGGTGGTCCCTAGAAAAAAATGGGTTTGTAAATTTTGTTGTAAAAATGAGAAATCGCTGGTCAACTTTTAACCCTTATAACTTTCCAACAAAAAAAAATTGTTTCCAAAATTGCGCTGATGTAAAGTAGACATGTGGGAAATGTTATTTATTAACTATGTTGTGTCACATAACTCTCTGGTTTAACGGAATAAAAATTCAAAATGTGAAAATTGCGAAATTTTCAAAATTTTCGCCAGATTTCCACTTTTTTCACAAATAAATGCAAACATTATCGACCTAAATTTACCACTAATATGAAGCCCAATATGTCATGAAAAAACAATCTCAGAATCGCTAGGATCCGTTGAAGCGTTTCTGAGTTATTACCTCATAAAGGGACACTGGTCAGAATTGCCAAAAATGGCCAGGTCATTAAGGTCAAAATAGGCTGGGTCATGAAGGGGTTAATTAGTGCAGTGGTGGGATCTGTGGTTCTGCTAGTCTTAGTTTCTGTTTTCAGTTTGTTTCTGCAGCCTTCTCTTTGTTTTCTATTAGGAGGTGACCCGTTTTTGTACCCAGTCCTTAGATCTCTCAGGGACCCCCTTCCTCCTATCTATAGGTCTTCGCTGGAGATTAACCTAGGTCGGTGGGTCTATTCACAAGGAATGGGTCGCCCACTCCATCGTAAGGTATCAGCCTAGTCGTAGTGCAGGGTCAGTTTTCCCCCTCTTACCCTAGTCCTTTGCTGCAGAATCGTAACAGGAATAAAGTTAAATTTCTCCTGCAGCGTTCAGCTACATGCAGGTGCTGGGTAGGTTAATAACACTATTAATCTGCAGATTAACCCCATATCTGCAGGTTAGCAGCATTTTTTCTGGTGAGAGGTTCCCTTTAAGGGAAAGCAGGCTTCTTACTTTAAAGAGCACAGAGAGAAGTGACTCCAGTCTCTCACACCACACTCTAAGCCTTGTTATAGGAGAACACGTTGGGTGAATAGGAGATGAGCCCAGGCATTTGGACGAGCCCAGTGATTCATATTGGGGGGAAAGATTTCAACATATGCGCTGCTTTGTTCTCAAGGAGATTATCTGCCACCAAAGAAGCGTGATGGCAGCATTGTCTTTTCCCTATTCAAAAGAAGTGTGCATGAGTATGGAAAGGTCGGGAGGGAAGGCTGACCAGTGTATGAGTTCCTTTTTTGGTTATTTCAAGCACCTGCTAAAAACCTGTTGCCTACAGATCTCAGGAATTCTTGTAGCCCTCTGTTCTACTGGTTCTGGGCTAAAAGACATAAGAAATGTTGTAACTCAGGGACCCACAACCTTATAGATGTCAGGCTGCAGCTTGTAGAAGGCTTGTCAGCAGCTTCCTCCTCTTGACGTGACTGCGGTGTGGGTCGGAGGACAATGACCAGGATCAATCATTACTCTGCTAAGTAGGGGATGGCGAGAGGGGACTGAACATCAATAAGTGTGGACACCCCTTCCGTGCGGTGCTGCTCATCACTGGCTCACATAGCATTTTTGGGGGATATATTTGTACCACCAGTTAACTATAGTATAATTTGGAAGAGGAAGCAGAGCTCTAAAAGGAGAAGTTATGTGACGATGACGCTACATTAGTACAGAGGGGACACTTCTATGCAAGTCACTTGTGAACATCATATGTGATACTCACAACACACCAGGGACAACCCTGCCAATCAGCCATTATCGGAGAGGGATATTTTCTAACTATTGTAGATCTTCTCGGAAGGAGACATAAATGTATAAAGATGGGTGCAAGTTGTATTCTTCTAATACCGAGCTCCATGTAGCCATAGATTAAAATGGGGGGAGGCTTCCATATCATAAAGTGATGAAATTTTGCAAGAATTTGCCTTTACTTTATGATCTGTCTGGTTGTAACCTCTGAGACCTCCACTGATCCGGAGAATGTGGGGCATGCCGCATTGCATTCCCTTCAATATTTTTCCATGGACGGTGGTGATGTCTGGGGACGGGGTTAACTAAGAGCACAGCTGTGCACGTGTCACATAGTGTTGGTAGCGGTATGTATGGCCCACATGAAGGCGAAAATGAAAACCCTGAGACCGGAGTAACAATCAGAAATCACAATTTCACTTGAATAGGCTCTCAATTTTTGCCACCAAATACTTCGGCACACAAAATTACAAGTCAAAAAAGTAAATAGATTTTATTCAAAAGTCCATGTGTTCACAGAAAATAAAGTAGGCCCAACGTTTCGGCTGTATAAGGCCTTTATCAAGGTAAGTCTGTGTACTACAAGAAAAATGATGGTATAGGTAAACAAAAAATAGCAAGGTCTATATACTTAATGCACATGATAAGAATGAAAAAGAAACAAAGAAAGGAGAAAAAGTCTTTCAAACATATATTTGAACAATCCATAGGAGTGCCCATAAAGAGGAACCACGTAGGAGGGTGAAAGCAATTCACTCAAGTAAATCTAATACATATAAGACACAACTGTAAGGTATATGGAATAAAAATCTGCATATAAATAGAGACAATAGTATAAGAAAAAGAAAACCATCTTAGTATTGCAGAAGATAATATACATGAAATATTAATAATCAATGGCTATAATTGGTATGAAACTATTTAAAATAGTTACTGTTGTAAGCTTGCATGTCATAGCAAGTCATTAGTTTAGCCATGAATAATTAATGCTGAATAGAGAAAAGAAAAAGTATCATTAAGTCAGTATAGTGATCTCAAAGGCAGGTAGATGGTATGGCTTATGGAGTGAGAGGATAACACCAAAGTGCGCTGTGAATCCGATAGAGAGAGCAGTAAGGACCACATACCTGTGAAATGGAAGATGATCCATGAGAAGACTCCCGAAGTGTGAGGAAATATGGTCGGAGTGAGAAGAGAGCCTTTATGGTGTGTGGGAGGAGCCGGTGTTGTGGTCGTGTGGCAGATGTCATATGAGTCGTGTAGCCGGAAAGAAAGGAAAAATCCAGTGCGCATAACGCAATCATGTGATGTGTGTCACATGGCTGAGAAAGCCGAAGTGCAAAAAATTAAAAGCGCATGCGTCGTCCGAGAACAGACGAGTGGAAGACTAATAGACATAATGGGTATGAGGCACATGAACAGGTGAAATCCTAATGAAAAAAAGGGTAGGGGGATCCACCAGTAATAACATGGGAATGGGAAAAATTAGAAGAAATAAGGGGAAATATTGAAAATAAGTAATGCAAAATAAAAAAAATTTAGTAAAGTAGAGAAAAAAACATTAAAAAAGAATACAGAAGAAAAATTAAGCCCAAACCCAGCCATAACTATCTGATAATCATCTGGAAAAAAGGAAAAATAATTAATCCATGTACAGAAAAAAATGGTAAAATTCAGAACACAACCTCATACTCCCTATTTAACCCTTTACCCCCAAGGGTGGTTTGCACGTTCATGACCGGGCCAATTTTTACAATTCTGACCACTGTCCCTTTATGAGGTAATAACTCTGGAACGCTTCCATGGATCCCAGTGATTCTGACATTGTTTTTCTCGTGACATATTGTACTTCATGTCAGTGGTAAAATGTCATTTATATAACTTGCGTTTATTTGTGAAAAAAATGGAAATTTGGCGAAAACTTTGAAACTTTTGCACTTTTCCAACTTTGAATTTTTATGCCCTTAAATCACAGAGATATGGCACAAAAAAAATTAATAAATAACATTTCCCACATGTTTACTTTACATCAGCACAATTTGGGAACCAAAATTTTTTTTGGTAGGAAGTTATAAGGGTTAAAAGTTGACCAGCAATTTCTCATTTTTACAACACCATTTAATTTTTAGGGACCACATCACATTTGAAGTCACTTTGAGGGGTCTATATGATGGAAAATACCCAAAAGTGACACCATTCTAAAAATTGCACCCATCAAGGTGCTCAAAACCACATTCAAGAAGATTATTAACCCTTCAGGTGCTTCACAGAAATGTTTTGAATGTTAAAAAAATGAACATTTAACTTTTTTTCACAAAAAAATTACTTCAGGTCCAATTTTTTTATTTTACCAAAGGTAACAGGAGAAATTGGACTGCATAGGTTATTGTGCAATTTGCCCTGAGTACGTTGATACCTGATATGTGGGTGGGAACCACTGTTTCGGCGCGTGGCAGACCTCAGAAGGGAAGAAACGCCGTTTGACTTTTTCAAAGCAAATTGGCTGGAATTCAGATCAGACACCATGTCACGTTTGGAGAGCCCTTGATGTGCCTAAAAAGTGGAAACCCCCCACAAGTGACCCCATTTTGGAAACTAGACCCCCCAAGGAACTTATCTAGATATGTGGTGAGAACTTTGAACCCCCAAGGGCTCTAGAGGAGTTTATAACATACAGCCATGCAATTAAAAATCATATTTTTTCCACAAAAATGATCTTTTCACCCCCAATTTTTATTTTCCCAAGGGTAACAGGACCCCTAAAGTTATTGTGTAATTTGTCCTGAGTACGCTGATACCCCATATGTGGGGGTAAATTACTATTTGGGCGTGTGGCAGAGCTCGGAAAACAGGCGTGAAAATAAAAAAAACTTTTTTTTCCACAAAAATGATAATTTTGCCCCCAATTTTTTATTTTCCTAAGGGTAACAGGAGAAATTGGACCCCATAAGTTGTTTTGCAATTTGTCCTGAGTAGGCTGATACCCTATATGTGGGGGTAAAACACTGTTTGGGCGCATGGCAGAGCTTGGAAGGGAAGGAGCACCATTTGACTTTTTCAACGCAGAATTGGCTGGAATTGAGATCAGACGCCATGTCGCATTTGGAAAGCCCCTGATGTGCCAAAACAGTGGAAACCCCTACAAATTACACCATTTTGGAAACTAAACCCCCACAGAACTTATTTAGATGTGTGTTGAGTACTTATAACCCCCAAGGGCTTCACAGAAGTTTATAACGTACAGCCGTAAAATTAAAACATCATATTTTTTCCAAAAAATTATCTTTTCACCCCCAATTTTTATTTTCCCAAGGGTAACAGGACCCCAAAAGTTATTGTGCAATTTGTCCTGAGTACTCTGATACCCCACATGTGGGGGTAAACCACTATTTGTGCGTATGGCAGAGCGCAGAAGGTAAGCAGCACCATTTGACTTTTTTGCTGGAATTGAGATGGGACGCCATGCCGCGTTTGGAAAGACCCTGATGTGCCTAAACAGTGGAAACCCCCCACAAATTACCCCATTTTGGAAACTAGACCCCCCAAGGAACTTATCTAGATGTGTGGTGAGTACTTTGAACCCCTAAGTGCTTCACAGAAGTTTATAACATTGAGCCATAAAAATAAAAAAATCATATTTTTTTCCACAAAAATGATATTTTTGCCCCCAATTTTTTATTTTCCCAAGGCTAACAGGATAAATTGGACCCCAAAAGTTGTTATGCAATTTGTCCTGAGTAGGCTGATACCCCATATGTGGGGGTAAACCACTGTTTGAGCGCATGGCAGAGTTGGAAGGGAAGGAGCACCGTTTGACTTTTTCAACGCAGAATTGGCTGGAATTGAGATCAGACGCCGTTGCGTTTGGAGAGCACCTGATGTTACCAACTGTTACCACTGTTACCACCCACCTTTCGTGTCTACCTCTTTCCTCATAGACTGTAAGCTTGCGAGCAGGGCCCTCACTCCTCTTGGTATTTGTTATAATCTACTGTATGTGATTATTGTTATGCTGTAATGTCTATTGTCTGTACAAATCCCCTCTGAAATGTAAAGTGCTGCGGAATATGTCGGCGCTATAAAAATAAAATTTATTATTATTATTATTATTGATGTGCCTAAACAGTGGAAACCCCCCAATTCTAACTCCAACCCTAACCCCAACACACCCCTAACCCTAATCTCAACCCTAACCCTAGCCCTAACCCTAATGGGAAAATGGAAATAAATACATTTTTTTAAATTTTATTATTTTTCCCGAAGGGGGTAATAAAGGGGGGTTTGATTTACCATTTATAGGGGGTTTTTATGTTTGGCAGCTGTCATACGCTAAGACTCCTTTTATTGTAAAAATAGTGTCACGGTCACGTGTGTCTGGACGCAGCGAGTACCGCAAGGCGAACCCATGTGACCCACGTGACCCTGGATAAACCGCCTCCAGTGGGGTGAATTTAAATAATAAACACGTGCAGCTGGATACACCGCCTCCAACTGGCGAATTTAGACATTACACGTATATACAAGTCTGGAAACCCCGCCTCCAGTAAGGCGAATTTAAATAATAAGGGAAACCTGGGAAACATTAACAATGGTGGGCCCTGCGATAGGGAATAGGGAAGTGGAGACCTCCTGAGCTCCCCTGAGCCAGTGTCCCTGCACTCCTAACATTCCCTATGCCGGTTCCACACCGGGCGCGCAACAGGAACCTAAAAACCCTAGCTCGTCCTGACCTAAACCCTCACTAGGGAATAGGTCGGTGCGGAAACTAATCACACCACTGCACTAAAAAACACATGAGGAAAGATGACAAAACAGGGAAAACACCACTTAGCTTTGCTCTGTTGCGTATGCTCCTAGCATCAGAGCCCACCACCTGTGTGCATCTTCTCCTCCACCCGGATCCATCACCATAACTGAATCCTTCACTATAGTGCAGCCTTGGAGCAGAGTCCACCACCAGTTGCAGCTGTCCAGTAACAGAGTCCCAAAGATGAGTTCAGCTCCTGCCCAAGAAGTCCAGCATGCTTGAGTCCAGCTCTCAGCAACCAAGTCCCGCATGCTGAGTGCAACTCTCTCCATAGTCGTCACTCCATCAAGCCATGCAAGCACTTCCTGCCAACACCATAAACTGTGACTCCACCACGCCATGCCAGCCCTTCTTGCAGACCACCTAGCTGCCAGTCGTCCCCTCTGGCTGGGCTGCGCAGGACTCATGTTAAGCTCCTTCATTCACCCAGGCTTCCTTATGAATGACTAACACACAATATCACCTACAGTGATTGAGCCCACCTGGCTCCCTTTTATAGAGCCTAACACCTGATTTGTAATTAAGTGCACATTAAACCAAAGAAACTAAAGTGCACTACCGCTCACCACCACCGGGGCAACTTAGAATAAACGACACCACATGAAATAATTCTAATGGCAACCAGGGGTAATCAACCCACTTTGGCACCAAGCCAAAGGAAAAAAAGTTCACTTTGTGCATTTAAACTGTCAGATCCACCTAGGATCATGACAGTACCCCCTCCTTATTGAGGGGCCTCTGGACCCTCAAGACCACTCCCCATTAGGGAAACACCAACAGCGGGGACTCCCAGATCCTGAGTTCACCCCACCACTACCTGACACTTCAGGTTAATGACAAACGCACCGCTGGTATTGGCAATACATGTTCTAGAGGCACCCCTCATCTCCACAGCGCTGACCTGGGGAATGAGTTTATGTATGTGTATGTTTGCTATGAGCTGATCAGACTCCACAACACACTTCCACAAGATGTTTTTTGGTGGCCACCCATACATGCTCGTTCACACACAGGTCCGGACCTGAACGTTTATTGCCACACATTCGTTTGTCATATTTTGGTGAACTCATTCTGGACTCGACAACAGAGGCGTCCCTCCGCTGTCACCACACTCACACCCCCGCTATTCACCAAGGGACACCACCCTCCAACCCTTTCACCATGAGGTCTGCGCCTCCCAGGGTTGGTTAATGGCGAGGGGTGAGATTTGTCCCTACTCCCCCGCAGCACACCTGCCGCTCACACCCGGAGGAGAAGGGGACAGGAATATGAAGAAAATATACACTCGCTGCCGCCTTCCTCCAAGCGACCAGGAGGGGGCGGCCTCTTCGGTGGTATAGAAGATTTGGCGTGAGCCCCGCAGACTATCACCAGTCGGCTCACTACAGGGACGTACCCCTTGACCTCGGGGAACCACAGACAGCACCATGGGGATCACCAACTCCATCAACCTGTCTGGTTACGTCCGCCTGTATGAACAAGTCCCGCTCCCCAGCAGCGACTTTAGGAGGCACTTTACCAGAGCCGCAGGAATATGGAGGAAAAATACACTCGCTGGTCGCCTCCACACGACCAGGAGGGGCGGCTTCTTCGGTGGTATTGAAGATTTGGCGCGAGCCCCGTGGACTATCACCAGTCTGCTCACTACAGGGACGTACCCCTTCACATTGGGGAACCCCAGACAGCACCATGGGGATCACCAACTCCACCCACCTGTCTGGTTACGTCCACCTGTATGAACAAGTCCCACTTCCCAGCAGCGACTCTAGGGGGCTTTTGCCAGACCCGCAATTGGCCAAAGCCACCATTTTGATTTCCTGGTTACCTGAGCAGAGGCCCCAGACCTTGATAACTGCTGCTGCAGCGGCTCTAAACAACTTGCCGCTCCCCACTCACCTCAGTGAGGCCCATCAGCAATTACTCAGCGGTCTCCACATGGCCAAAGCTCACCAGAGAAGAAAAAAATGTATGGTTGGTGATAATGTCACGGTCACGTGTGTCTGGACGCAGCGAGTACCGCAAGGCGAACCCATGTGACGCACGTGACCCTGGCTACACCGCCTCCAGTGGGGCGAATGTAAATAATAAACACGTGCAGTTGGATACACCGCCTCCAACTGGCGAATTTAGACATTACACGTATATGCAAGTCTGGAAACCCTGCCTCCAGTAAGGCGAATTTAAATAATAAGGGAAACCTGGGAAACATTAACAATGGAGGGTCCTGCGATAGGGAATAGGGAAGTGGAGACCTCCTGAGCTCCCCTGAGCCAGTGTCCCTGCACTCCTAACGTTCCCTATGCCGTTTCCGCACCGGGCGTGCAACAGGAACCTGAAAACCCTAGCTCGTCCTGACCTAAACCCTCACTAGGGAATAGGTCGGAGCGGAAACTAATCCCACCACTGCACTAAAACACACATGAGGAAAGATGACAAAACAGGGAAAACACCACTTAGCTTTGCTCTGTTGCGTACGCTCCAAGCAACAGAGCCCACCACCTGTGTGCATCTTCTCCTCCACCCGGATCCATCACCATAACTGGATCCTGCACCATAGTGCAGCCTTGGAGCAGAGTCCACCACCAGTTGCAGCTGTCCAGTAACAGAGTCCCAAAGATGAGTTCAGCTCCTGCCCAAGAAGTCCAGCATGCTTGAGTCCAGCTCTCAGCAACCAAGTCCCGCATGCTGAGTGCAACTCTCTCCATAGTCGTCACTCCACCAAGCCATGCAAGCACTTCCTGCCAACACCATAAACTGTGACTCCACCACGCCATGCCAGCCCTTCTTGCAGACCACCTAGCTGCCAGTCGTCCCCTCTGGCTGGGCTGCACAGGACTCATGTTCAGCTCCTTCATTCACCCAGGCTTCCTTGTGAATGACTAACACACAATATCACCAACAGTGATTGAAGCCACCTGGCTCCCTTTTATAGAGCCTAACACCTGATTTGTAATTAAGTGCACATTAAACCAAAGAAACTAAAGTGCACTACCACTCACCACCACCGGGGCAACTTAGAATGAACGACACCACGTGAAATAATTCTAATGGCCACCGGGGGCAATCAACCCACTTTGGCACCAAGCCAAAGGAAAAAAGTTCACTTTGTGCATTTAAACTGTCAGATCCACCTAGGATCATGACTAGAGTTGAGCGATACCGTCCGATACTTCAAAGTATCGTATCGGATGGTATCGGCCGATCTTTAAAAAAAGTATCGGTATCGCCGATTCCGATACCGGAAGTCCCATTCAAGTCTATGGGACTTCCGGTATCGGAATAAGAAAAACCCTTTCCTGCCCTTGTACAGCCTCTCTGGGGTCTGTACGGGCCTTTCGGGGGGCTGTGCCGGCCTGCCAGGGGGTCTGTGCAGGCTCCGGTGGTCTGTGCCGGCCTGCCGGGGGGCTGTGCAGGCTCCGGGGGGCTGTGCCGGCCTGCCGGGGGGCTGTGCCGGCCTGCCGGGGGGCTGTGCAGGCTCCGGGGGGCTGTGCCGGCCTGCCGGGGGGCTGTGCCGGCCTGCCGGTGGTCTGTGCAGGCTTCGGGGGTCTGTGCAGGCATCGTCCGATGGGACTAAAAGTCCCATCGGGCGATGCCTGCTACCATGACAGTGATTGACACATTAGCCAATGATGGGACAGTAGTAGTCCCATCATCCGGCTAATGTGTTAAATGTAAAAAAAAAAAAAAAAAAAAATTACATGCTACATACATACAACATGCATACTACATACATGCTACATTCATACTACATACTACATACATGCTACATTCATACTACATAAATACTACATGCAACATACATACTACATATATACTACATACATACTACATATATACTACATGCATGCTACATACATACTACATGCTACATACTACATACATACTACATGCATGCTACATACATACTACATGCTACATACATACTACATATATACTACATGCATGCTACATACATACTGCATGCTACATACATACTATAAATATACTACATGCATGCTACATACATACTACATGCTACATACATACCACATATATACTACATGCATGCTACATACATACTACATGCTACATACATACCACATACATACTACATGCATGCTACATGCTACATACATACTACATATATACTACATGCATGCTACATACATACTACATATATACTACATGCATGCTACATACATACTGCATGCTACATGCATGCTACATACATACTACATACATACTACATACATACCACATATATACTACATACATACAATACATTCATACAATACATACATAGACATACAGTACATATAACATAGAGTAACATACTTACCAATACTTGTCACATTGTTCCCCGAAGCCATTGTCGTCTACGGAATAAATATTAACATAACAAACCACAAAAATACTCACCCACGATCCGAAGCAGTCCACGAGTGTGTCCCACGACGATCTTGGGTAGAGAACTGCAGCATCAGATGATGCTGCCGTTCTCTACGGGCTGCAGGAATCCAATGACGGAAGGTAGGTATCCTTCCGCACTGTATTCCTCCGCCACTTAAAAAAAAAAAAGTCCCTAGTCTCACTTTATGCCATTGCTGTGTGGGAATTTCCCACGCAGCAATGGCATAAAGTGAGACTAGGGACTTTTTTTTTTTTAAGTGGCGGAGGAATACAGTGCGGAAGGATACCTACCTTCCGTCATTGGATTCCTGCAGCCCGTAGAGAACGGCAGCATCATCTGATGCTGCAGTTCTCTACCCAAGATCGTCGTGGGACACACTCGTGGACTGCTTCGGATCGTGGGTGAGTATTTTTGTGGTTTGTTATGTTAATATTTATTCCGTAGACGACAATGGCTTCGGGGAACAATGTGACAAGTATTGGTAAGTATGTTACTCTATGTTATATGTACTGTATGTCTATGTATGTATTGTATGAATGTATTGTATGTATGTAGTATATATGTGGTATGTATGTAGTATGTATGTAGTATGTATGTAGCATGCATGTAGCATGCAGTATGTATGTAGCATGCATGTAGTATATATGTAGTATGTATGTAGCATGCATGTAGTATATATGTAGTATGTATGTAGCATGTATGTATGTGGTATGTATGTAGCATGTAGTATGTATGTAGCATGCATGTAGTATATATGTAGTATGTATGTATGTATGTAGCATGTAGTATGTATGTAGCATGCATGTAGTATGTATGTAGCATGCATGTAGTATGTATGTAGCATGCATGTAGTATATATGTAGTATGTAGTATGTATGTGGTATGTATGTAGCATGCAGTATGTATGTAGCATGTATGTAGTATGTATGTAGTATATATGTAGTATGTATGTAGCATGTAGTATGTATGTAGCATGCATGTAGTATGTATGTAGTATGTATGTAGCATGCAGTATGTATGTAGCATGTATGTAGTATGTATGTAGCATGTAGTATGTATGTAGCATGCATGTAGTATGTATGTAGTATTTTTTTTTTTTTTTTTTTTTTTTTTTAACATTTAACACATTAGCCGGATGATGGGACTACTACTGTCCCATCATTGGCTAATGTGTCAATCACTGTCATGGTAGCAGGCATCGCCCGATGGGACTTGTAGTCCCATCGGACGATGCCTGCACAGACCCCCGAAGCCTGCACAGACCACCGGCAGGCCGGCACAGCCCCCCGGCAGGCCGGCACAGCCCCCCGGAGCCTGCACAGACCACCGGCAGGCCGGCACAGCCCCCCGGCAGGCCGGCACAGCCCCCCGGAGCCTGCACAGCCCCCCGGCAGGCCGGCACAGCCCCCCGGCAGGCCGGCACAGACCCCCACAGGGTGCACAGACCACCGGCAGGCCGGCACAGCCCCCCGGCAGGCCGGTACAGACCCCGGGCAGTCCACACAGCCCCCCCGGCAGGCCGGCACAGCCCCCCGGCAGGCCGGCAGAGACCCCCGGAAGGCCCGAAATGACGGCGCATCATGATGCGCACACACCGCGCATCATGATGACGTCAGTCTGTCAATCAACTTTGAACTTCCGATTCCGATGCCGAATTCCGATATTGAAAAAATATCGGAAGTCGGTATCGGAATTCCGATACAGCAAGTATCGGCCGATACCCGATACTTGCGGTATCGGAATGCTCAACACTAATCATGACAAATAGTTTTTGTATCACCACATTTTGAGAGCTATAATTTTTCCATATTTTGACCCACCGAGTCATGTGAGGTCTTATTTTTTGGGGGACGAGTTGACGTTTTTAATGCTACCATTTTCGGGCACGTGACTTTTTCGATTGCTTTTTATTCAGATTTTTGTGACGCAGAATGAACAAAAACCAGCATTTCATGATTTTCTTTTGGGGGGGTGCGTTTACACCGTTCAGCGTGTGGTAAAATTGATAAAGCGGTTTTATTCTTCGGGTCAGTACGGTTACAGCAATACCTCATTTATGTCTTTTTTTATGTTTTGGTGCTTTTATGCAATGAAAACAATTTTATATAAAGAATAATTATTTTTAAATCGCTTTATTTATTTATCGCGCTGCTCTGGGGGTCTCAGGGAAGCACGGAGGGATCCCCCTCCCTGCCGATGCTTCCCTAATCCCCCGGTACACTGCGATCATGTTTGATTGCAGTGTGCCAGGGGTTAACATGCTGGGGGAGGTCCGTGACCACCCCTGACACATAGTGCCGGGTGTCAGCTGTGCCGGGAGCGCCGCTGATCGCTTAGACGTACTATCCCGTCATAGGGGCCCGGGTACCTTGGAGGGGATAGTACGTCTCATGTCAGAAAGGGGTTAAGCCACGTGGAGCCAGAGTTTGAAGGATGTGTATCCAAAAAGCATCATGTTCCTTTAATTTCCTGATTCAGTCTCCACCCCGTCAGGACAATTGGATAAGTTCAATGATTTGGAATCTCAATTGAGCTATTGAGTAACCCATGGTGATGAAATGGGCCAGGATGGATAAGAGGGTACAACCACATAGAATAGTGGATTTGTGTTATGAAATGTGGTCTTGGATATGTTAGATTGTCTCACCAACATATCCGAGACCGCAAGGACACTTAATGAGGTATACAACATTAAGTATATGATGAGGTATATGACTTGCAGATGAGGAACTCCTTAACTTGGAAATGTTTGACTGATTGAGGGTGGGTAAAGGAATCCCTTTTGATGATATGGAAGCACTGAAGGCATCTCAAACATGGGAAAGTTCCATTGCGCTTTGTGGATAATGTCCTCTGTGTTGCTCGGCTGAACCGGGGGCCTACATCCTCTCTAACCAACAGGTCATTAATGTTTTTCAGTCTCTCTTTACACAGAACAGGTTTGGTCTGAGATGTCAGGAGAAGCCTTCTTCAGGATATTCCAATGTTTAACAATGCACTGATTAATTTTGCCCATGAATGGATGATAGATACTAACAAAGGCCACTCTGTTGGCACATGTGGAATGTGGATTTGTTGTGCACGGAGGTCATGTGATGTGTGTTGGATAGCCTCTCAATTGAAATTTTATTTCCATTTCCTGGTGACTCTTGGTTCGGTATGTTTCATCAGAGACAATACGGTCAATGCGGCAATGTTGTGAGATGGGAAGAGACTGATATGGCAAGGATGCCAACTCGTGTAGTGTAGCTGTTGGAATATGTTTGGTGCAACAACTCCATTCCTGTCTATGAGTGTTTAGTTGCTAGATTAGTGTGCTGTTTATAAAGTAAAAAAAATAAAACTCCCAGAGGCTCACATAGGGAGAGCATGTGACTGTATTTTCTGTTTATCTGTGCTTGTGCATGAGAGAAGCAGCCTGCTGCAGATGCTGCACAGAGTCACACAAATGACTAATTCCAGATCTATTAAGCTTATCATATATTGTTTCTGTTTGTTCCTGAATAAAGAAGCTCTGTTGTCACACACTTGGAGAGTATCCTGAATGATCCGCTGGGCCCAGAGTGACACAGAACCCCAGAGTAACACAGCAACAGAAGACCAAAGCAAAAGCAGCACAGAGAAGATGTCCACTAGCAGCAATCCTGTCAAGTTCTCAGTGCCAAGTCTCACTAACCAGAACTACCAGTCCTTGAAATTCAAGGTGAAGATGCTGCTTATAAGATAAGGTACATGGAAATATACTCAGGAAAAGTGCCTCATCCATTACCACATGACTGGCTAGAGAAGGATCAGAAAGCACAAAGCACCATCTCCCTTAGTGTAGATGATAATCAGGTTGTGCATATATGCAAGTCTGCAAGTGCAAAAGAGATATGGGATGAGTTACAGAAAGTGCATGAAAGATCAAATCTCAGCATTAAGCTTTATCTCATGAGAAAGCTGTATCGGTCTAAGCTAAGTGATCGACAGAATATGCAGGACTATGTAAGAAACACCCTAGAGATTGTGGAGAATCTCAGGGGTTTTGGAGAGGAAATTAAAGATTTTCATGTTGCTGCACTTCTATTAAGTGGTCTTCAGATAGTTATGACACACTCGTGACTGCACTAGATGCATGGCCAGATGATGAGCTGACACTAGAGTATGTTAAAGGCAAACTTGTGAATGAATTCAAGAGAAAAACGTAGCATGTAAGCAGTAATGAATCCAGAGCATAAACAGCATTAAAGACACAGGATTTCCCTAAATATAAGAGCAATCTAAGAGAAACTTGTGAATGTTTTGTCTGTTAAAAGCCTGGCCACCTTAAAGCAGACTGCAACAATGAGTCAGCTTACAAAGCAGAACTGTCATCGAAGGGTTAAAACAGCTGTAAAGGAAGAGTCTGCATGTGTTGAAGCTGCATTTAATGCCAGTGTGAGCAGGTTGCGGGATGCAGTGGTGAACAGAAGGTAGAGCAAGGGTTAACAGATTTATTAACAGAGGTATACTCCATGCAGGGAGATAATGGGTTAAGCAGGGGGGCAAGGGAGGTGGTATCAGCACGGTATGAGTGCAAGGTAAGGTATAAGGTAAAGCAACTGTTCATGAAAGGGTTAACTTATCAGTCCACTGGCTTCCTGGCTGCAGAGCTGTAGGTTCCAACTGTGGCGCCCAAGCAAGTGGCGCATGATGTCTCCGGTGTCGTCCTGAAGAAGTTGGGGGTCCGGTTCCCGGTGAAGGTGGTGAGTCCTTGTTGTCCTAAGCAGGGTCCTTGATACACAGTTCGTTGTATGGGATGCAGAGCAGTCTGTGTTACCACCGGAACGTGACTCAGCTCGGCCGTAGTATGCGGGTGAGGAATTACACAGTTCTAAATGAGTCACCGGGTCTGACTTAGGCGGTATGCGCGCGGCAACCAATGGCCAGGGGCGTCTGCAACTTTCGGTCAAGGGAGACAATGGGTACGCACTCTGTCTTCCCGCCAAGTCTCCCCTCCCTTTCCAGAGCACAGCGCCTTTTATCAAAGACACGCCCCCTGCTCTTGAGTGCAACATTCTGTCCAGGTCGGAAATCTTTTCCCCGGGCAACAATGGTGACAGCCTTGACAGTTCCGGAACGGGCACGTGAGGTAACCTCGGTTTGGTCCATCTTCTTACACCAGTACAGGCCCATCTGCAAAGCATATATAGTGTATAGATTCTGGTGCAAGCAGTCATATGACAAATAACAAGGATTTATTCACCGACCTTATTGAAAGCAAGTCAGAAAAAGTCATCTTAGCTAATGGTCACTATATGGGTATGTGCACACGTTGCAGATTTGCTTTTGTAAAGACTGTGCAAATTCTTCCTCTTTTGGCAGCAAACACAGATGAAAATCCACGTGGATTTGAAGCGTTTTTTATGCGGATTTTCATGCGTCTTTATATGTGGATTTGTAACCTAAATAAAGATATATTATTTAAAAAAAAAATGTGATGTCATTTCTTTGTCCAACCTCTTCTTTTACATACTCCATTGAAGACAATAATATCATTACATACCATGTTCAAATAAAATGTTTACACACATAATACAAATAGTAGTGAATATACAGTGGGGCAAAAAAGTATTTAGTCAGTCAGCAATAGTGCAAGTTCCACCACTTAAAAAGATGAGAGGCGTCTGTAATTTACATCATAGGTAGACCTCAACTATGGGAGACAAACTGAGAAAAAAAAATCCAGAAAATCACATTGTCTGTTTTTTTTTTCATTTTATTTGCATATTATGGTGGAAAATAAGTATTTGGTCAGAAACAAAATTTCATCTCAATACTTTGTGATATATCCTTTGTTGGCAATGACAGAGGTCAAACGTTTTCTGTAAGTCTTCACAAGGTTGCCACACACTGTTGTTGGTATGTTGGCCCATTCCTCCATGCAGATCTCCTCTAGAGCAGTGATGTTTTTGGCTTTTCGCTTGGCAACACGGACTTTCAACTCCCTCCAAAGGTTTTCTATAGGGTTGAGATCTGGAGACTGGCTAGGCCACTCCAGGACCTTGAAATGCTTCTTACGAAGCCACTCCTTCGTTGCCCTGGCGGTGTGCTTTGCATCATTGTCATGTTGAAAGACCCAGCCACGTTTCATCTTCAATGCCCTTGCTGATGGAAGGAGGTTTGCACTCAAAATCTCACGATACATGGCCCCATTCATTCTTTCATGTACCCGGATCAGTCGTCCTGGCCCCTTTGCAGAGAAACAGCCCCAAAGCATGATGTTTCCACCACCATGCTTTACAGTAGGTATGGTGTTTGATGGATGCAACTCAGTATTCTTTTTCCTCCAAACACGACAAGTTGTGTTTCTACCAAACAGTTCCAGTTTGGTTTCATCAGACCATAGGACATTCTCCCAAAACTCCTCTGGATCATCCAAATGCTCTCTAGCAAACTTCAGACGGGCCCGGACATGTACAGGCTTAAGCAGTGGGACACATCTGGCACTGCAGGATCTGAGTCCATGGTGGCGTAGTGTGTTACTTATGGTAGGCCTTGTTACATTGGTCCCAGCTCTCTGCAGTTCATTCACTAGGTCCCCCCGCGTGGTTCTGGGATTTTTGCTCACCGTTCTTGTGATCATTCTGACCCCACGGGGTGGGATTTTGCGTGGAGCACCAGATCGAGGGAGATTATCAGTGGTCTTGTATGTCTTCCATTTTCTAATTATTGCTCCCACAGTTGATTTCTTCACTCCAAGCTGGTTGGCTATTGCAGATTCAGTCTTCCCAGCCTGGTGCAGGGCTACAATTTTGTTTCTGGTGTCCTTTGACAGCTCTTTGGTCTTCACCATAGTGGAGTTTGGAGTCAGACTGTTTGAGGGTGTGCACAGGTGTCTTTTTATACTGATAACAAGTTTAAACAGGTGCCATTACTACAGGTAATGAGTGGAGGAAAGAGGAGACTCTTAAAGAAGAAGTTACAGGTCTGTGAGAGCCAGAAATCTTGATTGCTTGTTTCTGACCAAATACTTATTTTCCACCATAATATGCAAATAAAATGAAAAAAAAACAGACAATGTGATTTTCTGGATTTTTTTTTCTCAGTTTGTCTCCCATAGTTGAGGTCTACCTATGATGTAAATTACAGACGCCTCTCATCTTTTTAAGTGGTGGAACTTGCACTATTGCTGACTGACTAAATACTTTTTTGCCCCACTGTATACTGTATATAAATATGTATATGTGTATATATACACTGCTCAAAAAAATAAAGAGAACACTTAAACAACAGAATATAACTCTAAGTAAATAAAACCTGTGAAATCAAACATCAAACTGTCCACTTAGGAAGCAACACTGATTGACAATCAATTTCACATGCTGTTGTGCAAATGGAATAAACAACAGATGGAAACTAGATGTGTATTTCCTGAAGGAAGTACAGATAGTGGTTTGAAATGGTGCCCGGGCTGCCCCTTTAAGAGAGACTTGCCTGCTGCCCCTGCAAGACTTTCAACTCAGGATCCGTTTTAACTGTGAGTGCCTCTCAGGGGCCACTTTGGCCTCAGGGTCTAATTTGGTGGGTGGGGCGCCTCAGGATGTGATTCTTTGGCCTGGGCTCCTCAGGGCTTCAATTGTTGGTGGGGATCCCTCAGGCTCCGATTTTGTGGGTGTGGCCCCTCAGGGTCCGATTTTGTGGGTGTGGCCCCTCAGGGTCCGATTTTGTGGGTGGGGCCCCTCAGTGTCCGATTTTGTGAGTGGGGCCCCTCAGGGTCTGATTTTGTGGCCGGGGCCCCTCAGGGTCTGATTTTGTGGCCGGATCCCCTCAGGATCTGATTTTTTGGGTGGGGCCCCTCAGGGTCCGATTTTGTGGCCAGGGCCCCCAAGGGTCCAATTTTGTGGGTGGGGCCACTCTGGATCCGATTTTGTGGGTGGGGCCACTCTGGATCCAATTTGGTGGGTGGGGCCACTCTGGGTCCGTTTTGTTGGGCGGGGCTACTCAAAGTCCGATTTGGTGGGCGGGGCCCCTCAGGGTCTGATTTGGCGGGTCCCCTCAGGGTCCAATTTGGTGGGCGGGGCCTCTCTGGGTCCAATTTGGTGGGCAGGGCCCTTCATGGTCTGATTTGGTGGGCGGGGCCCCTCAGGGTCCGATTTTCTGGCCGAGGCCTCTCAGGGTCCGATTTTGTTGGGGCCCCTCAGGGTCTGATTTTGTGACAGGGGCCCCTCAGGGTCCGATTTTGTGGGTGGGGCCCCTTAGGGTCTGATTTGGTGGGCGGGACCACTCTGGGTCCGATTTGGTGGGCGGGGCCTCTCAGGATCCGATTTGGTGGGTGGGGCCACTCTGGGTCCGATTTAGTGGGCGGGGCCCCACAGGGTCCGATTTGGTGGGTGGGGCCACTCTGGGTCCGATTTAGTGGGCGGGGCCCCACAGGGTCCGATTTGGTGGGCAGGGCCTCTCTGGGTCCGATTTGGTGGGTGGGGCCACTCTGGGTAAGATTTGGAGGCTGGGGTCGATGAGCTTCCGATTTGGAGGCCGAGGTCAAAGAGCCTCCGATTTGGAGGCCGGGGTCGATGAGCTTCCGATTTGGAGGCCGAGGTCAAAGAGCCTCCGATTTGGAGGCTGGGATCGATGAGCTTCCAATTTGGAGGCAGGGGTCGTTGAGCCTCCGATTTGGAGGCCGGGGTCGCTCAGCCTCCGATTTGGACCCCAGGGTCGATCAGCTTCTGATTTGGAGGCTGGGATCGCTCAGCCTCCGATTTGGAGGCGGGGGTCGATCAGCCTCCGATTTTGAGGCCTGAGTGGCTCAGCCTCCGATTTGGAGGCCGGGGTGGCTCAGCCTCCGTTTTGGAGGACGGGGTGGCTCAGCCTCGGATTTGGAGGCCGGTTTCGCTCAGCCTCCGATTTGGAGGCCGGAGTGATTCAGCCTCCGATTTGGAGGCCGGGGTGACTCAGCCTCCGATTTGGAGGCCGGGGTGGATCAGCCTCCGATTTGGAGGCCGGGGTGGATCTGCCTCCGATTTGGAGGCTGGGGTGGATCAGCCTCCGATTTGGAGGCCGGGGTGGATCAGCCTCCAATTTGGAGGCCAGGGTGGATCAGCCTCCGATTTGGAGGCCGGGGTGGCCCGGGGTCGATCAGCCTCCGATTTGGAGGCCGGGGTGGCTCAGCCTTCGATTTGGAGCCTGGGGTCACTCAGCTTTCGATTTGGCGTGTCGGCCCTTTAAGACTCATTTCGGTGCGCCGGCCCTTTAACAATCACTTTGGCGCGTCGACCCTTTAAGAGCTAGTTTGGCTCACTGGGCTTCTTCTAAATCCACTTTGGCGGACATTCTCTCTCAGGGGCATGCGTCATGTGATGAAGCTAGATTTGCATTTGTGCTGTGGGTTTCGCTTTAAGAGCTGATATTATGTGGCAGAAGCTCTGTCCTGGGGGCGTCATGTGACGTTTGTAGGCGTTGGCATAGTAACTGGGTGTGCCTGCGCATATCAATGAGCTTAACTGCCATTGCAATCGCCTCAGGGCACGTTTTGCCATTTCCCATTGAAAAGCATTGGAGACAGTGCATTCCAATGACGGGAAAGAAAATTTTCAAACGCAAAAGATGAAAGCAGGTTCACACTGAGCACATGTGACAGATGTGACAGAGTCTGGAGACGCCATGGAAAGCGATCTGCTGCCTGCAACATCCTTCAGCATGACCGATTTGGCAGTGATTCAGTAATGGTGTGGGGTGGCATTTCTTTGGAGGGCTGCACAGCCCTCCATGTGCTCGCCAAAGGTAGCCTGACTGCCATTAGGTACCGAGATGAGATCCTCAGACCCCTTGTGAGACCATATGCTGGTGCGGTTGGCCCTGGGTTCCTCCTAATGCAGGACAATGCCAGTCCTCATGTGGCTGGAGTGTGCCAGCAGTTCCTGCAAAATGAAGGCATTGAAGTTATAGACTGGCCCGCCTGTTTCCCAGACCAGAATCCAATAGAGCACATCTGGGACATCATGTCTTGCTCCATCCACCAACGTCACATTGCACCACAGACTGTCCAGGAGTTGGCGGATGCTTTAGTCCACGTCTGGGAGGAGAACCCTCAGGAGACCATAAATAGATATATAATACCAAGCCCAAGGTTTATTAATGAACATAATAAACCTGGTACATAAAGATTTAAATAAAGACACACACACGCGAAATATGCATGAAGCGCAATATCTGTTTAATTTTTAAAAAATTAGTAAAAAAAAATTGCATGGGCGCCTGCATAATTTTCTTAACCAGCAGAGGGAAAGCCAATGACTGGGGGCAGATGTTTATAGCCTGGGAAGGGGGTAATACCCATGGATCTTCTCAGGCTATTGCTCACAGCTGTATACTTAGCCTTTACTGGATATTAAAATAGGGGAGCCCCCCAAAAAATGATGAGGGGTCCCCCTATAATAAATAACTAGAAAAGGCTATGCAGACAGCTGCGGTCCGATATTAATCTAGGAAGGGGAAAGGGATATTGCCCCCTCCCACCTAAAAACATCAGGTCTCAGCCGCCCCAGAAATGGCGCATCTTCTAGATGTGCCAATTCTGGCACTTAGCCTTGCTCTTCCCTCTTGCCCTGTAGCCGTGGCAAGTTGTGTAATAGTTGGGGGGGTTGATGTCACCTTTGTGACATCAAGCCCCGAGGTCATTCCTAGAGAGGCGTCAATAAGATTACTAACTACTATTTACTACTACTAACCGCATAGTAAAATTGTCAATAAAACAGACAACCAGTATTTTCTCATGCTGCGGTGCCACAAGTGACAGCATGAACTCGAGGGCGTCAGTGACTAGTTGTTTGGTGAGTATGAATGTTTTTTTTCACTATTCAAGACAGTCTATCATGCTCGCGTCTTGGCAGATTGGTGCAAGCGAGGGGGTTGTGAACCCATTGTGCCACAAACCAGACAACCCTGGAGGGGTCGTAACTAGAGTTGTGCGAAACGGGTCGAAAAAATTCAAAAGTCGCCGACTTTTGGCAAAGTCGGGTTTCATGAAACGAAACCCGACCCTAGGATGAGGTCGGCCACGAGGTCGGCGACTTACGCGCCAAAGTCGCGTTTCAAAAGTTTGTTTTGCGCTCTTTTTCAGCCAATCAGGATCCACGGACACTGTGGGCAACGTGATGACATAGGCACGGGTCACCACCATCTTTCAGAAGGGCATGCAAGTGATTGGCTTGCTTTGGTGGGCGTCACAGGGGGTATAAAAGGGCGTGCACGCCGACCGCCATCTTACTTCTGCCGATCTTAGTATAGGGAGAGGTTGCTGCTGATTCTGTAGGGAGAGCGTTAGGCAGGGAAGAAGACAAAAAAACTGCTTCTGCTGCTAGCGATTTGGCCTGCACAACACACAAGTCACTGTGTGTGCAGTGCAAGGGGAGGCTATATTGTGGTGTATCAGTGGTGTTGGTTGTTGGGCTGCCTTCTAAGGCTTCCTGACACGCTGGCATTGCTGTTTACCCACTGCTCTGCAAACTGCTTTTTTAAAAGCAATCCAATCTCCATTATCCTCTCGTCACTTTGGTCACAGGCAGCTGTGCCATCGAGCGTGTCACATAGCGCTCAGATATCAGTGGGCCGCACACAATCCACAAGTGTCCAGTGTCCAAAAGTGTACGCAGAGATTCAAAATCTCCATTATCCTCTCGTCACCTTGGTCACAGGCAGCTGTGCCATCGAGCGTGTCACATAGCGCTCAGATATCAGTGGGCCGCACACAATCCACAAGTGTCCAGTGTCCAAAAGTGTACGCAGAGATTCAAAATCTCCATTATCCTCTCGTCACTTTGGTCACAGGCAGCTGTGCCATCGAGCGTGTCACATAGCGCTCAGATATCAGTGGGCCGCACACAATCCACAAGTGTCCAGTGTCCAAAAGTGTACGCAGAGATTCAAAATCTCCATTATCCTCTCGTCACTTTGGTCACAGGCAGCTGTGCCATCGAGCGTGTCACATAGCGCTCAGATATCAGTGGGCCGCACACAATCCACAAGTGTCCAGTGTCCAAAAGTGTACGCAGAGATTCAAAATCTCCATTATCCTCTCGTCACTTTGGTCACAGGCAGCTGTGCCATCGAGCGTGTCACATAGCGCTCAGATATCAGTGGGCCTCACACAATCCACAAGTGTCCAGTGTCCAAAAGTGTACGCAGAGATTCAAAATCTCCATTATCCTCTCGTCACTTTGGTCACAGGCAGCTGTGCCATCGAGCGTGTCACATAGCGCTCAGATATCAGTGGGCCGCACACAATCCACAAGTGTCCAGTGTCCAAAAGTGTACGCAGAGATTCAAAATCTCCATTATCCTCTCGTCACTTTGGTCACAGGCAGCTGTGCCATCGAGCGTGTCACATAGCGCTCAGATATCAGTGGGCCGCACACAATCCACAAGTGTCCACTGTCCACAAGTGTACGCAGAGATTCAAAATCTCCATTATCCTCTCGTCACTTTGGTCACAGGCAGCTGTGCCATCGAGCGTGTCACATAGCGCTCAGATATCAGTGGGCCGCACACAATCCACAAGTGTCCACTGTCCACAAGTGTACGCAGAGATTCAAAATCTCCATTATCCTCTCGTCACTTTGGTCACAGGCAGCTGTGCCATCGAGCGTGTCACATAGCGCTCAGATATCAGTGGGCCGCACACAATCCACAAGTGTCCACTGTCCACAAGTGTGTGCAGAAATTCTAAAACTCCCCTGTCCTATAGACACCTTGTACCTTGTTTTACATTACTACTATATAGTTTGTTGGATTTTGTCTACATTTCTACCAAAAATGAGGAAGGTTGGTGGAAGAGGCCGTGGAATTGGGCGGGGGTTGGCAGCTGGTAATGATGGTGTTGGTGGTGGATCTGATGGAAGTGGCAAGAGCAAAATAGGACCAAATGCAGGAGGTGCTGACCCTGCGTCATCGTCTGTCTACATAAGGCCTCGAACGCTTAGTTTTCTAGGAGTTGGCAAACCGCTTTTAAAGGCAGAGCATCAGGAAAAAGTTTTGTCTTACATTGCTGACTCAGCCTCCAGCTCTATCGCCTCCTCTTCTTCAGTTGTAAAAAGTAAAAGCACTGAGTCGTCATTGGAGGCTCATGTTCATGAACCACACCTTTCCTTGTGTCCTTCACCCCAACCAAGATTGAAGGATGACGCAGGCCATACTACTGATTACTCCATGGAGCTGTTTTCACATACCATGCCTGGATTATCAAGTCAAATGGTGAATTACCCAGGCCAAGATGAATCTGACATGGAGTGCACTGATGCACAGCCGCTGATGGATGATTCTGCTGGTACATTCACTCAGAGCACTACATTGTCCTCGCAGTGTACAGAGCCAGATTTTGACCCTGATGAGACTCAGGTGCCCCTTCCCGCACACTATACCACCATACACGGTGACACAGAGAAAGGTGCACATGACATAGAAGAGGAGGTGATGGATGACCCAGTTGTTGACCCAGATTGGCATCCATTGGGGGAAGAGGGTGCTGCTTCCAATAGCTCAGATGAGGAGCATCCACAGCAGACATCGACATCGCAACAGCTGTTATCTGGCAGGTCCGGAGCACTCCAAAGACAGGTTCCAAACATCAAAAGAGTTGCTGGACAGCTTGTCCAGAGGGTCAAAAGATCACAGCGTGCTAGGCCGCAAAATGTCTGCCAAAGTAGGAAGAGTGCAGTGTGGCAGTTTTTTGACCAAAATCCTCATGATCAGGCCAAGGTTATCTGTAAGAAGTGCGCAAAGACCTTTAGCCGAGGGAAAAATCTGAAAAATTTGAATACCAGTTGCATGCTTAGACATTTAACCAGCATGCACTTGCAAGCATGGACACAACACCAAACCTCAAGTGCCACATGTGCAACTGATCACAATGAAGGTAGTCAGCAACGCTACATTGTTTCCCCCACTGTAAGCCCACCGGTTAGCACAGCAGCAAATGTTGAGGTGTCGTTGCAAGGCCACAGCAGTCAGGGAATCCCACTGTTATATCAACGAAAGACTGATTCTAGGCCATCAGAAAGAACACCAACTCCATCACCATCATCAAGCCTCTCTCAGTCCGCCCTGTCCACCGCTACTTCCACCATATGCAGCTCTCAAGTCCAGCTCACCCTCCCAGACACTATGAGTAGGTCAAGAAAGTACTCAGTCTCTCATCCGCGTACACTGGGTTTGAACGCCCACATTGCCAAACTAATCTCGTTTGAGATGATGCCCTTTCGGTTGGTGGAAAGCACAGCTTTCCGCGAACTCATGGCCTATGCAGTACCACGCTATGACCTACCCAGTCGCCACTTCTTCTCTCGCAAAGCCATCCCAGCCCTCCACCATCATGTGAAAGACCGCATTGTCCATGCACTCAAGCAGTCAGTGAGCGGAAAGGTGCACCTCACAACTGATGCATGGTCCAGTCGGCATGGCCAGGGCCGTTACGTGTCCATCACTGCGCACTGGGTTAATGTGGTGGATGCAGGGTCCACAGGGGACAGCGGTGGTGGGACAGTGCTGCCTAGCCCACGGTCTAGGAAACAGTTGGCTGTAGGCGTTCGACCATCCTCCTCCTCCTCCTCCTCCAGAAGCGACAGCTCGTCCACAGAGCGCAGTCGTACGAGCACTCCAACTGCAGCTGCCACTGTTGCACACGATGTGGCCCCCTATCGAGCAGCTAGTGGAAAGCGTCAGCAGGCTGTGTTGCAGATGATGTGTTTGGGCGACAGACACACCGCCGAGGTGCTGGCCGAGTACTTGAAGCGACAAACTGAGTCATGGCTGGGCAGTGTACATCTTGAGGCAGGCAAGGTAGTTAGTGATAACGGCCGTAATTTTGTGGCAGCCATAGCCCTTTCAAAACTCAGCCACATACCTTGCTTGGCTCACACCTTGAACCTGGTGGTGCAGTGCTTCCTCAAAAATTATCCGGAGTTAACAGCCCTGCTCCAGAAGGTGCGAAGACTGTGCGCGCACATCCGCCGGTCGCCTGTACACTCCGTTCGTATGCAGAAGCTGCAGCGATTGCTCCACCTTCCCAACCACCGCCTCATTATCGACATTGCAACAAGGTGGAACTCCACCCTGCACATGGTGGAGCGGCTGTGCGAGCAGAGGCAGGCCATAATGCATTTGTGGGAGGATACACGGCCAGGCACTTTGAGAGCAGACATGGAGTTGACAGGCATGCAGTGGTCGAAGCTGAAAGACCTTTGTAAAGTCCTTCAGTGTTTTGAGGAATGCACACGGCTGGTAAGCGCAGACGACGCCATCCTAAGCATGAGCATCCCACTTATGCGTCTGCTCATGCAAACTTTGACGCACCTTAAGGAGCAGGCGTCTGCAGCCAATGTTGATGAGGAGGAAGAGGAGGAGGGAATCCTTGATGACATTCAGCCATTGTCTGCTCAGGGACCTCTCCTGGACGAGGTGGAGGAAGAAGAGGAGGAGGAAGAGGAGGATGATGGGGATGATTACTTAGGGGAGGAGGATGCATCTCGTGGGGCAAGTGAAAATGTTGGCGTGGCAAGGTCTGGTACAGGGTTTGTGCATGACTGGAGGGATGTGGATTTGCCAGAAAGTGCTCCTCCACCCAGCACTCGCAGTGCATCATTGACACCGGGAACATTGGCCCACATGTCAGATTATGCCTTGCGGATCCTAAAAAGGGACCCCCCGCATTGCCAAAATGATGAACGATGACGACTACTGGTTGGCCAGCATCCTGGATCCACGCTATAAAGGCAAATTACAAAACATCATGCCACAGGAGAACCTTGACCTAATATTGGCTAATAAACAAGCAACTCTGGTAAATCGGTTGCTTGAGGCATTCCCAGCACACAGCAGCAGTGATGGTTCTCACACGAGCCGTACGGGCCGGGGGCAGCTTGGCAGAGGTGTTCGTGGTGCACACAGCAGAAGTGGCGTTGGAGACAGGGGTTTCATGACAATGTTGTGGACTGATTTTTCAAATACCGCTCACACAACTGGTAATACTGCATCGATGGAAAGTGACAGGAGACAGCAGTTGTCAACTATGGTTACAAACTACTTTTCCTCCCATATCGATGTTCTCCCACACAGGTCATTCCCCTTTGACTATTGGGCCGCTAAACTGGACACCTGGCCTGAATTGGCCCAATATGCCTTACAGGAGCTCGCTTGCCCAGCTGCAAGTGTGCTATCGGAAAGAGTCTTCAGTGCAGCTGGATCAATCCTGACAGAAAAAAGGACCCGTCTGTCAACCCAAAATGTGGATGATCTAACCTTCATTAAAATGAACCACGCATGGGTTTCCAAGGATTTTGTCCCACCTTCCCCTGATGACACATAGGGTGACAGAAAAATGGCTTGCTTTGGTCCACCTCTTCCTGGTACTTCACCTATTTCGCCTTTTGCATCAGTTGAATGTCCAACATCAACATATGCCATTCTAAAACTCCCTAACTGTGCTGCCTCCCCCCCCATGGCCGGGGTCACCACCTAGCGCACGACACCGTGCGAGTGCCGTTGCCCTGGACAGGTGGGTAGGCCGACTCTTGGGCGCGGGCACTGGCACAGGGTCCCTCATAGTGCAATCAAGTGTCTCTGACGGTGGTGGTGCACACCCGCCGTCAGACACACCGCCGTACTATGAGGGGCCCAGTGCCAGTACTGACGCCCACGAGTGGGCCCCCCTTGCTTGGCCAGGGCCCCAGCATTTGCAATCTTTACCTCTCCCTGCTCCTCCGCTGTGTAATCTGGGCCATCAAATCCATACTGTGCCTGACACCGTCTGAGCCTGCCTCCTGATGTATAGACATATATTTTGAATGTGTATGCTATCCATACATGTTATCCAGGGATACGGTACCCTTTCTAACCTTTGTGCAATGACGTGCAATCCATACTGGGCCTAACACCGTCTGAGCCTGCCTCATGCTGTATAGACATATATTTTGAATGTGTACGCTATCCATACATGTTATCCGGGGATACGGTACCCCTTCTAACCTTTGTGCAATGACGAGCAATCCATACTGGGCCTAACACCGTCTGAGCCTGCCTCATGCTGTATAGACATATATTTTGAATGTGTACGCTATCCATACATGTTATCCGGGGATACGGTACCCCTTCTAACCTTTGTGCAATGACGTGCAATCCATACTGGGCCTAACACCGTCTGAGCCTGCCTCATGCTGTATAGACATATATTTTGAATGTGTACGCTATCCATACATGTTATCCGGGGATACGGTACCCCTTCTAACCTTTGTGCAATGACGTGCAATCCATACTGGGCCTAACACCGTCTGAGCCTGCCTCATGCTGTATAGACATATATTTTGAATGTGTACGCTATCCATACATGTTATCCGGGGATACGGTACCCCTTCTAACCTTTGTGCAATGACGTGCAATCCATACTGGGCCTAACACCGTCTGAGCCTGCCTCATGCTGTATAGACATATATTTTGAATGTGTACGCTATCCATACATGTTATCCAGGGATACGGTACCCTTTCTAACCTTTGTGCAATGACGTGCAATCCATACTGGGCCTAACACCGTCTGAGCCTGCCTCATGCTGTATAGACATATATTTTGAATGTGTACGCTATCCATACATGTTATCCGGGGATACGGTACCCCTTCTAACCTTTGTGCAATGACGTGCAATCCATACTGGGCCTAACACCGTCTGAGCCTGCCTCATGCTGTATAGACATATATTTTGAATGTGTACGCTATCCATACATGTTATCCGGGGATACGGTACCCCTTCTAACCTTTGTGCAATGACGTGCAATCCATACTGGGCCTAACACCGTCTGAGCCTGCCTCATGCTGTATAGACATATATTTTGAATGTGTACGCTATCCATACATGTTATCCGGGGATACGGTACCCCTTCTAACCTTTGTGCAATGACGTACAATCCATACTGGTCCTAACACCGTCTGAGCCTGCCTCATGCTGTATAGACATATATTTTGAATGTGTACGCTATCCATACATGTTATCCAGGGATACGGTACCCTTTCTAACCTTTGTGCAATGACGTGCAATCCATACTGGGCCTAACACCGTCTGAGCCTGCCTCATGCTGTATAGACATATATTTTGAATGTGTACGCTATCCATACATGTTATCAGGGGATACGGTACCCCTTCTAACCTTTGTGCAATGACGTGCAATCCATACTGGGCCTAACACCGTCTGAGCCTGCCTCATGCTGTATAGACATATATTTTGAATGTGTACGCTATCCATACATGTTATCCAGGGATACGGTACCCTTTCTAACCTTTGTGCAATGATGTGCAATCCATACTGGGCCTAACACCGTCTGAGCCTGCCTCATGCTGTATAGACATATATTTTGAATGTGTACGCTATCCATACATGTTATCCGGGGATACGGTACCCCTTCTAACCTTTGTGCAATGACGTGCAATCCATACTGGGCCTAACACCGTCTGAGCCTGCCTCATGCTGTATAGACATATATTTTGAATGTGTACGCTATCCATACATGTTATCCGGGGATACGGTACCCCTTCTAACCTTTGTGCAATGACGTGCAATCCATACTGGGCCTAACACCGTCTGAGCCTGCCTCATGCTGTATAGACATATATTTTGAATGTGTACGCTATCCATACATGTTATCCAGGGATACGGTACCCTTTCTAACCTTTGTGCAATGACGTGCAATCCATACTGGGCCTAACACCGTCTGAGCCTGCCTCATGCTGTATAGACATTTATTTTGAATGTGTACGCTATCCATACATGTTATCCGGGGATACGGTACCCCTTCTAACCTTTGTGCAATGACGTGCAATCCATACTGGGCCTAACACCGTCTGAGCCTGCCTCATGCTGTATAGACATATATTTTGAATGTGTACGCTATCCATACATGTTATCCAGGGATACGGTACCCTTTCTAACCTTTGTGCAATGACGTGCAATCCATACTGGGCCTAACACCGTCTGAGCCTGCCTCATGCTGTATAGACATATATTTTGAATGTGTACGCTATCCATACATGTTATCCGGGGATACGGTACCCCTTCTAACCTTTGTGCAATGACGTGCAATCCATACTGGGCCTAACACCGTCTGAGCCTGCCTCATGCTGTATAGACATATATTTTGAATGTGTACGCTATCCATACATGTTATCCGTGGATACGGTACCCCTTCTAACCTTTGTGCAATGACGTGTAATCCATACTGTGCCTAACACCGTCTGAGCCTGCCTCATGCTGTATAGACATATATTTTGAATGTGTATGCTATCCATACATGTTATCCGGGGATACGCTACCCCTTCTAACCTTTGTGCAATGACGTGCAATCCATACTGGGCCTAACACCGTCTGAGCCTGCCTCATGCTGTATAGACATATGTTTTGAATGTGTACGCTATCCATACATGTTATCCGGGGATACGGTACCCCTTCTAACCTTTGTGCAATGACGTGCAATCCATACTGGGCCTAACACCGTCTGAGCCTGCCTCATGCTGTATAGACATATATTTTGAATGTGTACGCTATCCATACATGTTATCCGGGGATACGGTACCCCTTCTAACCTTTGTGCAATGACGTGCAATCGATACTGGGCCTAACACCGTCTGAGCCTGCCTCATGCTGTATAGACATATATTTTGAATGTGTACGCTATCCATACATGTTATCCAGGGATACGGTACCCTTTCTAACCTTTGTGCAATGACGTGCAATCCATACTGGGCCTAACACCGTCTGAGCCTGCCTCATGCTGTATAGACATATATTTTGAATGTGTACGCTATCCATACATGTTATCCGGGGATACGGTACCCCTTCTAACCTTTGTGCAATGACGTGCAATCCATACTGGGCCTAACACCGTCTGACCCTGCCTCATGCTGTATAGACATATATTTTGAATGTGTACGCTATCCATACATGTTATCCAGGGATACGGTACCCTTTCTAACCTTTGTGCAATGACGTGCAATCCATACTGGGCCTAACACCGTCTGAGCCTGCCTCATGCTGTATAGACATATATTTTGAATGTGTACGCTATCCATACATGTTATCCGGGGATACGGTACCCCTTCTAACCTTTGTGCAATGACGTGCAATCCATACTGGGCCTAACACCGTCTGAGCCTGCCTCATGCTGTATAGACATATATTTTGAATGTGTACGCTATCCATACATGTTATCCAGGGATACGGTACCCTTTCTAACCTTTGTGCAATGACGTGCAATCCATACTGGGCCTAACACCGTCTGAGCCTGCCTCATGCTGTATAGACATATATTTTGAATGTGTACGCTATCCATACATGTTATCCGGGGATACGGTACCCCTTCTAACCTTTGTGCAATGACGTGCAATCCATACTGGGCCTAACACCGTCTGAGCCTGCCTCATGCTGTATAGACATATATTTTGAATGTGTACGCTATCCATACATGTTATCCGTGGATACGGTACCCCTTCTAACCTTTGTGCAATGACGTGCAATCCATACTGGGCCTAACACCGTCTGAGCCTGCCTCATGCTGTATAGACATATATTTTGAATGTGTACGCTATCCATACATGTTATCCAGGGATACGGTACCCTTTCTAACCTTTGTGCAATCACGTGCAATCCATACTGGGCGTGAGAACGGCTGGCGAGCTGTTAAGCAAGCTACAGCACCTGTCCAGACAAGTACAGGGATTCCCTAGCGAGGAGACTTATTTGATTGTTTTCTATGTTGGGACAGCAATTTTTGGGGAGCACTATACTCTGGAGAATGATAGATGGGGCCCACCATACACTGGAACATTCCAAAGGTGGACATCAGACACTGGAGCAGCATTTACAGGGCCCATTATACACTAGAGCATTAGAAATGGGGCCCATTATGTTTGGAGCATTATTTGGGCCCATAAGACAGTGGAGCTTCATCCATGGGGACCAACATATACTGTAGCATTATGTGGAGCTCATCATATACTGTTTCAAACATTATATGGGACCAATGATTTTGTATGGAGAAATAGATGGGCCTCGTCATGAGATGTAAAAAGTGAGGTATTTTTCATTGTACTATACCGCTATTTCTCTGCCGTATCGGAGCATGATGAGTTGTGGTATGTGTTAAAGGGGCGCTCTTTCGCCCAGGGCACATGAAAACCTGCCAGCCAGGGAGCCAGCCCTCCCCCCCCCACAACTTTAGCCAAATAACCCCCATTTTTCAGTGCGTAACTTGTATTATGAAGTTAATTAAGGTTGACAAGCTTAAGTAAGAAGAATTGATGCTTTTGGCATTCAAATGGGCACTGTAGGTGTGTTTCCTGTCCTCCTCTCACTGCTGACTTTTATTCCCCATTGACTTACATTGGGTTTCGTGTTTCGGGACGACCCCGACTTTTCCCTATAATCGGACGATCTTGCTCGACCCGACTTTTGGAAAAGTCAGGTTTCACGAAACGAAACGCGACCCTAAAAAAGCAAAAGTCGCTCAACTCTAGTCGCAACTAATGCAGCTACCTCGGTCTTCACTGGAGCCTCTAATGGTGAGGTCAGTCTTTTGCAGCATGTAGCTGCCAGGTGTCACTCCAGGGTGGTGTCTGGCTGTGGCTGTTGATCCCACTGGGGAACAGTACGCTAGGACTGGTGCAGGCGGCAGGCACGACTAGCAGACAGGCAGGTCAGCACAGCAGGTACAATTGAGACACAGGAAGGCAGGCACGGCTGAGAAACAGGCAGGTGGGCACGGCTGAAACACTGGCAGGTGGGCATGGCTGAGACAGTGGCAGGCGGACACAGCTGTGTTGTGAGTTTATTTTCCTCTTCGCCATTGAGGTCTGATGAACTCCCTCTTCTGGTGAAGGAAGGTAGTGAGGCTGATTACCAAGCACCTGGGTATGATGATGATGACTGGGTGACGGGAATTGCTGACTGGATATAAGGCAGCCTACGCCCTTCTGCCTTGCTGGTGATCTCTCTGAGGGATTCTAGGAGACCAGTCTGATTCCTGCTCCTCAAAAGCTAAGTTTTCTGCACTGCTTTTTGCATTTGTGTTTTGTTTTGTTTTGTCTTGTTTTTCTGAATTTCTGCCATTCCTTGCTGGGGTGAGTTGAATTCCTTTTTGCTCTGTCTTCAGAAAATACCTGAGTGCTGATATAGTCTTTGTGAAGCCTAGCATCTTCAGGGCCTTTTTCCCTATCAGCCTGTTGGCCCTTGTTTTGATAGGGTTTTTGGCAGATTGCAGACAGCAGCTTTCCTATCCTGTCCTATTTAGTTAGCTTGGGCCCCATCATTTGCTCAGCCTATCTTTCTATCTGTGTGAGTGTTTTTTAATCTTGCTTCACCGTCATTATATGTTGGGGGCTGCCTATTGCTTTGGGGTCTGCTCTGGGGCAGTTTAGATTTCCCTTTCTGTCTTTAGGCTATGTAGTTTTCCGGCTGTGATCGAGGGGTCTAGGGCACCGTAGGAACCCCCCATGGCTACTGCTAGTTGTTGCTGATAGGTTCAGGGGTCTGCAATCCGATAGCTGCCAACTTCTCTGGTTTTCTGGACTTAGCTAGTATTTCTGTTTTTGCCTCCTACGGTGACTCATCATAATAGAATCACCAGCCATACCGCAGATTCTAGGGTACTCAATAGCAGGAAAGAATTGTAAAAAAAAAAAAAAAAATGCGTATATTCTTTCCTCTATATCTCTGAGGCTGTAGGGGGAATTTTTTTTCTCTCAATGGAGATAAAGCAATTGTCTGATCGTGTGGAGCAGTTCGCTGCGGAAGTGCGGGGAATTTCCACCTACCTTGCTTATTCACATGCGGCTGAACCAAACATCCATACTCCTGATGTGTTTTTTGGGGATCGGTCTAAATTTTTGAATTTCAAAAATAATTGTAAATTATTTTTTGCCTTGAAGCCTAACTCATCAGGGAGCTCTGCGCAGCAGGTTAAAATTGTCATCTCTTTGCTGCGTGGCGATCCCCAGGATTGGGCGTTTTCTTTGAAATCAGATGATCCTATTCTGACTAATGTGAACGTATTTTTTCAAGCCTTGGGGTTGTTGTATGACGAACCTAATGCTATTGATCAGGTTGAAAAGACCCTGTTGGCATTGAGCCAGGGTCGAGATTCTGCAGAATTGTACTGTCAAAAATTCCGAAAGTGGGCGGTTCTTACTACCTGGAATGATAATGCCTTGGCAGCTCTCTTTCGGAAGGGTTTGTCAGAAGCCATAAAAGATACTATGGTGGGATTTCCTGTTCCCTCTGGTCTTGACGATTCTATGTCATTAGCCATTCAGGTTGATCGGCATTTACATGAACGCAGGACTGCATGAGAAGTGTTGCCACCTGTTGAACAAGTGTCTGAACCTATGCAATGTGATAGAGTTTTGTCCAGGGAGCAACGTCAGAAGTTCAGAAGGCGTAATAAGCTGTGTTTTTTTTGTGGAGATGCCTCGCATATTATTTCTGTCTGTCCTAAACGAGAGAAACGTTTTGCACACACGTTTTCTGTGGGTGGTGTTCAACCTAAGTTTCTTCTGGCAACTACTCTGATCTGCTCCCTGTCCACATTTTCCGCCAAGGCTTTTGTGGATTCGGGAGCAGCCCTGAACCTAATGGACTTGCATTTTGCTAAACGTTGTGGATTTCCGATGACATCTCTGCGGACGCCTATCCCTTTGAGAGGGATTGATGCCACTCCTTTGGCGAAAAATAAACCTCAGTTTTGGACCCAGGTGATAATGCGGTTCGCCCCAGACCATCATGAAAATTGCAGATTTTTGGTGTTGCATAATTTGCATGATACCATTGTTCTGGGGTTTCCCTGGTTGCAAATTCATAATCCAGTTTTGGATTCGAAACCTGTGTCTGTGGTGAGTTGGGGTTGTCGGTGTGCCCTTAGTGAGGCTCCGGTTTTTTCCACCTCTCCTCAGTCGCATGATGTTCCTGACTATTTGGTGGACTCTTATGATGTATTTAGTGAGAATGAGTCTGCTTCTTTGCCTTCTCATAGGAATTATGACTGTGCAATTGAACTGAGCCCGGGGTGTAAATTTCCCAAGGGTCGGCTCTTCATTTTATCTGTACCCGAGCACGAGGCTATGCGATCCTATATTAAGGAGGCGTGGGAGAAGGGTCATATTAGACCATCCTCTTCACCCTTAGGTGCCCGTTTTTTTTTTTTTCGTGGCCAAAAAGGATGGTTCATTAAGGCCTTATATTGATTATCATGCCCTCAACAAAATTACTATTAAATATCAGTATCCGTTACACCTGATTTCGGATCTATTCTCCAGAGTTAAAGGTGCTTGCTGGTTTACCAAGCTTGACCTCAGGGGGGCGTATAATCTTATCCGCATTAAGCATGGGGATGAATGGAAGACAGCGTTTAATACTCCGGAGGGACATTTTGAGTACCTGGTGATGCCTTTTGGGCTCACTAATGCCCCTTATGTCTTCCATTGCTTCATGAACAACATTTTCCGAGACTTTGTGGATACATTTTTGATTATCTATCTGGATGATATTTTGATCTTCTCCAAGGATTGGGATTCTCATGTGGAACATATTCGGACTGTGTTCCGGATCTTGAGGGAGAATTCCCTGTATGTCAAAGGATCGAAATGCCTTTTTGGGGTACAGAGGATTTCTTTTTTGGGATTTATTTTGTCTCCGTCAACTATTGAAATGGACCCGGCCAAGGTACAGGCCATTTATGATTGGGTTCAGCCCACTTCTTTGAAGGCCCTCCAGAAGTTTTTGGGTTTTGCTAATTTTTATCGGAAATTTATAGCAAAATTTTCTAGTATTGCCAAGCCATTGACTGATCTGACTAAGAAGGGTGCTGATGTGTTGAATTGGTCTCCGGAGGCTGTTTCTTCCTTTCAGGAACTGAAGCGAAGATTCACTTCTGCCCCGGTTTTGCGGCAACCTGATGTCTCACTCCCGTTCCAGGTAGAGGTGGACGCTTCTGAGATTGGTGCAGGAGCTGTTTTGTCCCAAAAGGATCCTGTAACATCTAAAATGAATCCCTGTGCTTTCTTTTCCCGAAAGTTCTCTCCATCTGAACGTAACTATGATGTGGGGAATCGGGAACTGTTAGCCATGAAATGGGCATTTGAGGAGTGGAGACATTGGTTGGAGGGAGCTAAACATCAAGTCATGGTCCTCACTGACCACAAGAATTTGATTTACCTGGAGTCGACCAAACGCTTTAACCCTAGACAGGCTAGGTGGGCCTTGTTTTTTACACGTTTTGATTTTGTGGTCTCTTTTCTTCCTGGCACTAAGAATGTCAAGGCTGACGCTCTCTCTAGGAGCTTCTTTGTTGATTCTCCTGTGGTGACCAAGCCTGCTACCATCTTAGGCGAAGGGGTAGTTCTTTCTGCCATCTCGCCCGATTTGAGACGTGCTCTGGAAGAGTTCCAGGAAGACAAACCTGAGCGTTGTCCCAGGGAAAAGTTGTATGTTCCTGACCAGTGGAAGAAGAGGGTGATGTCTGAAGTTCATTGCTCTGCATTGGCTGGTCATCCAGGTATTTTTGGTACTAGAGATCTGGTGAGTCGCTCTTTTTGGTGGCCCGCCTTGTCTCGTGATGTCAGGAATTTTGTGTAGTCCTGTGGGACTTGCTCCCGGTCTAAACCTTGTTCTCGCTCTAGTGGGTTGTTGATGCCTTTGCCGGTCCCCAGGAGGCCATGGACCCATATTTCAATGGATTTCATCTCTGATATGCCTGTCTCTCAGAGAATGACTGTTATTTTGGTGATTTGTGATAGGTTCTCTAAGATGGTTCATCTTGTACCACTCCCTAAGTTGCCATCTTCCTCTGAGTTGGTGCCCCTGTTTTTGCAACAGGTGGTTCGCTTACACGGGATTCCTGAGAACATTGTATCTGACAGAGGAGTTCAGTTTGTGTCTAGATTTTGGAGGACTTTCTGTTCCAAGCTGGGAATTCAGTTGTCCTTCTCCTCTGCTTTTCACCCTCAGACCAATGGGCAGATGGAGAAAACAAACCAGACCTTGGAGTCATATTTGAGATGTTTTATTTCCGCTGATCAGGATGATTGGGTTTCATTTTTGCCCTTGGCCAAATTTGCTTTAAATAATAGAGCTAGTTCTGCCACTTTGATGTCACCATTTTTTTGGAACTTTGGGTTTCATCCTCGATTTTCTTCAGGGCAGGTGGAGACTTCTGCCTGCCCAGGTGTTGACACTGTGGTGGAGAGAATGCACCAGATCTGGGACCAAGTGGTGGATAAGTTATCTCTCTCCCAGGAAAAGGCCCAGAGGTTTTCCAACCGACATAAGACCATTGGTCCCCAGTTTAAGGTTGGTGATATGGTTTTGTTATCATCAAAAAATATCGCTATGAAGGTGGCTTCTCCTAAGTTTAAGCCTAGATTTATTGGACCTTATAAGATTTTGGAGATTATTAATCCGGTCTCTTTTTAGTTGGCTCTTCCTGTCACATTTAAAATCCATAATGTGTTTCTTAAGTCCTTGTTGAAGAAGTTTGTTGAACCAGTAGTTCCTGGGGTGGTGTATTGGTTGAAGGTAACATGGAAAATGAGGTAGAGAAGATACTGGATTCCCGTCTGGCTAGACGGAGACTCCAGTATTTGGTTAAGTGGAAGGGTTATTGTCAGGAGGATAATTCCTGGGTCTCTGCCTCTGATAGTCATGCCAAAAGATTGGTGCGTGCCTTTCATCGGGCTCACCCTGATCGCCCTGGTGGCGTGGATGAGGGTTCGGTGACCCCTCCTCAAGGGGGAGGTACTGTTGTGAGTTCATTTTCCCCTTCACCATTGAGTTCTGATGAACTCCCTCTTCTGGTGAAGGAAGGTAGTGAGGCTGATTACCAAGCACCTGGGTATGATGATGATGACTGGGTGACTGGAATTGCTGACTGGATATAAGGCAGCCTACGCCCTTCTGTCTTGCTGGTGATCTCTCTGAGGGATTCTAGGAGACCAGTCTGATTCCTGCTCCTCAAAAGCTAAGTTTTCTGCACTGCTTTTTGCATTTGTGTTTTGTTTTGTTTTGCCTTGTTTTTCTGAATTTCTGCCATTCCCTGCTGGGGTGAGTTGAATTCCTTTTTGCTCTGTCTTCAGAAAATACCTGAGTGCTGATATAGTCTTTTTGAAGCCTAGCGTCTTCAGGGCCTTTTTCCCTATCAGCCTGTTGGCCCTTGTTTTGATAGGGTTTTTGGCGGATTGCAGACAGCAGCTTTCCTATCCTGTCCTATTTAGTTAGCTTGGGCCCCATCATTTGCTCAGCCTATCTTTCTATCTGTGTGAGTGTTTTTTCATCTTGCTTCACCATCATTATATGTTGGGGGCTGCCTATTGCTTTGGGGTCTGCTCTGGGGCAGTTTAAATTTCCTTTTCTGTCTTTAGGCTATGTAGTTCTCCGGCTGTGATCGAGGGGTCTAGGGCACCGTAGGAACCCCCCACGGCTACTGCTAGTTGTTGTTGATAGGTTCAGGGGTCTGCAATCCGATAGCTGCCAACTTCTCTGGTTTTCTGGACTTAGCTAGTATTTCTGTTTTTGCCTCCTACGGTGACTCATTCATAACATGGCTGAGACACTGGCAGGTGGGCACGGCTGACTGGGAAGGCACTGGGACACGAACAGGAAGGAGTAGTGCATGGAAGAGGTAGAGGCCTGTTCACGCAGGAGGTGCTGGTACTGGTACAGGAAAGATGGAATTATAGATGGGTATGAAGGAACAGGTTTGGACCTGTTCACACTGGAGAAGAACAACAAGGCTGCAGAGCGGAGCTGCAGTTAGCAGCAAGAGGTTCTGCAGTGGCAGAAGCAGAATGAAGCAGAAGCGCAGGAGTGCGGAGCACAGGCAGAGCCGGAAGAGTGTGGACCACAGGCAGAGCTGCAAGAGTACAGAGCAGGCAGAGCCGCAAGAGTACAGGGCAGGCAGAGCTGCAAGAGTGCAGAGCACAGGCAGAACCACAAGAGTGCGGAGCACAAGCAGAGCCACAAGAGTGCGGAGCACAAAAAAGACGGAGAGGACACAAGGAAAGACACAGCGGGGAAAGGAGCCACAGACCATGAGACCGAGAGACAGAGGTAGGACTGAGTTCAGACAAGGTAATGGTGCGAGACAAGGTACTAGAACAAAGACACAGAGACTCGGATATAGTGCCTCCTGAAGGGAAGAGAGAACAGGTACGAGACAAGTCAAGGAGCTATAGCACAGGGACCTCTTATGAATGGGCACCAAGGAGAATAGCAGGCCCAGGCTAAGCCAGAGAAAACCAGAGAGGTTGGTAACTAAGCGGATGCAGACCCCTGATCCTGTCCACACAACTAGCAGTAGCCGTGGAGCGTACCTACAATGATCCTAGACGCCTCGGCACAGCCGGAGAGCTAACTAAACCTAAAGCAAGAAAGGGGAAATCTAAACTGCGCCTTGGCAGACCCCAAAGGAATAGATAGCCCCCAAACATATATTGTCAGTGAGACAAGATGAAAACACAAACGCAGGCAGAAAAATAGACTGAGCAAACGATGGGGCCCACACTGACTAGACAGGACAGGAAAGGAAAGACACTGTCTGCAAACACGCAAAAAACCCTGCAAAAGTCCAACACGTCTGATGCAAAAAACACTGAAGTCACACGACTTCGCCCCCCACTATATCACCACTCTGGCATATTCTGAAAGCAAAGCCAAAAGAGACCAATATAAAACGGGACAAAACAAACTGGCACATGCAGTAACATATGGGCGGTGATTCAGCATAGCCCCAGCCGGAGCTAGCTGACCCACACAAAGCAGAGATAAACAAAACCAGATCAAATGCAAGCAGAATAGCAAATCAACCACTTAGCTGAACATGCAGAGAAAAATCAGGAGACATCAGACCTCAGGAGGCGCAGGAAAATATCACCAGCAGGGATAGAGGAGTCAGCAGTCTTTAATTCCAATCAGAAACCCCAGATCTCCAATCATCTTCCTCATTATCAGGTGGCAAGCCTCTGTCAAGCAGATCAGCTCCACTACCTCCAGTAACCACCAGAGGGAGCCCAGAAAGAGAATTCTCAATCTGACCAGCTCCACTATCTTCAGTAGAGATGAGCGACTTTGCCTTTTTTCAGGTCGAGTCGGGTTTCATGAAACCCAACTTTCGCAAAAGTCGGGTCGAACGCAATCGGCCGATTATCGTGAAAAGTCGAAGGCCGACTGAAACACGAAACCCAATGCAAGTCAATGGGGAAGAAAAGTCGGCAGTGAGTGGAGGACAGGAAACACACCTACAGTGCCCATTTTAATGCCAAAAACATCAATTCTTATTAATTAAGCTTGTCAACCTTAATTTACTTTATAATAATAGTTAGGCATTGAAAACGGGGGGTTAATTGGCTAAAGTTGTGGGGGGGGCAGTAGGGCTGGCTCCAGATTTTCGTGGGCCCAGGGCCAAAGAGTGTCACTGGGCTCCTTTAACACATGCCACAATTCATGATCCTCTGATACGGCAGAGAAATAGCCGTATAGTACAATGAAAAATACTTCTCTTCTTACATCACATGACTGATATCCATTTTAAATTCTACAATAGCTCCAAAAATGGACAGTATATTTCTTCATACAGTATTATGGCCACCGCATAGTGCGCCATACAGAGTAATGAGGCCCATATATTTCTCTATTCAGGATCATTGGTCCCATATAATGTTCGATACAGTATATGATGAGCTCCACATAATGCTACAGCATATATTGGTCCCGATGGATGAAGCTCCACTGTCTTATGGGCCCAAATAATGCTCCATATATAATGGGCCCCATTTCTAATGCTCCAGTATATAATGGGCCCTGTAAATGCTGCTCCAGTGTCTCATGTCCCCCATTTGGAAAGCTCCAGCATATGATGGGCCTCACGGATGATGCTCTAGTGTACGATTGGTCCAAATAATGCTCCATATATAATCTGCCCCATTTACAATGCTCCAGTATATGATGGGCCCCATGGATGATGCTCCAGTGTCTTATGGGCCCAAATAATGCTCCATATATAATGGGCCCCATTTCTAATGCTCCAGTGTATAATGGGCCCTGTAAGTGCTGCTCCAGTGTCTGATGTCCACCTTTGGAATGCTCCAGTGTATGGTGGGCCCCATATATCATCCCCCAGAGAATAGTGCTCCCCAAAAATTGCTCCCAACCTTTAAAACAATTAAATAAGTCTCCTCGCTAGGGAATCCCCGTACTCTGGACTCCTTGTTGTCCCCATCTTCCATCTCTCTGCACTTGGACTGTTTAGGCACATTTTTTTTTCTTCTTCCCTGCCTAACGCTCTCCCTTATTCAGAATCAGCAGCAGCAACCTCTCCCTATGCTAAGATCGGCAGAAGTCACCGGATCTCTTTGGGACAAAACGGCTCCTGCACCAATCTCAGAAGCATCTACCTCCACCTGAAATGGAATTGAGACATCAGGTTGCAGTAGAACGGGAGCAGAAGTGATTCTCCGCTTAAGCTCCGGAAATGCTGAAACTGCTTCTGGAGGACAATTCACCACTTCAACGCCCTTTTTGGTCAAATCAGTCAGTGGTTTAACAATACCAGAAAAATTACTTATAAATTTATGGTAGAAATTAGCAAAACCCAAAAACTTCTGGAGAGCCTTCAAAGAAGTGGGCTGAACCCAATCATAACTGGCCTGTATCTTGGCCGGTCCATTTCAATAGCCGACGGGGACAAAATGAATCCCAAAAATGAAATCCTCTGTACACCAAAGAGGCACTTCGATCCCTTAACATACAGAGAATTTTCCCTCAAAATCCAGAACACAGTCCGTACATGTTCCACATGAGAATCCCAATCACTGGAAAAGATCAAAATATCATCAAGATAAATGATTAAAAACTTATCCACAAAGTCCCAGAAAATATCCTTCACATTGCAGCCATTTACGACCAAAGAGTGGTCGTAAATGGCTGCACATCCAGTTGGAAGAATGTCTCAAGTGGGGTACCACAGGGCTCTGTCCTGGGCCCTGTATTGTTCAACATCTTTATCAATGATTTAGATGAAGGAATTGAGGGTAAACTGATTAAATTTGCTGATGACACAAAGCTAGGAGGGATAGCTAATACTAGAGAAGAGAGAGAGAGGATTAAAAAAGATATAAATAAACTGGAGAAGTGAGCAGCAACTAACAGAATGGTTTTTAACAGGGAAAAATGCAAAGTACTACATCTGGGCAATAAAAATGAAAAAAGCATATACTGAATGGGAGGAACAGGGCTAAGCAACAGCACATGTGAAAAAGACTTGGGTATACTAATAGATCACAGACTGAATATGAGTCAACAGTGTGATGCAGCAGCAAAAAAGGCAAATGCAATTCTAGGATGTATTAACAGTAGCATACAGTCTAGATCACGTGAAGTCATTATTTCCCTCTACTCCTCTTTGGTCAGACCTCATCTGGAATATTGTGTCCAGTTTTGGGCACCACATTTTAAAAAAGACATCAACAAACTGGAGCAAGTTCAGAAAAGAGCGACCAGAATGGTGACCAGTCTGCAAACCCTGTCTTATGAGGAAAGGTTGCAGGATTTGGGAATGTTTAGTTTGCAAAAGAGAAGACTGAGAGGAGACTTAATAGCTGTCTACAAATATCTAAAGGGCTGTCACATTGTAGAGGGATCAACTTTATTCTCATTTGCACAAGGAAAGACTAGAAGCAATGGGATGAAACTGAATGGGAGGAGACACAGATTAGAGATTAGAAAAAACTTTTTGACAGTTAGAGTGATCAATGAGTGGAACAAGCTGCCACGAGAAGTGGTGAGTTCTCCTTCAATGGAAGTCTTCAAACAGAGGCTGGTGTCATGTCGGACGCTGTTCACACCACAGCGTCCGGCAGGCAGAGGTAGTTCCACCTCCAGCCACTATAGCCTCAGTGGCACCGGCCTGATCTTCAGGCTCTCGGGGGTTAATCCTGCTGGAGACCAGGTTGGATGGTTAGTCACGCCCACGGTCTTTAAATAGTCATGCTGGCCTATGGGCGTCGCCGATTATAGCTTGTGTTTCATACCAAGTTGTTCCGGTCTGGAGTGGAGGTGTTGCAGAGAGAGAGATTCGTATCTGGTGTCGTATGATCCGTCGTTATCTTTTCTCCTTCCCATATTTGTGTTTAGTTGTGCCCTGTTCACATTACTGTATATTCCTGTGTGTGTGTGGCGCAGTGCAGTTTAAGTTCTCCCTGTCTGTCTTTATTTGTGTGGGGGCTTTGGTGGTGTGTCTCCTCACTGGGTGGAGGGTGGAGGGTTAAGTGCAGGGCTGAGCAGGAGACAAGGAAAGGTTGGAGGCTCAGGCATTTGCACCATCAGCAAAAACCCTGGGTTGAGGGTCAGACAGGGTTTTCCCTAGTTATAGGGACATCACAGGGCCCCCGGGTATTATAGCCTTAGTGGGACTAAGCCCCACGTGACAGCTGGACAGACATCTGACTGGGATGATTTAGCGAATCCTGCTTTGTGCAGGGGGTTGGACCAGATGGCCCAGGTGGTCCCTTCCAACTCTACGATTCTATGATTCTATGAAAAGATTGGAAGACAGAAGGGGCATTAGTGAGCCCAAAAGGCATCACCAGGTACTCAAAATGTCCCTCCGGAGTATTAAACGCCGTCTTCCATTCATCCCTGTGCTTGATGCGAATAAGATTATATGCACCGCTAAGGTCAAGCTTGGTAAACCAACAGGCACTTTTAACTCTGGAAAATAAATCAGAAATCAGGGGTAATGGGTACTGATATTTAACAGTGATTTTATTAAGGGAACGATAGTCAATACATGGTCTTAATGAACCATCTTGGCCACACAAAAAACCCAGCACCTAAAGGTGAAGAGGATGGACTAATATAACCCTTCTCCAATGACTCCTTGATGTAAGATCACATAGCATCATGTTCGGGTACCGATAAGTTGAAAAGCCGACCCTTGGGAAATTTACACCCGGCCATTAACTCAATTGCACAGTCATAACTCCTATGAGGAAGCAAAGACGCAGACTTACTCTCACTGAATACATTAGAAAAATCAGCCAAATAGTCAGGAATATCATGAGACTGGGGAGAGGTGGAGAAAACATGAGTGTTACTAAGAACACATTGACAACCCCAACTCACCACAGACACAGATTTCCAATCTAAAACAGGATTATGAGTTTGCAACCAAGGGAAACCCAGAACAATAGTATCATGCAAATTGTGCAACACCAAACATTTTACAATTTTCTTGGTGGTCCGGGCCGACCAGCATTATCACTTGGGTCCAAAACTGGGGTTTATTCTCCGCCAAGGGAGTAGCATCAATACCCCTCAAAGGGATAGGAGTCCACAGGGGTATCATGGGAAAACTACAATGGTTAGCAGAGTCCAAATCCATCAGATTCAAAGCTGCTCCTGAATCAACAAAAGCCTTAGGCTACTTTCACACATCAGGTTTTCGGCGTCAGGCGCGATCCGGCGTCGTGCCGGAACGCCGGATCCGGCAAATGTTTAGTAAAACCGGATGTGACGGATCCGGTTTTCTGCCGGATCCGTCTTTTTCTTGACAGACAAAACCGGATCCGTCTCATCCGGTTCATCCGTTTTTCTATCCGTTTTTCGACGGATTACGCCGGATCCGGTTTTTAAAATTGACCCTTGTGGCCTTCCGAACGGGATTGGCTACTGGAAAACTATATATAGCATGTTCCTACAGCCCTTCTTTGACAGGTTGTAGAGGAGAAAGTGCAGGTTGGAGAGAACAGCAAGTTACTGGCGAAGATGGATGTTGTCATTGGAAATATTTTGAAGAATTTGGCGGATTTTACAGCGGAGGCAAATCGTTTGAGGGTGATTGTTCTGGAGAAGGAGAGAGCGAGACAGCAGCGCATCAGGCATCGTAGACGACGTTTGTGGATCCACCCCATCACAGCCAAGAGAATGACGCGTGGGGTCTATTCTACACTATGCATGGACCTTCGACGAAACCCGGATAAATTTTTTGGATATGTTAGGATGAAAATGGAGAATTTTGATTACTTGGTGGAGCGCATTGCACACCTCATAAGAAAAGCGGACACCTATTGCCGCTTCTCTGTTTCACACGCAGAGCGTCTGATGGTGACTTTAAGGTAAGCCACATTTATTGGATATGATCGCATCAGAGCACACTTTCACTGCAATCTTGTTGGTGGTAATTTGTATCTCCAAGTGTTATAGGTCAGTTTTGGTATGTAATGCTGTGATTTCAAACTAATTTATTGTTTTTTAATTCCCCACAGATTTCTTGCAACTGGAGAATCCCTTTCGTCACTGCATTTCCAGTACAGACTCGGGATTTCCACCATATCTGGAATTGTGAAGTACACATGCCGTGCACTGTGGGACTCCTTAGCTGAAGAGTTTTTACCAGAGCCCACAACAGAGAGGTGGATTGAAATTGCTGACAAGTTTCAACAGATATGTCAGTTTCCAAACTGCTTGGGCGCTGTGGACGGGAAACATATCCGCATTGTAAAGCCAGCTGGATCGGGATCGGAATATTTCAATTACAAGAAATATTTTTCAATTGTCCTCATGGCCATCGCTGACGCGGAATACAAATTTATTGCGGTTGATATTGGGGCCTATGGCCGCTCCAATGACTCTCAAGTTTTCAAACTGTCTGCCATGGGGCGTAAACTGTATGGAAACACCTTCCAGTTCCCACCACCTAGACCGCTGCCGCAAACATCTGGTCCACCTATGCCATTTGTCTGTGTAGGGGATGAAGCCTTCCAGCTGTCAGAACACCTTTTGAAACCGTACTCTAGCAGAGGATTGACAAGACCAAAACGCATTTTTAATTACCGCCTCACAAGAGCAAGAAGAATGGTTGAATGTACCTTTGGTATTCTGACAGCCAAATGGCGGGTCCTATTGACTGCGATCAACCTCAAGACAGAAACTGTGGACGAGGTGATCAAAGCGTGCGTGGTACTCCACAATTTTGTTATCTGCAAGGAACCCATTTCCATTGAGGACACCTCTGAAGAAACCACCTTGCAAGATTACCATGACATTACCACTAGAAGTTCTGTGACGGTTTCAGTAATGAGGGACAATTTTGCACTATACTTTATGTCACCTCAAGGCAGAGTACACTGGCAGGATGACAGAGTGTGAAAGATTTGTGCCCTAACCAAACTTGTGTACCTTCTGTACCAACAGTATATACCTTTGCCAACCAAAGTTGGCTATCTTGTCATGGTCTCTATTTTTAGCTTTAGGCCACAGGTGTGTACCTGGTTGTGTTTTATGCAAAGTATTTCACCTTTTAACAAAAGTTGTGTACATTGTTAGGAAATCACCAACAATAAACACAACTTTTTAGGTGAAATACTTTGCTTCAAACACAACCAGGAACACAACTGTGGCAAAAAGCTAAAATTTACCCAGTTATATACCTAGTTTTGAATACCATTTCACCTTTTAAATACCCTGTATTTAACCTTTTTCGCCGCAGAAAGAAATGACAGACAACCAGTGTAAAATAATTTAACTTTTATTGAAAAATGTTTTTTTTAGTAAACTTTTTTAAAATTTTAATAAACTTGTTTAATAAAACTTGGAAACTATAAAACTGAAACCATAAAACTGGTCATTTTTATTTAAATACACACATTATAATTCTGTGTAGTGTGTGGTGGAAATACTGCTGTAGGGGCTGCGGGACACTTCGACACTGGGAGTGTGGAGAGAGGACTGGGATCGTGGTGGGGAAGGAACAGTTAGAGGTGAAGGTGTGGAAAAAACTATAGAATGGGTGGACATGTGGGAAGCAGAAGAGGTGGTGGGTGGTGGAGTGGAGGGTTGGGCAGGGACTGTAGGAGCAGATGATGTTGATGGCAAGTTGTATGGGGAAGGAGTTTGGTACGGGGCAGGTTGCTGGAAGTGGGGAGATGTCTGGTACGGGGCAGGTTGCTGAAAGTGGGGAGATGTCTGGTACGGGGCAGGTTGCTGGAAGTGGGTAGATGTCTGGTACTGGGGAGGTTGCTGGCACTGGGGAGTTTGCAGGTACTGTGGAGGTTGCTGGTACTGGTGAGGTTGCTGGTGCTGGGGAGGTTGCTGGTGCTGGGGAGGTGGATGGTGCTGGGGAGGTGGATGGTGCTGGGGAGGTGGATGGTGCTGGGGAGGTGGATGGTATGTAATAGGAGGGGGAGGATGGAAAGTGGCTGGAGGTGGATGGTATGTAATAGGAGGGGGAGGATGGAAAGTGGCTGGAGGGGGTGTAGATGTAATAGGAGGGGGGAGGATGGAAAGTGGCTGGAGGGGGTGTAGATGTAATAGGAGGGGGAGGATGGAAAGTGGCTGGAGGGGGTGCAGGTGGAGGAACTACTGTGGTGGGAGGAGGAGGAGGTTGGGAGGTAACTTGCTGGAGAGCAGCGTGGCATGAATGCATTACATGCATCTGCTGGGCAGGAGAGAGCGTTTCCATGCGCTCCACAACAGACCTGAAAAAGGTGTGGTTTGGCGAAGATCTTGCTTCTGAATGCATGGTTTGCAGAAGTGTCTTCACCTCCAGAATGCTGGAGTTGATCTGCTGATAGCCTGCGGAGATTTGCTCTGACAAGACTTTTAGACAGTTCTGGAAAGATGCATTCAGATGCAAGAACTCTGGCGCATAAGTCTTTTCCTGACCCCTCTGCCGCTGCTGCCCAGTACCCGCAGGTGTACTAGAGGTGGCAGGGGCAGAAGGGTGGGGTAAAGGGAAAGCGATCTCCTCACGAGCAGCTTCATGTAATGTAGGCGGCCACGATGCTCCTGTGCTGGTGGATGGGACAGATGGGTCGAATGTGTTGGAAGGCTGGGAAGGTGCAGATGTACCGGGGCGGTCGAAGTGTCCCTCGGTGCCGGTCTCCTCAGGGATCGCCTCAGAAGGGTCCAATCTTGCCGGCTCCCGAGTGCTGCTCACCGTGCTGTGGAATAAAGAGAAAAAAAAACAATTAAAATACTGACATGGTATGGCCCTGGCTGAAAAAAAAATTTACATCTAACATTTTTTTTCACATGTGGTGTGTAATATTTACCTTCTGGTGACCATTGTTTCCCGGAGGAACGACAGGGCTTCTGCGTACTTGTACTTGCTCCTGCGTCCTCCAGATCCACTCGGGGCCCGCATCTCTTTATTGAACTCCTTCTTGAAACGATCTCTCACAGACCGCCACCGATTCACAATTCTGTTCCCTGAAACGAGAAAGGAGTGGTTAGTATACAACATCAGTGTTTCCCAAACTCCAGTCCTCATGGTCCCCAGGGGTCATGTTTTCAGGATTTCCATAGTAAATAGAAATCCTGAACACATGATCCGTGGGGACCACGAGGACTGGAGTTCGGGAAACACTGGTTTACATCAAGCAACCGGTACTGTATATACTTACGCTTTTTAATCTGGGCCCGAGCTTCGAGGTCCTCCCAGCGGCCCACAAGGAGCGAACAGATTTCCTCCCAGAGTCGTCGGGTAACGATCAGGTCAGCGTGGCGGCGGTCAGCCATATTCCAGAGCGGCTCCCTTTCTCTGACGAGATCGATGAGGCGGTCCACATCAATCCCTCCATCCTCACCGTCAGAGTCGGGAGCACGCTGTGAAGGCTGTTAAAGAAAAAGACAAAAATAACATAATTAGCCTCCACAAAAGAAATGAAATAAAAAGTGCAAAAAAACAAAGCAAAAATATTTATACTTACACGCTGGTGACCGCCGCGTTGCTGTCGCCGACGACCCTGGGAGGCACTGTGAGGACCTCTTGGCCAAGCACCAGATTGGGAAGACTAGAGAAGAAAACAAAAAATGTTATGTCTTTGGATGTAGGCATTTGTTTGCTGTGTGTGGTCTGCAGAACATTGTTTTCTATGTGTTGTGTGTAGTGTGATGTTGTGTTTCTGCGTTTGATGCAAAAAACTTACCAATTGTGAGCCCACTCCAGGTGTCTGTCCACCCCTTCCTTCTTCTTCTGGGAGCTCCTCTTCATCTTGTGATTCCTGTTTTGAAATAAAAGGCAATGAATAGACATATATTACAGAGAAGATGGATTTTGGAAATAAAAACTTACCGTCAAACGCTGACGATGCGAGGGAGGGCTCCCAGAAGATGATGTGCTGTCTTCCTGGTGGCCACACTCCATGCCTGTGGGTGGTGTTCCAGCTGCTGCCATTGCTGCTGCTGCTGCTGCATCTATTGGGCGGCTGTTGAATAAAGAGAAACAAAGGGCCAATGAATATCTTGATATTCAATAGCCCTAGTTTGGAGGAATGGGTGATTTGATAATTACCGTCTCTCATCTGCTGCTGGACTCCCCTCCCGTTGTTCAGCATGCTGCTCCAATTGGGGTGGTGCTGATGGTGCTGCTGCAGATGTCTCCTGCCTTCTCCTGCGCCTGGTTGCTGTCTTGGGTGGCATGTTGGGTGTGGCTGTGGGTCCCACTGTCTTGCTTTTATATATGTCTTGTGGGCAGAGCTACTGAGCTTTCGCCGGATCCGGCGCATTGCGGCGCTCATAGGCTTTCATTGTGTGAAAAAGCCGGACACGCCGGATCCGGCGTGTCCGGCTTTTACGCCGGAGACAAAAACCGTTACAGTCACCGTTTTTTCCAGACGCCGGATCGCGACACATTGCGACACATTGCCGGATCCGGCGAAAACCGGATGAAACGCATGGCCATCCGGCGCGATCCGGCGCAAATGCAAGTCAATGGGGGGGGAAACCGGATCCGGCATTGCATTTCGCCGGATCCGGTTTCTGTCAAAAGCGCCGGATCGCGCCTGACGGCGAAAACCTGATGTGTGAAAGAGGCCTTAGTGGGAAATGTAGACAAGGAGCAGATCAGGGTAATCGCCAAAAGGAACTTAGGCTGTACACTGCCCACCGCAAATGTGTGAGCAAAACGCTTTTCTCGTTTAGGGCAGACAGCAATAGCTTGATAGGCGTCCCCACAGAAAAAACACAACTTATTACGCCTTCTAAACTCCTGACGTTGCGCCCTAGAAAAAACCCTATCACATTGCATGGGTTCAGAAGTTCGTTCCAAAGGCGGCAACGCCTCTCGTGCAGTTTTACGTTCACGTAAACGCCGATCAATTTGAATGGCCAATGACATAGAGTCGTCAAGACCAGAGGGAACAGGATATCCCACCATAACATCTTTTACGGTTTCTGCCAAACCCTTCCGAAAGAGAGCTGCTAGGGCATCGTCATTCCATTTAGTAAGGACCGCCCACTTTTGGAATTTTTGACAATATAACTCTGCAGAATCCTGACCCTGGTTCAATGCCAATAAAGTTTTCTCAGCTTGATCAATAGCATTAGGTTCATCATACAACAACCCCAAGGCTTGAAAAAACGCGTCCACATTAGCCAGAATAGGATCTCCGGGTGTCAAAGAAAAGGCCCGATCCTGGGGATCGCCGCGTAGTAGGGAGATAACAATTTTAACCTGCTGCACAGAGCTCCCCGATGAGTTGGGTTTCAAAGCAAAAAATAGTTTACATTTATTCTTAAAATTCAAAAATTTAGACCGATCCCCAGAAAACACATCAGGAGTAGGGATTTTTGGTTCAACAGCAGATGATTGAGCGAGATAGGCAGAAATTCCCCGCACTTCAGCAGCGAACTGCTCAACACAATCAGACAATTGTTTAGTCTCCATTTAGACAGAAAAAAATATCCTCCTACAGCCCCAGAAAAAAGAGGAAAAAATATATGAAAAAAAAAAATTCTGACACTTTTTTTAAAAATTCTTTCCTGCTTTAGAGTACCCTAGAGTCTACAGTTAGGCTGGTGATTCTGTTATGAATTGGCACCGAGGAGGATGGCAGGCCCAGGCTAAGCCACAGAAAACCAGAGAGGTTGGTAACTAAGCGGATGCAGACCCCTGATCCTGTACACACAACTAGCAGTAGCCGTAAAGCATACCTATGATGATCCTAGAAGCCTCAGCACAGCCGGAGAGCTAATTAAACCTAAAGCAAGAAAGGGGAAATCTAAACTTCCCCGGAGCAGACCCCAAAGGAATAGATAGCCCCCAAACATATATTGTTGGTGAGACAAGATGAAAACACAAACGCAGGCAGAAAAATAGACTGAGCAAACGATGGGGCCCACACTGACTAGACAGGACAGGAAAGGAAAGACACTGTCTGCAATCACGCAAAAAACCCTGCAAAAGTCCAACACGTCTGATGCAAAAAACACTGAAGTCACATGACTTCGCCCCCACTATATCAGCACGCTGGTATATTCTGAAAGCAAAGCAAAAAGAGACCAATATAAAAGGGGACAAAACAAACTGGCACATGCAGTAACATATGGGCAGTGATTCAACACAGCCCCAGCCGGAGCTAGCTGACCCGCACAAAGCAGAGATAAACAAAACCAGATCAAATGCAAGCAGAATAGCAAATGAACCACTTAGATGAACATGCAGAGAAAGAGCAGGAGACATCAGACCTCAGGAGGCGCAGGAAAAAATCACCAGCAAGGATAGAGAGGAGTTGGCTGTCTTAAATCCCAATCAGAAACCCCAGATCTCCAATCGTCTTCCTCATTATGAGATGGCAAGCCTCTGTCAATCAAATCAGCTCCACTACCTCCAGTAACCACCAGAGGGAGCCCAGAAAGAGAACTCTCAATCTAACCAGCTACACTATCTTCAGTAATCACCAGAGGGAAGCCAGAGAGGGAATTCACAACAGGGACCAGGATATTCTGCCTCCTGGAGGGCGGACGGACAGGTTCAAGGCAAGGCTAGGAAGAAGGACACAGAGACCAGTATATTCTGCCTCCTGGAGGGCAGACAGACAGGTACAAGATACAGGACTAGGAACCAAGCCTCCAGAGAAGGCGAAACACAGGACAGGACCTGGCAACTCAGCAGCAAGACACTAACTGAGTAAAGGCATTGCACAGGCAGCTTCCACCGGGTGGAGCTGCCCTAAATACTAGAGGCCTCTTGGTGATTGTCCGGGAGCACATTAGGCAGGTGCACACTGATTCCATAAGAACCAGAGTGTGCCGGTACCGCCCCCCTATGTACACAGCCAGGAAGCATGCAGAGAGCAGGCAGGAAGCAAGAGGCACACAGCATGAACTCAGAGTATGGCTTGGAGCAGTGAGTAAGTTGGTGTGTGGGGGATGGGAGGCCATGCAGTGTTGTTACACAGTCGCCGGGTGATAGGACTGCTATCCAATCATTGCTCATGCTGTTACTGTATATGTGACAGCAGATATAGCCAGATGGCAGTAGAAGTCCCATCAGACGATGCCTCCCTACACACAGACCCGCAAACAGCCGTGCACACACCTGCAGACCCTCACATACACATGCAGACACACATAGGCACCCGCAGACAGACTCGCGCATATTCTCCGCTCACACATAGACTCCACCCACACACACAATTCTCCTCCCACACACTCTTCCTCCTGCCTTTTTGCAGCGTTTTTAGCACGCACATCCACAGCAAATCCGCAAACCTTTTTACATCTGAGGTTTTGCTGCGGATTTGACTGACGCAATGGAAGTCAATGGGTGCAGAAATGCTGCAGAGCCGCAAAAAGAATTGACATGCTGTGGAAAATAAAGCGCTGCGAATCTGCACAGATTTATCTGCAGCATGTGCACATCAATTCTGGATTCCCATTGATTAACATTGTTTGGGCACTACATTGCTGATTTGGTGCAAATGCGCTCATCAAAGACACTGCGGATCTGCAACAAAATCAGCAACGAGTGCACATAGCCTATGACTTCAGAAGGAGTAGGAGACTGCTACCTCCACTGTTCAGTTTCCTCAGCACAAAGAAGAAGGATCCCAGTAAAGGATGTTCTCTATGTTCCCAGCCTTGAAAGCAATCTTCTGTCAGTAAAAAAGCTCATGCAAAAGGGGAATGTAGTTACTTTTAAAGATAACAGCTGCATCATCTCAAAGAAGGGTCACACTCTTGCAGAAGGAAAAATCCAAGATGAACTTTATCAGCTAAATTGCAAATAGAGAGTGTACAGTGCTAGACAAGATCTACATAAGAACTGTAACCATGTATGGCACAGACGTCTTGGGCACAGAGACCTAGAAGTAGTAAGGAAGCTAGCTCAGCTTGCAAATGGTATTGAAATCAATCTGTGTAGTCAAATGATGAAGTGCACTAGCTGTCTTAATGGGAAAATGTCCAGAAAATCCTTTCCTAAAATAAGCACCACTAGATCTGCACAGCCTCTGGATCTGATACATACAGATGTATGTGGTCCAATGAGTGTTGAAACTCCTAGCAAGAAGAGAGATTTTCTCACATTTATTGATGACTACTCCAGATATACAGTCACCTACCTGCTTCACAGTAAGGATGAAGTTCCACAGAAACTTGAAGAATATCTTACTGTAGTGTTTAACAAATTTGTAGGAATACCAGAAGCTCTGCGTTCACATAATGGAACCGAATATGCAAGTGGTAAGGTGCAAAGTAGAGTTGAGCGAAACGGGTCGAAAAAATTCAAAAGTCGCCGACTTTCACCAAAGTCGGGTTTCATGAAACGAAACCCGACCTCATCATGAGGTCGGCCACGAGGTCGGCAACTTTAGCGCCAAAGTCGCGTTTCAAAACATGCTTCAGCGCCCTTTTTCAGCCAATGAGGAAGAACGGACACTGTGGGCAAGGTGATGACATAGGCAGCGGTCCCCACCATCTTTGAGAAGGGCAAGCAAGTGATTGGCTTGCTTTGGGGGGCGTCACAGGGGGTATAAAAGGGCGTGCACGCCGACCGCCATCTTACTTCGGCTGATCTCAGTATAGGGAGAGATGCTGCTGCTGCAGATTCTGTAGGGAGAGCGTTAGGCAGGGAAGAGGAAAAAAATTCAGCTGCTGCTGCTAGCGATTTTGCCTGTACAACACACCAGTCACTGTGCAGTGCAAGGGGAGGCTATATTTTGGTGGATCAGCTCTATTGGTTGTTAGGCTGCCTTATAAGGCTACCAGATAGCTGCATTGCTGGTTTCACACTGCTTTGCAAACTGCTTTTTTAAAAGCAATCCTTTTTTTTTGTCCTGTGAGATACTGAGCGTGCATTTTTTCACACCGTACAGCGGTGTACGCTCTTCTCTCAGTACCGTGTAACGGCTGTTATCACGGCCACAGTGAAGCTAAGGGTGTGACTCTGTAAGGATATGTCGAGGAGTTGTTCCATTCTTACAGACCTCCACCTTATAGTTTTGTCTGTTTTTCAAACAGTCTAGTCTATTTGCTGTTTGATTACATTCAAAACTATAGAGAGACAGCGTGTGTCAGTCCGTATACTAAAAAACACGGAGCTTGACAATTTAACATACACCGGACAGCGGTGTACGTGCACGCTGCTCTCTCAGTACCGTGTAACGGCTGTTATCACGGCCACAGTGAAGCTAAGGGTGTGACTCTGTAAGGATAAGTCGAGGAGTTGTTCCGTTCTTACAGACCTACACTCTAGGGAGATTCCAATCCTGCCCTGTCCTATATAACATTTTTCACACCTGCCAAATTCATCCTGTCATACAGCGGTGTGATATACACTGGGCCTGACACAATACACCAGTGTCCAGAAGTGTGTAAGGACATTCCATTTCTCCCGTCCAATATAACATTTTTCACACCTGCCAAATTCATCCTGTCATACAGCGGTGTGATATACACTGGCCTGACACAATACATCAGTGTCCAGAAGTGTGTAAGGACAATCCATTTCTGCCGTCCTATGTCACATTTTTCACACCAGCCAAATTCAGCCTGTCATACAACGGTGTGATAAACACTGGCCTCACACAATACATCAGTGTCCAGAAGTGTGTAAGGACATTCCATTTCTCCCGTCATATATCACATTTTACACACCAGCCAAATTCAGCCTGTCATACAGCGGTGTGATATACATTGGGCCTGACACAATGCATCAGTGTCCAGAAGTGTGTAAGGACAATCCATTTCTGCCGTCCTATGTCACATTTTTCACACCAGCCTAATTCAGTCTGTCATACAGCGGTGTGATATACATTGGGCCTCACACAATACATCAGTGTCCAGAAGTGTGTAAGGACAATCCATTTCTGCCGTCCTATGTCACATTTTTCACACCAGCCTAATTCAGTCTGTCATACAGCGGTGTGATATATATTGGGCCTCACACAATACATCAGTGTCCAGAAGTGTGTAAGGACATTCCATTTCTCCCGTCATATATCACATTTTACACACCAGCCAAATTCAGCTTGTCATACAGCGGTGTGATATACACTGGCCTGACACAATACATCAGTGTCCAGAATTGTGTAAGGACAGTCCATTTCTCCCATCATATATCACATTTTACACACCAGCCAAATTCAGCCTGTCATACAGCGGTGTGATATACACTGGCCTGACACAATACATCAGTGTCCAGAAGTGTGTAAGGACATTCCATTTCTCCCGTCATATATCACATTTTACACAACAGCCAAATTCAGTCTGTCATACAGCGGTGTGACATACATTGGGCCTCACACAATACATCAGTGTCCAGAAGTGTGTAAGGACAATCCATTTCTGCCGTCCTATGTCACATTTTTCACACCAGCCTAATTCAGTCTGTCATACAGCGGTGTGATATACATTGGGCCTCACACAATACATCAGTGTCCAGAAGTGTGTAAGGACAATCCATTTCTGCCGTCCTATGTCACATTTTTCACACCAGCCTAATTCAGTCTGTCATACAGCAGTGTGATATACATTGGGCCTCACACAATACATCAGTGTCCAGAAGTGTGTAAGGACAATCCATTTCTGCTGTCCTATGTCACATTTTTCACACCAGCCTAATTCAGTCTGTCATACAGCGGTGTGATATACATTGGGCCTCACACAATACATCAGTGTCCAGAAGTGTGTAAGGACATTCCATTTCTCCCGTCATATATCACATTTTACACACCAGCCTAATTCAGCCTGTCATACAGCGGTGTGATATACACTGGCCTGACACAATACATCAGTGTCCAGAAGTGTGTAAGGACATTCCATTTCTCCCGTCATATATCACATTTTACACAACAGCCAAATTCAGTCTGTCATACAGCGGTGTGATATACATTGGGCCTCACACAATACATCAGTGTCCAGAAGTGTGTAAGGACAATCCATTTCTACCGTCCTATGTCACATTTTTCACACCAGCCTAATTCAGTCTGTCATACAGTGGTGTGATATACATTCGGCCTCACACAATACATCAGTGTCCAGAAGTGTGTAAGGACAATCCATTTCTGCCATCCTATGTCACATTTTTCACACCAGCCTTATTCAGTCTGTCATACAGCGGTGTGATATATATTGGGCCTCACACAATACATCAGTGTCCAGAAGTGTGTAAGGACATTCCATTTCTCCCGTCATATATCACATTTTACACACCAGCCAAATTCAGCTTGTCATACAGCGGTGTGATATACACTGGCCTGACACAATACATCAGTGTCCAGAAGTGTGTAAGGACAGTCCATTTCTCCCATCATATATCACATTTTACACACCAGCCAAATTCAGCCTGTCATACAGCGGTGTGATATACCCTGGCCTGACACAATACATCAGTGTCCAGAAGTGTGTAAGGACATTCCATTTCTCCCGTCATATATCACATTTTACACAACAGCCAAATTCAGCCTGTCATACAGCGCTGTGATATACATTGGGCCTCACACAATACATCAGTGTCCAGAAGTGTGTAAGGACAATCCATTTCTGCCATCCTATGTCACATTTTTCACACCAGCCTAATTCAGTCTGTCATACAGCAGTGTGATATACATTGGGCCTCCACAATACATCAGTGTCCAGAAGTGTGTAAGGACATTCCATTTCTCCCGTAATATATCACATTTTACACACCAGTCAAATTCAGCCTGTCATACAGCGGTGTGATATACACTGGCCTGACACAATACATCAGTGTCCAGAAGTGGTAGGAGAATTAAATTCTCCCCTGTCCTATATACACCTTGTACCTTGTTTTACAGTTCCATATTGTTGGTGGAATTGTGGGTACATTTTTCAAAAAAATGAGGAAGTGTGGTGTAAGAGGCCGTGTTAGTGGGCGGGGGTTGCCAGATGTTAATGATGGTGTTGGTGTTGGATCTGCTGGTAGTGGCAAAAGCAAAATAACACCTAATGCAGGAGCACGACATTGTCCTCGCAGTGTACTGAGCCAGATTCTAACCCTGATGAAAGTCAGGTGCCCCTTCCCGCATACTACACCACCGTACACGGTGACACAGAGGAAGGTGCACATGACATTTAAGAGGAGGTGATGGATGACCCAGTAGTTGACCCAGATTGGCATCCATTGGGGGAAGAGGGTGCCGCTGCCAATAGCTCCGAAGAGGAGGAGGAGCATCCGCAGCAGGCATCGACATCGCAACAGCTGTTATCTGGCAGGCCCGGAGCAGTCCAAAAACGGGTTACAAAAGCCAAAACGTTGCTGGACTGCTTGGTCAGACGGTCAAAATAGCACCGCGTGCAAGGCCTCAAAATGTCTTTCATAGTAGGAAGAGTGCAGTGTGGCACTTTTTTGAACAAAATCCTAATGATCAGGCCAAGGTTATCTGTAAGAAGTGCGCAAAGACCTTTAGCCGAGGGAAAAATCTGAAAAATTTGAATACCAGTTGCATGCTTAGACATTTAACCACCATGCACTTGCAAGCGTGGACAGAACACCAAACCTCAAGTACCACATGTGCAAATGCTCCCAAAGAAGGTAGTCAGCAACGCTACATTGTTTCCCCCACTGTAAGCCCACCGGTTAGCACAGCAGCAAATGTTGAGGTGTCGTTGCAATGCCAAAGCTGTCAGGGAATCACAATGTTATATCAACGAAAGACTGAATCTAGGCCATCAGAAAGAACACCAACTCCATCACCATCATCAACCCTCTCTCAGTCCGCCCTGTCCACCGCTAGTTCCACCATAGGCATCTCTCAAGTCCAGCTCACACTGCCAGAGACTATGAGCAGGACAAGAAAGTACTCATCCTCTCATCCGCGTACACTGGGTTTGAACGCCCACATTGCCAAACTAATCTCGTTAGAGATGATGCCCTATCGGTTGGTGGAAAGTGCAGCTTTCCTCGAACTCATGGCCTACGCAGTACCACGCTATGAACTACCCAGTCGCCACTTCTTTTGTCGCAAAGTCATCCCAGCTCTCCACCTTCATGTGAAGGACCGCATTGTCCATGCACTCAAGCAATCAGTGAGTGGAAAGGTGCACCTCACAACTGATGCATGGTCCAGTAGGCATGGCCAGGGCCGTTACGTGTCCATCACTGCGTACTGGGTTAATGTGGTGGATGCAGGGTCCACAGGGGACAGCGGTGGTGGGACTGTGCTGCCTAGCCCACGGTATAGGAAACAGTTGGCTGTAGGCGTTCGACCCTCCTCCTCCTACGCCTCTAGAAGCGAAAGCTCGTCCCCAGAGCGCAGTCGCAGCAGCACTCCACCCGCAGCTGCCAGTGTTGCACACGAGGTGTCCCCCTATCGATCAGCTAGTGGAAAGCGTCATCAGGCTGTGTTGAAGATGATGTGTTTGGGCGACAGACACACCGCGGAGGTACTGGCCGACTATTTTCAGCAACAAACTGAGTCACGGCTGTGCAGTGTACATCTTGAGGCAGGCAAGGTAGTTAGCGATAACGGCCGTAATTTTGTGGCTGCCATAGCCCTTTCAAAACTCAGACACATACCTTGCTTGGCTCACACCTTGAACCTGCTGGTGCAGTGCTTCCTCAATAATTATCCAGAGTTAACAGGCCTGCTCCAGAAGGTTCGAAAACTGTGCTCGCACATCCGCCGGTCGCCCGTACACTCCAGTCGTATGCAGAAGCTGCAGTGATTGCTACACCTTCCCAAGCACCGACTAATTATCGACGTTGCAACAAGGTGGAACTCCACCCTGCACATGGTTGAGCGGCTGTGCGAACAGAGGCAGGCCGTAATGCATTTGTGAGAGGATACCCGGACAGGCACTTTGAGGGCAGACATGGAGTTGACAGGTGTGCAGGGGTAAAAGCTGAAAGACCTCTGTAAAGTCCTTCAGTGTTTTGAGGAATGCACACGGCTGGTAAGCGCAGACGACGCCATCATAAGCATGAGCATCCAACTTATGCGTCTGCTCATGCAAACTTTGATGCACATTAAGGAGCAGGCGTCTGCAGCCGAGGTTGACGAAGAGGAAGAGGAGGAGGAAATCCTTGATGACAGTCAGCCATTGTCTGCTCCGGGACCTCTCCTGGACGAGGTGGAGGAAGAAGAGGAGGAGGAGGGTGATGATGGGGATGATTATTTAGGGGAGGAGGATGCTTCTCGTGTGTCCAGATAAAATGTTGGTGTGGCAAGGTCTGGTACAGGGTTTGTGCGTGACTGGAGGGATGTGTATTTGCCAGAAAGTGCTCCTCCACCAAGCAGTCGCACTGCATCATTGACACCGGGAACATTGGCCCACATGTCAGATTATGCCTTGCAGATCCTAAAAAGGGACCCCCGCATTGCCAAAATGATGAACGATGACGACTACTGGTTGGCCAGCATCCTGGATCCACGCTAAAAAGGCAAATTACAAAACATCATGCCACAGGAGAACCATGACCTAATATTGGCTAACAAACAAGCTACTCTGGTAAACCGGTTGGTTGAGGCATTCCCAGCACACAGCAGCGGTGATGGTTCTCACACGAGCCGTAGGGGCCAGGGGCAGCTTGGAAGAGGTGTTCGTGGTGCACACATCAGAAGTGGCGTTGGAGACAGGGGTTTCATGACCATGTTGTGGACTGATTTTTCAAGTCCCGCTCACACAACTGGTAATACTGCATCGATGAAAAGTGACAGGAGACAGCACTTGTCAACTATGGTTACAAACTACTTTTCCTCCCATGTCGATGTTCTCCCTCACAGGTCATTCCCCTTTGACTATTGGGCCGCTAAACTGGACACCTGGCCTGAATTGGCACATTATGCGCTACAGGAGCTCGCTTGCCCAGCTGCAAGTGTGCTATCGGAAAGAGTCTTCAGTGCTGCTGGATCAATCCTGACAGAAAAAAGGACCCGTCTGTCGACCCAAAATGTGGATGATCTATCCTTCATTAAAATGAACCATGCATGGGTTTCCAAGGATTTTGTCCCACATTCCCCTGATGACACATAGGTTGACAGAAAAATGGCTTGTTTGGTCCTCCTCCTCCTGGGACTTGAACAATTTCGCCTTTTGCATCAGCTGAATGTCCAACATCAACTTATGCCACATTCTAAAACTCCCTAACTGTGCTGCCTCCCCCCCATGGCCGGGGTCACCACCTAGCGCACCAAACCGTGCAAGTGCCGTTGCCCTGGACAGGTGGGTAGGCCGAATCTTGGGCGCGGGCACTGGCACAGGGTCCCTCATAGTGCAATCAAGTGTCTCTGACGGTGGTGGTGCACACCCGCCGTCAGACACACCGCTGTACTATGAGGGGCCCAGTGCCAGTACAGATGCCCACGAGTGGGCCCCCCTTGCTTGGGCAGGGCCCCAGCATTTGCAATCTTTACCTCTCCCTGCTCTTCCGCTGTGTAGTCTGGACCGTCAAATCAATACTGGGCCTGACACCGTCTGAGCCGGCCTCCTGATCTATAGACATATATTTTGAATGTGTACACTATGCTATCCATACATGTTATCCGGTGATACGGTACCCTTTCTCACCTTTGTGCAATCACGTGTAATCCATACTGGGCCTGAGAACGGCTGGCGAGCTGTTAAGCAAGCTACAGCACCTTTGGTTTGCACACGTAAGTTTTTCATTTTTTCAGGAATGATGGTTAGGCCTAATTCCGGAACTGCTGTTGACCTGCACTTACTGGGAAATCATCGTTCACGGGTAATAATTGTAATCCCAGATCCCCATCACTAACGGTGTTCAGCGGGTTATCTGCACCTGTAAGCGACAAACGCTGGCCCTTTCAGTGTAGTGCACATGCAGCCACGGACATGTAAGGGCATGACACACCAGTTATTGGCCAATCTCATGTGCCAGAGCCTCGCGTGTCCCTCTAGTAAGCCGGACTCGGACCGCGGGGCATGACGGAGTCTCGTTCGTTAACGGAATTAAGCTTGCAATGTGTGCATCTTTTTTGTTGCTGGATGGTTGAGGTTGCCCGTGTTGAGTCAAATTACGCCGCAGGCTCCACTCCTGGTGGTGCCCTTCTGGACATTCCTTTAAGGTTCAGCTTTGCAACCATACTGCCCACATAAAACAAACACTTTGCCTTCATGAACACTGTTTGGAGGGTCGTGACTCGTGGGAATAACGCCGCCCAATCAGTTAACCTGCTAGAGAGATCTGTTGTGAGTTCATTTTCCCCTTCGTCACTTGGGTCTGGTGAACTCCCTATTCTGGTAAAGGAAGGTAATGAGCCTGATTATCAGGCACCTGAGTCTAATGAGGATGACTGGCTGAGTGGAGTCACGGACTGGATATAAGGCTGCCGACGCCCTTCTGCCCTGCGGGTGAGTTCTCTGTAGACTTCTAGGACACCAGTCTGATTCCTGCTCCTCTAAAGCTAAGTTTTCTGTTTTGCCTGTTAGCTTTTTTGTTTTGTTTTTTGTTTTCCTTGCTTTTCAGTATTCTGCCATTCCCTGCTGGGGTGAGCTGAATCTCCTTTTGCCTGTAGCTCTGTCTTCAGTATATTCCTGAGTACTGACATAGCTTTTTTGAAGCCTAGCGTCTTCAGGGCCTTTTTCACTGTCAGTCTGTTGGCTCTTATTTTCATAGGGTTTTTCACGGATTGCAGACAGCAGCCTTCCTGTCCTTTTCTATCTAGTTAGCTTGGGCCCCTCTTTGCTCAGTCTATCTTTCTGTCTGTGTTAGTATTTTCATCTTGCTTCACCGTCATTATATGTTGGGGGCTGTCTTTTGCTTTGGGGTCTGCTCTGGGGCAGTTCAGATTTCCCCTTTCTTTCTTTAGGCCTATTTAATTCTCCGGCTGTGATCGAGGGGTCTAGGGCATCGTAGGAACCCCCCATGGCTACTGCTAGTTGTGTTGATAGGTTCAGGGGTCTGCAATCCGATAGCTGCCAACTTCTCTGGTTTTCTGGACTTAGCTAGCATTTCTGTTTTTGCCTCCTACGGTGACTCAATGATAACAGAGATCCTTTGTTGCTCCCAAGCATGACATCACACTCCCTAGGAGGAAGGTAATGCCACTGTGGCGACCGTACTCCAGGGGGCGACACAAGTGCACTGATACCCAGCCACTGCTCGATGAATCTGCTGGTACATTGACCCAGACCACTACATTCCCCTCGCACTCTACACGGCCTGAATCTGACCCTGATGGAACTCAGGTTACCCTTCCCATATACTGTTCCATCTTACACGGTGACAAAGAGGAAGCTGCAAATGAAAGTGCAGGTTCGGCCCACCCGCCGTCAGACACACCACCGTACTATCAGGGGCCCTTTGCCAGTGCCGTCACCAACGAGTGGGCCCCCCCTGCTTGCTCAGGATCACAGCACTTGCAAGGTTGAAATACTGTGCAGTGAGATGGAAGATGGGGATGACGAGGAGTCCAGACTAGTACAGGGATTCCCTAGTGAGGAGACTTATTTAATTGTTTTCAATGTTGGGACAGCAATTTTTGGGGAGCACTATACTCTGGAGAATGATAGATGGGGCCCACCATACACTGGAACATTCCAAAGGTGGACATCAGACACTGAAGCAGCATTTACAGGGCCCATTATACACTAGAGCATTAGAAATGGGGCCCATTATGTATGGAGCATTATTTGGGCCCATAAGACAGTGGAGCTTCATCCATGGGGACCAACATATACTGTAGCATTATGTGGAGCTCATCTTATACTGTTTCAAACATTATATAGGACCAATGATTCTGTATGGAGAAATAGATGGGCCTCGTCATGAGATGTAAAAAGTGAAGTATTTTTCTTTGTAGTATACCACTATTTCTCTGCCGTATCGGAGCAGCATGAGTTGTGGTATGTGTTAAAGGGGAGCTCTTTCGCCCAGGGCACATGAAAACCTGGAGCCAGCCCTACCCCCCCACAACTTTAGCCAGATAACCCCCATTTTTCAGTGCGTAACTAGTATTATGAAGTAAATAAAGTGTGACAAGCTTCAGTAATAAGAATTTATGCTTTTGGCATTCAAATGGGCACTGTAAGTGTGTTTCCTGTCCTCCTCTCACTGCCGACTTTTCTTCCCCATTGACTTACATTGGGTTTCATGTTTCAGTCGGACCCCCGACTTTTCCCTATAGACGGCCAATTTCGTTCGACCCGACTTTTGCGAAAGTCGGGTTTCGCGAAACCCAACTCGACCCGAAAAAAGGCAAAGTCTCTCATCTCTAGTGCAAAGCATTTTGAAAAAGGATAGAATCGTGTTCCAGAATACCATTCCATACAACCCAGAACAAAATGACACTGCAAAGAGAAAGAACAGTACTCTCTGTGACAGTGGAAGAAGTATGTTGTTTGATGCGAATCTACCTACAGCGTATTGGGGAGAAGCCATCCTGACTGCTTGCTATCTTCAAAACAGAGTGCCAGGTAAAGCCACAAATAAAACTCTATATGAGCTATGGAACTGCCAGAAGCCTAACCTGAAGCACGTCAGATATTTGGAAGAAAAACGTTTCTGTATGTTCTGTGAGAATCATGTGGGAATAGTGGATGAGGGCAGGTATATCTCGCCCAGATTCCTTTCCTATGTGGCCTAGTCTGGTCAGTATCGCACCTGCTTACTAATGGATAATGGGAGGTGGATATAAAAGGATGCCAGGTGGTTGTGTGAGTGTCTCAGCCTGGGAACACAGAGAGCCTGTCTGTGTGTGAGACACACGTGAGTGGAAGCAGTGCCCACTGCAACTGTGGTTTGGCTGGACGGGAGAAGCCCGCCAGTTGGTAGTTAGGTTGTCCATTATTTAGTTAGTGCCGGACAGGCAAGGATTTGTTTTATGTTTTATTTCTTTATGCATTGCTTTACCGTTAATAAACCTGACCCAGGGTCAGTTATACACGAATCCCAGCTCTGCGCCTGAGTTTCATGCTGAACGCACGTGACCTTTGACCCCAGCAAAGGCGATCCCGGAGTGTTTTATCACATTGTGGTGGAGAACGCGGGCATCACGTTGCAAGCATGAGCATGGAGGACGTGGTGAAAGCGCTGGTACAGTCCACCGCCGTCCAGCAAGAAGCTAATCGGGTGATGATGGCCCAGCTGAAGTAGTTGGTGGACATGACAGCTACCGATCGTTCGCTTCTCCAGCAGGTGGCGCAGCGCCTGGCAAGCCTACATGAGGTTAACCTGGAATCCGAGTCGAGAGTGATTCATGTGAGTCGGTACTGGCAGAAGATGACGACCGAAGATGACGTCGAGGCATACCTGACCACGTTTGAACGGACGGCGGTACGAGAAAAATGGCCGAAGGCACGATGGGCTGGCCTGATTGCCCCGTTTCTTTCCGGTGAGGCCCAAAAGGCTTATTATGACTTAGAGCCTGAAGCTGCGCAGGACTTTGACAAATTGAAAGCTGAGATCTTGGCCCGGCTGGGAGTGACGACCGCTGTCCGTGCACAGAGAGTGCATCAATGGACTTATCAGCCGGATAAACCACCGCGTTCCCAGATGTTCGACCTGATCCACGTGACGAAGAAATGGCTACAACCCGAGGTGTTGACAGCGCCAGAGATAATCCAGAGAGTCGTCATGGACAAGTACCTGAGAGCTCTACCACCAGCCCTGAGGAAGTGGGTAAGCCATGGAAATCCTACGACGGCAGATCAACTGGTGGATCTGGTTGAACGTTACTCCGTGGCGGAAGGACTCCGAGACGACGTTACCCCACCTCGTTCTTCATCATCTCCACGTGGAACCGGTAAGACTGTTCCAGGGAGTAGGGGAGATGGAAAAATCCCTAAGACAGTGGGGGAGGAAAATGGAACTGCCCGCACTGCGAGGCCGAGAGTAACGAACTATGGTCTAAGCAAGGGGCCCGTTAGGTGTTTCCGCTGCCAAGAGATGGGACATATTGCTGCGAACTGTCCGGTCACTACTGAACCCATGCAGTGCGACGTCACAGACTCTAAAAACCGCATGTCTATGGTTGCACGGGTAGTGAGTGTGAATGCCGGTCAAAAGGATGCGGAAAAACACTTGTGTGATTTAACTGTTGATGGCAAAAATGTGGTGGCATTGTTAGACTCGGGAAGTGTGGTGACTCTGGTGAAGGCCAGTCTGGTGTCAGCCCCGACTGGACCATCAGACAAATTTTCTGTAACGTGTGTGCATGGAGACACCTGTTCGTACCTCACCACGGTCATATATATTACTACTTCCTATGGGTCTGTGCAACATAAAGTGGGACTCGTCCCGGCGTTATTGCATGATGTTATCCTGGGCCGGGATTTTCCCCACTTCTGGCAATTGTGGGAGAATCAGTTGATGCCCTCGGGTAATAGTGTACATGATTCTTCTCCCAGGGAGCGTGTGGGTCCCGAACCCCTGGAAGAGGTCTCCCCGGAAGACTCGGGGGAAGAGTCTGCGGGAAATGACCTGCAGTTCCCGTTTTCAGTCATGGCGGGTGATAATGAGGAGACCGGGGAAGAGGAGGAGGCCGACAGCCGTCCACCTCCCCGTTTGCCGGATTTAGAAGTTCAGAAAGATGACTTCCAAAGCGAGCAAATAAAGGATCCTACCCTTTCTCAGGCTAGGACAAATGTAAAAGTGATAAATGGGGTACCCGTAGAACCTGGCTCTAGGCTGGCATATCCTTACATGGTTCTGGAGAATGATTTACTCTATCAGATAGAGAAAAAGGGGGAGGATACGGTGCAACTATTAGTCGTGCCAAAACCCTACCGGCGGCAGGTGCTGGACCTGGCCCACGGACATGTGATGGGAGGTCACCTGGGAGTCCAGAAAACCACCGAAAGGACATTACACTGTTTTGTTTGGCCAGGCATGCATCACGATATTCGTGTATATTGTGAGTCTTGTCCTGACTGCCAAGCCTCTGCACCTAAGCCCCGGTTCTGTAGCCCTTTGGTACCCCTACCTATTATTGAAGTCCCGTTTGAGAGGATTGGGATGGATTTAGTTGGGCCCCTTCCACGGTCTGCACGTGGACACCAACATATCCTGGTCATCTTGGATTATGCCACTCGTTACCCAGAGGCCATCCCTTTCGTAACACGGCCACCAAGACGATTGCCAAGGAACTGGTGCATGTGTTTAGTCGGGTCGGTATACCGAAACAGATACTCACCGACCAGGGGACCCCCTTTATGTCCAGGGTAATGAAGGAGCTCTGCCGGTTGTTACAAATCGAACCGTTACGCACATCCGTGTATCACCCTCAAACAGACGGGTTGGTCGAACGGTTCAATAAAACTCTGACGCAGATGCTGAGAAAGGTGATAGACAAGGATGGGAAGAACTGGGACTATTTACTTCCGTATTTGCTTTTTGCCATCAGGGAAGTACCCCAGTCTTCCACGGGATTCTCGCCTTTCGAGTTATTGTACGCCCGACGTCCTCGCGGACTATTAGACGTTGCAAAAGAAACCTGGGAGGGTCAGGTCACTCCGTTTAAAACAGTGATAGATCACGTCACACAAATGCAGGACCGTATTGCGGCTGTTTTGCCTATCGTCAAAGAACACATGATACAGGCTCAAGGAGCCCAAAAAAGAATCTATGATAGGGGCGCCAAGATCCGTACGTTTGCACCCGGAGATAGGGTGTTGATCCTGGTCCCCACGGTGGACAGTAAGTTCCTGGCAAAGTGGCAGGGCCCCTTTGAGATCAAGGAAAGAGTTGGTGAAGTAAATTACAAAGTATACCAGGCAGGTAAACGGAAACCTGAACAGATTTATCATGTAAATCTGATAAAGCCCTGGAAGGATCGGTCTGCCTTGTCAGCGGAGCTGGCCCGTCCCGTCTGCTCACATACCGTACCGGAGATACGGGTTGCAGAGACTCTCTCGGAGCGGCATAAGACTGAGGTCAGGCAGTTTTTACTTCACAACCAAAAGTTTTTCTCAGAAAAACCCGGGCAGACTACGCTAATGAAACATGACATCATAACGGAACCTGGTGTCACAGTTCACGTGAAACCCTACAGAATTCCGGAAGCGCGCCGTGAAGCCGTTTCCCGAGAAGTGAAGGCAATGTTAGAGTTAGGTGTCATTGAGGAATTGCACAGTGCTTGGTCCAGCCTGATTGTGTTAATTCCTAAACCGGACGGCACAATCCGGTTCTGCAATGACTTCAGGAAACTGAATGCGGTCTCAAAATTTGATGCCTACCCTATGCCCCGGGTCGACGAGTTAATAGATCGGTTAGGTAAAGCCCGATATATTACGACCCTAGACCTAACAAAGGGGTATTGGCAGATCCCTCTGGCGGAGGCTGCCAGAGAAAAGACGGCATTTGCTACGCCGGAAGGTCTATTTCAGTATGTGTATATGCCGTTTGGACTGCACGGAGCACCGGCGACCTTCCAGAGACTGATGGATCGAGTCCTGAGGCCACATAGGCAGTACGCTTCGGCCTATTTGGACGACATTGTCATTTACAGCTTGGACTGGGAGACTCATCTCCAGAAAGTACAAGCTGTGATTGACGACCTGTGGGAGGCAGGTCTAACCGCGAACCCCAAGAAATGTCACATCGGGCTAGAAGAAGCCCGGTATTTGGGGTATGTAATTGGGAGGGGTGTTGTTAAACCCCAGGTTGATAAGATTCAGGCGGTTCAGGACTGGCCACAACCTGTCAACAAGAAGCAGGTGCAAGCCTTCCTGGGGATCGCCGGCTATTATCGCCGGTTCATACCCAATTTTGCAGCCATCGCTACCCCCCTGACGGATCTTACAAAAGGGAAAGACTCCATCATGATTAAATGGAGTTTAGCGGCTGAAGAAGCCTTCCATAGCCTAAAACGGGCACTTTGCTCTCAGCCCGTACTGGTGACTCCGGACTTCCGCAGCGAGTTTGTGGTACAAACGGATGCCTCTGATACCGGTATCGGGGCCGTACTCTCACAAGTGAGGGACGGAGTGGAACACCCAGTCCTCTATCTCAGCAGGAAGCTGAATAAACACGAGCAAAGGTATGCAGTCGTGGAAAAAGAGTGCCTAGCCATTAAGTGGGCTCTAGAGGCCCTCAAATATTACCTGGTGGGCCGAAAGTTCAAGCTGATCACTGACCATGCCCCTCTCAAGTGGATGCACTTGAACAAGGAATGGAATAGTCGGGTGACCCGGTGGTTCCTTGCCCTGCAGGCCTACACTTTTACGGTGGAGCACCGCCCAGGGGTACAGATGGGGAATGCAGATGCCCTGTCCCGAGTGCACTGTTTGGCGGGTGTCATTGCTCGACCGGAGTGGTCTGAGCAGAGGGGGGGGATATGTGAGAATCATGTGGGAATAATGGATGAGGGCAGGTATATCTCGCCCAGATTCCTTTCCTATGTGGCCTAGTCTGGTCAGTATCGCACCTGCTTACTAATGGATAATGGGAGGTGGATATAAAAGGATGCCAGGTGGTTGTGTGAGTGTCTCAGCCTGGGAACACAGAGAGCCTGTCTGTGTGTGAGACACACGTGAGTGGAAGCAGTGCCCACTGCAACTGTGGTTTGGCTGGACGGGAGAAGCCCGCCAGTTGGTAGTTAGGTTGTCCATTGTTTAGTTAGTGCAGTTCAGGCAAGGATTTGTTTTATGTTTTATTTCTTTATGCATTGCTTTCACCGTTAATAAACCTGACCCAGGGTCAGTTATACACGAATCCCAGCTCTGCGCCTGAGTTTCATGCTGAACGCACGTGACCTTTGACCCCCAGCAAAGGCGATCCCGGAGTGTTTTATCACAGTTCCCAAAGAAAACGTTCCAAGTGGGAATCACATGCAAAGCAAAGAGTCCTGGTGGACTATAGCGAAACTCAAATGGGATACAGAATCCTACATTCAGAGAGCAACAGAGTAACAATCAGCAGAGATGTAGTGATTGATGAAATCTCTGTATCGCTAAAATTCCATGAAGTTACACCAGTTATTCAACCTAAGAAGCAAGAACAAGAATCTCAATTACTAAACCTAGCCGCCGAAAAGGAAAACACTGAAGTATGGATAAGCTCTGAAGCCACTAAGGAAGACACAGAAGAACCAAGTCACCCTCCAGTCAGGAGATCAGAAAGGCCAAACAAAGGTATCCCAGCTAGACGCCTTTCTTATATGGTCAGAACACTTCCTGAACCAGAGCCACAGTCATGGCAAGAGATGCAAAAACTGCCTGTTCATGAGAAGCAGAGGATAAATGCTGCTAATGAAGAGATGGAGTCCCTTCACCAACTCCAGACATGGGAGCTTACTGAGCTACCACAAGGAAAAAGAGCTATCGGATTTAAGTGGGTCTTCAAAAACAAATGACTCAGAAGGTAAAGTTCACCGGTTTAAGGCAAGATTGGTCGAAAAAGGGTACTCACAAAAGTATGGTGAAGATTATGATGCTACATTTTCTCCAGTTGCGAAGCAAACCACATTCAGAACTTTAACCCCTTACTGCCATGTGACGTACTATCCCGTCCATGTGCCCTGGGACTTAATTCCCAGGGACGGGATAGTACGTCACAGCGATCAGCCGCGCCCACGTGGTGAGCGCCGCTGATCGCGGCCGGGTGTCAGCTGATTATCACAGCTGACACCCGACACAATGTGTCAGGGGCGGTCACAGACCACCCCCGACACGTTAACCCTTTACACACCGCGATCAAACACGATCGCGGTGTACCGGGGGTTAAAGGGAAGCATCGGCAGGGAGGGGGCTCCCTCCATGCTTCCCTGATCCCCCCACAGCAGCGCAATGTGCAGCGCTGCTGCAGGGGCTCCATCCCTGCAGGTCCCCGAGCTGGCTTCCTCAGTGCCTGCAAAGCGCAGGCATGAGGAAGCCAAATGCAGTGCCTGTGACAGATCGCTGATCTGTCACAGTGATCTGTGATGTGACAGATCAGCGATCTGTCACATGACAGGTATGTCCCCCCTGGGACAATGTAATAAAGTTAAAAAAAAAGTGTAAAAATAATTTTAAAAAAATCGCTAAATAAATTAAAAAAAAAATATTCCCTAATAAATTCATTTTTTGGAAATAAAAAAAAAAACAATAAACGTACACGTATTTGGTATCGCCGCGTCCGTAACGACCCGCCCTATAAAACTGTCCCATTAGATAACCCCTTTATTGAAACCCCTTAAAAAATAAAAATAAAAAACGAAGCAAAAAATAATGATTTATTATCATGCCACCGAACAAAAAGTGCAATAACGCGCGATCAAAAAGACGCATATAAATATCCATGGTAACGCTAAAACTTCATCTTGTCCTGCAAAAAACGAGCCACCATACAGCATCATCAGCAAAAAAATAAAAAAGTTATAGCTCGCAGAATAAAGTGCTGCAAAAATAATTATTTTTTATATAAAATTGTTTTCATTGCATAAAAGCGCCAAAACATAAAAAAAGATCTAAATGAGGTATCGCTGTAACCATATTGACCCGAAGAATAAAACCGCTTTATTAATTTTACCGCACGCGGAACGGTGTAAACGCACCCCCCAAAAGAAATTCATGAAAAGCTGTTTTTTTGTTCATTCTGCGTCCCAAAAATCGGAATAAAAAGCTATCAAAAGATGTCACATGCCCGAAAATGGTACCAATAAAAACGACAACTCGTCCCACAAAAAATAAGACCTCATATGACTCGGTGGGTCAAAATATGGAAATATTATAGCTCTCAAAATATGGTGATGCAAAAACTATTTTTACAATAAAAAGCGTCTTTTAGCGTGTGACAGCTGCCAAATATAAAAACCACCATAAATAGTAAATGAACCCCCTGTCATCACCCCCTTAGTTAGGGAAAAATAATAAAATTAAAAGAAAATGTATTTATTTCCATTTTCCCATTAGGGTTAGGGCTAGGGTTAGGGCTGGGACTAGGGTTAGGGCTGAGATTAGGGTTAGGGGTGTGTTGGGGTTAGGGTTGGAGTTATAATTGGGGGGTTTCCACTGTTTGGGCACATCAGGGGCTCTCCAAATGCAACATGGCGTCTGATCTCAGTTCCAGCCAATTCTGCGTTGAAAAAGTCAAATGGTGCTCCTTCCCTTCCAAGCTCTGCCATGCGCCCAAACAGTGTTTTACCCCCACATATGGGGTATCAGCCTACTCAGGACAAATTGGAAAACAACTTTTGGGGTCCAATTTCTCCTGTTACCCTTAGGAAAATAAAAAATTGGGGGCAAAATTATCATTTTTGTGGAAAAAAATGATTTTTTTATTTTCATGCCTGGGCGTTATAAACTTCTATGAAGCACTTGGGGGTTCAAAATGCTCACTACACATCTAGATAAGTTCCTTGGGGGGTCTAGTTTCCAAAATGGGGTCACTTGTGGGGAGTTTCAATAGTTTAGGTACATCAGGGGCTCTCCAAACGCACATGACACCCGCAGAGCATTCCATCAAAGTCTGCATTCCAAAACGTCACTACTTCCCTCCCGAGCCCCGACGTGTGCCAATACAGTAGTTTTCTCCCACATATGAGGTATCAGCGTACTCAGGACAAATTGGACAACAACTTTTGGGGTCCAATTTCTCCTGTTACCCTTGGGAAAATAAAAAAAAATTGGGGACTAAATGATCATGTTTGTGGAAAAAATATGATTTTTTTATTTTCATGTCCGGGCGTTATAAACTTCTGTGAAGCCCTTGGGGGTTCAAAGTGCTCACCACACATCTAGATAAGTTCCTTAGGGGGTCTAGTTTCCAAAATAGGGTCAATTGTGGGGGTTTCCACTGTTTAGGTACATTAGGAGCTCTCCAAAAGCAACATGACACCCGCAGAGCATTCCATCAAAGTCTGCATTCCAAAATGTCACTACTTCCCTTCCGAGCCCTGACGTGTGCCCGTACAGTAGTTTTCTCCCACATATGGGGTATCAGCGTACTCAGGACAAATTGGACAACAACTTTTGGGGACCAATTTCTCCTGGCACCCTTGGGAAAATAAAAAAATTAGTGACTAAAAGATCATGTTTGTGGAAAAAATACGATGACGCAGGCTCAACACCTCCTGCCTTAGCTGCTACTGTGCTTTTGCCACTACCAGCAGATGAACCACCACCATCAGCACAGCTGGCCCCACCACGCCCACGTCCGCGGCCTTTTCCTCCAAACTTCAAAATTTTGCAGAAAATAGACCCAAAATAACATCAGATATATGGCACTGTATCAGAAGCGTACAGCTCTATTCAGTCAAAGGATAATTGTCAATCTCCCTATATATTCCATCAGTCACACAGAGACGCTCACAGGCTCAGTATGGATTAGACAAGAATATAAAAATTAGACAAAGTGTACAGTATCATTAGATAGCAGGTATATATAGTATAGTTTAAACATTCTAAATCTCCGTAGATATTTGAGGAGGCACACACAGACACTCTCAGGCTCAGTATTGGATTACAACACAATCTAAAAAGCCGTAAAACGGTAATGGATCTCAAGAGTACAGCTGTACACAGTGTAGGTGTCATTGTTGTCAATTTCAGTATTTATTTCCACAGTCAGAAAATAACTCTCACTTGGTCAGTTTGGATTAGACCAGAATATAACAAGCAGTAACTGGGTAATGTATCCCAAGCGTAGAGCTGTATACAGTGTTGGGGTAATTTTTAAATGTACATCTAAATTGCAGGAGTAACCCATAGACACTCACACGCTCAGGATGGATCACACCACAATATAACAAGAAGATCCGCAAGAAATAATCACACATGTGGGACAATGTTCCAGGTGTCAATGATACACTTAGAGTGTTGGTTGGAGGAGGACTTCCTGGCAGAAAAGGTACAGTATCACCAGATACCAGGTATATATAGCATAGTTTAAACATTAACAATGTACTTCGATATATCAGGAGTAGTGTTGAGCCACCCCGCTAGTGTTTTGGTTCGTCGCACAGGACGCAAGTTCGTCGAATGTTCGTCGAACGTTCGAAGAACACCGTCGAACCCCATTCAAAACAATGGCAGGAAAACACAAACACATAGAAAACAATTACAAAACACCTTTAAAGGTGTCCCAAAGCAGACAAAATGCTCAGAAGACAAAAATAACATATGGAAAAGGGCAACTACATTTAGAAAAGAGGTGGAGGAGTAAAAGGAGGAGGTGGAGGAGACAGAGATATAGGCTTGTCATGCCCTTATGAAGTCCAGAAAGGCTGGAATAAAAATGTAAAATACAAACCAAAAAAAAAAAAATTTCTGAAATCGAACACGATCATATACCGTCGGACTGCCCACCAATAAATTATGGCAACTGCTGATGGGGCGGCGTTATTCCCACGAACCTCCAAACAGAGTCCATGAAGGCAAAATGTTTGGTTTTCGGGGGCTGTATGATTGCAAAGCTGAACCTTAAAGGAATGTCCAAAAGGGCACCACCAGGAGTGGAGCCTGTGGCTTAATTGGACTCCACCCAGGAAATCACAACCACACAAGCTACAGAAAAGATGGACAGATTGCAAGAAAAGCTTTTGATACGGTGCCACACAAAAGGTTGATACATAAAATGAGAACAATGGGGATAGGGGAAAATATGTGTAGGTGGGATAAGAGCTGGCTCAGGGATAGGAAACAAAGGGTGGTTATTAATGGAGCACACTCGGACTGGGTCACGGTTAGCAGTGGGGTACCACAGGGGTCAGTTTTGGGCCCGCTTCTTTTTAACATATTTATTAATGACCTTGTAGGGGGCATAGAGAGTAGAATTTCAATATTTGCAGATGACACTAAACTCTGCAGGGTAATTAATACAGAGGAGGACAATTTTATATTACAGGAGGATTTATGTAAACTAGAAGCTTGGGCTGATAAATGGCAAATGAGCTTTAATTGGGAAAAATGTAAGGTCATGCACTTGGGTAGAACGAACAAGTTGTATAATTATGTGCTTAATTGTAAAACACTGGGCAAAACAGTCACTGAAAAAGACCTGGGTGTATGGGTGGACGACAAACTCACATTTAGTGGCCAGAGTCAAGCAGCTGCTGCAAAGGCAAATAAAATAATGGGATGCATTAAAAGAGGCATAGATGCTCATGAGGAGAACATCATTTTACCTCTATATAAGTCACTAGTGCGACCACACTTAGAATACTGTGTACAGTTCTGGTCTCCGGTGTATAAGAAAGACATAGCTGAACTGGAGCGGGTGCAGAGAAGAGCGACCAAGGTTATTAGGGAACTAGGGGGTCTGCAATACCAAGACAGGTTATTACACTTGGGGCTATTTAGTTTGGAGAATCGAAGGCTTAGGGGTGATCTTATTACAATGTATAAATATATGTGGGGACAATACAAAGACCTTTCTAATGATCTTTTTACTCTTAGACCTGTGACGGGGACAAGGGGGCATCCTCTACGTCTGGAGGAAAGAAGGTTTAAGCATACTCACAGACGCGGATTCTTTACTGTAAGAGCAGTGAGACTATGGAACTCTCTGCCATATGATGTTGTAATGAGTGATTCACTACTAAAATTTAAGAAGGGACTGGATGCCTTTCTTGAAAAGTATAATATTACAAGGTATATACACTAGTCTCCTTAATATTGCGTTGATCCAGGGAGCTAGTCTGATTGCCGTATGTGGAGTCGGGAAGGAATTTTTTCCCCCAATGTGAAGCTTACTGTTGCCACATGGGTTTTTTTTGCCTTCCTCTGGATCAACATGTTAGGGCAAGTTAGGATAGGATATGGGTTGAACTGGATGGACTTAAAGTCTCCCTTCAACCTTAATAACTATGTTATGAAGGCTGCTGTCTGCAGTCCATGAAAAACCCTATGAAAATAAGAGCCAACAGACTGACAGTGAAAAAGGCCCTGAAGACGCTAGGCTTCAAAAAAGCTATGTCAGTACTCAGGAATATTCTGAAGACAGAGCAACCGGCAAAAGGAGATTCAGCTCACCCCAGCAGGGAATGGCAGAATCCAGAAAAGCAAGGAAAACAAAAACAAAACACAAATGCTAACAGGCAAAGCAGAAAATTTAGCTTAAGAGGAGCAGGAATCAGACTGGTGTCCTAGAAGTCCACAGAGAAATCACCCGCAGGGTAGAAGGGCGTCGGCAGCCTTATATCCAGTCCGTGACTCCACTCAGCCAGTCATCCTCATTAGGCTCAGGTGCCTGATAATCAGGCTCATTACCTTCCTTTACCAGAATAGGGAGTTCACCAGACCTCAGTGACGAAGGGGAAAATGAACTCACAACAGAAGCCATTGATCATCTGAAGCTAGAGCCCGGCCAGCGGGACAGGGCATAGCTACGTCTTAACCATCATCTATCAGTTCAACAAATTTGTAGTGGCAGTCCCAGTGAAGGATTTGACAGCCCAGACTACACAGCGGAGGAGCAGGGAGAGGTAAACATTGCAAATGCTGTGGCCCTGCCCAAGCAAGGGGGCACATTCGTGGGTGTTGGTACTGGCACTGGGCCCCTCATAGTACGGCGGTGTGTCTGACGGCGGGTGTGCACCCCCACCGTCAGAGACACTTGTTTGCACTATGAGGGACCCTGTGCCAGTGCCCGCGCCCAAGATTCAGCCCACCCACCTGTCCAGGGCAACGGCACTCGCACAGTTGGGTGCGCTAGGTGGTGATATGGCATATGTTGATGTTGGACATTCAGCTGTTGCAAAAGGCGAAATTGGGCAAGTGCGAGGAAGAGGAGGACCAAAGCAAGTCATTTTTCTGGCAACCTAGGTGTCATCAGGGGAAGGTGGGACAAAATCCTTGGAAACCCATGCATGGTTCATTTTAATGAAGGTTTGATCATCCACATTTTGGGTAGACAGACGGGTCCTTTTTTCTGTCAGGATTGATCCAGCTGCACTGAAGACTCTTTCTGATAGCACACTTGCAGCTGGGCAAGCGAGCTCCTGTAAGGCATATTGTGCCAATTCAGGCCAGGTGTCCAGTTTAGCGGCCCAATAGTCAAATGGGAATGACCTGTGCGGGAGAACATCGATATGGGATGAGAAGTAGTTTGTAACCATAGTTGACAACTGCTGTTTCCTGTCACTTTCAATTGATGCAGTATTACCAGTCGTGTGAGCGGGACTTGAAAAATCAGTCCACAACATGGTTATGAAACCCCTGTCTCCAACGCCACTTCTGATGTGTGCACCACGAACACCTCTTCCAAGCTGCCCCCGGCCCCTACGGCTCGTGTGAGAACCATCACTGCTGCTGTGTGCTGGGAATGCCTCAACCAACCGGTTTACCAGAGTTGCTGGTTTGTTAGCCAATATTAGGTCAAGGTTCTCCTGTGGCATGATGTTTTGGAATTTGCCTTTATAGCGTGGATCCAGGATGCTGGCCAACCAGTAGTCGTCATCGTTCATCATTTTGGCAATGCGGGGGTCCCTTTTTACCATCTGCAAGGCATAATCTGACATGTGGGCCAATGTTCCCGGTGTCAATGATGCACTGCGAGTGCTGGGTGGAGGAGCACTTTCTGGCAAATCCACATCCCTCCAGTCACGCACAAACCCTGTACCAGACCTTGCCACGCCAACATTTTCTCTGGACACACGAGAAGCATCCTCCTCCCCTAAATAATCATCCCCATCATCATCCTCCTCTTCCTCCACCTCGTCCAGGAGAGGTCCCGGAGCAGACAATGGCTGACTGTCATCAAGGCTTCCCTCCTCCTCTACCTCGGCTGCAGACGCCTGCTCCTTAATGTGCGTCAAAGTTTGCATGAGCAGACGCATAAGTGGGATGCTCATGCTTATGATGGCATCGTCTGCGCTTACCAGCCGGGTGCATTCCTCAGAACACTGAAGGACTTTACAGAGGTCTTTCAGCTTCGACCACTGCACACCTGTCAACTCCATGTCTGCCCTCAAAGTGCCTGCCCGTGTATCCTCCCACAAATGCATTACGGCCTGCCTCTGTTCGCAAAGCCGCTCAACCATGTGCAGGGTGGAGTTCCACCTTGTTGCAACGTCGATAATTAGGTGGTGCTTGGGAAGGTGGAGCAATCGCTGCAGCTTCTGCATACGACTGGAGTGTACCGGCGACCGGTGGATGTGCCAGCACAGTCTTCGAACCTTATGGAGCAGGCCTGTTAACTCCGGATAATTATTGAGGAAGCACTGCACCACCAGGTTCAAGGTGTGAGCCAAGCAAGGTATGTGTCTGAGTTTTGAAAGGGCTATGGCTGCCACAAAATTCCGGCCGTTATCACTAACTACCTTGCCTGCCTCAAGATGTAGACTGTCCAGCCATGACTCAGTTTGTCGCTGAAAGTAGTCGGCCAGTACCTCCGTGGTGTGTCTGTCGCCCAAACACATCATCTGCAACACAGCCTGCTGACGCTTTCAACTAGCTGATCGATAGGGGGACACCTCGTGTGCAACACTGGCAGCTGCGGATGGAGTGCTCGTGCGACTGCGCTCTGTGGATGAGCTTTCGCTTCTGGAGGAGGAGGGTCGAACGCCTACAGCCAACTGTTTCCTATACCGTGGGCTAGGCAGCACTGTCCCACCACCGCTGTCCCCTGTGGACCCTGCATCCACCACATTAACCCAGTACGCAGTGATGGACATGCAACGGCCCTGGCCATGCCTACTGGACCATGCATCAGTTGTGAGGTGCACCTTTCCACTCACTGATTGCTTGAGTGAATGGACAATGCGGTCTTTCACATGAAGGTGGAGGGCTGGGATGGCTTTGCGAGAAAAGAAGTGGCGACTGAGTAGGTCATAGCGTGGTACTGCGTAGGCCATGAGTTTGCGGAAAGCTGCGCTTTCAACCAACAGGTAGGGCATCATCTCTAACGAGATTAGTTTGGCAATGTGGGCGTTCAAACCCAGTGTACGCGCATGAGAGGATGAGTACTTTCTTGTCCTACTCATAGTCTCTGGTAAGGTGAGCTGGACTTGAGAGCTGCATATGGTGGAACTAGCGGTGGACATGGCGGACTGAGAGAGGGTTGATGATGGTGATGAAGTTGGTGTTTTTTCTGATGGCCTAGATTCAGTCTTTCGTTGATATAACATTGTGATTCCCTGACTGCTTTGGCCTTGCGACGACACCTCAACATTTGCTGCTGGTGGTGTGCTAACCGGTGGGCTTACAGTGGGGGAAACAATGTAGCGTTGCTGACTACCTTCTTTGGGAGCAGTTGCACATGTGGTACGTGAGTTTTTGTAGTCCATCCACGCTTGCAAGTGCATGGTGGTTAAATGTCTAAGCAAGCAACTGGTATTCAAATTTCTCAGATTTTTCCCTCGGCTAAAGGTCTTTGCGCACTTCTTACAGATAACCTTTGCCTGATCATTAGGATTTTGTTCAAAAAAGTGCCACACTGCACTCTTCCTGCTATGGAAGACATTTTGAGGCCTTGCACGCTGTGCTATTTTGACCATCTGGCCACGCTGTCCCGTAACCCGTTTTTGGACTGCTCCGGGCCTGCCAGATAACAGCTGTTGCGATGTCGATGCCTGCTGCGGATGCTTCTCCTCCTCTTCTGAGCTACTCGCAGCGGCACCTTCTTCCCCCAATAGATGCCAATCTGGGTCAACAACTGGGTCATCCATCACCTCCTCTTCAATGTCATGTGCACCTTCCTCTGTGTCACCGTGTATGGTGGTATAGTATGCGGGAAGGGGCACCTGAGTTTCATCAGGGTCAGATTCTGGCTCAGTACACTGTGAGGACAACGTAGTGCTCTGAGTGAATGTACCAGCAGATAAATCTATCAGTGGCTGTGCATCAGTGCACTCCATGTCAGATTCATCTTGGACTGGGGAATTCATGATTTGACTTGATAACCCAGGCATGGTATGAGAAAAGAGCTCCATGTAGTAATCTGTAGTGTGGCCTGCCGCATCCTTCACTTTTGATAGGGGTGAAGGACACAAGGAAAGGTGTTGTTCCTGACCAGGAGCCTCCACTGACGAAGCAGTGCATTTATTTTTTGAAACTTCAGAAGAAGAGGCGATAGAGCTGGAGGCTGTGTCAGCAATGTAAGCCAAAACTTGTTCCTGAAGCTCAGGCTTTAAAAGCGGTTTACCTACTCCCAGAAAAGGGAGCCTACGAGGCCTTGTGGAGCCAGACAATGACGCCGGCTCACCACCTCCTGCCTTAGGTGCTATTGTGCTTTTGCCACAACCAGCAGAAGCACCACCACCAACACCACCATCAGGACCGGCTGGCAACCCCTGCCCACTTCCACGGCCTCTTCCACCATACTTCTTCATTTTTTTGAAAAAGGTACCCAAAATAACAACAGCTATATGGTACTGTAAAACAAGGTAAAGGGTCTATAGAGTATTGGTGAGAATTTGAATCTCACTGTAGATTGGAGGACGCTGAACTATTGTCTCGGGCCCAGTATAGATTACACCGCAATGTGACAGGCAGAAATTGGCTGGTGTATGAGAAGGCAAAAGCTGTATAGGGTATTGGTGAGAATTTGAATCTCAATGTAGATTGGAGGACGCTGAACTATTGTCTCAGGCCCAGTATAGATTACACCGCTATGTGACAGGCAGAAATTGTCTGGTGTATGAGAAGGCAAAAGCTGTATAAAGTATTGGTGAGAATTTGAATCTCACTGTAGATTGGAGGACGCTGAACTATTGTCTCAGGCCCAGTATAGATTACACCGCTATGTGACAGGCAGAAATTGTCTGGTGTATGAGAAGGCAGAAGCTGTATAGAGTATTGGTGAGAATTTGAATCTCAATGTAGATTGGAGGATGCTGAACTATTGTCTCTGGCCCAGGACAGATTACACCGCTATGTGACAGGCAGAAATTGTTTGGTGTATGACTAACTACAAGGTGTATATAGAATTGGGCAGAATTGGAATCTCCCTAGAGTGTAGGTCTGTAAGGACGGACAAACTCCTCGGCTTTTCCTTACAGAGTCACACACTTAGCTTCAATTTGGCCGTGATAACAGCCGTTACACGGTACTGAGAGAGGAGCGTGCACATACACCGCTGTACGGTGTATGTAAAATTGTCAAGCTCCGTGTTTTTGTATACGGACTGACACACGCTGTCTCTCTCTAGTTTTGAATGTAATCAAACAGCAAATATACTAAACTGTTTGAAAAATGGACAAAACTGTAAGGTGTAGGTCTGTAAGAACAGACAAACTCGACTTTTCCTTACAGAGTCACACACGTAGATAGCTTCAATTTGGCCGTGATAACAGCCGTTACACGATACTGAGAGAGGAGCGTGCACGTACACCGCTGTACGGTGTATGTAAAATTGTCAAGCTCCGTGTTTTTGTATACGGACTGACACACGATGTCTCTCTCTAGTTTTGAATGTAATCAAACAGCAAATAAACTAAACTGTTTGAAAAATGGACAAAACTATAAGGTGTAGGTCTGTAAGAACGGACAAACTCCTCGACTTTTCCTTACAGAGTCACACACGTAGATAGCTTCAATTTGGCCGTGATAACAGCCGGTACACGGTACTGTGTGAGGAGCGTACACCGCTGTACGGTGTGTGAAAAAATGAATGCTCAGTAGCTCACCAGGACAAAACAATAAAATTTGGATTGCTTTGAAAAAAGCAGTTTGCTCAGCAGTGGGCACACGGCAATGCAGCTACCAGGTAGCCTTATAAGGCAGCCTAATAACCAACAGAGCTGATGCACCGAAATATAGCCTCCCCTTGCACTGCACAGTGACTGCTGTGTTGTACAGGCAAAATCGCTAGCCGCAGAATCAGTTTTTGGTATCTTCTTCCCTGCCTAACGCTCTGCCTACAGAATCAGCAGCAGCAGCTCTCCCTATTCTGAGATCAGCAGAAGATGGCGGTCGGCGTCCCCGCCCTTTTATACCCCCTGTGACGCCACACAAAGCAAGCCAATCACTTGCAGGCCCTTCTCCAAGATGGTGGTGACCGCTGCCTATGTCATCACGTTGCCCACAGTGTCCGTTCTTCCTGATTGGCTGAAAAAGGGCACTGAAGCATCTTTTGAAACGCGACTTTGGCGCGATAGTCGCCGACCTCGTGGCCGACCTCACGCTAAGGTCGGGTTTCGTTTCATGAAACCCGACTTTGGCGAAAGTCGGCGACTTTTGAATTTTTTCGACCCGTTTCGCTCAACTCTACTGGCGTCACTGTCTTCGCCATCGGACGTATTGACCGTCAACAGGAGTCAGGGCTGCGACTGCTCCGACTTCCTCTCCATGTTCCATTTGTTGGAAAGCGGGAACAGTGACGCCAGCGCTGATCGGGCGCCACACTCCGATGTCGCAAGCAACGGGAAAGCGAGTGCTGACACCGCTGGAACGGGAGCGGAGGTGTTTTTCTTTTGGGATGGGGAATGAGGACGGTCAGTCCTAGCAGTACACAACCCCTTTAATTAAAATCTGATGAAAATTAGAAAAAAAATAGTCAAAAATTTGTAGCTGCAACGTAGACGATTTTGCACACGCTCGTCCGCAGTCTGGGGAGGCGGGTGACAGGAGAGCGGTGGGGCAGCACATATAACCGGCCGTGCTGGCCGTGACACGTATGATCGGCCCGGTACTAGCCGGCAGCCCTCCAGCACCACCAGTAACCCGTGAGCTGCCAGCACGAACACTGCACAGATCTCCAGGGTCCATTGCAACGTGGCGCACTGGCCCCGCCTAGTCATTGAGACACAGCTGACCAATCAGAAGCTTTGCAACAATGGCGACGGCAGTATGTGTTCTAGCACGCTATTGGCTGAGAGCAGGTTCCCATCTCTGCCCGGATCAAGTAAGTACAAATCTGTAAATGCTCAGTGTAGGTGTCAGCCCGGCCGGGTGAGCGGGGACCGGGGGCGTGTGAGGGCAGCGGCCGGCATCGGCGTTTGCTAGCTGCCCTGCAGTGCTCACTGACAGACTGCTGGATATCTCCATGTACTCTATGCATTGGGCTGTGCTGAGCGCCCACTGAATGGGTTCATGAATGTGCCGAGGATGGTCGGCGCCAACAGGGGTTTGCTGGTCTGCTCCTAGATGTGTCTGGTGGTATGCACAGAGCGTGCCCAGCTCCTAGATGTGTCTGGTGATATGCACAGGAGTGTGCCCAGGGTGGTCTGTGCCTAGATGTATCTGGTGGTATGCACAGGAGTGTGCCTGGGGTGGTCTGGTGGTATGCACAGGAGCGTGCCCAGGGTGGTCTGCTGCTTGGTGTGTCTGGTGGTATGCACAGGAGCGTGCCCGGGGTGGTCTGCTCCTAGATGTGTCTAGTGGTCTGCAGAGGAGTGTGCCCAGAGTGGTCTGCTCCTAGATGTGTCTGGTAGTATGCACAGGAGCGTGCCCGGGGTGGTCTGCTCCTAGATGTGTCTGGTGGTATGCACAGGAGCGTGCCCAGGGTGGTCTGCTCCTAGATGTGTCTAGTGGTCTGCAGAGGAGTGTGCCCAGAGTGGTCTGCTCCTAGATGTGTCTGGTAGTATGCACAGGAGCGTGCCCGGGGTGGTCTGCTCCTAGATGTGTCTGGTGGTATGCACAGGAGCGTGCCCAGGGTGGTCTGCTGCTTGGTGTGTCTGGTGGTATGCACAGGAGCGTGCCCAGGGTGGTCTGCTCCTAGATGTGTCTAGTGGTCTGCAGAGGAGTGTGCCCAGAGTGGTCTGCTCCTAGATGTGTCTGGTAGTATGCACAGGAGCGTGCCCGGGGTGGTCTGCTCCTAGATGTGTCTGGTGGTATGCACAGGAGCGTGCCCAGGGTGGTCTGCTCCTAGATGTGTCTAGTGGTCTGCAGAGGAGTGTGCCCAGAGTGGTCTGCTCCTAGATGTGTCTGGTAGTATGCACAGGAGCGTGCCCGGGGTGGTCTGCTCCTAGATGTGTCTGGTGGTATGCACAGGAGCGTGCCCAGGGTGGTCTGCTGCTTGGTGTGTCTGGTGGTATGCACAGGAGCGTGCCCAGGGTGGTCTGCTCCTAGATGTGTCTAGTGGTCTGCAGAGGAGTGTGCCCAGAGTGGTCTGCTCCTAGATGTGTCTGGTAGTATGCACAGGAGCGTGCCCGGGGTGGTCTGCTCCTAGATGTGTCTGGTGGTATGCACAGGAGCGTGCCCAGGGTGGTCTGCTCCTAGATGTGTCTAGTGGTCTGCAGAGGAGTGTGCCCAGAGTGGTCTGCTCCTAGATGTGTCTGGTAGTATGCACAGGAGCGTGCCCGGGGTGGTCTGCTCCTAGATGTGTCTGGTGGTATGCACAGGAGCGTGCCCAGGGTGGTCTGCTCCTAGATGTGTCTAGTGGTCTGCAGAGGAGTGTGCCCAGAGTGGTCTGCTCCTAGATGTGTCTGGTAGTATGCACAGGAGCGTGCCCGGGGTGGTCTGCTCCTAGATGTGTCTGGTGGTATGCACAGGAGTGTGCCCAGGGTGGTCTGCTCCTAGATGTGTCTAGTGGTCTGCAGAGGAGTGTGCCCAGAGTGGTCTGCTCCTAGATGTGTCTGGTAGTATGCACAGGAGTGTGCCCAGGGTGGTCTGCTCCTAGATGTGTCTAGTGGTCTGCAGAGGAGCGTGCCCAGAGTGGTCTGCTCCTAGATGTGTCTGGTAGTATGCACAGGAGCGTGCCCGGGGTGGTCTGCTCCTAGATGTGTCTGGTGGTATGCACAGGAGCGTGCCCGGGGTGGTCTGCTCTTAGATGTGTCTGGTGGTCTGCAGAGGAGCGTGCTCAGAGTGGTCTGCTCCTAGATGTGTCTGGTGGTATGCACAGGAGCGTGTCTGGTGGTATGCACAGGAGCGTGCCCGGGGTGGTCTGCTCTTAGATGTGTCTGGTGGTATGCACAGGAGTGTGCCCAGGGTGGTCTGCTCCTAGATGTGTCTAGTGGTCTGCAGAGGAGCGTGCCCAGAGTGGTCTGCTCCTAGATGTGTCTGGTAGTATGCACAGGAGCGTGCCCGGGGTGGTCTGCTCCTAGATGTGTCTGGTAGTATGCACAGGAGCGTGCCCGGGGTGGTCTGCTCCTAGATGTGTCTGGTGGTATGCACAGGAGCGTGCCCGGGGTGGTCTGCTCTTAGATGTGTCTGGTGGTCTGCAGAGGAGCGTGCTCAGAGTGGTCTGCTCCTAGATGTGTCTGGTGGTATGCACAGGAGCGTGCCCGGGGTGGTCTGCTCCTAGATGTGTCTGGTGGTATGCACAGGAGCGTGCCCGGGGTGGTCTGCTCAGGAGCGTGCCCGGGGTGGTCTGCTCTTAGATGTGTCTGGTGGTATGCACAGGAGTGTGCCCAGGGTGGTCTGCTCCTAGATGTGTCTAGTGGTCTGCAGAGGAGCGTGCCCAGAGTGGTCTGCTCCTAGATGTGTCTGGTAGTATGCACAGGAGCGTGCCCGGGGTGGTCTGCTCCTAGATGTGTCTGGTGGTATGCACAGGAGCGTGCCCGGGGTGGTCTGCTCTTAGATGTGTCTGGTGGTCTGCAGAGGAGCGTGCCCAGAGTGGTCTGCTCCTAGATGTGTCTGGTGGTATGCACAGGAGCGTGCCCGGGGTGGTCTGCTCCTAGATGTGTCTGGTGGTATGCACAGGAGCGTGCCCGGGGTGGTCTGCTCTTAGATGTGTCTGGTGATATGCACAGGAACGTGCCCAGCTCCTAGATGTGTCTGGTGGTATGCACAGGAGCGTGCCCGGGGTGGTCTGCTCCTAGATGTGTCTGGTGATATGCACAGGAACGTGCCCAGCTCCTAGATGTGTCTGGTGATATGCACAGGAACGTGCCCAGCTCCTAGATGTGTCTGGTGGTATGCACAGGAACGTGCCCAGCTCCTAGATGTGTCTGGTGGTATGCACAGGAACGTGCCCAGCTCCTAGATGTGTCTGGTGATATGCACAGGAACGTGCCCAGCTCCTAGATGGGTCTGGTGATATGCACAGGAACGTGCCCAGCTCCTAGATGGGTCTGGTGATATGCACAGGAACGTGCCCAGCTCCTAGATGGGTCTGGTGATATGCACAGGAACGTGCCCAGCTCCTAGATGGGTCTGGTGATATGCACAGGAACGTGCCCAGCTCCTAGATGGGTCTGGTGATATGCACAGGAACGTGCCCAGCTCCTAGATGGGTCTGGTGATATGCACAGGAACGTGCCCAGCTCCTAGATGTGTCTGGTGATATGCACAGGAACGTGCCCAGCTCCTAGATGTGTCTGGTGATATGCACAGGAACGTGCCCAGCTCCTAGATGTGTCTGGTGATATGCACAGGAACGTGCCCAGCTCCTAGATGTGTCTGGTGATATGCACAGGAACGTGCCCAGCTCCTAGATGTGTCTGGTGATATGCACAGGAACGTGCCCAGCTCCTAGATGTGTCTGGTGATATGCACAAGAACGTGCCCAGCTCCTAGATGTGTCTGGTGATATGCACAAGAACGTGCCCAGCTCCTAGATGTGTCTGGTGATATGCACAGGAACGTGCCCAGCTCCTAGATGTGTCTGGTGATATGCACAGGAACGTGCCCAGCTCCTAGATGTGTCTGGTGATATGCACAGGAACGTGCCCAGCTCCTAGATGTGTCTGGTGATATGCACAGGAACGTGCCCAGCTCCTAGATGTGTCTGGTGATATGCACAGGAACGTGCCCAGCTCCTAGATGTGTCTGGTGATATGCACAGGAGCGTGCCCAGGGTGGTCTGCTCCTAGATCTGTCTGGTGGTATGCACAGGAGCGAGTCCGAGTGGGTCTGCAAGATGTATCCGATGGTATGTACATGAGTGTGCCCAGTGTGGTCTGCTCCTAGATGTATCTGGTGATATGCACAGGAGCATGCTTGGGGTGGTCTGCTCCTAGATATATCTGGTGGTAGGTATGCACTGGAGCGTGCCTAGGATGGTCTGCTCCTAGATGTGTCTGGTGGTATGCACAGGAGAGTGCCCAGGGTGGTCTGCTCCTAGATGTGTCTGGTGGTATGCACAGGAGAGTGCCCAGGGTGGTCTGCTCCTAGATGTATCTGGTGGTATGCACAGGAGTATGCCCAGGGTGGTCTACTCCTACAGTGCTGTACAAATTTATTGGGACAAAGCATTTTTTTTTAAGTAAAATCTTAAGTTGGTTACCAGTCAGTGATTAAAACCAGTTTGAACTGCTTTGAACTGGTACTCACACCTGTTCAAAGCAGTTAAACTGGTTAGAATCACTGACTGGTAACCAACTTACGATTTTACTTAAAAAAAAAAAAAAATGCTTTGTCCCAATTAATTTGTACAGCACTGTAGATGTATCTGATGGTATGCACAGGAGTGTTCCCGGAGTTGTCTGCTCCTACATGTATCTGGTGGTATGCACTGGAGCGTGCCCGGGGTGGTGTGCTCCTACATGTATCTGGTGGTATGCACTTGAGCGTGCTCGGGGTGGTCTGCTCCTAGATATATCTGGTGGTATGCACTGGAGCGTGCCCGGGGTGGTCTGCTCCTAGATATATCTGGTGGTATGCACTGGAGCGTGCCCGGGGTGGTCTGCTCCTAGATATATCTGGTGGTATGCACTGGAGCGTGCCCGGGGTGGTGTGCTCCTACATGTATCTGGTGGTATGCACTTGAGCGTGCCCGGGGTGGTCTGCTCCTGGATGTATCTGGTGATCTGTACAGGAGCATGCCCAGGGTGGTCTGCTCCTTGATGTATCTGATGGTATGCACAGGAGTGGTCTGCTCCTAGATGTATCTGGTGTTATGCACAGGAGTGTGCCTAGGATGGTCTGCTCCTAGATGTGTCCGGTGGTATGCACAGAAGCGTGCCCAGAGTGGTCTGCTCCTAGATGTGTCTGGTGGAGTGTGCCCGGGGTGGTCTGCTCCTAGATGTGTCTGGTGGAGTGTGCCCGGGGTGGTCTGCTCCTAGATGTGTCTGGTGGTATGCATAGGAGTGTGCCCGGGGTGGTCTGCTCCTAGATGTGTCTGGTGGTATGCACAGGAGCGTGCCCGGGGTGGTCTGCTCCTAGATGTGTCTGGTGGTATGCACAGGAGCGTGCCCGGGGTGGTCTGCTCCTAGATGTGTCTGGTGGTATGCACAGGAGCGTGCCCGGGGTGGTCTGCTCCTAGATGTGTCTGGTGGTATGCACAGGAGCGTGCCCGGGGTGGTCTGCTCCTAGATGTGTCTGGTGGAGCGTGCCCGGGGTGGTCTGCTCCTAGATGTGTCTGGTGGTATGCACAGTAGCGTGCCCAGAGTGGTCTGCTCCTAGATGTGTCTGATGGAGCGTGCCTGGGGTGGTCTGCTCCTAGATGTGTCTGGTGGTATGCACAGGAGCGTGCCCGGGGTGGTCTGCTCCTAGATGTGTCTGGTGGAGCGTGCCCGGGGTGGTCTGCTCCTAGATGTGTCTGGTGGTATGCACAGGAGCGTGCCCGGGGTGGTCTGCTCCTAGTTGTGTCTGGTGGTATGCACAGGAGCGTGCCCGGGGTGGTCTGCTCCTAGTTGTGTCTGGTGGTATGCACAGGAGCGTGCCCGGGGTGGTCTGCTCCTAGTTGTGTCTGGTGGTATGCACAGGAGCGTGCCCGGGGTGGTCTGCTCCTAGTTGTGTCTGGTGGTATGCACAGGAGCGTGCCCGGGGTGGTCTGCTCCTAGATGTGTCTGGTGGTATGCACAGGAGCGTGCCCGGGGTGGTCTGCTCCTAGATGTGTCTGGTGGTATGCACAGGAGCGTGCCCGGGGTGGTCTGCTCCTATATGTGTGTGGTGGTATGCACAGGAGTGTGCCCAGGGTGGTCTGTGTCTAGATGTATCTGGTGGTATGCACAGGAGTGTGCCTGGGGTGGTCTGCTGCTTGGTGTGTCTGGTGGAGCGTGCCCGGGGTGGTCTGCTCCTAGATGTGTCTGGTGGTATGCACAGGAGCGTGCCTGGGGTGGTCTGCTCTTAGATGTGTCTGGTGGTCTGCAGAGGAGCGTCCCCAGAGTGGTCTGCTCCTAGATGTGTCTGGTGATATGCACAGAGCGTGCCCAGCTCCTAGATGTGTCTGGTGGTATGCACAGGAGCGTGCCCAGAGTGGTCTGCTCTTAGATGTGTCTGGTGGTCTGCAGAGGAGCGTGCCCAGAGTGGTCTGCTCCTAGATGTATCTGGTGGTCTGCAGAGGAGCGTGCCCAGAGTGGTCTGCTCCTAGATGTGTCTGGTGGTATGCACAGGAGCGTGCCCGGGGTGGTCTGCTTTTAGATGTGTCTGGTGGTATGCACAGGAGCGTGACCGGGGTGGTCTGCTGCTAGGTGTGTCTGGTGGAGCGTGCCCGGGGTCGTCTGCTCCTAGATGTGTCTGGTGGTATGCACAGGAGCGTGCCCGGGGTGGTCTGCTGCTAGGTGTGTCTGGTGGAGCGTGCCCGGGGTGGTCTGCTCTTAGATGTGTCTGGTGGTATGCACAGGAGCGTGCCCGGGGTGGTCTGCTCTTAGATGTGTCTGGTGGTATGCACAGGAGCGTGCCTGGGGTGGTCTGCTCCTAGATGTGTCTGGTGGTATGCACAGGAACGTGCCCAGCTCCTAGATGTGTCTGGTGGTATGCACAGGAACGTGCCCAGCTCCTAGATGTGTCTGGTGGTATGCACAGGAACGTGCCCAGCTCCTAGATGTGTCTGGTGATATGCACACGAACGTGCCCAGCTCCTAGATGTGTCTGGTGATATGCACACGAACGTGCCCAGCTCCTAGATGTGTCTGGTGATATGCACAGGAACGTGCCCAGCTCCTACATGTGTCTGGTGATATGCACAGGAACGTGCCCAGCTCCTAGATGTGTCTGGTGGTATGCACAGGAACGTGCCCAGCTCCTAGATGTGTCTGGTGGTATGCACAGGAACGTGCCCAGCTCCTAGATGTGTCTGGTGGTATGCACAGGAACGTGCCCAGCTCCTAGATGTGTCTGGTGATATGCACAGGAACGTGCCCAGCTCCTAGATGTGTCTGGTGATATGCACAGGAACGTGCCCAGCTCCTAGATGTGTCTGGTGATATGCACAGGAACGTGCCCAGCTCCTAGATGTGTCTGGTGATATGCACAGGAACGTGCCCAGCTCCTAGATGTGTCTGGTGATATGCACAGGAACGTGCCCAGCTCCTAGATGTGTCTGGTGATATGCACAGGAACGTGCCCAGCTCCTAGATGTGTCTGGTGATATGCACAGGAACGTGCCCAGCTCCTAGATGTGTCTGGTGATATGCACAGGAACGTGCCCAGCTCCTAGATGTGTCTGGTGATATGCACAGGAACGTGCCCAGCTCCTAGATGTGTCTGGTGATATGCACAGGAACGTGCCCAGCTCCTAGATGTGTCTGGTGATATGCACAGGAGCGTGCCCAGGGTGGTCTGCTCCTAGATGCGTCTGGTGGTCTGCTCCTAGATCTGTCTGGTGGTATGCACAGGAGCGAGTCCGAGTGGGTCTGCAAGATGTATCCGATGGTATGTACATGAGTGTGCCCAGTGTGGTCTGCTCCTAGATGTATCTGGTGATATGCACAGGAGCATGCTTGGGGTGGTCTGCTCCTAGATATATCTGGTGGTAGGTATGCACTGGAGTGTGCCTAGGGTGGTCTGCTCCTAGATGTATCTGGTGGTATGCACAGGAGTATGCCCAGGGTGGTCTGCTCCTACAGTGCTGTGCAAATTTATTGGGACAAAGCATTTTTTTTTTAAGTAAAATCGTAAGTTGGTTACCAGTCAGTGATTCAAACCAGTTTGCACTGCTTTGAACTGGCACTCACACCTGTTCAAAGCAGTTAAACTGGTTAGAATCACTGACTGGTAACCAACTTACGATTTTACTTAAAAAAAAAAATGCTTTGTCCCAATTAATTTGTACAGCACTGTAGATGTATCTGATGGTATGCACAGGAGTGTTCCCGGAGTTGTCTGCTCCTACATGTATCTGGTGGTATGCACTTGAGCGTGCCCGGGGTGGTGTGCTCCTACATGTGTCTGGTGGTATGCACTGGAGCGTGCCCAGGGTGGTGTGCTCCTACATGTATCTGGTGGTATGCACTTGAGCGTGCCCGGGGTGGTCTGCTCCTGGATGTATCTGGTGATCTGTACAGGAGCATGCCCAGGGTGGTCTGCTCCTTGATGTATCTGATGGTATGCACAGGAGTGGTCTGCTCCTAGATGTATCTGGTGGTATGCACTGGAGCGTGCCCGGGGTGGTCTGCTCCTAGATGTGTCTTGTGTTATGCACAGGAGTGTGCCTAGGATGGTCTGCTCCTAGATGTGTCCGGTGGTATGCACAGAAGTGTGCCCAGAGTGGTCTGCTCCTAGATGTGTCTGGTGGTATGCACAGGAGCGTGCCCGGGGTGGTCTGCTTTTAGATGTGTCTGGTGGTATGCACAGGAGCGTGACCGGGGTGGTCTGCTGCTAGGTGTGTATGGTGGAGCGTGCCCGGGGTGGTCTGCTCCTAGATGTGTCTGGTGGTATGCACAGGAGTGGTCTGCTCCTAGATGTATCTGGTGGTATGCACTGGAGCGTGCCCGGGGTGGTCTGCTCCTAGATGTGTCTTGTGTTATGCACAGGAGTGTGCCTAGGATGGTCTGCTCCTAGATGTGTCCGGTGGTATGCACAGAAGTGTGCCCAGAGTGGTCTGCTCCTAGATGTGTCTGGTGGTATGCACAGGAGCGTGCCCGGGGTGGTCTGCTTTTAGATGTGTCTGGTGGTATGCACAGGAGCGTGACCAGGGTGGTCTGCTGCTAGGTGTGTATGGTGGAGCATGCCCAGGGTGGTCTGCTCCTTGATGTATCTGATGGTATGCACAGGAGTGGTCTGCTCCTAGATGTATCTGGTGGTATGCACTGGAGCGTGCCCGGGGTGGTCTGCTCCTAGATGTGTCTTGTGTTATGCACAGGAGTGTGCCTAGGATGGTCTGCTCCTAGATGTGTCTGGTGGTATGCACAGAAGTGTGCCCAGAGTGGTCTGCTCCTAGATGTGTCTGGTGGTATGCACAGGAGCGTGCCCGGGGTGGTCTGCTTTTAGATGTGTCTGGTGGTATGCACAGGAGCGTGACCGGGGTGGTCTGCTGCTAGGTGTGTATGGTGGAGCGTGCCCGGGGTGGTCTGCTCCTAGATGTGTCTGGTGGTATGCACAGGAGCGTGCCCGGGGTGGTCTGCTGCTAGGTGTGTCTGGTGGAGCGTGCCCGGGGTGGTCTGCTCCTAGATGTGTCTGGTGGTATGCACAGGAGCGTGCCCAGCTCCTAGATGTGTCTAGTGATATGCACAGGAGCGTGCCCAGAGTGGTCTGCTCCTATAGGTGTCTGGTGGTATGCACAAGAGCGTGCCCGGGGTGGTCTGCTCTTAGATGTGTCTGGTGGTATGCACAGGAGCGTGCCCGGGGTGGTCTGCTCTTAGATGTGTCTGGTGGTATGCACAGGAGCGTGACCGGGGTGGTCTGCTGCTAGGTGTGTATGGTGGAGCGTGCCCGGGGTGGTCTGCTCCTAGATGTGTCTGGTGGTATGCACAGGAGCGTGCCCGGGGTGGTCTGCTGCTAGGTGTGTCTGGTGGAGCGTGCCCGGGGTGGTCTGCTCCTAGATGTGTCTGGTGGTATGCACAGAGCGTGCCCAGCTCCTAGATGTGTCTCGTGGTATGCACAGGAGCGTGCCCAGAGTGGTCTGCTCCTATAGGTGTCTGGTGGTATGCACAAGAGCGTGCCCGGGGTGGTCTGCTCTTAGATGTGTCTGGTGGTATGCACAGGAGCGTGCCCGGGGTGGTCTGCTCTTAGATGTGTCTGGTGGTATGCACAGGAGCGTGCCCGGGGTGGACTGCTCTTAGATGTGTCTGTTATGCACAGGAGCGTGCCCGGGGTGGTCTGCTTTTAGATGTGTCTGGTGGTATGCACAGGAGCGTGCCCGGGGTGGTCTGCTGCTAGGTGTGTCTGGTGGAGCGTGTCCGGGGTGGTCTGCTACTAGATGTGTCTGGTGGTATGCACGGAGCGTGCACAGCTCCTAGATGTGTCTGGTGATATGCACAGGAACGTGCCCAGGGTGGTCTGCTCCTAGATGTGTCTGGTGGTCTGCTCCTAGATCTGTCTGGTGGTATGCACAGGAGCGAGTCCGAGTGGGTCTGCAAGATGTATCCGATGGTATGCACAGGAGCGTGCCCAGGGTGGTCTGCCCCTAGATGTATCTGATGATATGCACAGGAATGTGCCCAGGGTGGTCTGCTCCTAGATATGTCTGGTGTTATGCACAGGAGTGTGCCTAGGATGGTCTGCTCCTAGATGTGTCCGGTGGTATGCACAGAAGTGTGCCCAGGGTGGTCTGCTCCTAGATGTATCTGATGGTGTGCACTGGAACGTGCCCGGGGTGGTGTAAGCCTAGATATATCTAGTGGTGTGCACAGAAGCGTGTCTGGGTTGTTGTGCGCTTTAGCATGCCTGTGGTGGCCTGTGCCAAGATGTCTTTCGTGGTTTGTGACTGAGCAAACCTGGGGTGGTCTGCACCTCAGTATGCCTGGGGTGGTCTACAACTGAGCATGCCCGGCGTGGTCTCTGCCAAGATGTCTGGTGGTCTGCCTCTGATTGTGCCTGGAGTGGTGGTACACCAAGATTTATCTACAGGTCTGCAACGGAGTATGCCCGGGGTTAGGGGTCTGTCTGGTGGCCTGTGCCTGGGTTGGTCTGCACCAGGTTGTGTGTGGTGGAAAGCCCTTAGGGTATGTGCACATGCTGCGGTTTTGGCCCTGCAGAACAGCAGTTCCGCAGACATGGTACTTTACCATGTTAGCCTATGGGTTTTCAAAACCGCAGTGCTCATGCTGCGGTTTTTTACCTGTGGGAAAGCTGCGTTTTTTTTTTCCGCAGCATGTCAATTGTTTCTGCGGATTCTGCTGCAGTTTGCCACCTATTCCATTGTCCAGGTATCAAACGCAGGTCACTTAACCTGCGGTTTTACCTGCGGTTCCGCGGGAAAAAACCCGCAGGTGAATCTGCAGTGCGTGCACATACCCTTAGTGTTCCCATGGTGGTCTGCACTCGAACTTGCTTACTTGTTTGCATTCCTTTGTCTGGTGATCTGTGCCTTTTTCTACTCTGGGATGGTGGTCTACATCCTTTTTTTTTTTTTTTTTTTTTTCATGGATTGCACTTGGTGGTATTAACCTGACTCTAGGGGTGATGTCTCCTGTTTGGCTACTTTCACACGTCATTTTTTTTCCGACAGGCAGGATCTGGCGTAAATTGTGGAAAACTGATCCGTTTTTCCGCCGGATCCGTCTAGCCGGCTTGTAATGGATGAGGGCCTCACTATATCTGTTTCCTGGGGCTGGCCAATTAGATCTGAGCATGCTCAGACTTGAAAAACCAGATCCGGTGGCCGGATCTGTCTTTTTCCGGATTCGGCGCATTCTGGCGCCCATAGACTTGCATTGTAGCAAAAAGCTGGAAGCGCCGGCGCTGTCTGGTTTTTCGCCGCAGACAAAAAACGTTACTTGAGATGTTTTTTCCAGACACCAGAATCAAAATTTTAGCCAGATCCGGAAGAAACGGGAGGCCATGCGGCGCGATCCGGCGTTAATACAAATCAATGAGAAAAAACGTTTCCGGCTGTAGATTTCACCGGTTCCGATTTTTGTAAAAATAGCCGGATCCTGCCTGTCGGAAAAAACCTGATGTGTGAAAGTAGCCTTAGTTGATGAAGTAGTGTAGGGTTGGCATCTTAGCCTAATCATTGGATTGTTCACAGAGTGAGAATGTCATGAATGAAGAGGGTGTAGGAGATTGTGTGAGACTGTACTGAGAAGTGTCCAGGATTATATGAGGAGTGCAGACAGCGCAAGAGAAAGAAGGAAACGATCCATCAAGGTCATAGGCATGTCTAGGATGTTACCTGCCGGTGTATCAGATGTGTCCACATATGTAAGAGCTGAAGACCCATGAGCTGGTTGTACATAGTAATATAGTTATTAAGGTTGAAGGAAGACTTTAAGTCCATCTAGATCAACCCCATATCCTATCCTAACTTGCCCTAACATGTTGATTCAGAGGAAGGCAAAAAAAACCCCATGTGGCAAACGGTAAGCTTCACATTGGGGAAAAAAATTCCTTCCTGACTCCACATACGGCAATCAGACTAGCTCCCTGGATCAACGCAATATTAAGGAAACTAGTGTATATACCTTGTAATATTATACTTTTCAAGAAAGGCATCCAGTCCCTTCTTACATTTTAGTAGGGAATCACTCATTACAACATCATATGGCAGAGAGTTCCATAGTCTCACTGCTCTTACAGTAAAGAATCCGCGTCTGTGAGTATGCTTAAACCTTCTTTCCTCCAGACGTAGAGGATGCCCCCTTGTCCCCGTCACAGGTCTAAGAGTAAAAAGATCATTAGAAAGGTCTTGGTATTGTCCCCGCATATATTTATACATTGTAATAAGATCACCCCTAAGCCTTCGATTTTCCAAACTAAATAACCCCAAGTGTAATAACCTGTCTTGGTATTGCAGACCCCCTAGTTCCCTAATAACCTTGGTCGCTCTTCTCTGCACCCGCTCCAGTTCAGCTATGTCTTTCTTATACACCGAAGACCAGAACTGTACGCAGTATTCTAAGTGTGGTCGCACTAGTGACTTAGATAGAGGTAAAATGATGTTCTCCTCATGAGCATCTATGCCTCTTTTAATGCATCCCATTATTTTATTTGCCTTTGCAGCAGCTGCCTGACACTGGCCGCTAAATGTGAGTTTGTCGTCCACCCATACACCCAGGTCTTTTTCAGTGACTGTTTTGCCCAGTGTTTTACAATTAAGCACATAATTATACATCTTGTTCGTTCTACCCAAGTGCATGACCTTACATTTATCCCTATTAAAGCTCATTTGCCATTTATCAGCCCAAGCTTCTAGTTTACATAAATCGTCCTGTAATATAAAATTGTCCTCCTCTGTATTGATTACCCTGCAGAGTTTAGTGTCATCTGCAAATATTGAAATTCTACTCTCTTATGTCCCCTACAAGGTCATTAATAAATATGTTAAAAAGAAGCGGGCCCAATACTGACCCCTTTGGTACCCCACTGCTAACGGTGACCCAGTCCGAGTGTGCTCCATTAATAACCACCCTTTGCTTCCTATCCCTGAGCCAGCTCTTAACCCACCTACACATATTTTCCCCTATTCCCATTGTTCTCATTTTATGTATCAATGTTTTGTGTGGTACCATATCAAAAGCTTTTTGAAAAGTCCATGTACACCGCGTCCACTGCATTCCCTTGGTCCAGTCCTGAACTTACCTCTTCATAAAAGCTTATCAGATTAGTCTGACAGGAACGGTCCCTTGTAAACCCATGTTAATATTGGGTCATGAGGTTATTCTTCTCCAGATACTCCAGTATAGTATCTCTTAGAAAACCCTTCAGGATTTTACCCACAGTTGAGGTTAAACTTACTGGCCTATAATTTCCAAGTTCAGTTTTTGTCCCCTTTTTTGAATATTGGCACCACATTTGCTATACGCCAGTCCTGTGGTACAGACACTGTTATTATGGAATCTTTAAAGATTAAAAATAATGGTCTATCTATGACTGTGCTTAATTCCTGCAGTACTCGGCGGGTGTATCCCATCCGGGCTCGGGGATTTGTCAATTTTAGTGATTTTTAGACGCCGCCGTACTTCCTGCTGGGTTAAGCAGGTGACGTTTAATGGAGAATTTTATCCCTGATCATGCTATCCGTCATGGGATTTTCTTGTGTAAATACTGTTGAAAATGGTCATTAAGCATATTGGCTTTTTCCTCATCCTCATCCACCATTTCACCCAGACTATTTTTAATGGGACCAACACTATCATTTTTTAGCTTCTTACTATTTATGTAGTTAAAGAATATTTTGGGATTATTTTTACTTTCTCTGGCAATGAGTCTCTCTGTCTTGATTTGCTTTTTACAGAATTTATTTAATTTTCTGTGTTTATTGCCTACAGGCGTACTGTATGGCTTTGGGGCATGGAGAACCGATGCATCTTGAGTGGTAGTTGTTGGGTCAACCATTTGCTGCCCAGCCAGTCCTTATAGGAATCGTCCATGATTCTCACTGAGCATTCGCTTTTATTATTCTTTTATATATCATATTTCACAGTACATTACAGATATCATCACTGTCCCCATTGGTGTTCACAATATACAGTGGGGCAAAAAAGTATTTAGTCAGTCAGCAATAGTGCAAGTTCCACCACTTAAAAAGATGAGAGGCGTCTGTAATTTACATCATAGGTAGACCTCAACTATGGGAGACAAACTGAGAAAAAAAAATCCAGAAAATCACATTGTCTGTTTTTGTTTCATTTTATTTGCATATTATGGTGGAAAATAAGTATTTGGTCAGAAACAAGCAAGCAAGATTTCTGGCTCTCACAGACCTGTAACTTCTTCTTTAAGAGTCTCCTCTTTCCTCCACTCATTACCTGTAGTAATGGCACCTGTTTAAACTTGTTATCAGTATAAAAAGACACCTGTGCACACCCTCAAACAGTCTGACTCCAAACTCCACTATGGTGAAGACCAAAGAGCTGTCAAAGGACACCAGAAACAAAATTGTAGCCCTGCACCAGGCTGGGAAGACTGAATCTGCAATAGCCAACCAGCTTGGAGTGAAGAAATCAACTGTGGGAGCAATAATTAGAAAATGGAAGACATACAAGACCACTGATAATCTCCCTCGATCTGGTGCTCCACGCAAAATCCCACCCCGTGGGGTCAGAATGATCACAAGAACGGTGAGCAAAAATCCCAGAACAACGCGGGGGGACCTAGTGAATGAACTGCAGAGAGCTGGGACCAATGTAACAAGGCCTACCATAAGTAACACACTACGCCACCATGGACTCAGATCCTGCAGTGCCAGACGTGTCCCACTGCTTAAGCCTGTACATGTCCGGGCCCGTCTGAAGTTCGCTAGAGAGCATTTGGATGATCCAGAGGAGTTTTGGGAGAATGTCCTATGGTCTGATGAAACCAAACTGGAACTGTTTGGTAGAAACACAACTTGTCGTGTTTGGAGGAAAAAGAATACTGAGTTGCATCCATCAAACACCATACCTACTGTAAAGCATGGTGGTGGAAACATCATGCTTTGGGGCTGTTTCTCTGCAAAGGGGCCAGGACGACTGATCCGGGTACATGAAAGAATGAATGGGGCCATGTATCGTGAGATTTTGAGTGCAAACCTCCTTCCATCAGCAAGGGCATTGAAGATGAAACGTGGCTGGGTCTTTCAACATGACAATGATCCAAAGCACACCGCCAGGGCAACGAAGGAGTGGCTTCGTAAGAAGTATTTCAAGGTCCTGGAGTGGCCTAGCCAGTCTCCAGATCTCAACCCTATAGAAAACCTTTGGAGGGAGTTGAAAGTCCGTGTTGCCAAGCGAAAAGCCAAAAACATCACTGCTCTAGAGGAGATCTGCATGGAGGAATGGGCCAACATACCAACAACAGTGTGTGGCAACCTTGTGAAGACTTACAGAAAACGTTTGACATCTGTCATTGCCAACAAAGGATATATCACAAAGTATTGAGATGAAATTTTGTTTCTGACCAAATACTTATTTTCCACCATAATATGCAAATAAAATGAAAAAAAAACAGACAATGTGATTTTCTGGATTTTTTTTTTCTCAGTTTGTCTCCCATAGTTGAGGTCTACCTATGATGTAAATTAAAGACGCCTCTCATCTTTTTAAGTGGTGGAACTTGCACTATTGCTGACTGACTAAATACTTTTTTGCCCCACTGTAAATCCCCTATCACTGTCTTTTGGTGTGTGAGAGGAAACTGGAGGAAACCCACACAAACGCGGGGAGAACATGCAGCTCCAAGAAAGAAGATAAAATGACCCTCACCGTTCTTGTATGCAGAGCGACCATCTTGCTCTTGCGTCCTGCTGGCTCCATTGCTGCATGTTTGCAACTGATATTTGGTGAATGGCGCTTTTTCTCCTTACTTGGACTTACTGCCATTGTTTATGTCCAGCACCACGAGATCAATTTCGCTATATTGTGTCTCCTCTCCATTTTGATTATAGCAAGTTTTCAAAGAACTTGTTTGGAAAAAGTCACTTTGCACAAACAAATCTCCTGACACATCATACTGTTCTTGGGGGGAGGATTTGAACCCAGGACCCCAGTAGTGCAAATATTTGCCCCTGTTGCATCAGCAGCTCTACCACCCAACTTGCAGACCACGTTCAGGGTCAGATCAGACCATCAAAGTCTCTTGCTTTCACATGGCTCCACAAGGGTTAACCAGGGTCTGGTCTCTTTTGCCCCCTCCCATGTCCCCCAATCTTTGATTCTCCTCCTTACGTAGTATATACAGTAACATGGACCTGTGCACTTCCAGTTCCAGCACTGCTGTGATGCGGAGGGAGATGCAGCCTGAAAGTCTCCTTTACATCTTGCTACTATGTGCTGGAGAGATCCTCGCCAAACCCATGTTTCGGAAGGAGAGGATCCGCCTGGACCCTGAACTCAAAACACAAATCCATGAAGACAACCAGAGCTTCCAAATGGATCACGAGGCTTTCCTGGGGAAGGATGAGGCCAAGACCTTCGACCAACTTACATCAGAAGAAAGCAAAGACCGACTGGGGTGAGACTCGCAATCCTGTTTATAATGGGGCCAGAAAGCTGCACTAGAAGTTGGGTGGCAGTCAGGAGGCTTGATTTCTGGCTGACCGCCCCTCTGGGAACTGTAGTGGCAGTCATCATGACCGCTCCATATGAGGGGGGAGTCTGTCACCTCAAAATCAGGGCTGTGGAGTCAAGAGTTGGAGTCGGTGTCATGGAAATTTAAAGAGATGGAGTTTTGGCTTACCGACTCCACAGCCTTGCTCAAAATGGCAACTTCCCTGTCTAAACACTTATATAGGGGACCTGGCTCCTTAGGTCATACTAGGCATGTATCGTTTTACTTAAAATTTGATTTTTTTTTTTTTTTAAACAAAATATTATTTGATATGCAAATGAGGACGCTTGTTCTTTCAATAAAATCAGTGTTTTATCAGAAGGAGATGATCGCTACATGACTAGGTATCTTGTGCCTCTTAGTCAACTGCTCTGTATGACCCCACCCCCAACACTGACTACTTTCTGTGTACAGTGTGCATTCCTATTGGTATGGGTGGGGTTACACCGCTCAGCATTCAGAGCACCACTAGATCTGTAGTACAGAAAACTGTCAGTTTTTCACAACTGCTATACCCAGTAAACGAAGTGACGCATCAATGGAATCAGGATCTCTGCCTGTACATCATTTTGCTTTTAGATGAGGTAGCAAAAACCTGATGACGGATTCCCTTTAATACCTCGCCAATTTTGGGCTTTTAGGACAAAACATTTTTTTTCTTTTCATTGTTGCTTTCTAGGAGCCATACTGTATTTGTCAGTAGCGCCATTTTTAGATACATCTCAAGTGAGCTGACCTTCCCCAAGTTACATTTTTTTTCTCCCAAACACTGTTCCCTTTAATTGACATAGGATATTGTCATTATTACAATGACCTGTAGAACTAGATCACTATTTCTTGGTTTTTGTGTTACTACTTTTACACACACATAGGTGTAGGAGCGGCTGCCATATTACAGACTCGATATCATTTTTTATTTTGACATGGATAATGTAGGAAGGATTATTTTTTTTTTTCAGGACTGACTGTACTTTTCATTGATGCCATTTTCGTGTCTATGCAACTTTATCACTTTTTTTTGTTTTCTTTTTTTGTGAGGCTGGATGAGCAAAGCCAGAAATATTTATGTTTCCCCTTAGGCCGGGATCACACATGCGAGAAATACGGCCGAGTCTCGCATGTTAATACCCGGCACTGCTGCCAGCACTCGAGAGCGGAGCCTGCGGCTCCATGTATTGCTATGCGGCCACACGCTCCGCTCCGAGTGCCGGTGGCAGTGCCGGGTATTAACATTCGAGACTCGGCCGTGTTTCTCGCATGTGTGATCCCGGCCTTAGAGTCTTCAGCGCAAGATTAATAATGGTATAGTACGGGTCCATACAATTAAAACGATACTCAATATTCTTCTAGACAGTACAACATGAAGGCTATAGATTGAAAATGGTGCCGAATTTCTTAATGCAACACAATTTAAAAAATGTATTTTTTTGCCCAAAATATTTAAAAACTTTAAAAATGGCCCTGAAAGTGTCAGCCCATGGGGGTCTTTGTAGTGGAAACATGTATAGAAACAAAATAAATCTTCATATTTCTAAATCATATTTTTCTTCCTAGCAATATAGTTGACAGGATTGACAGCGACAGTAATGGGCTAATTAGCACTGAGGAGCTGACGGCCTGGATTAAGCGGGTCCAGAAAAGATACGTCTACGAAAACGTGGCTCGAGTGTGGAAGGACTATGACGTCAATAATGATAACCACATATCCTGGGAAGAGTACAAGCAAGCCACATATGGGTATTACTTGGGTAAGTTGCTTATTGTATGTATTCTATTGCTGACTCACTAATATATCAAGATGGTTTTTGAAGAAGGTGTCTTTTTTATTATTTTTTTATAAAGAAAGCCAATTTTTTGTGATATTTCTTTATTTTTGTTCTTTTATCCCAACATCTCAAAATTCATACTTTTTTTTGTCACTATAGGGGTGTTGGGGATTATTTTTTATTTTTTTTTTTTTTCCATTTTGAGGTCCATATAATGTATTGTATACGGTAGTTTTAAAGGGAATCTGTCACCTATTTTTTCACATATAAGATGTGGCCACCGCCATCAGGGGCTTATCTACAGCATAATGCTGGGGAGGGTGACTGGAGGGATTCTGCTCCCTCTGTAAAACCATTAGCATGAACAGTGGCATGCTACCCTGGCCATCTACAATCCTGGCCATTAGAGCAGCATGTCTGCAGTATATACAGCTGAAACCTTCAAGATATTAAATACTGGTGCGACATGCATCGTTAACTAACCCTCCCACCATGATGTGACAGTAGGACCTTTTACCAAATTTTTCACATTGCACTGGCACACCATGTAATAGTGACGCAGAGAGGAATATGCCTTAACTTTTTTTTTTTTTCTCACTTCTCTATGGTCAAAGTATTTGTGTGCTAATGAGTAAATACACACTTAGACTTCAAAAATGTGTCAGTTTTTCACAGGGGCTATTTACTACTTCATCCTCTTGAAAACCCACTAATCAAAAGCAGGCAGCAACACTCAGAAACACATGCTGCCCACAATAATTTAGGGCAGATTTCTTACTACATGAGCTGTAAGAATACAACTCTGGTCTCCTGGTCTAACCTCCTACATGACTAGAAAGTACAGATCACTAACCCTTTTCAGATAAGGTCCCCATGGGGGGAGAGGCAGCACACCTAAGTTTAGCTATGTGATATTACAAACCCTTTTATTAGCTCTCCTCATCTCATAGTGCTGTTCCCCCACACTGCCTATCTAGATATGTATCAGTAATCACAGTTATGTCTGTCGTGTGTAACTTGTAATCCATTTGCAGTGACATGAGAGCAGGCTGGCATAATACATCATTGAGGAGTGTTCCAGAGAAGTGACTTCTGTGTGAGCTGTAATGACAGCCCTGATCCCGCTGCAGAGTTAGAATTGTGATGCTGACTCGCTCAAAAATCAGGAGAGAAGAAGGCTTTGTAAAATGACACTGCTAAACTCAGCATCACTTTCTAATCATGCAGGGGGTTAGACCAGGAGATCAGAGCTGTATCCTTACATCTAACACTGAGAAACCTGTTCTGAGCTATGGTAAGGGTGTGTTCGTCTTTCCTTTTGAATGTTACTGATTGGTTAAAGGGTTGTACAGATTTTCAAGAACATGGCTGCTTTCTTCCAAAACTGTGCCACCATTGTCTGCACAACTTATTTCAATTGAGCTGGAATACCAGACACCACTAATAAACCGGTGTGGAGACATTACAGGAAGAAAATGGTCATGCTTTGTAATCCTGATCAACCCTCCCACTCAGATGGACATTTGCAGGATGTTTTCACTGACAGCAAGCAGTGATCTTGAATGTGGTTAGGATTGAGCGAGGAATCTATTTGGATGTCAAGAGATGAATCTGTTAGCATAACTTCTCACCCTGCAGTCTTTAAATAAGCCTAGACACCCCCTTGTTTAAAGGTGCTTGTCAGTGAAGATTTCTGATAATCTCATTAATTTCTGTGTCCCTATATCTGTGCAGCAAACCCTGAAGAGTTCCAGGACGCAGCCGAACAGTTTAGCTTCAAGAAAATGCTTCCTCGGGATGAAAGGAGGTTTAAACAAGCTGACCTCAATGGAGATCTTGAGGCAAATCGGGAAGAGTTCACTGCTTTTCTTCACCCAGAAGAATTTGAGCACATGAAGGACATTGTTATATTGGTACGAGCACGTTCCTGGCTTCTAATACTAGCTTTAGGTCAGTGGCTCCACATCTGAAGTAAGCTCAGAATAGTTGCAGGAGCAGGTATAAAAGCGAGCAACTTCAGTAGAGTAATAGCCATTATGTTAAGGGGTTCTCCAGGGCTAGATCACCGATAACCTTTCCTTAGAATAAGACTGTATGTGATCAGGGGTTTGGACCTGCCTCTGAGGTAAGGCGGGTCAGAAGTTAGCTGTGTAGTCATGGAGAGCACCTTAAAGACATTTTAATGTCCATTCCTGTGACTGGGGATGTTAGAGAAAAAGCAAGAGGTGGTGGCAACAAGTGAGGGTGAGCTGGCGGGTCTGTCGCTCACCTGATTAGGTTGTGTAGCGCAACTACGTGAAGAGTGATGTATAATCCAATCATGGCTGCTGCTTTGGCCACTGTAATCCCACCAAATGGAGAGAGGAGTGTGGTGGATCCTGGGCGCTGCCACTGACAAAAGGTTAATCCAGGTAGTAAGTATAAAAAAAAAAAAACTTCCAGTTTATGGACATGTGTTTTAGAGTAGAACCTGCTCCTTCATCAGGCATCTGATGATCATCGGGTGTCTGGGACATCAGTAGGTTCTACTCTGAAACACTGCAATAATTTGTAGTTTTTTGTTTTTTATTATACTGGCCGCCTGCAAAAACCTTTTGTTAGCTGCAGCACCTGTGATCCGCCTAACTCTTCTCCTTTTTACGTGATTGTGATGCTGGGACTCGTCATCGGCTGCCCTAAACAGCTTTGTCTAAATTGTGCAAATCTATTACTTGGGGCCTTTGTTTGCTTAAAAGTTTAGAGTGCCAGGTCATTTAGAGTATTTGGGTCACTTCTTTTATGGCGATGATGAGCATTCATCTTCCCTCCGTATAGGTCTGTTTTAGTACAGTCATGGCCAAAAGTGTTGGCACCCATGAAATCGATCCAGAAAATGAAGTATTTCACTCAGAAAAATTTCACTCAGAAAATTATCGCAATAACACGTTTGTTTCTGTTGGGTGTATTGGAACAACACAAAAAAAAAAGAAGGCAAATTGGACATCATTTGACACACAGCCCCAAAAATAGGCCAGACAAAATTGTTGGCACCTTTCCAAAATTGTGGGTAAACAACTTTGTTTCAAGCATGTGATGCTCATTCAAACTCGCCTGTGGCAAGTAACAGGTGTTGGGCAATATGAAAATCACCTGAAACCAGATAGAAAGGGGAGAAGGTGACTCAGTCTTTGCATTGTGTCTGTGTGTGCCACACTAAGCATGGAGAACTGAAGGAGAAGAGAACTGTCTGAGTACTTGAACAAAAATTGTTGAAAATATCAACAATCTTAAAGGGAACCGGTCACCAGTTTTATAATGGATCAACTAAAGCGATCGCCTTATTCAGCGTCTGTGCTGCATTCCGTATACGGTTATATAACTCCCTGCCTCACCCTGTATACCCTCCAAAAAACCTTTTGAAGTTCTCCTGCGCTTTGTTAATCCTGTCAGTCCAATAGGCATCCTTTCTATGTTCTCTATTCTTCCTCCCTGTTGCTGCTCGCCATCCTCCTGTGTCATCCACATTGCTGGGCAAAAACTTGCCGATGCGCACTATGTTTGCTCTACTGCAGACAGAGCGAAAAACATAAGTGCGTATGCCCACATTAGGGTAAAACATAGTGTGCGAACAGAGATTGCTCTGCAGATTTTGCCCGGCAATATGGATGACGCAGGAGGCATCATTCGCGTCAATCAAAGCAGAAGGATGGCGAGCATCAACCAGGAGGAAGAATAGAGAGTACGGAAAGGATGCCTATCGGACCCACAGGATTAACACATAGTTTGGGATAACTTCAGAAGGTTTTTGGGTGTATATACAGGGGGGGGGGGTAGTCAGGGGGTAGTCAGGGGGTTATACACAGTGCCATGCGAAAGTATTCGACTCCCTGGAACTTTTCAACCTTTTCCCACATATCATGCTTCAAACATAAAGATACATTACCAAATGTAATTTTTTGGTGAAGAATCAACAACAAGTGGGACACAATTGTGGAGTTGAACAAAATTTATTGGTTATTTTAAATTTTTGTGGAAATTCAAAAACTGAAAAGTGGGGCGTGCAATATTATTCGGCCCCTTTAACTTAATACTTTGTTGCGCCACTTTTTGCTGCGATTACAGCTGCAAGTCGCTTGGGGTATGTTTCTATCAGTTTTGTACTGAAATTCTTGCCCATTCTTCCTTGGCAAACAGCTCGAGCTCAGTGAGGTTTGATGGAGATGGTTTGTGAACAGCAGTTTTCAGCTCTTTCCACCGATTCTCGATTGGATTCAGGTCTGGACTTTGACTTTGCCATTCTAACACCTGGATACGTTTACTTGTGAACCATTCCATTGTGAATTTTGCTTTATGTTTGGGATCATTGTCTTGTTGGAAGACAAATCTCCGTCCCAGTATCAGGTCTTTTGCAGACTCCCAACAGGTTTTCTTCAAGAATTGTATTTGGCTCCATCCATCTTCCCATCAATTTTAACCATCTTCCCTGTCCCTGCTGAAGAAAATCAGGCCCAAACCATGATGCTGCCATCACCATGTTTGACAGTGGGGATGGTGTGTTCAGGGTGATGAGCTGTGTTACCTTTACGCCAAACATATCGTTTGGCATGGTTGCCAAAAAGTTTGATTTTGGTTTCATCTGACCAGAGCACCTTCTTCCACATGTTTGGTGTGTCTCCCAGGTGGCTTGTTGCAAACTTTAAACAACACTTTTTATGGATATCTTTGAGAAATGGCTTTCTTCTTGTCAGTCTTCCATAAAAGCCAGATTTGTGCAGTGTACGACTGATTGTTGTCCTATGGACAGACTGTCCCACCTCAGCTGTAGATCTCTGTAGTTAATCCATAGTGATCATGGGCCTCTTGGCTGCATCTCTGATCAGTCTTCTCCTTGTTTGAGATGAACGTTTATAGGGACGGCTGGGTCTTGGTAGAATTGCGCTGATCTGATACTCATTCCATTTCAATATGATCGCTTGCACCATGCTCCTTGGGATGTTTAAAGTTTTGGAAATCATTTTGTTTCCAAATCCAGCTTTAAACTTCTCCACAACAGTCTCACGGACCTGCTTGTTGTGTTCCTTGGTCTTCATGATTCTCTCTGTGCATCAAACAGAACCCTGAGACTATCACAGAGCAGCTGCATTTATACGGAGACTTGATTACACACAGGTGGATTATATTTATCATCATTAGTCATTTAGGGCCACATTGGATCATTCAGAGATCCACAACGAACTTCTGGAGTGAGTTTGCTGCACTGAAAGTAAAGGGGCCAAATAATATTGCACGCCTCACTTTTCAGTTTTTGAATTTCCACAAAAATTTAAAATGACCAATAAATTTCGCTCAACTTCACAATTGTGTCCCACTTGTTGATTCTTCACCAAAAATTTACATTTGGTATCTTTATGTTTGAAGCATGATATGTAGGAAAAGGTTGAAAAGTTCCAAGGAGCCGAATACTTTTGCAACGCACTGTAACTGTTTATGGAATGCAGCACCCATGGTGACAAAACTGGTGACTGGTTCCCTTTTAAGATTGCAAGTCCATCTCCAGAGATCTTAATGTTTCTTTTGTCCATGGTGTGCAACATAATCAAGAAGTTTACAACCCATGGCACTGTAGCTAATTTCCCTGGATGGCAGAGAAAAATTGATTAAAGGTTGCATCGCAGGATAGTCCGGATGATTGATAAGTAGCCCCAATCAAGTTCCAAAGAAATTCAAGCTGTCCTGTAGGCTAAGGGTGCACCAGTGTCAGTTTGAACTATCCGTCAACATTTGAATGAATGAAATGCTATGGCAGGAGACCCAGGAGGACCCCACTGCTGACAGACATTAAAAGCTAGACTGCAGCTTGCCAAAATGTAGGTAAGTAAGCCAAAATCCTTCTGGGAAAGAGTCTTGTGGACAGTTGAAACCAAAACATAGAGCATTTTGGTAAAGCACATCATTCTACTGTTTGTGGGCCTCATTCAGTTTTCCGTAAAGTATAGAACACCGTACATACCGTCAATTATGGTGGAGGTTCAAAGATGTTTTGGGGTTGTCTTGCTGCTTTTGTCACTAGTACCTAAACTGTGTGCAAGGCATCATGAAATCAGAAGATTACCGCAGGATTTGAGGTTACAATGTAGTGCCTAGCATCTGAAAGCTGGGTTTGCGTCCTAGGTCATGGGTCTTCCAGCAGGACAATGACTCCCAATCCTCCCAGAAATGGATGGAAACAAAGCGCTGAAGAGTTCTGAAGTGGCCAGCAATGAGTCCCGATATAAATACCATTGAACATATGTGAATAGATCTTAAGATGTCTGTTGGGAGAAGGCACCTTCAAATGTGAGAGACCAGGAGCAGTTTGTTAAAGAGTGGTCCAAAATTCCAGTTGTGAGGTGTAGGAAGCTTGTAGATTGTTGAAGGAATCTATTGATGTCAGTTATTTATTCCAAAGGGTGCACAACCAAATATTAAGTTGACGGTGCCAACAATTTTATTTGGCTGAATTTGAGGTTTTGCGTAAAATTATGTCCAATTTGCCTTTATTCAGTTGTTTTTTTTTTTTTTGTTTTGTTTTTTTTGTTTTGTGGTGGTTCAATACAGACAAAGGAAATAAACGTGTGTATCAAAACGTGTTTTTGCGATAATTTTCTGGAAGAAATGCTTCATTTTCTGTCACAATTTCAAAGATGCCAACACTTTCGACCATGACTGTAAATATTTATATTCCCTATTAAATAACCATTTCTAGTCTTTTCTGTGTCTTGCTGTCCACGTTATTCTTCCCAGAATTTTATGTGTATAATGACAAATTGATGTTACCATTCTCCTTGTTAAAGGGCGTTTTCCTACCTAGTCCAGGGGCTGCTTAAGACATCCATGAAAATCGGTCTGAGCAAAGACTTTAATGTGCACAGTGGGCACAAGTTGCCGAAACGTAACAGTGTCATATGTCGATTAGGCTGTGATAATCTGGACGGGACAGGCACGACCTGGTTTGCACAGATGTGTGAAGCGGTTCTTACACTGTTACGACTACTTGGATAATGTAAGACTGTGCAGGGACAAGCCTCTAACCGGTAACACCCAGTTACCAATTTACTCAGACAGTTCTAATAGGAATAATAGAGGAAAGACACAACACAAAGGTGTAAGAAAAGTTGCTCTACGATTATATTATGGGGAATGATGTCCGGATAAAAGTTGAGATGTGTGAGAATTTGCCAAAGAAGCATCGTCTAGATAGTTAAATGTTAGAGCATCTGACAACTGGAGATTAACCAATTTTTTTTTTTTTTTTTTTTTTTTACATCTGTGGTAGAGACTTTGTTTAAAGACCGGGAACTAATTAAGTTGAGGAAACGTTTCTAGCAGCAAGAAGTGTATGACCGATATACAATGTGCTTTTGCAGGAAACCCTAGAAGACATTGACAAGAATGGAGACGGGTTTGTGGATGAAGATGAATATATTGGTAAGTTCTCCTGATCTATGTATGGTTTTATAAGAAAGTGCTCTTATTCCACTTTGTGTCCCATGTGCTGTGTGCTGCACTTGTTGAAGTGACTTGAGCCAAGACTCGCTGGAAACTTTTCGGCATGTATAAATTTAACTTTGCGGGTTTTCTCCCCCAATATTGGAGACTGGCTCACAGATGTTGTAGTAAGCCTGCCCTCAGTCATGCAGGAGAGAAGAACATGACTGCATATGTACTGCGAATTGGTGTGGTCTAGTGATGAGTGAGTATACTCGTTGCTCGGGTGATCTCCGAGTATTTGGAAGTCCTCAGAGATTTAGTTTCTGTTGCCGCAGCTGCATGATTTGCGGCTGCTAGACAGCTTGAATACATATGGGAATTCACTAACAAACAGGCAAACCACCCACCCGAACATGCTCAGGAAAAACCCAAGCAACGAGCATATTTGCTCATCACTACTGTGGTCTCAGCATCTGATGCCTTATCGACGGATGAACGGCGACAAACTGGAAGTTGTAAAGGACTTCATCTTACTCCGATCAATGATCACTCAAGATGCAGAGATGACACCGGAAGTCAGTAGGAGAAAAGCTGTGGGCAAATCAACAATGAAGTCACTGGACAAAGATTACAAATTGATTAATATTTCACTGGCAACGGAGACAAGGCTCGTACATGCAGTGGGTACGGAAAGTATTCATACCCCTTTAAATTTTTCACTCCTTGTTACATTGCGGCCATTTGGTTAATTCAAAAAAGTTCATTTTTTTTTTTTCTCATTAGTGTACACTCTGCACCCCATCTTGACTGGAAGAAAAAAAGCAGAAATGCAGAAAATTTTGCAAATTTATTAAAGAAATACTGAAATATCACATGGTCATAAGTATTCAGACCCTTTGCTCAGACACTCATATTTAAGACACATGCTGTCCATCTCCTTGTGATTCTCCTTGAGATGGTTCTACTCCTTCATTGGAGTCCAGCTGTGTTTAATTAAATTGATAGGGCTTGATTTGTAAAGGCGCACACCTCCTCACAGCTCACAGTGCATGTCAGACCAAATGAGAATCATGAGGTCAAAAGAACTGGCCAAGGAGCTCAGAGACAGAATTGTGGCAAGGCACAGATCTGGCCAAGGTTACAAAAGAATTTCTGCAGTACTCAAGATTCCTAAGAGCACAGTGGCCTCCATAATCCTTAAATGGAAGAAGTTTGGGACCACCAGAAGTCTTCCTTGACCTGGCCGTCCAGCCAAACTGAGCAATCGTGGGAGAAGAGACTTGGTGAGAGAGGTAAAGAAGAACCTCAAGATCACTGTTGCTGAGCTCCACAGATGCAGTAGGGAGATTGGAGAAAGTTCCACAAAGTCAACTATCACAGCAGCCCTCCACCTGTCCGGCCTTTATGGCAGAGTGACCCAACGGAAGCCTCTCCTCAGTGCAAAACATATGAAAGCCCACATAGTTTGATAAAAGAAAAAAAACACATGAAAGCCTCCCAGATTATGAGAAATAAGATTCTCCGGTCCGATGAGATGAAGATAGAACTTTTTAGTGATAATTCTAAGTGGTATGTGTGGAGAAAACCAGGCACTGCTCATCACCTGCCCAATACAATCCCAACAGTGAAACATGGTGGTGGCAGTATCATGCTATGGAGGTGTTTTTCAGCTGCAGGGACAGGACGACTGGTTGCAATTGAAGAAAACATGAATGCGGCCAAGTGCAGAGAGATCCTGGATGAAAACGTCTTCCAAGAGTGCTCTGGACCTCAGACTTGGCCGAAGGTTCACTTTACAACAAGACAAACAGCTAAAATAACACACAGCTAAAATAACAAACGCGTAGCTTCAGAACAACTCTGTGACCATTCTTGACTGGCCCAGCCAGAGCCTTGACTTAAACCCAATTGAGCATCTCTGCAGAGACCTGAAAATGGCTGTCCTCCAACGTTCACCATCCAGCCTGACGGAACTGGAGAGGATCTGCGAGGAAGAATGGCAGAGGATCCCCAAATCCAGGTGTGAAAAACTTGTTGCATCATTCCCAAGAAGACTCATGACTCTACTAGCTAAAAGTATGCTTCTACTCAATACTGAGCAAAGGGTCTGAATACTTATGACCATGTGATATTTCAGTTTTTTCTTTTTAATAAATTTGCAAAAATTTCTACGTTTTGTTTTTTTTCAGTCAAGATGGAGTGCAGAGTGTACATTAGTGAGAAAAAATGAACTTTTTTCAATTTACCAAATGGGTGCAATGAAACAGAGTGAAAAATTTAAAGAGGTCTGAATACTTTCTGTACCCACTGTAGTATGGTCTTTTCCATGGTAACTGGAGAAGATCATGATCGGAAAAATAGAAGGAACAAGGCGAAGAGGAAGACTAGCAAACCGATGGCTTGATACAATAAAGAGGTCCACTAGCATCTTTGTCGCCACGACTTACTTTCACAAGATCAATCTTCCTACAGAGCGTTCATACATCAAGTCGCCATGACTCGTGCCTGAGCCGAAGGCTGTCTCTCACATTGCTTTCATATGTCATGTGTTCTTTGAAAGTGCAATTAAAGGGAATCTGTCACCCCCTGGACTAATTTAAGCTATTACAATGGGCTCTTCATCGATCTTCTGTGCTATTGCGCAGTGTCTCGCCTGCACAGAAGATCGCATAGAAGGGCGGATAAGATGCCCATAACTGCGTGAGTGCACAGCGCATGCACTGGATTACGGCACCACAACTGCACATCACAGGGCAGTGTGACGAGCATGGGAGGGTGGTGGTATGAAGAGAGGAGGCACCGCACACCCCGAGCCTGGAAAAAATCATATAGACCACAACTATACAGGCAAGACTGGTCTAACCTTTCTATTACCTGTATGCCCATAGTAATAGCTTAAATTTGTCCAGGGGGTGATGTATTAAAGCAAAAGCAGCCAGGGTTTTTAAATTGGCCAAATTCTAGAAGTTTAAAGGGAATCTAACAAAATTGGTAGCACTTATCTACGTAAGCCCCTACTCCACTGCTCCCCTCTTGTGTTTCTTGACATGACTGCGAGATGTCCCATCTGTAACACGTCTGTTCCATCAATATGCATACGGTCCTTGTCTCCAAAGATGTGTAAAATATGGCTATTTTTTTCCTTTCTTCCTTGAAAAAAATGTTTTTTTTTGCCTACTGATTGTTGCAAATTGGAAGTAATCCCAAGTACAGCACCAAGACAAAAGGGGGCGCTATTTCCAAATAAAGATCCAGTCATTCTGGGATATTCATGGTTGCTATCTTTGTAGACTTGACAAGCAACAGACTTCGTTCCAAAGCCGTAAAAAATAAAATAAAACAAAATTTAAAAAACCCACCCGTACGGAAAGTTTGGACTGCTCACCAGATTTGACTGCTCACACTGAGAAGTCAAACCTGGCTTTTCTTACATATATTTAAATCTATATACATCTGATTTGAAATAATGCAGGTGCGCTTAAATTAGACCTATAATTGTGTCCCTTTTGTATATGATGAAATGAAGCAGAAATCCATCTGACTATAAGAGCAGACAAGCGGTCTCCCAAGATGTTTAATGGGCTTTTGGCAATTAAAATGTTTCTTTGGTCAAAGTTCTCTCTCGGCTGGTGCTTACCTACCGCCCTGCTGTTATCCCAGCGAGCGCAAAGTAGTCCAAATTGTGTATATTGTGTTGTGTACAATGTCACAGTGCTGTAGAAGTCAGCACCCCACTCGGTAATGACAGGATGTGTTCCCAGAGTGGTTTCAGTACTGGAGAGAGGTAAAGTAATTTAATTTAGGTGTTGATCAAGAATGTTGTTTTCGCAGCGGTAGAGAGACAAAAAATGACATTCTGTTATTTCAGGTTTACACATTTTTTTTCTGCGGCCAAATCAAAATTGACATAATGAGACCTTTGCTTCCTGTGTGATTTTCATTTCCAGCCTCACGTTCTTGCAACACAAATGAAGCCGTTTTAATAATGCATATTTTTGTATTTTATGTTTTTTTTTTTTTTTTTTTTTTTTTTTTTTTTTTTTTGCGATGTCTACTAATGGTTGCCATACATGGAAATATTGGCATCACGTTTTGTGTGCATTCTTTAATATTTGGCCACTGCTTATGAGTAATTACAGCATGAGGGTTTTGTAGGCACGGCTTCTGCCTCATAAGTAAGTGTGTGTTCACATGCTGTAGATTTTCGGCGTGGATTCTGCATTGAGGATCGGCAGCAGTTTCCAGCCAATAAGGGTCTATAGGGTTTTAAAAGCATAATGGCAGAAAAGATCTGTGTGGGATTGAGGGCATAATGCAGATTTTCTGATGTGCAGCGCGCCGACGCAACCAAAATGCAGCAGGTTGCGTTTGGCGCAGGTCGGCGCACCGTCAAAAGGACGCATGCGCCGCCAAACGCATACTGCGCACGGCCTGCGCCCCCTGTGATAAAGATAGGGGGCGGAGCTACCGGCGGGGGCGCGGCAGGGGTGGGGCTTAGCGGCGGCCGTGCGCAGGCCGTCGCTGCGCTCCAAAACGCTAGTGTGAAACTAGCCTTACAGATTTTTAGCGTTGACATCACCCTTTGTAATGTCTAGTTAAAGGGGTAGTCCGCAGGCTTGGTTGTAACTTGCTGATCTGTGGGTGTCCCCGGATGGATCAGAGGATTTTTATCCCAGTTATGAAATGTGCTGCAGATCAGGTACCAGACCACCTTTCTGTTCTCTAAGGGGCTGCTGGAAAAATATGGTCACATTGCTTGGTAGCCCTTTAGGGAGTGAATGGATTCGCGGTTGCCCTTCCTTGGTAACAGTGATAAAGGAGCCCCATTCACAGCAGGTGGACTCGCACTGATCAATAAGTTATCACCTATCGCAAGGACAACCAGAGAACCCCTTTAAATCCATCCCAAGATTTTGTTGTGAATTGGCTCTGGTTTACAATGGCTGATCTTATGGCCTTCTGGAGCCGGGTCTATAGCATTATCTCTGCAACCTTGAATGGTCGTATTATTTAATCACTAAATAAGCTTCAGTATTTGATACATGTATCTTCCAGGCTTCCTCTTTGAAGGTGGAGATGAAGAATGTTATTTGTTTGGTAGAATTGCGTTTTTTGTACCATGTGGTTATATGAAGCTTTGTGTAATGTATGTTCTTGGGGAGAAGCGATACTGCTCAGATTCCAGCTACTGTCCTATCTGCAGCCGCTGTACATGTCTGCAAAGCTACAGAGTTGCTTGGAAAAAATATGAACCATTATGATGGAGAGGAGGGAGGTGCAGCTGCAGCGTCTCTCTCTGCTTTGTTTCTGTAACGTGCATGTTGTCCACTGACACAAAGTACATCATAATCACGCATGTTTGGTCTTATGCTTCCTGTTTATCACTAAGGGCTTTTTCACATGTTGCATTTTTGCCAAGTTGTTTTTCCATGCAGGAAAAAAAAAAGCAGTGTTTTTATTGAATCACAAAAGTAAATATTTCTAGGCTCTCGTGCACATGCTGCTTAGTTTTTCCCTGCATATTTGAGCCATTAAAATTTTTTTTTTTTTTTTTTTTTACAAGTGTGCAGCATGTTCCTCCTTTCAGCATTTTTCACCCATTCAAATGAATTAGATAAAAAAAGCATAAAAAATTCTGCAAAAAATGCATGTATTTTACGCAGAGGTTTTACGGTCAGCAGAAAAATCTGCTGCAAAATCCAAACTTTCATATAGCCTTAGGTATGCTACATTCTACTGTAGATCGTATAAGCAATCCTTACCTCACCGCTAATGGCATTACTACTTGTTTGTTGGGATTAGGCCGGGGTCAGACAGGTGAGAAATTCGGTCGAGTCTCGCATGTCAATACCCGGCACTGCCACCGGCACTCAGGACCGGAACGTGCAGTTGCATAGAAATACATGCAGCCGCACACTCCTGTCCGAGTGCCGGCGGCAGTGCCGAGTATTGACATGCGAGATTCGTGAGTTTCTCGCATGTTTGACCCCGGCCTTATATAAAGCCTCTGACTGGGCAGGTCAGGTTTGCTTCATAGATGTAGTCATGCCCCTTGTCAGCAGGAATTCAGCGCAGAAGGACTTGGGTACTCTGGTTACTAGTAAGTAACTACTCAATGTCTGACAGCAGCTGCAAAAGCAAATGAGAAAGGAAAACCAGTGATTGCGATCCCAGTGTTACATTTACTCTTTGTAGATTCCTAGTAAAACCACATAGACACCAGCAGCGTCGGACTGGAACACCTTGGGCCCACCAGAGAAAATCATTCTTGGGGCCCACTATGTAGCTGCATAGAGTTAAATACCAGACCACCAATTATGTGGTAAAACACGCTAATATCCGGGTATAATATAAGGTTGTACATGTCTTAATTATGTAGCAGGAGTTGGGGTAGCCCCCTCATAGAATATAAAGCAGCCCCCTCACATAGTATAATGCAGCCATCTCATAGAATATAATGCAGCCATCTCATAGAATATAATACTGCCCCCCTCATAGGGTATAATGCACCCCCTCATAGGGTATAATGCACCCCCTCATAGGGTATAATACTGCCCCCCTCATAGGGTATAATACTGCCCCCCTCATAGGGTATAATACTGCCCCCCTCATAGGGAATAATGCACCCCCTCATAGGGTATAATACTGCCCCCCTCATAGGGTATAATACTGCCCCCCTCATAGGGTATAATACTGCCCCCCTCATAAGGTATAACACTGCCCCCCTCATAGGGTATAATACTGCCCCCCTCATAGGGTATAATGCTGCCCCCTCATAGGGTATAATGCTGCCCCCTCATAGGGTATAATGCTGCCCCCTCATAGGGTATAATACTGCCCCCTCATAGGGTATAATACTGCCCCCTCATAGGGTATAATACTGCCCCCTCATAGGGTATAATACTGCCCCCCTCATAGGGTATAATACTGCCCCCCTCATAGGGAATAATGCTGCCCTCCTCATAGGGTATAATGCTGCCTCCTCATAGGGTATAATGCTGCCCCCTCATAGTGTATAATACTGCCCCCCTCATAGTGTATAATGCTGCCCCCCTCATAGTGTATAATACTGCCCCCCTCATAGTGTATAATACTGCCCCCCTCATAGTGTATAATACTGCCCCCCTCATAGTGTATAATACTGCCCCCCTCATAGTGTATAATACTGCCCCCCTCATAGGGTATAATGCACCCCCTCATAGGGTATAATGCTGCCTCCTCATAGGGTATAATACTGCCCCCCTCATAGGGAATAATGCACCCCCTCATAGGGTATAATGCTGCCCCCTCATAGGGTATAATACTGCCCCCCTCATAGGGTATAATACTGCCCCCCTCATAGGGTATAATACTGCCCCCCTCATAGGGTATAATACTGCCCCCCTCATAGGGTATAATACTGCCCCCCTCATAGGGAATAATGCTGCCCTCCTCATAGGGAATAATGCTGCCCTCCTCATAGGGAATAATGCTGCCCCCCTCATAGGGAATAATGCTGCCCCCCTCATAGGGAATAATGCTGCCCCCCTCATAGGGAATAATGCTGCCCTCCTCATAGGGAATAATGCTGCCCTCCTCATAGGGTATAATGCTGCCTCCTCATAGAGTATAATACTGCCCCCCTCATAGGGAATAATGCTGCCCCCCTCATAGGGAATAATGCTGCCCTCCTCATAGGGTATAATGCTGCCTCCTCATAGGGTATAATGCTGCCCCCTCATAGGGAATAATGCACCCCCTCATAGGGTATAATGCTATATAGATATATAGATATAGAGTTAGATAGATATAGATAGAAAGATAGATGTAGAAATAGATAGATATAGAGATAGATAGTAGATAATGAATAGAAAGTAGATAATGGATAGATATAGAAAGATTCATAGAGAGAGAGAGAGAGATAGATAAATAGATAGAGATAGATAAATAGATAGAGATAGATAAATAGATAGAGATAGATAAATAGATAGAGATAGATAAATAGATAGAGATAGATAAATAGATAGAGATAGATAATAGAGATATACAGATATATTATTATTATTATTATTATTATTATTATTATTATTATTATTATTATTATTATTATTATTATTATTATCATATATAGATATAGAGATAAATATATATAGATACATGGCTATAAATAAAAATAGATATAGAGATAGATAGAGATAGATAGATATAGAGATAATAGATATAGAGATAGATAGATATAGATAGAAAGATAAATGTAGAAATAGATAGATATAGAGATAGATAGTAGATAATGGATAGATATAGAAAGATTCATAGAGAGAGAGAGAGAGATAGATAGAGATAGATATATAGATAGAGATAGATATATAGATAGAGATAGATATATAGATAGAGATAGATATATAGATAGAGATAGATATATAGATAGAGATAGATATATAGATAGAGATAGATATATAGATAGAGATAGATATATAGATAGAGATAGATATATAGATAGAGATAGATATATAGATAGAGATAGATATATAGATAGAGATAGATATATAGATAGAGATAGATAAATAGAGATAGATAATAGATAGAGATATACAGATATAATATTATTATTATTATTATTATTATTATTATTATTATTATTATTATCATAGATATAGAGATAAATATATATAGATACATGGCTATAAATAAAAATAGATATAGATAGATATAGAGATAGATAGATATAGAGATAGATAGATATAGAGATAATAGATAGAGATAGATAGATATAGAGATAGATATAGAGACAGATAGATATAGAAAGATAGATATAGAGATAGATATAGAGATAATAGCTAGATATAGAGATATGTATAGAGATAGATAGATATAGAGTTAGAAAGATAGATATAGAGAGATATAGAGATAGATAGATGGATAGATATAGATAATAGAGATAATAGATAGATATAGAGATAGATGGATATATCAATAGATAGATAAAGAGAGATAGAGATATAGATTGATAGATAATGAGATATAGAGATAGATATAGAGATATAGTGTTAGATAGAAAGATAGAGATAGATATGGATATAGAGATAGATATGGATATAGAGATAGATATGGATATAGAGATAGATATGGATATAGAGATAGATATGGATATAGAGATAGATATGGATATAGAGATAGATATGGATATAGAGATGGATATGGATATAGAGATGGATATGGATATAGAGATGGATATGGATATAGAGATGGATATGGATATAGAGATGGATATGGATATAGAGATGGATATGGATATAGAGATGGATATGGATATAGAGATGGATATGGATATAGAGATGGATATAGAGATAGATATGGATATAGAGATAGATATGGATATAGAGATAGATATGGATATAGAGATAGATATGGATATAGAGATAGATATGGATATAGAGATAGATATGGATATAGAGATAACGGATATAGAGATAATATATAGATAGCTATAGAGAGAGAGATATAGAGATAGATATAGAGAGAAACAGATATAGATATAGAGATAGATATGGATATAGAGATAGATATGGATATAGAGATAGATATGGATATAGAGATAGATATGGATATAGAGATAGATATGGATATAGAGATAGATATGGATATAGAGATAGATATGGATATAGAGATAACGGATATAGAGATAATATATAGATAGCTATAGAGAGAGAGATATAGAGATAGATATAGAGAGAAACAGATATATATATATATAGAGATAGATATAGAGATAGATATAGAGATAGATATAGAGATAGATATAGAGATAGATATAGAGATAGATATAGAGATAGATATAGAGATAGATATAGAGATAGATATAGAGATAATAGATATAGAGATAGAAAGATAGATATACAGAGAGATAGATATAGAGAGAGATAAATAGATAGATATAGAGAGAAATAGATATAGAGATAATAGATATATATAGAGATAGATAGATATAGATATAGAGAGAGATAGATACAGAGAAAAGATATAGAGATAAATAGATAAAGATAGATATAGAGATAGAAAGATAGATATAGAGATAGAGCGATAGATATACAGAGAGATAGATATAGAGATATATAGATAGATAGCTATAGAGATATAGAGATAGATATAGAGAGAAATAGAGATAGATATAGATATAGAGATAGAGCGAGAGATATAGATATAGAGATAGATAGATACAGAGAAAAGATATAGAGATAGATAACGGATAGATAAATAGATAGATAGGTATAGAGATAGATAGATATAGATATTAGATAGATATATATATATAGATAAAGATAGATAGATATAGATGGTAGCTAGATAGATAATAAATATAGAGATAATAGATATAGAGATAGATAGAGTAAGATAGATAGATATAGAGATAGATAGACATAATAGATATAGAGATATATAGATAGATAGATATAGAGATAGATGTAGGATGTAGAGATAGAAAGATAGATATAAAGATAGAGCGATAGAGATAGATATAGAAATAGATAGATATAGATAATAGATAGAGATAGAAAGATAGATAGATATAAGAGAGAGAGAGATATATATATAGAGATAGATAGATAGAGAGAGACAGAGAGAGCGAGAGAGATATAAAAAAACAAAACAAAACACAATACTCACCTCTCCTCCTCGCTCCCACGCTGATCCCGGCTTCAGTGTCAGGAGCTGCCCCCTCTGCCAGACACACAGCGGGTGCGTGATGTAGTGACGTCATCGCCCACTGGCTGTGAGCCAGGAGCAGAGAGGACTGAGGGTGGCGCCGGCCCTGATTTACAGCTGTAGTCTGCAGAGCGGCTTACTGGGCTGGGGGCGGGGCCTCTGGGGGTGTGGAGTCCTGAAATGATATTCACTGCTTCGCAGTGAATATTCATTTCTCTTTAGCAGCGGGGACAGGGGCTCCTGCCTCCTGACACCCGCTGCTACTCCGCTGGCAGGGGCCCCCATAGCAGCTGCATGGTGTTTGACACACCACTGGCTGGGGCCCCTGGAGCAGCGGGGGCCCTAGGCAACTGCTGGCCCTGTATGCCAGCAGGTGCCAGGGCCCACCAGATGCCAGGGCCCACCGGAGAATCCACCGGTTCCCCGGTGGGCCAGTCCGACGCTGGACACCAGCCTGATTGGGCGCAGGGCTCGCGTGTCATAACATCCGCACGTGAGCTGCTGGAACGGCGCGGTACGGAAATCATGTTTTTTATTGGGTCAAGCATGGGGGAATGAGAAAGGGTTAGTAGTGGTCAATTCCTTGTAAATATGAGACTGTTTTAAGCCCCACATTGTAAAAAGTATATAGGAAAGATGAAGAGATCTTTTTTTATTGAAAATGTAGAAAAATAGGGGTTTGTAGGAAAAAAAAAATAACCCCTATGGGGACATCTCGTTTCCATATATAGCCGCAGATCGGGACATTTTTTTTTTTTTTCCTCCCCCTCTTTCAACAGCCGTAGCGTTTTTTGTTTTTTTTTTAATTATTTTGTAGTCCACATAGATGTATAAGGGCTTCGCTCTTGCAGTACGAGTTATAGTTTTGAATGTCCTCATTCATTTTATCGTCCAATGTACAGGATGATAAATAGAATACAAGTGCTGTGAAATTGCCCCCCCCCCCCCAAAAAAAAAAAAAAACCCAAAAACAAACAAAAAAAAAAAAACGCAATTCTGCAATTTTTTTCTTTCCCACATTCATTGTGTGGGAATAATGACCTGCTAGTATGATTCTTTTAATATATTCACACATGCGGTATATAATTTTAAACCTCGTGAGTGCCATTACAGGACTTGAACCTGCTATCGTCTGATCACTTACAATTTTTAGTTTTTCAAATAAACTCCATAAATGGTATTGTCTCATGGCCAATGGATCACTGCTATCAATATCAAATACCTGTGATAATTAGTTTGCCAGGTGAGCCCAATTAAAGGAAATCTACTAAGTAAGGACATTCCACATTATTAAGCAGACCACAGGTTTCAAGCAATATGGGAAAGAACAAGGATCTGTCTGCTCCCGAAAAGCGTCAAATAGTGCGAAGCCTTGGAGAATGTATGAAAACATTAGATATTTCACGAAAAATTAAGCGTGATCATTGTACTGTGAAGAGATTTGTGACTGATCCAGAGCACTGAAACTTTTCAGACAGATAATGGCATAATAAGAAAAGTTTCTCAGACAAATTCATTGGATTAAAAGAGCAGCTGCAAAAATACCAGTATAAAGTAGCAAAAAGGTATTTGAAGTTGCTGGTGCCTCTAGTTCCACTAACCTCAAGGTTTAGGGTCCTCCAGAGGCTTGCAGTTTTGCATAAACCTGCTATTTAGCCACCCCTAAACAGTGCTCACAAGCAGAAAAGTTGGTTGGTGGTCCCATACATACATGAAGACTAATATTAAAAGTCTAGTCTACTGAGGAGTGGCGTGCGACCCTGGATGATCCCGATTGATGGTTGGTGGATGGACACAATGTCCCAGCAAGGCAGCAACATCTGCAAGGAGGTGGCGGATTCATGTGCAGAAAGCTGGAAGGCTATGTTCCTTCTAGGTTCTCAGACGTCCTGCATCCCGGCAGTCCTGTGGTCCCAGTTCCATACTAGAGCCTTACAATGGGATGTGTTAAGAAACCTATTTTCCCTTAGAGGACACAGAAAGGGATAGGGTCATCCTTCCTGTCATCAATGCAGTCCCTCCCTTGGTGGCTGGATGTCCCTAATCTGTCCGGGGGGGGGGGTTTCCTGGGTGAATGAAATCTCACAGGTGGTCACCACGGATGCAAGCCCCATCTAGAAGACGTATAAATCTAACTTGAAGGGATTGTTTGCAGTTGAATTGGCAGTAAGGAGGCTCCTAGTGTCCCTACATGGTCATCATGTCAGGATTAGAGATGAGTGAATTTATTCGGATTTGGTTCTAAATACGATCGGAATCGAATATTGTTTTAGCAATATTAATCAAACACAGCTGAACGTCATTAGTCAATGGGAGTAGAAATTACCAAATATGTTCAGAACCGATCATAGGACATACTGTATATTCGGGCCGAATAGTGTTCTAATATGGCACCTTTGGAAGAAGGATGCTCCAGGCTGTGGTCCCTCCATAAAGTCTTACTTTTTTCTTTGTAATTCTCTTGTGGTGCTGTCATGGGTGATCATTTAAAGTCTTAGTTGCTTACCGGTAATGGAATTTTTCAGAACCCATGACGGTATCCTTTAGTTTCCCTCCCATCACATATGGGTGAGCACTTTTCACTAGTGTATAAGTTCACATTTTTTATTGTGATATGTCGTGCGGGTAAAAAAAATTTTTTTCTTGCGGTAACCATTGAAGGTGCTCTCGTGCACCATAATCCAACTGATGCGTGAGAGTGGTGCTGCCCTTTTATGCCTGTAGGTTTCCTATCCTTTGAAGGGTGAATCCCGTCTCTCGTGGTGCTGTCATGGGTTCTGAAAAATCCTGTTACCAGTAAGTAACTAAGGCTTTCAGGATTCCAAACTTCAGCTTTGCTTCTGCCACAGAAACATGAACAACGCAAGGTGTTAGGTGACCAATACAAGACCTATATGAAACCAAAACCAATTTTGGGGCAAAGAGCATTTTGATCAAGTTATTTAGTTGAAAAATATTGTCTGAACAAAAGTTACTATTCTGAATGAAAATAATAGTTTATGAAAAAATACATAATTACAAATGCAACAGTGGGGGGACTTGAATTGGTCAGGCATTTACCCAAGACATTGGCAGAAAGCATTTAGTTTGTAGGACACTTTACTTTCACACTTTGGTCGGCCCTTGAATTGGTCAGGTATTGTTCAATTTCACATCTTGGTCAGCCAATGTTGTGTTTTTTTTTTTTTTTTTTTGACATATCACTAATTAAGCTGTACTAATACTAACTGCCTTCCTCAGGTGAGGAGACGAAGACATTATAGTTTAACCACTTAGTGAAGGAGCCAAATTTAAAAAATCTGAACAGTGTCACTTTATATGGTAATAACTCTGGAACGCTTCTACAAATTCCAGTGACTTTAATAATTTTTTTGCAACACATTTTACTTTATGATAATGGTAGATTTAAGTTGATACCGTAAGTTTTTTGTTTATTTATAAAAAATATCAGAGATTTGACAAGTGTAAAAAAAAATTAGCAATTTTCAAACTTTGATTATCCCTTTAATTCTTAGTCCTACCACAGCAAAACATTATTATTAACAATAATAATAATTTTCATTTTTATAGTGCCATTTTTTTCTATGGCGCCTTACATGTGAAAAAGGGGCATACATAGATAAGTATCATAAACATGAGTAATACAAGGCACACACAAGTATAGAGGGAGAGAGAACCCTGCCCGCGAAGGTTCACAGTTTACAGGGGATGGGTGAGCATACACTAAGAGAGGGTAGAGCTGGTTGTGTGGCGGCGGTTCATTAGACTGAAGATCGCAGTAGGCTTGTCGGAAGAGGTGGATCTTCAGGTTCCTTTTGAAAATTTCCATGGTAGGAGAAAGTCTGATGTGTTGGGGTAGAGTTCCAGAGTATGAGGGAAGCACAGGAGAAGTCTTGTATGCGATTGTGGGAAGAAGAGAGTGAGTGGAGTGGAGAAGGAGATCTTGAGAGGATCGAAGTTCGCGTGTAGAGAAGTACCGGGAGACCATATCACACATGTATGGAGGAGACAGGTTGTGGATGGCTTTGTATGTCATAGGGCTTTAAACTGGAGCCTCTGGACAATAGGAAGTCATTGAAGGGCTTGGCAGAGAGGAGAGGTTGGTGAAAAATTGGGAGACAGTTGAATTAGTCAGGCAGCAGAGGTTAGGGTAGATTGGAGTGGTGCTAGAAGGGAGACCAGAGAGAGGTTGCAATAGTCAAGGCGGGAGATGATGTGCACAAGCGTCTTTTCAGTTTCTTGGTCAAGGAATGTACGGATCGGGAAATATTTTTGATTCGGCCGGTAGGAGTCAAGGGCTTGGATATGTGGCTTGAAAGAGAGGGCAGAGTCGAGGATCACCCTGAGGCATCGAGCATGCGGGACTAGGAAAAGTGAGCAGCCATTGACATTGATGGTTAGGTCCGATGGGGGGAAAGATGATGAATTCTGTTTTGTCCATGTTCAGTTTTAGAAAGCGAGCAGAAAAGAAAGATGAAATAGAGGACAGACATTGTGGGATTTTGTTCAGCAAGGAGGTGATGTCAGGCCCAGATAGGTAGATCTGCGTGTCATTGGCGTAGAGATGATACTGCAAACCGTGGGATTCTATGAGCTTTCTCAGGCTGAAGGTGTAGATGGAGAAGTGTAGGGTCCTAGAACTGAGCCTTGGGGGCGAGGTGAGGAGGTGGTGAGGGAGACACTAAATGTCCGGTCTGTTTAGATAAGACGATATCCAGGATAGGGCAAAATCTGTGATGCCAAGAGATGAATCTGTAACAAGAATGGTCCACAGTGTCAAAGGCAGAAGACAGGTCCAGGAGAAGGAGGACAGAGTAGTGTTGCTTGCTCTTGGCGATAAAAAGTAATTGGTGACTTTAGTTAGGGCAGTTTCAGTTGAGTGATGTAGTCAGAAACCAGATTGTAAGCAGTCAAAGAGGGGAGCAGGAGAGGTGGGAAGACAGTTCAAGATGGACATACTGTTCCAGTAGTTTTGAGGCATAAGGGAGAAGTGATATCGGGCGATAGCAAGACACAGAGGATGGGTCGAGGGAGGACTTTTTGAGGATGGGTGTGATCAAGGCATGTTTTAAGGATGAGGGGAAGATACCATTTGCAAGTGAAAGGTTGAAGAGATGTGTTAGAGTTTGGATGAAGACTGGCGAGGTTAGGCATGAGATGGGATGGGAGCTGGTCAAGCGTGCAAGTGGTGAAATGTGATCTTAATAGAAGGGTGAAGAGCTGATCTTCTGTCATAGTGGAGAAGCTTGGAAGAACAGGTGGGCGGAGCTTTGCGGAGGAAGTCCGCAACTCTGCCAAACGCAAATGTGAAGCCGACCATAGATAGTCAGATGACAAGGAAAGCTGAGTGGGTTGAAAGCATACCTCCTGGTTCTGAGAACATGGTGCTTCAAATGTGGTGTTTAGCAATCCACACTGTGGGAAGCCTTGTGTGGGACTCGCCATTCTTACTGTTACAATGTGTGTGAAACATTAATAACATTTCCCTCATGCCTGCTTTACATCAGCACCATTTCTAAAATATTCCTTTATTTTGTTAGCATTTTTGGAGATTTAAAAATGTAGCAACAATTTTTCATTTTTTCATGGAAATTTACAAAATTATTTTGTTTTAGGGACCTATCCAGGTTTGAAGTTACTTTAGGGGTCCTATATATTGGAAAACCCCCAAAGTGATACCATTTTAACCCCTTAAGCCCCAAGGGTGGTTTGCACGTTAATGACCAGGCCAATTTTTACAATTCTGACCACTGTCCCTTTGAGGTAATAACTCTGAAACGCTTCCATGGATACCGGTGATTCTGACATTGTTTTCTCGTGACATATTGTAGTTCATGTTAGTGGTAAAATTTCATTCAAATAACTTGCGTTTATTTGTGAAAAAAACGGAAATTTGGCGAAAATTTTGAAAATTTCGCAATTTTCCAACTTTGAATTTTTATGCCCTTAAATCACAGAGATATAGCACACAAAAAACTGAATAAGTAACATTTCCCACATGTTTACTTTACATCAGCACAATTTTGAAACCAAAATTTTTTTTTGTTAGGAAGTTATAAGGGTTAAAAGTTGACCAGCGATTTCTCATTTTTGCAACACCATTTTATTTTTACGGACCACATCACATTTGAAGCCACTTTGAGGGGTCTATATGATAGAAAATACCCAAAAGTGACACCATTCTAAAAACTGCACCCCTTAAGGTGCTCAAAACCACATTCAAGAAGTTTATTAACCCTTTAGGTGCGTCACAGGAATTTTTTGAATATTTAAAAATAAAATGAACATTTAACTTTTTTTCACTAAAAAAATACTTCAGGTTCAATTTTTTTTAATTTACCAAGGGTAACAGGAGAAATTAGACTGCAAAAGTTATTGTGCAATTTGTCCTGAGTACGCCGATACCTGATATGTGGGGGGGGGGGAACCACTGTTTCGGCGCATGGCAGACCTCAGCAGGGAAAGAGCGCCATTTGACTTTTTCAATGCAAAATTGGCTGGAATTCAGAACAGACGCCATGTCGTGTTTGGAGAGCCCCTGATGTACCTAAACAGTGGAAACCCCCCCCCCCCCCCCCCAAGTGACCCCATTTTGGAAACTAGACCCCCCCAAGGAACTTATCTAGATATGTGGTGAGATCTTTCAACCCACAAGGGCTTCACAGAAGTTTATAACATACAGCCGTACAATTAAAAAATCATATTTTTTCCACAAAAATGATCTTTTCACCCTCAATTCTTTTTCCAAGGGTAACAGGACCCTAAAAGATATTGTGCAATTTGTCCTGAGTGCGCTGATACCCCACATGTGGGGGTAAACCACTATTTGGGCGCATGGCAGAGCTCGGAAGGGAAGCAGCGCCATTTGACGTTTTTGGCTGGAATTGAGATCGGACACCATGTCGCGTTTGGAAAGCCCCTGATGTACCAAAACAGTAGAAACCCCCCCCCCCCATAAATGACCCCATTTTGGAAACTAGACCCCCCAAGGAACTTACCGTGTTTCCCCGAATATAAGACAGTGTCTTACATTCTTTTGACCCCCAAAAGTCCCACTATGTCTTACTTTCGGGGTATGTCTTATATTAGAAAAAAAAAAATGACGATTTTTGTTTTAACCAAAAAATAACATTTATTAACAAGCTGAATAGTGTGGTGTTCACCACAAAACAGTTTTATTAAACCAAGTGCCCAAGAAAGTGCCAAGAATGTCTTGTTACAACCGTATCATGACGGTATTTCCATGTATAACATGTAAAACATTTAAAACAATGAAAAACGGTAACAATGAACAGTCTGAATAAGTTATACTGGAAGATAAAACAAGATTTATTCGATGACAACCATGTCGTCATCATCTTCAGGAACGTCATCGTAAACATCCACACTCTGAGGTTCCTGTGGATTTTCTTGGGACTCTCGGGAATCCATTTCCGCCTGAATCATTGGCCCATATCTCTCATGGGTAGCAATGGCACTGTCCTGAAATGAGCAGGCCTTGTCCAGGTAGCCAGCTCGCAGTGCATTTTCAATGCAGGTGTCACTGATCTTATCCCATGAATTCTTCACCCAGTTCACAATCTCAGGCAGTTTTGGCTTAACAAAGTTCCCACGTACGTTCCTCTCCATACGGTTTTCAATGTAGTCATTGATTTCCGCACGCAGATTGTCCTTGAAGGGCTTGTTTATGGCGATATCCAGAGTCTGGAGATAAGCCGTCATCCCTGCCGGAATCATGATCTGGTCAATACGTCGCTCATGAAGGAAGTTTTTCATGTCTTTAGCCCGGTGTGTGCTGGCTGCATCCCAGATCAGCATCCCTCTTTTGCTCCCTCGCATAACAAGCGGCAGCATTAAATCAAGCCACTTCCTTATAACCGCTTGTGTGGCCCAGGCTTTTTCCGTTTCCAGCACATAAATACCAGAAACCCGCTCTATCTTGTCCTTCTTGCCCTTTGAAATCAGCAAAGGTGTGACTTTAGTGCCATCCAGACGAATCGCCAAAATGCAGGTGACACGTGCACTTTCATAAGCGGTGGAGGGAACGTACACTGAGGAGGCACCTCGTTGATCAATGGTGGTTTGAGCTGCTTGGCCCATGAACACAGCAGTTTCATCCATGGCGATCATGTGGCAAAGATTGTATTTGGAGAAGTCAGTGTCATCCACAAACTTCTTGTAGGCAAATGCACGTTTCACAATCTCTGCATCTTCCAGCCTAAAGAGGGTCGTGGATCTTCTCAGAGACAGGTCATTGCGTTCCATGAAGTTATCCACCCAGTGCTGTGACGCCTTGAATTGTTCAGGGGTAATGTCAAACTGTGGTGCCACAGCAAGGGCATACTCCTGAATCTGAGCCCTGGTCACCACCAATGTCTTCGCTCTCCTGTCAGCAACCCACTCACACACCAGGCTTTCCAGCTCGGGATACATTGGCTGCCGACCACATCCAACCTTCCGCCTTTTAGCCATTCCACTCTCCGCTTTCTCACTCAGGTTAGTGTATTCTGCACGCCATTTTTGGAACAGTCGGTGATCCAACATCTTCTCCTTGCAGAACTCCACTACATTTTTGCCCCAAGATTCTTCAACCATGGCTTTTTTATACTCCACAGAGTAGCTCTTCCTTTTACTCGGACCGGAACCACTCATGTCTGGGGGCAAAAATATAGCGTATAAGCATTGCTTATGGTTCCGTATCACAGTCACCCATACAGTCCCATACAGTATCCCACAGCAGCCTGCCATACAGAAGGGTTGCTGCCATTACAGTACGGTATCTCACAGCCTGCCATTGTACAGTATCCCACAGCCATTGCTTACCGGATGGCGATTCCTCTGCGGTGCGGGACAGGGCAGGGCAGGCTTCTTCTTCCTCGTGCAGGGGGACACTGGCCAATGAGCGGTGACGTCAGGGCGGCGGCCGGCGGGCGGGCTCACAGAAGCCGCTGGGCCAATCAGAGAGGCCCTGACTTCTGCCCGGGGGACACAGGGGGACACAGGCACCGGTACCAGTATGTTAAACCTAATGCATTATACCGGTACCGCACAACGTCTTACTTTCGGGGCACCGCTGATCCGCTATGTCTTATAAACGGGGGATGTCTTACATTAGGCATCCCCCATTATTCCCCTAGTACGTCTTACATTCGGGGGTGTCTTATATTCGGGGAAAGACGGTATCTAGATGTGTGGTGAGCACTTTGAACCCCCCAGTGCTTCACAGAAGTTTATAACGCCCGTGCGTGAAAATACAAAAATCTTATTTTTTCCACAAACATCATCTTTTAGTACCCATTTTTTTTTTATTTTCCCAAGGGTAACAGGATAAATTGGACCCCAAAAGTTGTTGCCCAATTTGTCCTGAGTACGCTGACACCCCATATGTGGGAGAAAACTACTGTATGGGCACACGTCGGGGCTCGGAAGGGAAGTATTGACGTTTTGGAATGCAGACTTTGATGGATTGGTGTGCGGGTGTCATGTGCGTTTGGAGAGCCCCTGATGTACCTAAACTATTGAAACTCCCCACAAGTGACCCCATTTTGGAAACTAGACCCCCCACGGAACTTATCTAGATGTGTGGTGAGCACTTTGAACCCCCAAGTGCTTCACAGAAGTTTATAACGCCTGGGCGTGAAAATAAAAAAATCATTTTTTTCCACAAAAATGATATTTTTGCCCCCAATTTTTTATTTTCCTAAGGGTAACAGGAGAAATTGGACCCCAAAAGTTGTTTTGCAATTTGTCCTGAGTATGCTGATACCCTATATGTGGGGGTAAAACACTGTTTGGGCGCATGGCAGAGCTTGGAAGGGAAGGAGCACCATTTGACTTTTTCAACGCAGAATTGGCTGGAATTGAGATCAGACACCATGTTGCATTTGGAGAGCACCTGATGTGCCCAAACAGTGGAAACCCCCCAATTATAACTCCAACCCTAACCCCAACACACCCCTAACCTGAGCCCTAACCCTAGCCCTAACCCTAACCCTAGCCCTAATGGGAAAATGGAAATAAATACTTTTTTTAAATTTTATTATTTTTCCCTAACTAAGGGGGTGATAACGGGGGGTTTGATTTACTATTTATGGCGGTTTTTATGTTTGGCGGCTGTCGCACGCTAAAAGACGCTTTTTATTGTAAAAATAGTTTTTGCATCACCACATATTGAGAGCTATAATTTTTCCGTATTTTGACCCACCGAGTCATGTGAGGTCTTATTCTTTGCGGGACGAGTTGACGTTTTTATCGGTACCATTTTTGGGCACGTGACATTTTTTGATCGCTTTTTATTCCGATTTTTGGGTCGCAGAATGAACAAAAACCAGCGTTTCATGAATTTCTTTTTGGGGGGTGCGTTTACACCGTTCCGCGTGCGGTAAAATTGATAAAGCGCTTTTATTCTTCGGGTCAGTACAGTTACAGCGATACCTCATTTAGGTCGTTTTTTTATGTTTTGTCGGTTTTTTGCAATGAAAACAATTTTATATAAAAATAATTATTTTTGCATCGCTTTATTCTGCGAACTATAACTTTTTTATTTTTTTGCGGATGATGCTGTATAGCGGCTCGTTTTTTGCGGGACAAGATGACGTTTTCAGCGGTACCATGGATATTTATATGTGTCTTTTTGATCGCGTGTTATTGCACTTTTTGTTCGGTGGTATGATAATAAATCATTATTTTTTGCTTTGTTTTTTATTTTTATTTTTTAAGGGGTTCGCTAAAGGGGTTAACTAATGGGACAGTTTTATAGGGCGGGTCGCTACGGACGCGGCGATACCAAATGTGTACTTTTTTTTTTTATTTTCAAAAAATGAATTTATTGGGGAATATTTTTTTTTTTTTTTAAATTATTTTTACACTTTTTTTTTTTTTTTTTCTTTATTACATAGTCCCAGGTGGGACATCACTGTCCTGTTACAGATCGCTGATCTGTCACATCACAGATCACTGTGACAGATCAGCAATCTGTCACAGGCAGTTCTGCAGACTTCCTCATGCCTGCGCTTTGCAGGCAGTGAGGAAGTCCGCTCCCTACAGGCCCCCGAAGGCCCCCGTCGCCATCTTGGATCCGGGGGCCTGTAGGGAAAGAGCCCCCCGCAGCAGCGCTGCACATTGCGCTGCCGTGGGGGGCTCAGGGAAGCACTGAGGGAGCCCCCTCCCTGCCGATGCTTCCCTTTAACTCCCGGTACACCGCGATCGTGTTTGATCGCGGTGTACAAGGGGTTAACGTGTCGGGGGCGGTCCGTGACCGCCCCTGACACATTGTGCCGGGTGTCAGCTGTGATAATCAGCTGACACCCGGCCACGATCAACGGCGCTCACCACGTGGGCGCCGCTGATCGCATTAGACGTACTATCCCGTCCTTGGGAATTAAGTCCCAGGGCACATGGACGGGATAGTACGTCTAATGGCAGAAAGGGGTTAAAAACAACACCCCCTGACATACTGAAAACTGCTGTCAGGTAGTTTATTAACCCTTCAGTTGCTTTTCAGGAATTAATACAAAGTGGCATGATAGGAATGAAAAAGTGGTGCCAATGAGTTTAAAGAGGGAGCCCCCACACTCTTGTAACCATTTATATGATATAGTCATTATTGACAGCAGCAGCATCTAATGGGTTAAACAGATATGGACAGTGCCAACACTGATCATAGCTGATTCAGCAAATTGTCAGCCATAGTGTACAGCCAACGGCTGCTGGATTGTCACCTGTATGGGGATGCTAGTCTCTTATATCTCAGGTCATTTAAAAGACGTATTGACGGTCATTAAGGGGTTAAACTTGGGAAAATCGCAAAAATAAATGGGTTGCACATACTGCTGTACATCTTTGTTTTTAGCAAAAAAAAAACAAAAAACAAAACCTTGTATCAACTTTTCTTTGCTGCTTTTTGCACTGGCTCATCTTTTTATGGGTTAAAAAAAGCTGCAGAAATGCTAAAAAAAAAAATAAATGCAGTTTTCCATTTCAGTCAGGAAAAAAAATGTATGAGCTTTCTGAAATCTGAGCTTTTGCTGGTACTGTAAAACACACCTTAAAATTTACATAAAAAAAACACGCAGAAACCCAACATTTGAACATAGCCTTAGGCAAAACCTGCTCTCTTGGCAGTATGGAAACTGCTTACAAAAAATAGGTTTTGCTACTTTTTTTTTTTTTTTAAAGTTACATTTGTCTCTTGTGCATGCTGATAAAGTTTAGTGTCCCCAAAATAACATGATGCAACTTCCTGAGGTTTTTGCGGTAAAACCGGATACCTTCATTTTTGCACTTTATTTCTGTGGATGAAAAAATGCTGAAAGTGACATACTGCAGTTTTCAAAAAATGCAGCAGTTTTCCAATTCAGTCAGGAAAAAAAAAAACAATGTATGTGCATGAGATTTCTGAAATCTCCTAGCTTTTTCTGGTACTGTAAAACATAGTTTACAGTTTTTCATAAAGTAACGTGTGAACATAGCCTTAGGCAGCATAAATATAACTATTATTACACCGCGTATAACGTGCTGTAGAGAACCTTTGCCGACCTGTGATTAACTCTGGGGAAACAGAACTGTCCTCTTAGTTGATTGCACTTTTCAGAAAGCTTGAGGTTTAAGGGATTATGATGCCTTTCATTTGTGTTTCCTAATTTTCTACATCTGGTGCTAGTCTTTCACTGTATCTTTTGCCGGCTCTGACTCCTCCTCTTTTCCCCTTACTATCCTCAAATGGTTCCTCAAGGCTCAGTCCTAGGACCACTCCTCTGCTCTTTATACACCGCCCGTATTGGACAAACCATCAGCAGATTTGGTTTCCAGTAACATATCTATGATGACACCCAATTATACACATTGCTCCCTGACATCACCCCCACCTTAATGCAAAGTACGAGGAATTCTCTGTCTGTTGTCGCTAACATCATGTACTCCCTCTATCTGAACAATCTCTCCAAAACTGAACTTCTTGTGTTTCCTCCCTCTACTAACCTACCTATACCCGATATTGCAATTACCTTGGGTGGTTCGACCATAATTCTCAAGTGGCATGCTTGCTGTCTTGGGATCATATTTGACACACAACTTTCTTTTGTTCCCTATATCACTCACTAGCTCATGTTACCTGCATCTTAAAAACATCTCCAGAATCCGACCTTTTCTCCCCTTTGAAATTGCAAAAAGTCTTAATGTCGCTTTTAGTTATTCTCGCCTGGACTACTGCAACTCTCTCCTGACCGGCCTTCCTGTGACCTAACTTTCTCCTCTTCAAACCTGAATGCAGCAGCCAGGGTCTTATTTCTGTCCTGCCACTTCACCGATGTCTCCACCTTGTGCCAGTCATTACACTGGTTGCTAATCTGCTACAGAATACAATACAGACTTCTCTCTCACCAGAAAGCTCTCCACAGTTCTGCAATACCTACCGGTGGCATCTGATCTGAGACTAATATCTAGCCCCCATGATTTTAAGGGTGCTTTAAAAAACACATCTCTTTAGAGAGGCCTATCACTTCAAGTCATTAACTCTCCCCTGTTCCTTCTAAATGTTAATCATAATCTGCTCCTTCCTATTCATCTGTCTTCACATCCTCCATGCACCCAATAGCACTTGGTAACTGCACTTTGACAGATCCTGGCTGATGACCAGATCAAAACATTTATTATTAAGACAGTTGGACCATACATGACAAGTGCCTTCTACCTATTGCGACCTCAAACCCACACCTCCCCCCATATTTCCTTTATAGATTGTAAGCTTTCTGTTAAGTCCATAAATCACCCAGTGCATCCATGATAAGCTTTGCAGACAGAACCGTTTAAATGATCGGTGGTCTGGGGACAAAGACCCCCACTGTTCAGCAGTACTCTTTTTAAAAGGGGTCAAATAAGAACACGAAAAGTTAAATTAGCGTATGTATACTTTTTTTTTTTTTTTAAATATTTTTATTGGTTTACGTGTACAAACATGCAAAGCTTTTTTTTCAGGCGGAAAACTCTTCAGCCCTCTTTTGCCCTGAAGCGTATTAATAAATATATATATATATATATATATTAATTTCTGCTCCACCCCCCCATGACTGCACCATTAGAGAGAGAGGATCCGCCATTCAAGGTCAGGAAACCTACAGATAAAAAGGGTGGTGCCTCTCCCTCACATCAGTTGGTTTCTTATCCTTGACAAGGAACTTTCAGTGAGGCGTATCTGAAGACACAAGATTGATTATAGACGTCGCTTTGGGCCTGGCCAAACTGATCCAGGCAGTGGGGGTGCCCCTGCCTTGGCTGGTGCAGTGTTCTGAAGCACCACCGCTGGGTCCAGAGGACCATCAGGGATGTGCGGGGGAGCACAGCCGCACCACCACACTCCGGCTGCTGGGCATCTTGTTCTGCATATGAGTGGGGACACTCCGGAGGCACTTCCTGATTACTCAGTTGGTGGGGTCAGGTGACCGCAAGTCATTTCCGGCAACGTAGCTAGAAAAAATCCTGAGGGAACGAGCCGGAGGCTGCTTGCCTTAAAAAGGCAGTGGATCACTGGAATAGCGTTCCGAGCAGCTTAAAGTGGTCCCCTCTAAGTAGACAGGTAACCATAGAGCCTAAAGAACAACCACAACAGCAGCTAACTAGAGCAGAATCCGCAGCAGTAGAGGCAGCAAAAAGTGCGGCAGCACGAAGAATGATCTTGTCGTCGTGAATTTTCCAGTGGAGGAAGTGAACGTTCTGGCAGCAGTTCTACTCGGCACAGCAAAGGCTCCAGTGTGGTGGACGTTTCTCCGGCCTCCAGAGGAGATCTATCAGTGAATATGATCCCTCCTCCTAAACCGGTACACCTGGTTGCCTCTGATTGGTAAGTGATCTTTGTGAAAGTCCACTTTCCAGTTTGGGTCCCTTTTTGTCTCATTTATTTAAGGAATGAAGTGCGTAGCGAAGACTAAACACAGGAGTTGTGCACTCTGCATTGAAGAGTTGCCCATTACCTGGGTGAAAAAACTGTCAATCATGCATAGAGCAGATGCTTCGTGAGGAATCCTCAAATTTCACCTCAAAACTAACATCCATAATCAAAACAAAGGTCAAAAACACTTTTAAATCCCTGTCCCAAGGAGGTAGTGATAAAAAAAAAAAAACAGTCCAGAAAAGGATGCCCTGAATCGAGGACCAGTAGTTCAGAAGAAGAACATAGGAATACTGGTTCATCGGATTCTTCCTCCTCATCAGAAGAAGATTTGGAAGGGCGCCATTGTTTTCCAGAGGAAGAAACAGTCTTGCAAAAGCTGTTAGATCTACAATGGGAGTGATGGACCCTCTTCCAGATAGTTCCTTACCAGGACATAATGTTTAGCCAGCTTGGACAGAAAAGGCTTCTGTCATTCCCTATTAATGAGAAAATACGGTCTGTAATTGAAAGAATGAAATAAAAACAAAGGAAATATTCTTCTATCCCATCCATCAAAAGGAAATATCCTTTTGACAATGCCGTGTCCTTATCCTGGGACAAAGCTCCAAAACTAGATGTAGCTATTGCTAAATATTCCAAGAAGTTTACCCTTCCGTTTGAGAACATGGTAGTGTTAAAAGATCCCCTGTATAATAGATGAAGGTCTGAAGCCAGTTATAGTACCAACCTGCACGGCTAGGTCATTAACGATCTGATTAGAACCTTAGAAAAGTAACTCGGGGACAAGGTATCGAGATAAAGTATGTTTTCATTCCCTTAAAGGGAATGTGTCACCCCATTTTAGCCCTATAAGCTGCGGCCACAGCCATCAGGGGCTTTAATGCTGTAGATAAGCCCTCGATGAAACCTGAATGATAAGAAAAACACGTTAGATTATACTCACCGGGGGGGCGGAGTCAGGTGCGGTGGGTGTCGCGGCCCGATCCGGCGCCTCCCATCTTCATACGATGATGTCCTCTTCCTTGCTACTCCCTCGGCTCCTGTGCAGGCATACTTTATCTGCCCTGTTGAGGGCAGAGTAAAATACTGCAGAGCACAGGCTCCGGGAAAGGTCAGAGAGGTCCGGCGCCTGCGCACTGCAGTACTCTGTCCTGCCCTCAACAGGGCTGATAAAGTACGCATGCGCAGGAGCCGAGGGAGAAGCAAGGAGGAGGACCTCATCGTATGAAGATGGGAGGCGCCGGACAGGACCGAATGCCGGGGTGAGTATAATCTAACTTTTTTTTTTTTTTTTTTTATCTTTCAGGTTACATCGGGGGCTTATCTACAGCATTACAGAATGCTGTAAATAAGCCCCTGATGGTGGTGCCGGCAGCTGATAAGGGAAAAATGGGGTGACAGACTCCCTTTAATGTGAGGGGCTGCTGCATTCCTGGCCGATGAGTCTGCCGATTCTGTTAGATTAGCAGCCAGATCGTCGGCTTTCTCCAAAGCTAGAGGGTTCTACGTGCTGCATAAGTGTTGGCCGAGGATCTTCAGATGAAATCAAAAATTATACTTCATTCCCTGAGAAGGTGACTTTTTTCAGACCAACATTGGATGACATCCTTGAAAAGGCGGGTGATTGTAAAATGAGATTCCCAACCTCTCTTTCCCCACATTGAAAAAGTTGTTTCAAAGCAGGAAATTTAATTGCAGAAAAACAAGGCGAATGGGTAGTAAGGCAGTCCATATTCGATCAATTGTAGAAATGTGATGCCTTCCAGCTATAAGTCTTTGTGCCAACAGCCAGAATAAAAGCGTCTTGTTCTTTAGATTTCAGGGGAACCCTTGGGCTCTGGATGTCTGCATGATTCTGTGGAATCAGTCTGGCCTATACCTACACCCCCCCCCCACCCTGGTTAACCTGATCCTTGCTGTTCAAAGAAAATTCAGAGAGGACCGAGCAAGAGTAATTCTGATTGCTCCCTTGCGGCTAAGAAGGACCTGGTTCTCCTGGCTGAGGATGGTGTCTGAGGATGGTGTCCATCAACCCCCTGGATACTCCCGGAGATTCCGAATCTTCTCTCCCAGGGGCCGGTATGTCACCTTCAGGCAACAAATTTACACTTGACCGCTTTGAATTTGAGAGGACACTCCTGAGGTACAGAGGTTTTTCCCCTAATTTGATTTCTACACTACTCCCAGAGTAGCTGTCACCACCAAAGCTTATGGAAAAACTTGGCAGAAGTTCCTGTCCATCTAGGGGGCCAAAGTACAGGTGGGTGAACCAATTACAGCCATCCTGGAGTTTCTACAAAAGGGTTAGGACAGGGTCTTGCTACCACTTAAAAGTCCAGGTCGCGGCGTTAGGAGCCCTGTATAATTGTGATTTCGCAGGCAAGCGATGGGTGGCTAGATTTATTAGAGCCTCTGCTAGATTTAAACCCATTGTTAGCCAGAGATTGGCACCTTGGGATTTAAATTTAGTGCTATTGGCCTTAACTAATCCTCCATTTGAACCTTTCGATTACATATCCCTTGGGATTTTATCTCTTAAAACACCTCTTCTAGTGGCATTAACATCAGCTCGCAAAGTGAGCGATATTCTGGCCCTCTTTGGAGGCCCCCCTTTACTCAGATTTTAGAGGATAAGGTCATTCTTAAACCAGACCCAGTCTATCTACCTAAGGTAGCGTCACATTTCCATAGATCCCCCAGAAAGTAGTCCTTCCATCCTTTTGCTCCAACCCCAAAAATACCAGGGAAGAAAATCTTTATACGTAAGAAGGTGTCTGGTTCAGTACCTATTGGCCACTTATAGTTGTAGGAAGTATAGGTCTCTTTGTGTTTTCAGGGGCCTAGAAAAGGGGTCAAGGCCTCAAAAGGCACATTGGCAAGATGGATAAGGGAGGCAATCTCTCTAGCCTACTTGTTGAGTGGCAATGTCATCCTGGAGGGATTAAGAGCTCACTCTACAAGAGCATAGGCAACCTCTTCGGCAGAGAAATTAGATGTTTCCATAAATCAAATCTGTAAGGCAGCAACATGGTCCTCTCCCTATACCTGTTGCGAACACTCTCGGTTGGATCTAGTCTCTTCCTCTGATCTTACCTTTGGGAGAAGGCTTCTGCAGGCTATGGTCCCTCCCTAAAATATAATTCTCTACAATTCTCTCCGTGGTGCTGTCATGGGGAAGGAGAAAGACGTTACTTTCAGGTAACAGGATTTCTCGGAGTCCATGACGACACTCTTATAAAGTATTCTCTCCCGTCACATGTGGGGGGCACACTTTTTTTGTTATTTTATGTGTAGATCGCAGGGTGTTTCCTTATATGCATTAAAGTTAGGATGTTCATTATTGTAATAACCTGGTGGTCCTCTCATGCTCTGTAAACTAATTGATGCGAGGAAGAGGTATTGCCCTTTTTATCTGTAGGCTTCCTGTACTTGAAGGACAGATCCTCTCTCTCCGTGGGCCGGGGCTGGTCCCTGCAGGCCGGGTATTCAGACAACGCACTTTGGTGCTGGTTCGTTACTGCTGATCTGAGCCTGAGAGGGAGTGCGCTGTTATTGTGCACATCGCACAGTGCGCGTCGTTCAGGGACTTGCCCAGCCCCTGAAACAATCATCACTGATGACACATCGTTGCAGAGAGGGAGCAGAGGCTGCGGCAGTGACCACAGCCTCTGCCCCCTAATTAAGCTTCATTTGAGTATCCCAAAATGATCTGGGATTCCCAGATGGAGTCCTCAAAAAGGAATTAGGAAAAAATAAAAATAAAGCAATTAGTGTAATTAAGAAAGCATAAAGGAGTTCTTAATTCGGGTATATTAGAAAATAGTTTAAATCATGGCATCAAGTCGATGGGGATTTAGGATGTAAATTAATTTGGATTTCGGACCCCGCCCTTAATGGTTTAATATTGAACCTGCTTATGCTGCATTAATTTTACTAGTTTTCTTTTGATCTGTGTGTTTAAAGCAGTAATTGACCGCCTTTTTATCTGCAGCGGATATGTTCTCACATGAAGAGGGATCCCCAGAGCCTGACTGGGTAGCCACCGAACGGGAACAGTTTTCAGATTTCCGTGACCTTAACAAGGATGGAAAAATGGACAAAGATGAAATCCGACACTGGATTCTTCCTCAAGATTATGACCATGCACAGGCCGAAGCCAGGCATCTAATATACGAGTCTGATGTGAACAAGGTATGCTACTGTAGGTGTAATGTAATAATGTCCTGGAAGACCTAGCCAGAATGGACACTTTTCCGTTGATTTGGTTTTAACCTCTCTGCCCTAGAGGCTAAGCTCTAATTACAAGGGTTATCACCTTGAACCAACTCCTCCTACTAATCTGTATTGATTAGATGATTAGAGCTGTGTGTTAAGGCCCTGTCTCGCATAACGAGATCGTTAGTGAGATCCCTGAAGCGTCACAGGTTTTGTGACGCAACAGTGATCTCGCCAGCGATCTCGCTACATGTGACACATAGCGGCGACCACCCCCCCCCGCTGGATATCGCTGATCGTGCTCGAATGTCCTAGGCCATTTTTTGATCATTGGCATCCCGCTGGCCAGCATGCATCGCTGTTTGACGCCAACGAGCGACCTAGTTGGCGACGCATAACTTGGGGATGCAGGCGTGAGTCGTCAGAATAACTGCTGTGTGACAAGGTCCCAACGACCGCCGAGGTCGATATACAGATTGCCATGTCGTTGAATAGATCTGCCTGTTTGACAGCTTACTAGCGACCATGTAGCAACGTACCAGCGATCCTTACCAGGTCGTATCATTGTCGGGATCACTGGAGCGTCGCTATATGTAACGGGACCCTTAATGAAGTAACATCCCACTAGTCTTTGCCTTACTTTGAAATCTAGCCCCATATAATGAGGTTAGGACGCCATAAGATTGTTTTCTATAGCGCCTGACCTCTAGAGTGTGACCAATACATGAAAACTAAATGCTGTAAATGTATACTTTACAAGACAGTGTGAACTTTAAACTTCCGATACAAATTAGACTAATGTTGGCTGGACTAGCCAATAATGAAAGATTTGTCCAACAGTCTAATGTCTGAACAACCGTTTTGGCTGAACCAACAGTAGCGATCTACTGTGTATGAGCAGCCTTCAACTATACTACTACAAAAATGCCTAAGCTAATGATTTTACACCCTTTTGTGCCAGAAATGCCACAAAATGTTCATATAATAGGCCATACCTCATTTCTGCAAACTTTTTTGCTGCGTGAGAAAGTGTCTAAAATTTGAAATGTAGGAAAGCCAGAAGATTGGGAAGGTGGATGCCAGTACACAGACTGGCAGGGGCCAGAAGATTGGGAAGATGGAAGCCAGACTGGCAGGGGGCCGGAAGATGGAAGCCATAAAGGGGGCTTTACACAGCGATATCGCTAAATCGTCACCGATTTTATGACGCAGCAGCGATATCGCTAGCGTTATCGCTAAATGTGATACTTGCCTTCGACCGGCTCCCCTGCTGGTTATCGCTGATCGCGCTGGTCCATTTCTCGTCGTCGGCTTCCTGCTGGTGCCGACGAGCGAGCCATGGACGCAGGTGGAAGACGGACACCCTCGCCGCGTCTGTAAGGTAAGTGCGACCACTGCTGTTTCAAAACCGCAGCATGTCAATTCTTTGTGCGGATTCTGCAGCGGTTTAGCACCTGATCAATGACAGGTGTCAAACCGTAGGGGAAAACCGCAGACTAAACCACAGAAAATTTGCAGATAAGCAGGATTTACCTGCGGATTCTCCCAAATCTGCGAGGAAAAATCTGCAGCATCTTCCACTATTGTGTGCACATACCCTTACAGGTGTGGCAGGGCCTCGTGAACCAGACAGCTAGCCTCGCTCTTAGAGTTCAGTAAAGCAGAGGTTCCAGGACAAAGTTAGGTTTAAAGCTGTGGTTTTGCCTTTCATCAATTGTTGATTCAGTCATTTGTAAAAGTTTATATTTCTTGTTTTTCTTATTGCAGGACAAAATGTTGACCAAAGATGAGATCATAAAAAATTGGAATATGTTTGTGGGTAGCCAGGCCACCAACTATGGAGAAGACCTCACCAGAAATCATGATGAGTTGTGATGAGAGGGAAAGAACTGATTAGATATTTCTATGTCCTAGTATTTGCACCATCACACACTATATTCATTACCTCAGAATGGGTAGCATTACCCAACATTTTAGTGTTTTGAAAAAGATCTATGAATAGATTTTTAATGTGATTTACAAAAAATGCTTCAGTGGTTTTTATACTTTTTTCTTCCACCCGGAATAATGTATTAAAGCAAGTAAATTGCTTAAACATATGTGAATATTGAGGTTATTTTTCATTTTTAAATGCTTTCAGCCATGTACAGATGTCATTTTCTGAAAGTATTGTCAGACCGATTTACTTACCCTAGAATATTAGTTTTTGTTCTGTTACTAAATATTGCAGCTGGAGATTTGAATGTAACAATAGCAGATTAACACCAGTATTTTATTAAAGGTTTTTGTTATTTAAAAAAAATTATTCTTTCAGAAAATCATGTCAAGAAATCGTTGAAATTTGATGAAAAAAATTAAATGTTCACTGCCAGTTAGATGTCGGGTTACCCCATTACTATTCTCTATGAAGAGGGGAAAGTGTAGGAGGAATGAGGAATACTCAGCACACTAAGTAGCAGGCAAATCTAGCTGCAGCTTCAAGCATCTGTGTGCCTTACTCCAGTGTTGGATTCACAGCCACACAGCTTAATATGCATTATAATGTCCTCTGTGCTACTGCTCCCTCACTCGGTGTACTAAAAGCAGGAATCCAGCTCTGTGTACTGTATGTGGAAGACATAGCAGCTAGTCTGCACTCCCCAGCTCTCGGAAATGAAAATGACAGAAGCCGTTGAAGTCAGAAATGATGGTGGAAAATGCAGGCTAGAAGTCATAATGGCTACAAATTGTTATGCCTCACGTACACACACATGACAGGATATTCTAAAATGTTACCTGAAACTATAGGTACGTTTTTAAATCAAAGTAAAAATGTCCAATTTTTCGATGTAGTGACTGAAATGCTAAAATGTAGGGTGAATATGGTTGGAAACATAACAGTACCTCTTAGTACCTTCACAGCTAATGCAATTAAATATTGTATATAGTTTGTGCCAGAAATTTAGAACAAAATATAGTAAACCTGAATGGCTGCCTTTTAATTTTTTTTTTTAATAATTAAATTAATGAAACTTACATTTTAACAGAACCTGAAGCAGATCTGTTACCAGATTTCTTAATTCAAAGTCCGACATAACTAAATCAATCTTGGACCTGGTTGGGCTGGTGTAATTTGAAAATCCATGGCAGAATGTTAAAAAGGATTAGTCGGCCAAATTGTAATTGTTTTGCCTACCTGACCTGATTGAAAGCTCAGTCTTCCTGCTGCTTCTGAGATCCTGGTCAGTACAAGCTGCAGCTGTCTGAACCTTAATACTCTGGTGGATTTAAACAGAGCTAACTTTAACCCCTTACTGACACTGGACGGTTTAGAGCGTCCGATGTAAGTATCCCCCTGTTTGAAGTGGGCTCCAGTGGTGAGCCCACCTCAATACCGGGACATGTTAACTGTTTTGAACAGCTGACATGTGCCCGCAATAGCCGCGGGCAGAATCACGATCTGCCCCCGGCTATTAACAAGTTAAATGACGCTGTCAAACTATGAAAGCGGCATTTATCAAGCGCTTCCAGCCATCTGGCCGCAAATATGCTCACTGGTGACCCGCGTCATGTGATATCACGGGTTATCAGTGTGTTGGCATGACAACCAGAGGTCTCCCTCTATGGTTGTTGATGCCAGATTGCTATGTGCGCCACCTGGTGGTCGGCGTTCATAGCAAGTCTGTAATTCTGCTACATAGAGGCGATCTGCTCATCGCCTATATGTAGCAGAGCCGATGGGGCTATGGCAGCTTCTAGCCTCCCATGGAGGCTATTGAAGCATGCCAAAAGTTAAAGAAAAATAGTTTTAAAATTTAAAAATAAAAATATACCGTATATACTCGCGTATAAGCTGAGATTTTCAGCCCTTTTTTTGGGGCGGAAAGTCCCCCTCTCGGCTTATACGCGAGTCCTATACCAGGGGGTCGGAGGGGGAGCGGGGGTGTCCGATCATACTTACCCCCTCCCTGGCGTGCTCCCTGCAGCCCGCCCGCTTCTCCCAGGTCTCAGGCTCCTTCCTGCAGTGGTTGTGTGGTACCGCTCATTAAAGTCATGAATATGCACATATTTATGACTTTAATGAGCGGTACCACGTGACTGCTGCAAGGAGGAGCCTGAGACCGGGAGAAGCGGGGCTGCAGAGACCGTGCCAGGAGAGGGTAAGTATATGCTATATTTACCGATCCCTGGTCCATCGCTGCGCGCTGCTCTGCTGTCTTCCGTCCTCTGTCTGTGATGTTCAAGCAGACGGCATGATGACGTAATCAGTGCGCGCCCTCTGCCTGAACGTCACTGACAGAGGGACCCGGCAGACACAGGGGAGCAGCAATGTACGGAGGATCGGTAAGTATCACCAGTGCCGGGGTCCTGAGACAGTGGTGACCCCGGCACCTGGCCCCCCGCAACAGAAAGTTGTGTTTTTTTTTTTTTGTTTTTTTTTTTTTTTTTTTTCTTTTCTTTTTTTCTATTTGCGGTAGCAGCAGCATATGGGGGGTATACTATGGAGCACCATATGAAGCCGCATATGGGGGGTATACTATGGAGCACCTTATGGGGCAGCATATGGGGGCATAATATATGGAGCATCTTATGGGGCAGCATATGGGGGCATAAACTATTGGTCATTTTACGGGGCAGCACATGGGGGCATAATCTATGGAGCAGCATATGGGGCCCATCATGAACTGTATGAAGCATTATATGGGGCTCCTGATTCATATGGATATTCAAAAACATCCTGCTGATGTAACATAGTTATTAAGGTTGAAGGAAGACTTTAAGTCCATCTAGTTCAACCTACAGTCATGGCCAAAAGTTTAAAGAATGACACAAATATATTTTCACATGATCTGCTGCCCTCTGGTTTTTATGTGTGTTTGTCAGATGTTTTTATCACATGCAGAAATATAATTGCAATCATATTATGAGTAACAAAAGGTTATATTGACAGTTAGAATGAGTTAATGCAGCAAGTCAATATTTGCAGTGTTGACCCTTCTTCAGGACCTCAGCAATTCTCCCTGGCATGCTCTCAATGAACTTCTGGATCAAATCCTGACTGATAGCAGTCCATTCTTGCAGAATCAATGCTTTTATTTTGTCTGAATTTGAAGGTTTTTTTTTCCACCCGGCTCTTGATGATTGATCACAAGTTCTCAATGGGATTAAGATCTGGGGAGTTTCCAGGCCATGGTCCCAAAATCTCTGTTTTGTTCCCTGAGCCATTTAGTTATCACCCTTGCTTTATGGCAAGGTGCTCCATCATGTTGAAAAAGGCATTGTTGATCGCCAAACTGCTCTTGGACGGTTGGGAGAAGTTGCTCTTGGAGGACATTCTGGTACCATTCTTTATTCATGGCTGTGTTTTTAGGCAAGACTGAGAGAGAGCCCATTCCCTTGGCTGAGAAGCAACCCCACATATGAATGGTTTCAGGATGCTTGACAGTTGGCATGAGACAAGACTGGTGGTAGCGCTCACCTGGTCTTCTCCGAATAAGCCGTTTTCCAGATGTCCCAAACATTCGAAAAGGGGATTCATCAGAGAAAATGATTTTACCCCAGTCCTCAGCAGTCCACTCCCTGTACCTCTTGCAGAATATCAGTCTGTCCATGATGTTTTTCCTGGAGAGAAGTGGCTTCTTTGCTGCCCTCCTTGAGACCAGGCCTTGCTCCAAGAGTCTCCGCCTCACAGTGCGTGCAGATGCACTCACACCTGCCTGCTGCCATTCCTGAGCAAGCTCTGCACTGCTGGTAGCCCGATCCCGCAGCTGAAACTCTTTTAAGAGACGGTCTTGGCGCTTGCTGGTCTTTCTTGGGTGCCCTGGAGCCTTTCTGGCAACAAGGGAACCTCTCTCCTTGAAGTTCTTGATGATGCGATAGATTGTTGACTGAGGTGCAAGCTTTCTAGCTGCGATACTCTTCCCTGTTTAGGCCATTTTTGTGCAGTGCAATGATGACTGCACGTGTTTCTTTAGAGATAACCATGGTTAACAGAAGAGAAACAATGATGCCAAGCACCAGCCTCCTTTTAAAGTGTCCAGTGGTGTCATTCTTACTTAATCATGACAGATTGATCTCCAGCCCTGTCCTCATCAACACCCACACCTGTGTTAATGGAGCAATCACTGAAACGATGTTAGCTGGTCCTTTTAAGGCAGGGCTGCAATGATGTTGAAATGTGTTTTGGGGGATAAAGTTAATTTTCTAGGCAAATATTGACTTTGCAAGTAATTGCTGTTAAGCTGATCACTCTTTATAACATTCTGGAGTATATGCAAATTGCCATTAGAAAAAATGAAGCAGTAGACTTTGTAAAAATTAATATTTGTGTCATTCTCTAAACTTTTGGCCATGACTGTATATCCTATCCTAACTTGCCCTAACATGTTGATCCAGTGGAAGGCAAAAAAAACCCAAGTGGCAAACAGTAAGCTTCACATTGGTGAAAAAAATTCCTTCCCGACTCCACATACGGCAATCAGACTAGCTCCCTGGATCAACGCAATATTAAGGAGACTAGTGTATATACCCTGTAATATTATACTTTTCAAGAAAGGCATCCAGGACCTTCCTAAATTTTAGTAGGGAATCACTCATTACAACATCATATGGCAGAGAGTGCCATAGTCTCACTGCTCTTACAGTAAAGAATCTGCGTCTGTGATTATGCTTAAACCTTCTTTCCTCCAGACTTAGAGGATGCCCCCTTGTCCCTGTCTCAGGTCTAAGGGCCCCGTCACACATAGCGACGCACCAGCAATCCCGACAACGATATTACCTTGTCAGAATCGCTGGTGTGTCAGGCAGCTTCACCAGTGATCAGCACCAGCGACAGGAGGGTAACAAGCGACGCACGTCGCTTAGGCTAGTTTCACATTTGCGCTTTTGAGCGCAGCGACGGCCTGCGCACGGCCTCCGCTAAGCCCCGCCCCTGCCGCGCCTCCGCAGGTAGCTCCGCCTAACGGCGCATGACGCTGCATGCGTCCCCTCTCTTTATCACTGAGGCGCAGGCCGTGCGCAGTAAGCGTTTGGCGGTGCATGCGTCCTTTTCACAGTGCGCCGAGCGCAACCAAACTGCAGCAGGTTGCGTTTGGTGCTGGTCGGCGCACCGTCAAAAGGACGCATGCGCCGCCAAACGCATACTGCGCACGGCCTGTGCCCCCAGTGATAGAGAGGGGACGCAGGACGAATGCAGCGTCATGCGCCGGTAGGCGGAGCTACGGCGGGGCTTAGCGGTGGCCGTGCGCAGGCCATCACTGCGCTCAAAAGCGTAAATGTGAAACTAGCCTTAGTTACCAGCGCGCTGGTGCAGGGAGCTGGTAACCAAGGTACACATTGGGTTTCTAAGCAGTGCACGTCACTTAGGCCTCTTTCACACTTCCGTTTTTTACAATCAGTCACAATCCGCCAGGTTTTGAAAAAAAACGGATCCTCAAATTTTTTTTGAGGATCCGTTTTTTTCCCATTGACTTGCATTAATGGCGGATTGTGACGGATTGCTGTCCGTTGCATCCGTTTTTTGTGAGGATCCGCCAAAAGTTGCTGTCCGTCACCATCCTCAAAAATTTCCAAACGGAGCTTGTAACGTTTTTTCCTCTGGCGGATCCTGCAAACAGTGATTTAACCCGAATTTCTTTCTGGGTGCCGGACAAAAAAAAAAAAAAAAATCTCTCTCTCTCTCTGTCTCTCTCTCTCTGTCTCTCTCTCTCTGTCTCTCTCTCTCTGTCTCTCTCTCTCTGTCTCTCTCTCTCTGTCTCTCTCTCTCTGTCTCTCTCTCTCTGTCTCTCCTTCTCTCTCCTTCCCGGCCAGCGATTCCTTTACATTTCTTCATTTTCAGGATCCGTCTGAAAACGGATCCTGTGCCAGCCGTTCACATCAGATGAGAACGGATCTGCTTGTCCGCCTTTTTGGCGGATTATAACTGATGCAAAAAACTGAAGTGTGAAAGAGGCCTTAGAAACCCGATGTGTACCTTGCTTACCAGCTCCCTGCACCAGCGCGTTAGTAACTAATGTACACATCGGGTTTCTGAGGCTATGTGCACACGTTGCGGATTCCGCTGCGTTTTTTTCCGCGCGGAAACGCAGGTAAAGCCGCAGGTAAAGTGACCTGCGGTTTGGTCTGCGGTTTCACACCTCTACTATGGTAGAGGTATGAAACCGCACAAACAATTGACATGCTGCGGTTTGTAAACCGCAGCAAAACCGCGTGGAAAAAACCGCACCGTCAGCACAGCGTCTTTGAAACCTCATAGGGTTTTATTGTACTGTACTTGGTCAGCGGAACTGCTGCGTTTCCGCAGGGGTAAAACCGTTGCGGAAACGCAGCAGAAACCGCACCGTGTGCACATAGCCTAAGCGCTGCGCGCCGCTTAGAAGCACAACGTTTACCTTAGTTACCAGCACGCTGATCGCTGTCACCCGCAGCAATACGTGCTGGCCAGCGGGAGACCAGCGATCAAAAAAATGTCCTGGCCATTCCAGGACAATCAGCGATAACCGGCAGGGGGGCTGGTCGCTGGCCAGTGTCACACACAGCGATCTCGCTGGTGAGATCGCTATTGCGTCACTAAACTTGTGAGTCAGCAGCTAGCGATCGCTGTGTGATGGGGGCTTAAGAGTAAAAAGATCATTAGAAAGGTCTTTGTACTGTCCCCTCATCTATTTATACATTGTGATAAGATCACCCCTAAGCCTTCGATTCTCCAAAGTAAATAACCCCAGGTGGTAATAACCTGTCTTGGTATTGCAGACCCCCCTGTTCCCTAATAAACTTGGTCGCTCTTCTCTGCACCTGCTCCAGTTCAGCTATGTCTTTCTTATACACTGGAGACCAGAACTGTACACAGTATTCTAAGTGTGGTCGCACTAGTGACTTATATAGAGGTAAAATTATGTTCTCCTCATGAGCATCTATGCCTCTTTTAATGCATCCCATTATTTTATTAGCCTTTGCAGCAGCTGCCTGACACTGGCCACTAAATGTGAGTTTGTCGTCCACCCATACACCCAAGACTTTTTCAGTGACAGTTTTGCCCAGTGTTTTACAATTAAGCACATAATTATACATCTTCTTTGTTCTATCCAAGTGCATGACCTTACATTTATCCCCATTAAAGCTCATTTGCCATTTATCAGCCCAAGCTTCTATTTTACATAAATACTCCTGTAATATAAAATTGTCCTCCTCTGTATTGATTACCCTGCAGAGTTTAGTGTCATCTGCAAATATTGAAATTGTACTCTCTATGCCCCCTACAAGGTCATTAATAAATGTTAAGAAGCGGGCCCAATACTGACCTTTGCGGTACCCCACTGCTAACCGTGACCCAGTCTGAGTGTGCTCCTTTAATAACCACCCTTTGTTTCCGATCCCTGAACCCACTTACACATATTTTCCCCTTTCCCCGTTCTCATTTTATGTATCAACCTTTTGTGTGGCACCGTATCAAAAGCTTTTGAAAAGTCCATGTACACCATGTCCACTGAATTCCTTTGGTCCAGTCCGGAACTTACCTCTTCATAAAAGCTTATCAGATTAGTCTGACAGGAACGGTCCCTTTATAAACCCATGTTGATATTGGGTCATGAGTTTATTCTTCTTCAGATACTCCAGTATAGTATCTCTTAGAAAACCCTCCAGGATTTTACCCACAGTTGAGGTTAAACTTACTGGCCTATAATTTCCAAGTTCAGTTTTTGTCCCCTTTTTGAATATTGGCACCACATTTGCCATACGCCAGTCCTGTGGTACAGACTCTGTTATTATGGAATCTTTAAAGATTAAAAATAATGGTCTATCTATGACTGTACTTAATTCATGCAGTACTCGGGGGTGTATCCCATCTGGGCCCGGGATTTGTCAATTTTAGTGATTTTTAGACGCCGCCGTACTTCCTGCTGGGTTAAGCAGGTGAGATTTAATGGAGAATTTTTTCCCTGATCATGTTATCCGTCATGGGATTTTCTTGTGTAAATACTGTTGAAAAAAGTCATTTAGCATATTGGCTTTTTCCTCATCCACCATTTCACCCAGACTATTTTTAAGGGGGCCAACACTATCATTTTTTTAGTTTCTTACTATTTATGTAGTTAAAGAATATTTGGAGATTATTTTTACTTTCTCTGGCAATGAGTCTCTCTGTCTCAATCTTTGCTGTCTTGATTTGCTTTTTACAGAATTTATTTAATCTTCTGTATTTAGTTAATGCCTCATCACTACCTACTTGCTTTAATTCTCTAAATGCTTTATTTTTGTCACTTATTGCTCCCCTTACAGCTCTATTTAGCCATAGTGGTCTCCTATTTCTAGCATGTTTATTCCCATACGGTGTATATTGTGCACAGGTTCTATTCCGGATGCTAATAAACGTCTCCCATTTTATTTGTGTACTTTTATGTCTCAGGATATCATCCCAGTTAATTGCACCAAGATCATCTCTCATCCGTTGGAAATTTGCTTTCCTGAAGTTTAGTGTCCTTGTAACCCCTCTACTACACATCTTATTAAAGGATACATGAAAACTTATTATCTTGTGATCACTATTACCCAAGTGACCCCCAACCCTTATATTTGATATGTCTCAATTAATTTTACTTTTTATTGGTATTGGTATTTTTATTTTTGAAATTTACCAGTAGTTGCTGCATTTTCCACCCTAGGCTTATACGCGAGTCAAGAAGTTTTTCCAGTTTTTTGTGGCAAAATTAGGGGGGGGTCGGCTTATACACGAGTATATACGGTAAACGTTTAAATCACCCCCCTTTCGCCCCATCTAATATATAAAGCTCAAAGTGTGTATGTGTTTGTGTGTATGTTTGTATGTCCGGGATAGGCATCCGCACCGTCGCAGCTACAGCCACAAAATTTGGCACAGTCACAAGTCTGGACCCCGAGAGCGTCCTAAGCTATGTTGTGAGGCGAAATTTTAACCCCGCGCGTTCCAATTCAAACAATTTTGCCCCTATCTACATACTGGGGGAAAAAGTGTGTGCGCGTCAAGCCCCGCCCCTCATTATGATGTCACAATGCCCCTATTTGCATACTGGGGAAGCAGTGTGTGCGTGCCAAGCCCCTCCCCTCATTATGATGTCACAATGGTTGCCATGGCGACGCTGATGTTGTCATAGGTTGCAAGCCCCGCCGCCGCTCATTATGATGTCATAACGGTTGACTATGGGATGGAGGATGTGTAATGGGTATATGGGCACTTGACTATGGGATGGAGGATATGTATGACGGGTATATGGGCACGGGACTATGGGATGGAGGATGTGTGATGGGTATATGGGCACTGGACTATGGGATGGAGGATATGTATGACGGGTATATGGGCACGGGACTGAGATGGCTGATATGTATGATGTGTATATGGGCATGGGACTATGAGATGAAGGATGTGTGATGGGTATATGGGCACTCGACTATGGGATGGAGGATATGTATGATGGGTATATGGGCACGGGCCTATGGGATCGTGGATATGTATGATGGGTATATGGGCACGGGACTATGGGATGGAGGATAATTATAATTTTCTATAACTAACCACAGTTAGTTACTATGCCCGGGCAGCGCCGGGCTCTTCAGCTAGTTCAAAATAAAACAATAAAAAATCAAACCTACACATATTTTGTTTTGCAGCATTCAGAATCGCCCGATCTATCAATAAAAAAAAAAAAAAAAAAAAAATTAACCTGATCGCTAAACGGCGTAGCAGAAAAAATATCAAAACGACAGAATTACGTTTTCTTTAGTCGCCGCAACATTTCATTAAAATGCAATAACAGGTGATCAAAAGATCGTATCTGCACCAATATGGTATCATTTAAAATGTCAGCTCAGCACGCAAAAATAAGCCTTCACCCAACCCCAGATTTTGGAAAATGGCGCATTTTTTTTTTTTTTTTTTTTTTTTTAGCAAAGTTTGTAATTTTTTTTTCACCACTAAGATAAAAAAGAACCTAGACCGGTTTGGTGTCTGAACTCGTAATGACCTGGAGAATCATAATGGCAGGTCAAGTTTTAGCATTTAGTGAACCTAGCAAAAAAAGCCAAACAAACAAGTGTTGGATTGCGCTTTTTTTTTTTTTTTGCATTTTCACCGCACTTGGAATTTTTTTTCTTCCCCGTTTTCTAGTACATGACATGGCAAAACCAATTGTGTCGTTCTGAAGTACAACTCGACCAGCAAAAAACATAAGCCCACATGGCCATATTGACGGAAAAATAAAAAAAAGTAATGGCTCTGGGAGGAAGGAGAGTTAAAAATGAAAGCGCAAAACCGGAAAAAAAGCTCCAGTTATGAAGGGGTTAATATTGGGATTGTAAAGCCAATCTTGCATGCATTCTCATCAGCCTTCACACCAGCCTCATCAGGTCTAAGGTCTACTTTACCTATTACGGATCATGCCTAATTTGATATTCATATCCACAATTTTTTTTTTCTTTTGGGGGGTGGGGGGGGATACATACAACATAATAACCTTGGTTAATGTATTATGGGAGGAAATGCAAAAAAAACAATTATCCCACAGTTTTTGCCATTTCAAATTTCACACTTCATTTGCTGCACACATATAGTGTAGCGTTATTCTGTGTGTCAGGAAGATTGTGGCAACACCCAGTTTGTCGTTTTATCAGGTTCGTGCTATAAATACAATTAAGGTTTTTGTTTTTTCTGTCCCCATTTTTTGAGTCAGAAGGTTAAACATTTCTCCATCAACTAAGCAGTATCGTAACTTATTTTTTGCGTAACTAGATGCAGTTTAAAAGGGTACACGTGACTCGTCACTATTAGTGAGGTGGAATGAACAGACTAAAACAAAGTAATGTAATTTTGATATACTTTTTAAAGCTTCGTTACTTATTGTACACCAATATAATAAACATGCTAACTTTTTTATTCTGCAGGTTGATAAAATAATGACCGTATCAAATTTTATTTTTTTTTTTTTTGTTTTACTGCTTGGATTAACCCCTTAACGAGCTCCGATGCGCCTTTTAACGGCGGCAGTTGAGGGTACTTGTTCATCAGCGCCGCTTTTTAACGGCACTGAGAAATAAGGTTATAGCGCCTCCAAAAATCTCCATGGTCTCGGCTACCGGGAGTAGCTGAGACCATGGAGAACATGATTTGTGTTGATTTTTACCGTCCCCCAGTGTTGCGTAACGGCGACCGCAAAAAGTCAGATTTCCCATTTAATTTCTCCTCTGATATCATCTAGCAAATCAGAGGAGAGAGAAATGGGGTCCCCCGAGCCCCCCTTTTACCTCCGTTGTCCCTGGACCCTCCTGCATCCCTCAGTCCTGTCCCCTGGCAGTCGGCATCTTCTGAGAAGAAAATGGTGGGCACATGCGCAGTGTGCCTGCTGAAATTTGCCGGCCGACAGCAATAGGAAATTTTTCTTGTTTAATTTTGATCTCTGTGATAAACCCATTCGTAGTGCTAAAAGTAAAAAATAGTAAATCAAACCCCCCTTTATTACCCCTTTAGTTAGGTAAAAATAATAAAATAAAAAAAATGTATTGATTTACATTTTTTCCGTTAGGGTTGTGGGGTTAGGGGTGTGTTGGGCTTATGATTGGGGGGTTAGGGGTGTGTTGGAATTGGGGTTGGAGTTAGGATTGTGGGGGTTCCACTGTTTAGGTACATTAGGGGGTCTCCAATCACGACATGGCACCCAACGGTGCTCCCTCCCTTCTGAGCCCTGCTATGCGCCCAAACAGTGGCTTTCCTCCACATACGGGGTATTGGTCTACTCAGGAGAAAATGGACTGCACAATTTGTTGTGCAATTTCTCCTGATAGCCTTGTGAAAATAAAAAATAAATTTTGTAACACCACTCTCTGATTTAAGGTTACAAAAATTTAAAAGTTTTCAAATTGAAAAAATTTTCAAACTTTTTTGCCAAATTTCCATTTTTTTCATAAACGCTAGTTATATTGAATAAATTTTACCACTATCGCGAAGCACAGAAGAACAATATGTCATGAAAAAATATTCTCAGAATCAGTGGGATCCGTTGAAGCATTCTAGAGTTATAACTTCATGAAGTGACAGTGGTCAGAATTGTAAAAATTGGCATGGTCATTAAGTACCAAATTGGCTCTGTCACTAAGGGGTTGAATTAAATGTTTGTATTTTGTTTTATATTTTGCTTTTTAGCAAAACATTTTCTGGAGACCCATAGGTTTTTTTTTTTCACAGATTTCTCACATAATGTGTTGCAGGATAACTTGTAATGTTTTATTTTTTGGTGGGTACGTACTCGAGCTGAGTGAATCGATTTTAATGTAAATCTAATTTGTGTAGAATATTTGAGGACTTGGTGAATTTCCCGACCTTGAACGTCTGGATACGTTCTTGTGATTTTTTTTTTTTGCGCGCACAGGAGCTGTGCATGTGCGATCGCCGCTGGGTATTTAGCTAATGACAGCTGGTTAACGTACAAACCCCTAATAAAATGAATAACTTAATTCATGATGTCCATTTTTCATAATCTTGTGAATATAGAATTGGCTCACACGTGGATTCCAGTGCAAAAAAGTGTTTTAATAGGGTACCCGGGACAAGCGCCGGAAGCCGTGTTATTGCTGGCACTCGCACTGCGCACGACAGACCGATAAACGGCCACAAGCAGCCTGCTCAGCTATTGGCTGTTTTTGCCGCATATTAAAAGTTCTCAGTGCATCACAGGGTACATTGAAGGTCATTCAGACCGAAACATCACTGTATGTACTGTACCCTATTAAAACACTTTTTTCTGCATTGGAATCCACGTGTGTGCCAAGTCTATATTCACAAGTTCACGGATTGGGACCCTACCTGTGCACCACCATTATTGAGTTGTGCCAACAGTCTCTATAAACATCTTTCATAATCTATCAGGCCGCCTGAGGAGCCGATCAGGTGAAACGCGTCGAGGCGGCTGACTTGAAATGTCTGGAGAAGTACTACACTTTTTACTAAAAATGATGATATTGTGATACCATGTTCATTATGTAAATCAGGATGTTGTGTTATCTGGCTGCAGGCAAGAGCACATATAGTCTGGTTATATCACTGGCTGCTCATTGAATCTTCATATACAGTTAACCTATATCTTTCTCCTAATTTAGGGCATCCCAGGGGCAGCCACCATGGAGCGGGAGCATCATGTTCGCCTAAATAGGGTGCCAACCTCCACTGATAGGCAAAGGCCTTTGAGTAGGTAAATAATAGGGTGCAGATAGGTAGAGAGTAGTGATGAGTGATTTCTTTTGTTCTCTTTTGTTTTGTGGGTTTGTGATGCAATAAACCCCATGAACTTTAAAAGGAACCTGCCTCCTGATTGACTCCCGTTGCACCTGAGCGAGGAAAAATCCCTACAATATAAAACTTAATGTTTGTGTGTGTGTGTATCACCAACCAATCACGAAGCATCTTTCATTTAAGCAGAGCTGTTCAAAAGAAGCTGAGCTATGATTGGTTGCTATGAGCAACAGTTTTCCTTGCAACAAATCACTAAGCATCTCTCATTTCACCAGAGCTGGTTAAAAGAAGCTGAGCTGTGATTGGTTGCTATGAGCAAGTTTTCCCACTTGACAATGCCTCAGCGGACACTGACGTGGTGGGAGAAATCTAGCATCCCCGGGAACATAAGCTCCCAGCCACAGTCTGCCCCCAGAAAGGAGCAGAGAGCACATGACAGAAATGAATCACCCCCTCCCATGCCTATATCCCCATCACACATCCTCCATAATATAGGCACATCTTCCCTCTTAAAGGGATCATTGGTATGGAAGTCAGAGCAAATCTATCCAGCGCTTTGGTTTTCACCCCAGGCCTCTTTTAAAGGGATCTCCGGTATGGGAGTTAGGACCGTTCCACTCAGCTCTGTGGTTCTGACCCCAGTTTCTCTTAAAGGGATCATTGGTATAAAATTTAGGGCAAACCACTCCGCTTTGGTATTGACCCCAGGCCTTTCTTAAAGGGTTCTCCGGTATGGAAGTCAGGGCAATTGCCTTCAAATGCTCTGGTACTGACCCCAGGCTCTCTTAAAGGGATCTCCTGTATGGAAGTTAGGGCAAATCCTCAGTGCTCTGATTCTGAACCTAGGGTTCTATTAAAGGGATCATTGGTATGCAAATCAGGGCAAATCCACTCAGCGCTTTGGTTCTGATCCCACTCTCTCTTAAAGTGATCCCCGGTTTGGAAGTTAGGGCAAATCCACTCAGTGCTCTGGTTCTGACCCAATGCCCCTCTTAAAGGGATCCCCGGTATGGAAATGAGAGCAAATCCACTTTGCGGTTTGGTACTGACCCCAGGCCTCTCTTAAAGGGATCTCCAGTATGGAAGTTATTGTAAATCCCTCAGCGCTCTGATTCTCACCACCCCAGGCTTCTATTAAAGGGATCATTGGTATGGAAGTCAGGGCAATTCACTCAGCACTCTGGTTCTGACGCCAAGCCTCTCTTAAAGGGATCCCCGGTATGGAAGTTAGGACCGTTCCACTTAACGCTCTGGTTCTGACCCCAGGCTGACGGGATGATGTGGGATATTAGGGGTAGTTGTCCGGTGGCTCTGGCTGACGGGATGATGTGGGATATTAGTGGTAGTTGTCCGGAGGCTCTGGCTGATGGGATGATGTGGGATATTAGGGGTAGTAGTCCGGTGGCTCTGGATGATAGGATGATGTGGGATATTAGGGGTAGTAGACCGGTGGCTCTGACTGACGGGACGATGTGGGATATTAGGAGTAGTACTCCGGTGGCTCTGGCTGATGGGATGATGTGGGATATTAGAGTTAGTTGTCCGGTGGCTCTGGCTGACAGGATGATGTGGGATATTAGGGGTAGTAGTCCGGTGGCTCTGGCTGACGGGACGATGTGGGATATTAGGGATAGTAGTCCAGTGGCTCTGGCTGATGGGACGATGTGGGTTATTAGGGGTAGTAGTCCGGTGGCTCTGGCTGACGGGATGGTGAGATATTAGGGGTTGTTGTCCGGTAGCTCTGGCTGACGGGATGATGTGGGATATTAGGGGTAGTAGTCCGGTGGCTCTGGCTGACGGGACGATGTGGGATATTAGGGATAGTAGTCCAGTGGCTCTGGCTGATGGGACGATGTGGGTTATTAGGGGTAGTAGTCCGGTGGCTCTGGCTGACGGGATGATGTGAGATATTAGGGGTAGTAGTCCAGTGGCTCTGGCTGACGGGACTATGTGAGATATTATGGGTAGTCCGGTGGCTCTTGCTGACAGGATGATGTGAGATATTAGGGGTTGTTGTCCGGTAGCTCTGGCTGACGGGATGATGTGGGATATTATAGTGAATGTGGCTATGCTATGCCCGGGCAGCACCGGGCTCTTCAGCTAGTAATTTTATAAAATCACTTCTGGTCTCATCTCTGACTAGAGGCAAACCTCTCCCCTACCAGCCCATCTTTTTTAAAAATCATTTCTGGTTAAGACCTTTTAATGTTTGTATTCCTTCCAACTGATTATTAAGGCTGTTCTATATTCGCTGTAAGGTTGCACCATGAACTGCAGATGGGATGGAGTCTTCTATAGTGATGAGGATATTCCATGTAGTTATTTTTACCAAAGCATAATAAAATATTTTTCTCATAATAAATTGCATTTGTTGCTTGCAGGTAAATATCGGGTCACCCAGCCAGAGTCAATTTAATTATGCTGCAGTTGTCGCACAATTTATGTCCCTCTATATCATTTGTAAATTGCATACATAAAAATTTAGTCAGTCTGAGAAGCAAGATAAAGTAAGAATAATTGTAGGAAGCATTAATGTTCTGATAAATGGGCTAATTTTAATTAACTACATGGAGGGAATGACTGCTTTTAGCCGCGGAGCAGATGTGCTACCAGCGCCTGATTTGTGATGGATAGAACTGGGCATTGTTCTGGTCTTGTAAACAATGCTGAGAATCCAAGCTCCAACAGCACTGACTTACAGGCAACCTGTCACTAGATTCTCCACGGGCAGCATGGATCAGACACTGGCCGCGTGATTGCAGCAAGGTTTACTCTGAAAAACCCCCCACAAAAATGAAAATATGACCCCCGACGTCTTTTAGTATAAAATTAATGTACAGGGGTATAAATACACTTTGGTCATTATACAAACATACATATACAATGCGGCGGCACACTGCTGTTAATGTAGACATGAACTCTTTGTATACACTTAAAAAATGGCTTTTCCTTGATAAAAAAAAAAGTTAACCAAGTACTTTGTGTTTTTCAACATGTATATCAGTAATGGGGTTCATGTATTCTTTAACTGCAGTGTGCGGAACCATTGTGTATGTATGTTTTACGCTAAAACATAGAAAACTTGGTATGAAGGGGCAGGGATAACATACAGTCAGGTCCAGAAATATTTGGACATTGACGAATATTTGTGATTTGGGCTCTATATGTCGTTTTTTTTTTTTTATAATGAAACTGAGATGCAATTGATGTGTAGACTTTCAGGTTTGATTAAAAAGGTTGATCAAAAGTATCCTGTGAAACATTTAAGAATTGCAGCCATTTTTTACAACGCTTTCATATTTCAGGAGTTCAAAAGTAATTGGACAATTAACCTTGCCAGAAATAAAATGATCATTTTTAATACTTTGTAGAGAACCCTTTGCAGGCAGTGACTGCCTGAAGTATAGAAGCCATGGACGTCACCAAACACTGAGTTTCCTTCTCCGTGATGCTTTGCCGCCTTTACTGCAGCAGCCTTCAGTTGGTGCTTGTTTGTGGGTCTTTCTGTCTTAAATATTGTCTTAAAGGGGTAATCCACTACTTAGAAAACCCTTTCTCATTCCTGGATCTAATCTTAAGTTATGTCACCCGAGCGCTGTACCCAATCAGCGCCGGTGTCACAGTCCTCGTCTTCAGATGGATTGAACAAACAGGAAGTAAGAGCTGCGGCTGTTATCTGAAAGTTTTTTTTCTTCAAGATGGTAAGGATTCTATAATCATCCACCACTGCTGTTTTCCATGGGCGCTCAGGTCTTTTTGATTTGTTCTCCTTCTTTTTTTATTTTTAGGCAGAATGTACTAAACTATTGATTTGGCTGTTCCTAGCAGTTCTGCTATTTCTCTGATGGCTTTTTTTTTAGCCTAATATAAAGGTCTGTTTGTCTCCAGTTGAGAGCTCATTTGACCGCATGTTGTGGGTTCACAGTAACAACTTCCAAATACAAATGCAACACCTGTAATCAGCTCCAGACCTTTTACCTGCTTAATTGATAATGCAATAACAAGAGCATAACCCATACAACCAATTAAAGAGTTTTTGAGAGAATTATCTAATTACCGTATATATTCGTATATAAGCCAAGTTTTTTTTAGCACTTTTGTGTGCTGAAAACGCCCCCCTCGGCTTTTACACGAGTCAATTGTCCAGAAAGCTTGCGGGGGAGGGGGAGCGGCTGAGCAGCGGGTCACAGGAGGTAGGAGCCGGCGGCTGTCACTGTCAGCTGCTAAAGAAAAATGAATATTAATTTCTTTTATAGCAGCACACAGTGACAGCCACTGGCTTCTAGAATACATCCTACTCACCCACCAGCATGCCCTTGCAGCGTCTCGGTGGTCCCAGCATCTTTGCAGCATCTCCATGGTTCCAGCTTTCAGCAGCTCTTCCAGCGCGATCACGTGATGCCGCTCATTAAGGTAATGAATATGCATGTATCTCCACTCCCATAGGCGTGGAGCGCATATTCATTACCTTAATGAGCGGTGCCACGTGATCACACCGGAAGAGCTGCTGGAAGCCGGGACCATGGAGATGCTGCGAAGATGCTGGGACCACTGAGATGCGAGGGCACGAGGGTGGGTGAGTAGGATAGGGGATAAGGAGCCATACATACCAGGCCGGAATGGGGGAGCCTTCCATAGCAGGACAGAGACCCGGGAGTCATGCATAGCAGGACAAGGACCAGGGAGCCATGCATACCAGGACAGTGATGGGGCAGCCATGCATACAAGGACAGGGATAAGGGAACAATGCATAACCGGCTTATACTCGAGTCACTAAGCTTACCCTGTTTTCCGTGGCAAAACTAGGTGTCTCGGGTTATACTTGGGTCGGGGTATACTTGAGTATATACTGTACTTTTGGTCCCTTTAAAAAGCAGCAGCTACAATTGAAAGAGCTGTAATTTCTAAACCAATTAAGATGTGAATACCCCAGCGGTAGAGGAGATTGACAGCTTTTTGGCAGAGATACAGCTTCCCAGGCTCCCAGCGGTGGATCAGAGGCTTCCTGAGGAGCCATTTGCCTTTGAGGTACTTGACGCCGCCCTGGCTTCTATGCCTAATGGTAGAGCCCCTGGAGTGGATGGGATTTCGGGGGAAGTGTACAAAAAAATATAAGGAGACGATGCTTCCTGCCTTGCTGGAGGTGTATGGTGCTGGTTTGGTGGAGAGGGAGCTGCCACGGTCCATGTGGGAGGCAATAATTGTAGTGTTGCCAAAGCAGAGAAAAGATCTGGAGGATCCAGCTTCAGATCAACCAAATTTGCTATTAGCGACACACATTAAACTCCTGGCTAAGATGCTGGCTAACCGTCTTAATAAGGTAATAACAACAGTAATACATCAGGACCAATCCGGGTTTATGCCTAATATTTCTAGAGCAAACAATCTTAGATGGTTGTTTCTTAACATGCAGGGAAGAGCGGATAATGTGGGTCAGAGGGTTGTGGTGTCCTTAGACGATGGGGTACCTGTGGGCATTAATGAGGACAATGGGTCTTGGTGAGACTTTTAAAGGTTGGGTGCAACTGTTATATGTGTCTCTGAAAGCTAAAGCACAGGTGAATGGTCTCTTGTCTGGGGACTTTCCACTGTACAAGGGAACGCGGCAGGATTGCCCTTTGTCGCCTCTGTTGTTTGCAATTGCAATAGAGCCTTTGGTAGCAGCAATACAAGGGGATGAAGCTATAAGGGGTTATAAATATGGAAGCCACGAGGAAAAGGTGGCCCTTTACGTGGACAATGTGCTATTACTCTTAGGAGATGCACGGGAATCTTTGAGGGTTGCTATGTATAGAAATACTACATTTGGGACTATCTCAGAACTATCCAATAATTGGGACAAGTCAGTGTTGCTCCCATTGGATGTGACAGCTCCCCTGACACTTGACCCTGAGATTCCTCTACAGGTGGTTAGTGAGTTCAAATATTTGGGCATTGTGATTTTGGCCAAGATAGAGGACTATGAGCGCCTCAATTTGACTCCTGCTTGGGAGATTTCAGCAGAAGATTGGGGTCTGAAAGAAGCTGTTTCTGTCGGCTGCAGGTAGAGTTAATTTGATTAAAATGATACTTATACCTCAACTATTCTACATGCTTCATAATGCTCTGGTGTGGTTGGCACAAAATAAATTTTATAGGATCAACTCTTTATTTAGGGATCTGATTTGGAAAGGTGGACGGGCACGCATTAAATTGGAACATCTGCAAAGACTGAAAGATGATGGAGGTTTAGTGGTCCCTAACCCATGGATATATTATGTAGCGTCCCAATGCCAACATATGGTGGGGTTGGGGAGAAATCAGACAAAGTACATCAGCTGGGATAATCACGGAATTTATAGTGGGGAGGGGTCCATTGTTAGCTAGTTTAGACACAGGCCAATTTAGACTAAGCCCTAATAAATTTCCAACTATTGTTATTGTTTAAGGTTGTTACCTAAAGTAAAAACAAAAATTTGTATTGGAAAATTTGTATTAGTCTGGAGCTTGTACCAAACTGTGTTACAATTTGAATATATGTTTTAATAAAAAATACTTGATTAAAAAAAAAAGATGTTAATACCCTCCCATTAAAGCTGAGAGTCTGCACTTTAAGCCCATATTGATTATATAACTGTATCTTGAATATGTTTTGGCAAACAGCTAAATGCCAAAACTTATCATTGTCCAAAAATCTTAACTGAACTGCATACATAGTACCTAAAGCCAGCTAGGGACTAAGTTTTCTCATGCTTGTATATAATGCCTTGTGAAAATATTCAGCTCCCCGGAACTTTTCAACCATTTCCCACATGTCATGTTTCAAACATAAAGATACCAAATGTAAATTTTTGGTGAAGAATCAACAACAAGTGGGACACAATTGTGAAGTTGAATGAAATTTATTAGTTATTTTAAATTTTTGTGGAAATTCAAAAACTGAAAAGTGAGGCATGCAATATTATTTGGCCCCTTTACTTTCAGTGCAGCAAACTCACTCCAGAAGTTCATTGTGGATCTCTGAATGATCCAATGTTGTCCTAAATGACTAATAATGATAAATATAATCCACCTGTGTGTAATCAAGTCTCCGTATAAATGCACCTACTATGTGATAGTCTCAAAGTTCTGTTTGAAGCACAGAGAGCATCATCAAGACCAAGGAACACAACAGTCAGGTCCGTGATACTGTTGTGGAGAAGTTTAAAGCCGGATTTGGATACAAAATGATTTCCAAACCTTTAAACATCCCCAGGAGCACCTTGCAAGCAATCATATTGAAATTGAAGGAATATCATACCACTGCAAATCTACCAAGACCCAGTTGTCATTCTAAACTTTCATCTCATACTTGGAGAAGACTGATCAGAGCTGCAGCCAAAAGGCCCATGATCACTCTGGATGAACTGCAGAGATCTACAGCTGAGGTGGGACAGTTTGTCCATAGGACAACAATCAGTCGTACACTGCACAAATCTAGCCTTTATGGAAGAGTGGCAAGAAGAAAGCCATTTCTCAAAGATATCCATAAAAAGTGTCATTTAAAGTTTGCAACAAGCCACTTGGGAGACACACCAAACATGTGGAAGAAGGTGCTCTGGTCAGATGAAACCAAAATCGAACTTTTGGCAACAATGCCAAGCGATATGTTTGGTGTAAAGGCAACACAGCTCATCACCCTGAACACACCATCCCCAGTGTCAAACATGGTGGTGGCAGCATAATGGTTTGGGCCTGCTTTTCTTCAGCAGGGACAGGGAAGATGGTTAAAATCTATGGCTAGATGGATGGAGCCAAATACAGGATCATTCTTGAAGAAAACCTGTTGGAGTCTCCAAAAGACCTGAAACTGGGACGGAGATTTGTCTTCCAACAAGACAATAATCCCAAACATAAAGCAAAAGCTACAATGGAATGGTTCACAAATAAACGTATCCAGGTGTTAGAATGGCCAAGTCAAAGTCCAGACCTGAATCAAATCGAGAATCTGTGGAAAGAGCTGAAAACTGCTGTTCACAAACGATCTCCATCAAGCCTCACTGAGCTTGAGCTGTTTGCCAAGGAAGAATGGGCAAGAATTTCAGTCTCTCGATGTACAAAACTGATAGAAACATACCCCAAGCGACTTGCAGCTGTAATCGCAGCAAAAGGTGATGCAACAAAGTATTAAGTTCAGTTTTTGAATTTCCACAAAAATGTAAAATAACCAATACATTTCGTTCAACTTCACAATTGTGTCCAACTTGTTGATTATTCACCAAAAATTTACATTTGGTATCTTTGTTTGAAGCATGATATGTGGGAAAAGGTTAAAAAGTTCCAGGGAGCCGAATACTTTTGCAAGGCACTGTATTAGCCACAACATACTGTGGACCTGTACATTAATTTTATACCAAAGGTGTGTGGGTCTTACCGTATATACTCGTGTATAAGCCGAGATTTTCAGCCCATTTTTTTGGGCTGAAAGTCCCCCTCTCGGCTTATACACGAGTCATATACGGGGGTCGGCGGGAGAGTGGGGAGTGTCAGAGACCATACTCCCTACTGGCACGGTCTCTGCAGCCCCCTGCTTCCCCCTTGATCTCAGTATCCCAGCTGTTCCTGCATTCAGCAGTCACGTGGTACCGCTCATTAAACTCATGATTATGCGCATATTTAATGAGCGGTACCACGTGACCACTGAATGCAGAAACAGCTTGGACGCTGACATCATGCTGGAAGCAGGGACTGAAGAGACCGGGCGCCAGGAGGACGGCGAGTATGACTGGGAGGATGGGGGAGCAGAGCAATACTTACCGCTCCCCGTTCCATCGCTGTCTCCCCGGTCCTCTGGCTGTGAGATTAGCGGAGGGTGCGGTGACGTAGTCAGTGCGTGCCCTCTGCTAACGTCACTACACAGGACCCGGAGACAGCAATGGAACCGGGAACGGTAAATATAGCCAGTGCCGGGGGCCTGAGCCAGCGGTTACACCGGCACCTGGCCCCCAGCAACGGAGAGGTGAGTGTGTGTGTTTTTTGTTTTTTTTTATATAGCAGCAGCGGCAGTATATGGGGGGTGCTTATATATGGAGCATCTACTTGGGCCACTATTAACCCTTGTGCAGCATATGGGGGGTGTTTATATATGGAGCATCTACTTGGGCCACTATTAACCCTTGTGCAGCATATGGGGGGGTATTTTATGTATGGAGCTTATACTTGGACCATTATTAACCCTTGCGCATCATATGGGGGGTATTTATGTATGGAGCTTCTACTTGGGCCACCATTAACCCCTGTGCAGCATATGGGGGGTATTTATGTATGGAGCTTCTACTTGGGCCACCATTAACCCTTGTGCAGCATATGGGGATATTTATGTATGGAGCATCTACTTGAGACAACATTAACCATTGTGCAGCAATATATGGGGGTATTTATACTTGGAGCATCTTGTTGGACCACAAATAACCCTTTTGCAGCATTTTATGGGGGTATTTATCTATGGAGAATCTTTTTGGACCACCATTAACCCTTGTGCAGCACCACCCTCGGCTTATACACGAGTCAATAAGTTTTCCCAGTTTTTTGTGGCAAAATTAGGGGGGTCGGCTTAAACACGGATCGGCTTATACACAAGTATATACGGTATTTGTTTTCTTCTTTGCATTACATATTACATTCATGCATACCCTTCCAGGGCTCAACACCCTTATCTAAACCTCTTTCCCAGAAAGGTTTTATTAAGAGTTAAACCTAGGTTCCCCATCTCTAAATCAGTTCTCATGAGGACTGTTAGGGCACATTAATAGTTGAGTCAGGGAAAATCCAAAATTAAGGTGCACCTTGTCATGGTGTGAATTAAGTACCTCACGTTAAGCTACGTTAAGTTTCACCCTTGTTTTGTTATCAAAGTTAAGAAAGAAGACATAGTGGACACAATTGTAAATAAAGTAGGTGATAATTTGCATTTATGGTACAACCCTTTAATGACAGGTCATCAAAACCCTCAGGTATTTCAAAAGTTATGGCAAAGGGTAGGTAGTCACTATTGGGGAGGGAGCACAACGTCTGAATAAAAAAAAAAATAATGAAGTGATTGATGAAGCCAAAGCAGCATATAAACTGCTGTAATGCAGCTGAATTTTCACATCTATGGTAAGAAAGACCTGGACTAATTTGTTTAAATTAAACTGTGAGGTTTGAGGTCTTGTGGCCACCTGCAACCATTTACATGTGTCTTACATCATTCAATTGGTTCTTCATTTTCCACTGCACATGAATATAAGGGATGGGTAAATATTCCAAATAAAAATAGTAGGGAACATGGGACAGGTGTCAAAATAAGATTTTGTCCATCTGACCACTATCATAGCAAACTTAAGGGACCGATAGGTGGTTGAGTTTTCATTGAAACTTCTACAATGGGCTCTAGAAGAGCTGGTCCCACCACTGATAGTCTCTTCTGTGATAAGTTAAGGGGGCTTTACACATAGCGATATCACTAGCAATATCGCTAAAGCGTCACCGATTTAGTGACGCAGCAGCGATATTGCTAGCGATATCGCTACATGTGATACTTACCTCCGACCGGCTCCCCCTCTGATTATCGCTGATCGCGCAAGATCGGCCGGGTCCATTTCTCATCGGCCGCTTCCTGCTGGGCTTCCTGCTGGCGCCCACGAGCGACGCATGAATGCGGGCGGGAGGACATCAGGATCGCCGCGTCTGAAAGGTAAGTAATGACCGCTGCTGCGTCGCTACATCGCTAGTAAGATCTGCCTGTTTGGCAGCTCACTAGCGACCATTTAGCGATGCACCAGCGATCCTGACCGGGTCGTATTGCGGTCGGGATCTCTGGTGCATCGCTAAATGTAAAGGGGGCTTTAGGCAGCAGAGAAGCTGGTTTACCTTTTAATTTAGAGGTAGAAAGGGCAAAGAAAATGTCTGGGGTCAGCCCACTACACCGGATGATACAGATAAGGTAAATCTATAGATCAGTCTATGTCACCTTTCTCCACAAAGTAGTATCTGAGTATGTTGATGTTTAATTGCTATGGTTTATTTTAGAATCCAGAATATTGTGAGGAAATGTTAATTGACTTGGAACAAATTAAATGTGATGGAAAATTTGAAGACATAAACGTTTCATGAATATTAATTGGATGCTAAATGTACCTTTTTGAGATTGTGTATATAATGTTTGTCATTTTTTTATTGTTTTAGGTTTTTTTTTTTTTACTTGTCTTTCTTAATTAAAGAATTCCTGTCTTTTTTCCTAATTTAAAAAGGTTCAACGTTTGGCATTTAATATAATATCTTTAAAAAGAATGGAATCAGGCTCTTTCTTCGTGTTCTATCCAACTGATGGAGATAATTATGAAATATGAAGATGTTGAACTTACTGCTGTTAAAAAGGACATTACAAAGTTACAAACGGAACTGAACAAATCTAATAAGGATGAAGAATTAGTAAAAAAAAAAATGATGAAAAACCTGAATAAATTAGAGGATAATATAGCGGAGATAAAAAAGATGAAATTTGAAAGAGATGTACGAGATTTTGAATTAGACCAAGTCTATACTTGGAAAAAGTCCAGAAATACAGACTTTTACCAAAAAGAAGGTTTAATTTTCAAAGACATGACCAGGGACGGAGAGTCAGCTTCACCAGTTCTTTTGATTCATCATCTGCCCATAACTCTTCTGAGGACTATTCAGATAATTCCTTGAATGGCCATAACAGTAAATTTAGAGGAAAGGACAAGTCGCTTAAGCCTTATACTAAGTTTTCAAAAAACGACGGAGAAGAGCGGGGAGGAAGCACAAGCGGACAAGATAATCAACTGAGGAACAGAAAGAAATATTAATCTGTCCTATCTAGTGTTGAGTGAACCGTCCAATATCGTGATATATCGGATCGGATCGGACCGATACCCAAAAAGTATCGGATATCGCTGATTCCGATACCGGAAACCAATGCAAGTCAATGGGACAGAAATATCGGAATTAAAATAAACCCTTTCTTTCCTTGTAGGTTAATTCTACATGAAGGAAAACAACTCAGAATAATGTAGAATGTATTGGGGGAGGTGGAGGAGACATTAAAGGCATAGATGTTTCGCCCAATCAAATGGAACAGCAGGAATTAATTTTTTTTTAAGACGTTCGGAGTTACAAAGATATTGACTGTTAACCTTTTTTATATTTTGTCAGATATGTATGTTTCACTACTTTCATGCTCTTCACCTTCTTTTTTACTTCTCCCACACTTTCTCCTTCATGATCCTCAGCAGGAGCAGCATCTTTTTCATCAACTTCTTCACCTTATTCATCTTCTTCTTCACCTTCTACCTATTATTCCTTTTATTCTTCATTTTGGCCTGCAGCAGCAGGCATTTTCCAGGTGCACCACAAGGAGGAACGGACTCACCCCCATACACTGCTTAGTCGTCTTCTGCTTATAATTTAGATAATATCTTTTGCTCTGATTTTTATAGTCTTATGCTTAATGTTTTTCTGCTTTTTGTTCTTCTGCTTTTTGTTCTTCTGCTTCTTGATCTTCTGTCTCTTGTTGTTCTGTATCTTGGTGGTTGTCTTCATGTTCTTTGTCCTCTTGGTCATCTTCTTCAGGGTCATCTTTTGGTCTTCTTCGGGGTGGTCTTCCTGGTCGTCGTCTTCAGGGTCATCGTTTTTGGGGTCGTCGTCTTCTTCGGGGTGGTCTTCAGGGTCGTCGTCTTCAGGGTCGTCGTCAAGGAGATCCAGAGTGATTACCAAAAACCATTTCAAAAAGCTTGAACTTGGAAATGTAGCAGAAGGTAAAAAGAAGGCTGAGGAACTGCCGAGAACCAGCTGATGGTACTGGAACCCGGATGGGTAGCAGAAGGAACAAGAGTCCATGGAACTAACGAGGACCAGCTGATGGTGCTGGAAACCAGAGGGGCAGCAGAAGGAACAAGAGCCAATGGCACTACCGCGGACCAGCTGACGGTGCTGGAACCTGGTTACTAAGCAGGAGGTACCTGTGCCAGAAAGCACTACCAAGGACTAGCAGACGTTGCTGGAACTCGGATACCGAGAAGGCGGCGCCAAAGGCACTGCCGAGAATCAGCTGACGGTACTGGAATCCGGACGGGTAGCAAACGGTACCCATGACAAAGTTGCAAGGTCGCGAGCTGGCCGCAATTACCGAAACCCACAGTCCTACAGGGGGTGCTTGTCCTATTGGCACTACGGAACCAGCCTTTATTGCCAGATCCCACAGCCAACATAGGAAGCCCCTAAACTGCAGGCACCATAGAGTCGGCTAACCCGACCGCAGCACGACAGGACAATGTTTTGGAAGCAAAGTGATGTTGACACTACCCGGAAACAGCTGGCGGGCTGGAAACAGGCTGGGCAGGAGGGAGTACCTGTGCCAAAGACACTGCCGGGAACCAGCTGGCGGTGCTGAAACCCAGGGTAAATAGTACAAACAGAGTGGAGACAGAGGCCTAATTAGAGCAAGTTTAAAATCTGTAGTTGTGTGAGTGTGGACTGAGCAGGAGAAATTGCCGGACACACAGCAGGGGATCAGCTGACGTTACTGAACCCCAGTAACACAGGAGCAAGTGTTGATTGTGCAGACGGCACTTCTGAGCAGCAACTGGTGGTGTTGGAGGCCAGGGTAAATACTAGAGACAGAGTGGAGCCAGAGGCCTAATTGGAGCAAGTTTGAAATCATAGAATCGTAGAGTTGGAAGGGACCTCCTGGGCCATCTGGTCCAACCCCCTGCTCAAAGCAGGATTCGCTAAATCATCCCAGTCAGATGTCTGTCCAGCCTCTGTTTGAAGACTTCCATTGAAGGAGAACTCACCACTTCTCGTGGCAGCTTGTTCCACTCATTGATCACTCTAACTGTCAAAAAGTTTTTTCTAATATCTAATCTGTGTCTCCTCCCATTCAGTTTCATCACATTGCTTCTAGTCTTTCCTTGTGCAAATGAGAATAAAGTTGATGCTTCTACAATGTGACAGCCCTTTAGATATTTGTAGACAGCTATTAAGTCTCCACTCAGTCTTCTCTTTTGCAAACTAAACAATCCCAAATCCTGCAACCTTTCCTCATAAGACAGGGTTTGCAGACCGGTCACCACTCTGGTCGCTCTTTTCTGAACTTGCTCCAGTTTGTTGATGTCTTTTTTAAAATGTGGTGCCCAAAACTGGACACAATATTCCAGATGAGGTCTGACCAAAGAGGAGTAGAGGGAAATAATGACTTCACGTGATCTAGACTGAATGCTTCTGTGAATACATCCTAGAATTGCATTTGCCTTTTTTGCTGCTGCATCACACTGTTGACTCATATTCAGTCTGTGATCTATTAGTATACCCAAGTCTTTTTCACATGTGCTGTTGCTTAGCCCTATTCCTCCCATTCTGTATATGCTTTTTTCATTCTTATTGCCCAGAATAATAAGAAATATTATATGAAAATAAGATAAGAAATAAGCAATAAGAAAAATCAGTAGTAGTGTGAATGTGGACGGAGCAGGAGATATTGCCGGACAGACAGCAGGGGAGCAGCTGGCGTTACTGAACCCCAATAACACAGGAGCTAGTGTTTTTCTCTGTGCAGACGGCACTTCTGAGCAGCAACTGGCGGTATTGGAGCCCAGGGTCAATCAGGGTGTAGGCTGAGGCCTAATTGGAGCAAGTTTAATATCTGATGTAGTTTGAATGTGGCAGGAGCAGCAGATATTGCCGGACACACAGCAGGGGAGCAGCTGGCGTTACTGAACCCCACAAACACAGGAGCTAGTGTTTTTCTCTGTGCAGACGGCACTTCTGAGCAGCAACTGGCAGTGTTGGAGCCCAGGGTCAATCAGGGTTTATGCTGAGGCCTAATAGGAGCAAGTTTAATATCTGATGTAGTATGAATGTGGAGGGAGCAGGAGACATTGCTGGACACACAGCAGGGGAGCAGCTGGCATTACTGAACCCCACAAACACGAGCTAGTGCTTTTCTCTGTGCAGAAGGCACTTCTGAGCAACAACTGGCAGTGTTGGAGCCCAGGGTCAATCAGGGTTTAGGCTGAGGCCTAATTGGAGCAAGTTTTATATCTGATGTAGTTTGAATGTGGAGGGAGCAAGAGATATTGCTGGACACACAGCAGGGGAGCAGCTGGCATTACTGAACCCCACAAACACAGGAGCTAATGTTTTTCTCTGTGCAGACGGCACTTCTGAGCAATAACTGGTGGTGTTGGAGCCCAGGGTCAATCAGGGCTTAGGCTGAGGCCTAATTTCAGCAAGTTTAATATCTGTTGTAGACTACAAGTGTTGATTGTGCAGATGGCACTTCTGAGCAGCAACTGGTGGTGTTGGAGGCCAGGGTAAATACTAGACACAGAGTGGAGCCAGAGGCCTAATTAGAGCAAGTTTGAAATCAGTAGTAGTGTGAATGTGGACGGAGCAGGAGACATTGCCGGACACAGCAGGGGAGCAGCTGACGTTACTGAACCCCAATAACACAGGAGCTAGTGTTTTTCTGTGCAGACGGCACTTCTGAGCAGCAACTGGCGGTGTTGGAGCACTCAGATTACAGTTCAGGTGGTAGAAACATGAACACAACAGGAGACCTGGATACTGTTGCCAACCAATTATTTAATCTGAAAGAGGACTGGCAAATTCCGGCGAGATCCAGGCCTTGTTCATTTTCAGAAAAGTAAGCCGGTCAATGTTATCGGAGGATAGTCGTATGCTACGGTCTGTTAGTACACCACCTGCGGCACTAAAGACACGTTCTGATAATACACTAGCAGCAGGGCAAGCCAGCACCTCCAATGCATACTGGCTAAGCTCTGGTCAAGTATCCAGCTTAGAGCCCCAAAACTTGAAGGGTGAAGAGCCGTCTGGGAGTACACTGAGATGGCAAGACATGTAGTCTGTCACCATCTGACAAAACGTTGCCTCCTGCTGACCGGAGCCATCTGTGATGGTGTAGACATTTGTGGCGGGGACACAAAACTTTTCCACATTTGGGCCATACTGGTCTTGCCTTGTGCTGAGGCGCTGCTTCTGCTCCCTCTTTGGGCAGAGCTTCCTCCACTGCCTCGATGCACAGAGCTGTTTTTTAAGGCACTAGCAGCACTGCTCTTGGGTGTAATGGAGAACATAATGGAATGCACCAGTGTGTCTTGGTACTCCCGCATTTTACGCTCCCGGTTCAACGGTGTTATGAGGCTTTGTAAGTTGTCCCGGTAGCGAGGATCTAGGAGGGTGTACACCCAATAATCAGCCGTGTTGAGAATGTGGGCGATGCGGCAGTCATTTCTCTGGCACTGCAGCATGAAATCAACCATGTGCTGCAGACTTCCAACTGCCCAAGAAACGCTGTCCCCTGCTTGAGGCGTCTTCTCTGCCTGCTCTGCATCACCCCACCCTCGATATACATACTGACTACTAGAGCAATGTGTACCTCCCTCCTCTGGAGAGATGTCTTCCTCCATTGTCTCCTCCTCATCCTCCTCACAAAGTGTCCCCTGCCTAGCCCTTTGTGAGGAACCACGTTGCGCAGACTGTCCAGAAGCAGATGGCATTTGTGACTCCTCATCCTCCACCTCTTCCAAAACCTCCTCCCTTAGTGCTTGCAGTGTTTTTTCAAGCAGGCAGATAAGGGGGACAGTCATGCTGACTAGTGCATCATCTGCACTCGCCATCCGCGTGGAATCATCGAAGGTACGCAAAACGTGGCAGATGTCCTTCATAGAGGCCCACTCAGTGGTGGTGAAGTGTGAACGGCATGCAGTGCGACTTGTTTGCGCCTGATGCAGCTGGTACTCCATTACTGCTGCCTGCTGCTCACACAACCACTCCAACATATGTTCCAGAAGGCGGAATCGGCGCTGCAGAGCTGCAATGCGCGATCTTGCCATGCTGGAGCGCCGCAAGTGAGCGCACTCTATGTGGACCTTGTGCAGCAGTGCATCAAGATCCGGATAGTCCCTCAAAAAACTCTGCACGACCAAGTTGAGCACATGTGCCAGACATGGGATGTGAGTGAGGTTGCCTAGGCCGAGAGCTGCCACCAGATTTCGGCCATTGTCACACACTACCAAGCCTGGCTGGAGATTCGCTTACCCAAACCACACGTCAGTCTCCTGCTTGAAGGCATTCCAGAGCTCCTGCGCTGTGTGGCTTCGATTCCCCAGCAAAATTAATTTCAGTATGGCCTGTTGACATTTGGCCACGGCTGTGCTCATATCGGTCGTAACAGGTAAGCGTTCTCGGGTCCATGTGGAGGTAGACCGTGATGACTCCTGCAGCGCTCATTCTGAGGAACTGGAGTATGAGGAGGAGTCAGTGTGTACAGACGATTCCTGCAATTCTTGGAGTTGGCAGAAGACGTACAGCGCCACTGAAGATCTGTACCCTGCTCCACAACATTTACCCAATGGGCAGTGAGGGAAAGGTATCGTCCCTCCCTGTCCATGGTTACTGGTCCACTCATCATTAGTCAGGTGGACCTTGCTACTGACGGCGTTTAGTAGCCCATGTTTAATTTTTCCCTCCACATGCTTTTGCAGGGCAGGGACGGCTTGCCTGCTGAAATAAAAGCGGCTGGGCACGTTGTATTGTGGGACTGCCAATGCCATGAAGATACGGAAGCTGTCAGTCTCCACCAGCCTGAATGAGAGCATTTCATGGGCCAGTAGTTTTGCAATGCCAGCATTCAGAGCCTGTGCTCGGGGATGGTTTGCCGAGTATGGCCGCCTTTTTTCCCATGCCTGTGCTACCGATGGCTGTAGAGTGGCCAGGGAGTGTGAGGATGACAGGGAACGTGGTGCTGTGGGTGGAATTACACTGGGTCTTTGTACAACAGTTCCAGAGGTTCTTCCATGGCGATCCTGTGAGGAAGCCGAACCAGCTGTGTGTGAGCTGGAGGAAGAGGCTACAACACGAGCTGAAGAGGTGGTAGGTGGTGCTGTAGGTTGGCCTAGGTCTTCAGTGTGTCTTTGTAACTCCACCACGTGCTTGGTCCGCACATGTTTACACATATTTATAGTATTGAGGTTGCTGACACTTTTCCCTCTTTTGACTTTCTTATTACACAGCTTGCATTTGACAAAGCAAATGTCATCTGCAACTGTGTCAAAAAAGGACCACGCACTGCAAGTCCTGGGAGCACCCGTTTTGGGTTTTGGAAGAGGAATGCTCCTAGTGGGTGCTGCAGTGGAGGCTACAGGCAAACAAGTCTGCACCCTCCCTCTCCCTCCAGCTTTGGCCATTCGGGGAATCTCTTCCTCAGAGCTTCTCCCACCACCTTCCTGTTCCTCACACCATGATGGGTCAAGGACCTCATCATCTACACTACCCGCTTCAAACACCTGCTTCTCCTGGGTAGTCTCACCAGCACAGTACGCACCAGAAAGTGGCACCTGAGTCTCATCATCAGATGCGTACTGAGGTGTGCTGACCATAGGCACGGGCCCATCCGCCTCTTCAGATTCAGAGAGACAAAGCTGTTGCGCATCACTGACTACTCCCTCTTCTTCACATTCTAGAATGCTGCTTGGCTGGCCAAGCCAAGAGATTCAGAGAACAGAAGCAGAGAATGAGATGGCTCCTGTACAGGGCTCTCTGCCTGGGCAATTTGGAAGGTGGTGAAGAGACAGATGGTTGCTCTTCAGTGCTCGGGACCTGAGAGGATGTGGAAGTAATTGAAGTCGATGCATTAGCTGCCATCCATCCGACAATGGCTACAATTTGTTCCTCCCGCAGCAGTGGGGTACGGCGAGCTTCCTACAAAGCTGCGCATAAAGGACTGTTCCCTGGGAAAACTGGGGGATGCTGAGTCACTGGTGCCTGCAGCAGGCACAGAATCCCCACATCCTCTCCCTGCTGAAACTCCATGCCCATGACTACGTGCCTTACTCCCTGCCTTCTTCATCTTCGTACACTGATAAAGATAGATATAAAAGTACTAAGGGCTTAGTATGCTTATTCCTGAACAGCTGCTAACAGGTATAAGAAACACTAATTTGATAAAGTGTGGACTACACTTTAATATGAGCTAATGTGGCCGACACAACTGTAAAGTGGAGTGTTTGGTGAACTTTATTTACGTGTTTTTTTTCACAAAAAAAAAAAGGATGTGACCAAAGATGTCAAAGCGATAGTATCACAAACTTTTTGTAGCTATTACAATGCAGGAAGGTAACCTACAATGCAATAGATGAGGCTACAAAAAATAGGCTAATACTAATCTGGCTGCGGCTGCAGGGCACAAGCCAGCAGAAAGGCTCCTCTATCTACTCCTATATAGTGTTTGCAACCAATCTAGCTGGATACAGATGGAAGCACACTAATAGGAGAAATTCAGGAAAAATAAGCAGCACTACAGCAAAAAAGGACAATGTATGAGGCAGTGACGCACGCTGAGCTGACTACAACCAGAGGTGGCTGCAGAACACACTACAGCGTGAGCTGCACTCACACACAGAGACCTCACAGACAGCCGTGAACAGTGCAGAGAACTGGGCACTAGCACTGAAAGGCTTCAGAAAGGCTCCGCTATCTACTCCTATATAGTGTTTGCAACCAATGTAGATGGATACGGATGGAAGCACACTAATAAGAGAAAAAATCAGGAAAAACGAGCAGCAATAAAACAAAAAAAGGACTATGTAGTATGAGGCAGTGACGCACGCTGAGCGGACTAAAACCAGAGGTAGCTGCAGAACACACTACAGTGTGAGCTGCACTCACACACACAGACCTTGCAGACAGCTGTGAACAGCGCTGTAAGGCAAAAGAAAGCTACAGGGGTTGATAAAGTAGCTAGCCTGTGTAAAGCACTATATAGCAAATCGGGATCTCTAACTGTCCCTCAGAGTCTTGAACAGCAGCATCCTGTCCCTAACTGAATTCACAGCAGAGTGAACCCAAAATGGCGGCAGCGGCTTTTATAGTGCATCATGACATCATTTCAGCAGCCAATCACAGCCATGCCATTAGTTAACATGCCTACATGCCTAACAGGATGTGCCCACACTTCTTAGGATTCCTCACTGGCTGAATCAAATCAAACTGGCTCATAGCATTATGGGAACTTCCGATTCCGGTATTCGATATGCAAAAAGTATCGGAATTCCGATACCGCGAATATCGGCTGATACCCGATATTTGCAGTATCGGAATGCTCAAAACTAGTCCCATCTGGAACTTGTCCAGCTTCATCTTATCTGAAGCACAAATTTCTTTGCTAGAAAAAGTTTAAATTTCTGTCCTACAAAAAAAATTGATATTTTTAAGACTATTTTGGACACTAACAAATTAGCCAGAAACTTGACATTGAAATATCATTTTTGGAGCGCCCCGCGGGGCCTTGGGGTACTCTGTATCGGGCCCGTTGACTTCCATGGGGGACGGTGTCACCGCGGCGGCGACCCGGTCTGTGGCCCAGAGGCGTCCATAGGGGAAAGTTGTGTGGTATTTTTGTGGTAAAAATGAAGATTAAAGTTATTAGATGGTGAAATACGTGACGCCACCTGTGGTATTCTAGTCAGAGGTGACCAGCGCTGCAGTGTTGCTTCTCTGGGATGGATGTTGGGCCCAGCTATGATGTTGTAGCCCTCCACAGGTAGGGCTGTAGACACAGGGCAAAGATGTTAAATAAATAGTAAAAATGGCTGTAAACGTTGGTGTGCAGATAAATGAGAGAAAGACACAGAGAGGTGCAGTTTCTTTACCTTTGACTGGTAATAGGTTGCAGTCTGGAATACCACATGGAATGAGTCGGGCTCGCCTGGAGGCATTCAGGGGATCCACCTTGCCAGGTGGGGATTTAGGACCTTCCTTTCTGCGCTTTGTGTGTGGGTCTCCGCTGTATATAACTATGCTGCGACCCTCTATTCGTGATGGTTTCACTAACCTGTATGGCTGTCAGCGTGAGCCTATTCCACGGGTACCGTCATTTTCACCGTCGGCTCCGGGCTCCTTATCCACTGAAGTGCCCTCAGGTGTTCAATGTGCACAGGAATTTACAATCCCCTGTACTTTCAGATTCGGCTGTCAGGACTTACAGCTCCTGTCAGCCTAGGACTCTGACGTCCCTTTTCTCTTTATTAGCGCTTCACTCAGGGGTCTGCTATATGCAGTATTTTAGCTTCCCTAGAGTCTCTCAGTCTCTGCTCTTGTCCTTTCCCTCTTCACAGATCAGCTCACTGTCCTCATCTGACAGGATCTTCCAGAAAGATCTTTTTACCTCATGTCCTCACGTTGTAACTGTCCTTTTTCCTCATAGCTCACAGCTGTTTCGTTTCCATGACAACCCCCTCAGCTGATTTCTAGCTGACTCACCAACCCCCTCTGCCAGTCAGAATTTATAAGGCAGCTCCATTTTCTGATCTGCAGCAGGAAATTGTGATTAAATCTATGCTGCCTGGCATGGGGTCCTTTTCTGCCTCCAAGCATGACTTTACCCATTAGAGAGAGGTAATGTCACTGTGACAACCTGACTCTGGGGTGTCACAATCCCCCCCAGTTAAGTTCAGTACTCCTGGACCAAGGAAAATATAACAAGAATTGTTAACAGCAACAATTAATGCAAATCTACAAAGTCTTAAAAATGTAAAAATTATCAAAAACCAGACAAGGAAAAGAAAACAATAGCACAGTTACTGCAGCGACCAGTCCTTAAGCTGCTATCCAGGAATTGTCTTTGTGCTTGTACCTGGAGTTTAGTTGGTGGGAACCACCTTAACCCACTTTGTGTGTCGTCCCTGGGCGTGGCTACAGGGCACTCTGTAAATGGGCCTGTTTTTCGGCCACACCGACGGCTTATTTCCAAGGCCTTTTTGGAGTAACTATTTACAAATACAGTTCTGACCACACATAGTCCTGTGGCCCAATTGTCCTTTAACTGGTTATTGCGAATACTTTAAAAAAGGTTCTTACAGTAAGTCTCTGTAGGCTGTCATGCTTAACGGTTACTACTATACATTCTTATTACTTTATTTACATTACGTAATCTCTGTAATGGGCAGGGATTTGACCTCTAGTACTACGAGTGGATCTACACAGTATAGGTATTTCTGATGACCTGACCTGTTCTCTGATGTCTACTGTGGGTGCATTAGTCACTACGCTATAAGTAGACTTATGTAAGATAGGTATTCTAGACTGCCTTCTCTCTACTCCTAGACTCACCATGAGATTGTCAGATTCGCTGTTAGCAGGGGACAGATTTCCGCATTCCTCTGTAGATCTGGTACCTGTTACTGGAGCCATTTCATTTAGAGTCTCTTCTTCATCTGGTACAGTAGGCTGATGAAAGAGTAGTACTGGTACTACTATTGCCTGATTTACTTGTGTCCACATCCGAGGAAATTCTCCAAGTATAGTTTGAATCTTTTCTTCCACCTCTACTATGGGTTGTGGAGTGTCTTGGACTTCTTTCTTGTCCTTCAATTGATAAAACAACGAAGAACCAATGGAGCAAAAATCCATACACAGAAACAACATATACTCTAAATCTTGCTTTTATTCGTACAAAGAAAATGTGTTTAAAAAGACATTATTACAACTTGGTACAAGCTCAGACAGAAGTGCACTGATCCAAACAAACATCAGTCATTGGGGTACGCGTGTACCAATGGACACCAGCATGGGTAAGGGCTAAAGAATCCCCCCTCCCTGCTCTCCATACCCATTAACTTGTGCAATTGTCCATTTTTGACTGCAGGCTTGCAGGCTACTTTTGATGTTTGTTTGGATCGGTGCATATGGGGACCACTGTTTGGAGTAGGGGGTTGTGGCCAATATGGACTGCTCACAACTCCATTTGGACTAGTACATAATAGAGTTATCTCTAATGATGTTTGGAGTTACATATGGGGCCTCTGAGGAGGACTTTGGCCTAATTTCTGTGCTGAACATCTGTGTTTGGTAGCGCATTTTTAACAATTGGGTGCATTCTGATCAATGTCTTACACTTCTGTCTGAGCTTGTACTGTGTTGTAATATTGTCTTTTTAAACACATTTTTTTGTACGAATAAAAGCAAGATTTAGAGTATATGTTTCTGTGTATGGATTTTTGCTCCATTGGTTCTTAGTTGCTTTAGCGATTTGGGAGCTCCATTGGGAACTATTCCCTACCTGGAATTATACCAGGGGTTGTTGTGCCACTAAAATATGTATTCTGAACTTGGGATCAAGTTAGTTGTCCTTCAATTGATCAGGGCACATCTTTAGATGATCTCTTGAGACTGCTTCGAAGGTTTCTCCTCCATCTTTGCTGATGATACATACTTTGGTGTTTTTAAAGTCTGAAGGTATCACATTGTATGGCTCTGCTTCCCACTGGTCATATAGTTTGTGAACACGTCTCTTTCTTTTAAGTGCTTGTTCTCCTGGTGTTAAGGGAACTGCAGGGGCGTGTTGGTTGTAATTCCTTTGCTGCCTCTGTCTTGCTTGGGACAAACTTTTCCACACATTCTTGTACCTTGCGGTATTGTTGCTTCCGCGCTGTATCCCAGTCTGCATCTGGTGATGTTGTCTCAGGTGTTAAGACTCCCATATCTAAATCAATGGGTAACTTGCCAGGTCTCGCTCTCATCAGGTAGGCCGGAGTGAAATTTGTAGAGTTTACCGGTATATGATTATATAGATCTACCAGATCTGGCAACTTCTCAGGCCACTGGTTTTGGTCTTCCAGAGGTATGGTCTTCAATAAGTCAACGACAACTTGTTTCCTTTTCTCACACATGCCATTTGTCTGTGGATGGTATGGCGTTGTTCTGATTTTCTTGCAACCGTACATGTTACAGAACTCCTGGAACACTTCTGCCTCAAAGGCTGGACCTTGGTCGGTGAGCACTTGTTCAGGATGTCCGTGCGGTCGACAAAAGTGCTGCTGAAATGCCATGGCTGCTGTCTTTGCTGTTTGGTCTTTAACAGGTACGACTACCAAGAACCTTGAGTAATGGTCCACGATGGTCAAAGCCATTCCTACTCGGAGTTAATTTCACGTAATCCAAGGCTACCAGTTTAAGCGGCTGTTTTGTGATGATCAGCTGTAATGGGGCTCGCTGGCTGTTTTGGTCTTTTCTGCGCAGGTTGCATGGGCCACATTCTTGGCACCACTTCTCAATGGAACTCCTCATACCAACCCAGTAGAATCTTTCACGAAGTGGAATTTCCAACTTCTTCCAACCGAAGTGTCCTGCTCCATTGTGGTACGCCACTAAGACCATTGGCGCATCCCTCTTCGGGACTACCACCTGCCAGACCAGTTCATGTGTGCGCGAGTTGATGTTCCTCTGACACAGTTTACCCTCGTAGAAGAACAGCTTGCCTCTCTCCTTCCATAGCTGTTGTGCTTCCTGTGGATCATCTGGACCAGGATGTGAATCAGCTTGTGCCAGCCACTCCTTTACTAGGCGAACAGCTGGGTCACTATCTTGTGTCTCTGCCCACTCATGATGGGGTAATGGGTTCAACGTTACCTCTCGTTCAAAAAAGCGCTTATTCCTTACTCCTTGAGAGCGATGGGCTGCAATTGGACGGTGGAAGGCTGGTAACTTGATTTCTTCGAGTTCTTTTGGATCTTCTCCTCCGTCTGGTGAATTGGGCATCCTGGACAACGCATCCGCATTAGCGTTCTTATGTCCTGCTCTGTACTTGATGGTGAACTCGTAGTTGGACAGTCGGGCCATCCATCGCTGCTCAAGTGCCCCAAGCTTTGCCGTTTCAAGCTGGGTTAGCGGATTATTGTCCATGTAAATGGTGAACTTTGCGGAAGCCAAGTAGTGCTTGAAGCGCTCTGTTACCGCCCAGGCTATGGCGAGGAACTTCAGCTTAAAGGAACTGTAGTTGTCTGGGTTCCTCTCAGTGGGACGAAGCTTCCTGCTGGCGTAGGCAATCACTCTCTCTCTGCCTTTCTGCACTTGTGACAGCACCGCTCCCAATCCCATATTGCTGGCATCAGTGTAAAGTACAAATGGTTGGTCATAGTCAGGGTGGGCCAGGACCTCATCTCCCGTGAGGGCCAATTTCAACTTGGTGAAGGACTCTTCTATCCTTTTGTTCCACTCGAATGGAAGACTCTTGTTCTTGGCCTTCTTGGATTGGCCCACTAGAAGATCTTGCAGCGGTGCTGCTATCTTGGTGAAGCCCTTGATAAATCTTCGGTAGTAGCCTACTAACCCAAAAAATTGCCTCACTTCATTAATAGTGCTGGGTCTTTGCCAGTCCCGGATAATGGTGACTTTGTCAGGATCGGGTGCCACACCTTCCACGCTCACCACATGGCCTACCTAGGTACTGCACCTTGGGTTTCAAAAGGTGACATTTGGACGGTTTTATTTTCAGGCCAAAGTTTGACAGGGCTTCGAATACCTCGGCTAGGTGCTTCAAATGGTCTTCGTAGGTTTTAGAGAAGACGGTGATGTCATCCAGGTACAGCAGAACGGTTTCAAAGTTTTTATGTCCAAGGCAGCATTCCATTAACCACTGAAATGTTCCTGGTGCATTGCTGAGCCCGAACGGCATGTAGTTAAACTCGCAGAGGCCCATTGGTGTTGTAAATGCTGTCTTCTCTTTGTCTGCCTCTGCCACAGGAACCTGCCAATACCCACTGGTGAGATCTAAGGTAGAGAAATAATTAGCAGTTCTCAGTGCGGCTAGTGATTCCTCAATTCTAGGCAATGGGTACGCGTCTTTATGTGTAATGCTGTTAATCCACTTATAGTCTACACACATTCTCATAGTACCGTCTAATGGAGCTGCCCAGGGGCTATAACTATCTCTGATTACCCCAGCCTCCTTCATTTTTCGTAACATACTCTTGGCACATTGGTAGTGTGCTGGGGGTACAGGCCGGTGTCTCTCTTTAATGGGAGGATGATCTCCAGTGGGGATATGATCTTGAACCCCTTTTGCCTGCCCTAAATCTAGAGGATGCTTGCTGAAGACCCGTTCAAATTCTCGAGCCACCCAGTAAGCCCCATGCTTTTGGTGTGAAGGGGTGGAGTCAGTGCCTATGTGTAGCTGCTGACACCAATCCTCCTGCTGCCCTTCAGAGCCATTCTCTTCCACCTTGTCAGACGGAAGCAAGGGTTCTAGTGTCTCGATTGCATTGTTACTGACGGTGAACAATTTAGCAAGGGTGGCATACCGGGGTAACTGGACCTCTCTCTCCCCTCAATTTAAGATGCGTATTGGTACTCTCCCCTTGCTGACATCAATACCCCTCTGGCTGTCAGGATAGTGGGCCTACTATCAGAGTACATGGGTTCTACCAGGGCTTGGTAATCTTGACCCCTTAGGCCTATTGCTGCCCGACATCAAATTAACATTTCACTTCTGGGAGGTACTGCAATGGGGAAAGGATCACTTAAGGTACTGTCACACTTAGCGATGTACCAGCGATATGACGTGGCAGATCTCACCAGCGACCGCTGGGGACGGGGGTCGCTACTTATCTGTCACACTAAGCGATCCTGCGTTCTCCCGCCCGGCTCCACGCTCGTCGCTCGTCTCTCCACAGGAAGCTGACGACGAGAAACAGTCCAGGACGTTCTCGCGCGATCAGCGATAACCAGCGGGGGGAGCCGGTCGTTGGTAAGTATCAGACACAGCGATGTCGCTAGCAATATCGCTATAACGTCACAAGTTATAGCGATATTGCTAGCAATATCGCTTAGTGTGACAGTACCTTTACTCTGACACTGCCGACTTCTCCACCAGACAGCTCTACCTGTTGTCTCTGCATCAGGGCTCTGATCTCCTTTTGCAGGACCCGTTGCTCACTGGAGCTGGCGGTCTCAGCTACCTGTTGTAACAAAACAATAATTTCTCCAAGACAATTTTCAATTACATTAGTGCCTAAAGTGATCATAGGATGGCATTCTCGTTTGTCAACATCAACTATTATAAAACCTTGCGATGGCAATTCTACTCGGCCAACTTTTATGGTCATCTCTTTATATCCCATCTGAGGCAAGGGCTGACCATTACAGGCAAAAATGGTAAGGACTTTATCTGGGCGGTGAGTAATGTCTGAATCTGCCCAGTACTGCTTAAAAAGAACATATGGTATCGTTGTCACCCGGGAACCGGTGTCCAGTAAAGCGTTCATCTGAAAACCGTCAATCACAACAGGCAAGACTGGTCGTCCTCCTACGTACTTGTCTCGCCAATTTGGTGGGCCTGGTCTTCTTACTCCTGGGGGATGGCCCTTTGCCCCAGGGGTTGCTTGTTTAAATAACAGTATCTTGCTAGGTATCCTGCCTTGTTGCAGCGGTGACAGATGGGCTGTCCGTCCTCGTCGTAACAATCTCTGTCTCTTCCTCTGGTCGGTGGGATCCTCTTCTGCTGTCGCCACAGGACGTCATCTGGGCTGGCGGCCAGCTGAATCTTCTTCTTTGGAATCACTTGCAGGGACTGCACAGTTTTTGTGAGTGTAGCCACACTTTTAGTTAGTTCCTTGACTTGGAGATGTAAGTCTGCAGCAGAATCATCATCTTGAGACGGCTTGTCAGTCTCAATAGGGGTCTTTTGAAAGGATGCTGTCTCCTGCTGGTATGTAATTGCAGGATGCTGAGAGGGCTCTGTGCTGCTAGGGTTCGGTTCACGCAGCACTCTGATGGCTCTATCCTTAAAGTGTGCAAAGTCCAATTCAGGATTCTGTAGAGACATTATGCGCAGCTGTGTCCTTTGATTGTTAGACTGGAGTCCCTCTATGAACTGCTCTGTTAATAATCTATCTTCATCTTGCACGCTCTCAGGGTCAACCTGCTTTACAGCCTGTAGTGCCTCCTGAAGATTAAGGGCATAGTCCTGCACTCTGTTTGCACCCAAAGAATCTCATTTTTATCTCTGTTGCAGTACGGGTATCAAAAGTGTCTTTCAGTCTGGCTAAGATTTGTTTGACAGTTATTTTATCAGTGTCTGGCCAGGACTAGTGTTGAGCATTCTGATACTGCAAATATCGGGTATCAGCCGATATTCGCGGTATCGGAATTCCGATACTGAGTTCCGATACTTTTTGCATATCGAAGAAGTTCCCATAATGCTATGAGCCAGTTTAATTTGATTCAGCCAATGAGGAATCCTAAGAAGTGTGGGCACATCCTGTTAGGCATGTAGGCATGTAAACTAATGGCATGGCTGTGATTGGCTGCTGAAATGATGTCATGATGTACTATAAAAGCCGCCGCCGCCATTTTGGGTTCACTCTGCTGTGAATTCAGTTAGGGACAGGACGCTGCTGTTCAGACTCTGAGGGACAGTTAGAGATAGCGATTTGCTATTTTGTGCTTTACCCAGGCTACTTTAGCAATCGCTGTGTGAAGCTTTCTTTTGCCTTGCAGCGCTGTTCACAGCTGTCTGCAAGGTCTGTGTGTGTGAGTGCAGCTCACGCTGTAGTGTGTTCTGCAGCCACCTCTGGTTGTAGTCCGCTCAGTTTGTGTCACTGCCTCATACTACAGAGTCCTTTTTTTGTTTTATTGCTGCTCATTTTTCCTGATTTTTTTCTCCTATTCATGTGCTTCCATCCGTATCCATCTACATTGGTTGCAAACACTATATAGGAGTAGATAGCGGAGCCTTTCTGCAGCCTTTCAGTGCTAGTGCACAGTTCCCTGCACTGTTCACGGCTGCCTGTGAGGTCTCTGTGTGTGAGTGCAGCTCACGCTGTAGTGTGTTCTGCAGCCACCTCCGGTTGTAGTCCGCTCAGCGTGCGTCACTGCCTCATACATTGTCCTTTTTTGCTGTAGTGCTGCTTATTTTTCCTGAATTTCTCCTATTAGTGTGCTTCCATCTGTATCCAGCTAGATTGGTTTACAAACACTATATAGGAGTAGATAGAGGAGCCTTTCTGCTGGCTTGTGTCCTGCAGCCCCAGCCAGATTAGTATTAGCCTATTTTTTGGAGCCTCATCTATTGCATTGTAGGTTACCTTTCTGCATTGTAATAGGTACAACAAGTTTGTGATACAATCGCTTTTACATCTTTGGTCACATCTTTTTTTTGTGTGAAAAAAAAACCACGTAAATAAAGTTCACCAAACACTCCACTTTACAGTTGTGTAGGCCACATTAGCTCATATTAAAGTGTAGTCCACACTTAATAAAATTAGGGTTTCTTATACCTGTTAGCAGCTGTTCAGGAATAAGCACACTAAGCCCTTAGTACTTTTCTGCCTATCTTTATCAGTCTACCAAGATGAAGAAGGTAGGGGGGTAAGGCCCATGGTCGTGGGCGTGGAGTTTCAGCTGGGAGAGGACGTGGGGATTCTGTGCCTGCTGCGGGCACCAGTGACTCAGCATCCCCCGGTTTTACCAGGGAACAGTCCTTTATGCGCAGCTTTGTAGGACCCCGCCGTACCCTGACGAACAAATTGAAGCCGTTGTCGGATGGATCGACTTCAATTACTTCCACATCCTCTCAGGTCCAGAGCACTGAAGAGCAACCATCTGTCTCTTCACCACCTGCCAAATTAACCAGGCAGTCAGAGAGCCCTGGACAGGAGCCATCTCTACTTCTGTTCTCTGAATCTCTTGGCTTGGAAAGAGGGGGCCAGCCAAGCAGCATTCTAGAATGTGAAGAAGAGGGAGTATGCAGTGATGCGCAACAGCTTTGTCTCTCTGAATCTGAAGAGGCAGGTGGGCCAGTGCCTATTGTCAGCACACCTCAGTATGCATCTGATGATGAGACTCAGGTGCCACTTTCTGGTACGTACTGTTGTTAGGCGTTGGATTCCTGGCACTGCACAGTGGGAATCCAGAGCCAGACATCCTGCGGTCTCCCATTCTCCTCCGACCACTCGGACTCCTGCTCCGCAATCACAGCAAGCCAGGCATTCTCCTCAGACTCGTTCTGTGAGCCTGGATGTTGCTGCCACCTCTGGTGCAGCAATGGTAGCGCAACCTGCTTTGCAGGGAACCACTCCAGAGGCTAAGTCCTCGTGCCGTTCTACTGGGCATGCCCGCAACGTGCCCTCTCAGAGGAGAGCAGGGGTCACATGTGCAGGTCCTGTGTCGGATCTGATTGGTCCTTCCCAAAGTATTGGAAGGTCCCGGAAGCGCATAGCTATAAAAGCCCCGCATGGTGGCTCGGCCATGCACTAGTGTAGCATATTATTCTGTGTGTGTATGGTGATGGATGCATGGACTGGTGTGTGACTCATTATGAAACCCCTACCCTCTGATATTGCGAGTGGTGACTGAGTGTGTATAGTCAGCTCCAGGGTTGTGGCAAGCTACACGCCACTTGCTCCACGCCTACACTAGCGTCTGTCGGCACCCGGTCCTCGGCGCCGACGCTTGCGGCTTTCTCTGCCGCTGCGCTGTAGTAACAGCAGCTATTGGTGTTCGCGGCTGCGACGCCACACACAGGCCTCTGTGACGCCAACAGGGCCCGCGCCTTTGCTTTAGTGTTCACCAAGCGACTCTGTGTTTGCACGGAGCCGCTCTTAGCGTTCGGGTGACGTTAACCCGAGCGCAGTACCGCACCTACTAGGTGCATCTGTCATTGTTCAGCAGCGGTCTTGTCACCTACCGCACGGTGGACCCCGGGCGGCGAACGCACCTACTATTATTTATATTTGGTGCGTTCCGCCGACCCTAACATTACACTAGCGCCAGGGTCTAGCTGGCAATGGCAGACGTGCAGCAGCTGCATCGCTACATTCGGCAGCTGGAGAGCAGGTTGGTGGCTATTGAGAGCACCAACTCAGCTGCGAATGCTGCGCTAGCTGCTGCTTAGACAGTCGCCGAGGCTGTCTCACGTGCGCCCACACTTTTGCCCTTGCCGACAATTTCTCGCCTCCCGCTCCCCGATAAGTTTTCGGGTGACAGCGCCACCTGTAGGGGATTCGTTAGCCAGTGCTCCATTCAGCTGGAGTTGCTGGCTGCACGGTTTCCTACAGAGTGGGCTAAGGTGGGGTTTATTGTCTCCTTGTTGTCTGGCCGGGCATTACAGTGGGTCACGCCATTGTGGGAACGTGATGATCCCGTGGTTCAGGGACCTGCTCAGTTCCTCGCGGCTCTGAAACAAGTCTTCTTGGGACCACGGGTCACACACGATACGGCTCTCCAACTGTTATCCCTAACACAAGGCTCACTCTCGGTTAGCCAATATGCTGTCCGGTTTCGGACACTGGCTTCAGAATTAGAGTGGCCGGACAAAGTCTTAGTCCCGGTGTTTTGGAGAGGCCTGGCTGAGCACGTCAAGGATGCTCTAGCCACAAGGGAGATTCCCACAAGTCTGGAGGAATTGATCGCCGTTTCCACCCACATCGATCTCCGCTACACGGAGCGCGGGTTGGAACGAGCGCAATCCAGACGTAGGGTTAATTTGGCCCCCACCTTTACAGTGCCGCTGGAGGACCCCGCACAAGAGCTCTCTTCCTCTGAGCCTATGGAGGTGTCTCGCACCGGCACTAAGCCGCGTCCGATGCGAAGCTCTGTGCGCTGTTATCAGTGCCGACAGTTTGGCTATTCGGCTGGCATATGTCCTCAGCGACCGAAAAGACGACCACATCCAGTGGTCGTAGGTGGTGGTCAATCCAAAATGGGACCCTTTTCACCCAAACCGGTGTTCCGGGGTACTTTAGATAGTGGGTCCTCCACCTGGGAGGCAAAGGTCACCCTGGATTCCGGGGCCGAGGGGAACTTTATGTCCTCGACTTTTGCCCAGAGTCACGCTATCCCTCTGGTGTTACTCTCGCAACCTCTGTCCATTAGGGTGGTAAATTGGGCACCGTTATCATCTCAGGTGACCCATCAGATAGTCCCACTCGGACTCTCTATTTCACCCTCACATCAGGAGACTCTGTCCCTGCTTATCATGCCCAATGGCATCGATCAGGTGCTCCTCGGAGTTCCCTGGCTTCGTTGCCACTCCCCTCATGCTGACTGGGTTTCGGGTAGGATACTGGGCTGGGGCAAGGACTGTGAGGGAAGGTGTCTGAGGGGCAGTGTTCAGGTGGCTTCCACTGAAGTGCCTGCGGTTCTCGCCGCGCTCCCCAGGCCCTACCACCAGTACGCGGACGTCTTCTCTAAGAAGTCTGCGGAGACGATCCCGCCGCACCGTTCCTATGATTGCCCGATCGATCTCCTGCCAGGTACAGAGCCTCCCCGAGGCTGTGTTTATCCGTTATCACTCCCTGAGATGGAGGCTATGTCTCAATATATCCGGGAGAACCTGGCTAGGGGTTTTATCAGGAAATCTGTGTCACCGGCTGGTGCAGGGTTCTTCTTCGTACAGAAGAAGAATGGAGAGTTACGTCCCTGCATTGACTACAGAGGTCAAGGACCTTGAGAAAGACACATCACTGTGTCGATACGCGTGGGTTTGGGGGTCCCATGTAACCTACCCGGTAGCTTGTTCATCCTCAGAAACCAGGTGATATCATGCTAGGGAAAGGGACTTATTAATGTATGTTAATTTGTGTTGGCAACATGATAAGCATTCAATTTTCTGTCCATGGTATATGTAGAATCTCTATGTAACCATAGTAGTTATTGATAATATGGTATTTTTTGATTTAAGGTCATGATTGTCATAACAATTGATTTGATAGACCCTAGGTTATGGTAACTAGCAGATACCTGGCATTATACTGTATGGTTGGTCTTGGGACCCATAGCATTTAACTATTTATCAGAATGACCCATTGTCTTTGTTTTGTTATTAATGTCTGGTTGTTCAGACTTTTTAATTGTTTTTAACCACAAAGTGTCTGTTTGTTGTGTCCATCAATAAAATTGATAATTTTTTCATATCTTTGTGGTGATCCCTATTTGTGTGCATATACTTTCTTCTTTTCATGTGTTCTCATGTCAATCCATTTATATGCACTAGGTGATCCCACCTAAATTGATATTGTGGTTGGTGCCTGTTTATTCTATATCTTGTCAGAGGTCTCAATGCTATCACGGTTAAAAACAAATACCCCCTACCGTTGATCGCGGAGTTATTTGACAGGTTGCGGGGGGCCTGGATCTTTACTAAATTAGATCTGCGGGGGGCATACAACCTGATCCGCATTCGCGAAGGAGACGAATGGAAGACAGCTTTTAATACCAGGGATGGCCATTACGAATACCTGGTTATGCTCTTTGGCCTTTGTAATGCGCCAGCTGTCTTCCAAGATTTTGTCAACGACGTCTTCCGTGACATGCTCTCTACCTCGGTGGTGGTCTATCTGGATGACATACTCATCTTTTCGCCAGATTTGACCACCCACCGGAGAGACGTCTGCAGGGTCCTCGACCGTCTGCGGGCGAACTCGCTATTCGCCAAGCTGGAGAAGTGCCAGTTTGAGCAGGAGTCCTTGCCGTTCCTGGGCTAAATCATCTCGGCCCAGGGGCTGGCCATGGATCCTGCCAAACTACAAGCGCTAATGGACTGGCAAGAACCCCATTCCCTCAAAGTGGTGCAGCGCTTTTTGGGGTTCGTGAATTACTACCGCCAGTTCATACCACACTTTTCCACACTGGTGGCTCCTTTGGTTGCTCTCACCAAGAAAGGAGCTAACCCCAATGCTTGATCGGAACAGTTCTCCAAAGCCTTCTCGGCTATAAAATCGCATTTTGCTGGTGCTCCCATATTACATCGTCCCGATGTGGATAAGCCGTTTATCCTTGAGGTAGACGCCTCTTCCGTCGGTGCAGGAGCAGTCCTTTATCAAAAGGATGCTCAAGGTCGAAAGCATCCCTGCTTCTTCTATTCCAAGACCTTCTCACCGGCGGAGAAAAATTACTCCATCGGCGACAGGGAGCTGCTAGCCATGAAGTTGGCTTTTTCCGAGTGGAGACATCTCCTGGAAGGAGCCCGGTTCCCCTTTCAGGTATATACAGACCATAAAAACCTGGTCTACCTACAGACGGCCCAACGCCTGAATTCCCGTCAGGCCAGGTGGTTGCTCTTCTTTTCCCGATTCCGCTTCACCCTGCACTACCTCTCTGGAGAGAAGAACGTCCGTGCGGATGCTCTCTCACGCTCGGTGGTCTCAGCGGAAGAAGGAGAAGCTGGGTCTCGGTTAATTCTCCCGCCGGAGAGTTTTACGACCGTGGCTCCAGTCGCTCTCGAGTCAGTACCACCGGGCAAGACCTTGGTGCCTCCTCAGCTACGGCCGGAGGTCCTCGCCTGGGCACATGCCTCCAGGGTGGGTGGCCATTTTGGCAATAAACGGACTACCGAACTCCTGGCAAGGTCATATTGGTGGCCACATATGGCTCGAGATGTCAAGGAATACGTGCAAGCATGCGTCTCGTGTGCTCAGAACAGACCCTCTAGACAGAGGCCGACGGGGTTGTTGTTTCCCCTGCCAGTGGCAGATAGACCATGGGAGATGGTTGGCATGGATTTCATAGTTGGCCTGCCCAAGTCTGGTGGCAGTACGGCCATCTGGGTGGTCACCGACCATTTTTCCAAAATGGTGCATCTGGTGCCACTCGCACGCCTGCCTTCCGCTCGAGGTCTGGCCACCTTGTTCATTAAGCACGTATTCCGTTTACATGGCATGCCAGACAAAATCGTGAGTGACCGAGGTCCTCAGTTTGCGTCTCAGTTTTGGAGGGAGCTCTGCAGTTTACTTAGCATCGAGCTAAATCTATGCTCCGCCTATCATCCCGAGACGAATGGCTTGGTCGAGAGAGCTAATCAGACCTTGGTCACCTATTTACGGCATTTTGTCTCTGCCAGGCAGGATGACTGGGCATCCTTGCTACCTTGGGCTGAATTTGCCCTAAACAATGCGGTGGCTGATTCCACTGGTCAGACGCCCTTTCTCCTAAACTATGGTCAACATCCACGCGTCCCTGTCCCGATGCCAGTGTCCTCCACTGACTCCAGGGTGGCAGACTGGGCAGTGGAGGCCCGGGACATTTGGGATCGCACTCAGGATGCTATCCGGGCATCTAAAGAAAGGATGAGGGCGTCCGCCGACACGCATCGGCGGCCCGCGCCAAGCTTCTCCCCTGGCGACATGGTATGGCTCTCTACCCGAAATATTAAACTGCGGGTCGAGTCTCCCAAGTTCGCACCGCGATACATTGGACCATTCAAGGTCCTCGAGCGACTTAGCTCGGTGGTCTACCGCCTGGCTCTTCCTCCACATTTGGCCATTTCGGACGTGTTCCATGTATCCCTCCTCAAACCAGTTCACATGATTCGGTTTTCTGAGTCATCTGCCGGGTTATCAGACTTATCGTCTGACGAGTTTGAGGTTAACGCCATCGTGGGGTGCAGGTTTGTCCGTGGCAAAAAATTTTATTTGGTGGACTGGAAGGGTCAAGGTCCCGAGGCTCGGACCTGGGAGCCGGTGGGAAACATTCATGCACCACTCCTGATCGCGGCCTTTGAGGGCAGTGAGGCTCAGAGGGGGGTAATGTTAGGCGTCGGACTCCTGGCACTGCACAGCGGGAATCCAGAGCCAGACATCCTGCGGTCTCCCATTCTCCTCCGACCGCTCGGACTCCTGCTCAGCAATCACGGCAAGCCAGGCATTCTCCTCAGACTCGTTTTGTGAGCCTGGATGTTGCTGCCACCTCCGGTGCAGCAATGGTAGCGCAACCTGCTTTGCAGGGAACCGCTCCAGAGTCTAAGTCCTCGTGCCGTGCTACTGGGCATGCCCGCAACATGCCCTCTCAGTGGAGAGCAGGGGTCACATGTGCAGGTCCTGTGTCGGATCTGATTGGTCCTTCCCAAAGTATTGGAAGGTCCCAGAAGCGCATAGCTATGAAAGCCCAGCATGGCGGCTCAGCCATGCGCTAGTGTAGCATATTATTCTGTGTGTGTATGGTGATGGATGCATGTACTGGTGTCTGACTCATTATGAAACCCCTACCCTCTAATATTACGAGTGGTGACTGAGTGTGTATAGTCAGCTCCAGGGTTGTGGCAAGCTACACGCCACTTGCTCCACGCCTACACTAGCGTCCGTCGGCGCCCGTCCTCGGCGCCGACGCTTGCGGCTTTCTCTGCCGCTGCGCTGTAGTAACAGCAGCTATTGGTGTTCATGGCTGCGACGCCACACGCAGGCCTCTGTGACGCTAACAGGGCCCGCGCCTTTGCTTTAGTGTTCGCCAAGCGACTCTGTTTGTACGGAGCCGCTCTTAGCGTTCGGGTGACGTTAACCTGAGCGCAGTACCGCACCTACTAGGTGCATCTGCCATTGTTCAGCAGTGGTCTTGTCACCTACTGCACGGTGGACACCGGGTGGCGAACGCACCTACTATTATTTATATTTGGTGCGTTCCGCCGACCCTAACAACTGTGCTGGTGAGACTACCCAGGAGAAGCAGGTGTTTGAAGAGGGTAGTGTAGATGATGAGGTCCTTGACCCATCATGGCGTGAGGAACAGGAAGGTGGTGGGAGAAGCTCTGAGGAAGAGATTCCCCAAATGGCCAAAGCTGGAGGGAGAGGGAGGGTGCAGACTTGGTTGCCTGTAGCCTCCACTGCGGCATCCACTAGGAGCATTCCTCTTCCAAAACCCAAAACGGGTGCTCCCAGGACTTGCAGTGCGTGGTCCTTTTTTGACACAGTTGCAGATGACATTTGCTTTGTCAAATGCAAGCTGTGTAATCAGAAAGTCAAAAGAGGGAAAAGTGTCAGCAACCTCAATACTATAAATATGTGTAAACATGTGCGGACCAAGCACGTGGTGGAGTTACAAAGACACACTGAAGACGTAGGCCAACCTACAGCACTACCTACCACCTCTTTAGCTCGTGTTGTAGCCTCTTCCTCCATCTCACACACAGCTGGTTCGGCTTCCTCACAGGATCACCATGGAAGAACCTCTGGCACTGTTGTACAGAGACCCAGTGTAATTCCACCCACAGCACCACGTTCCCTGTCATCCTCACACTCCCAGGCCACTATACATCCATCGGTAGCATAGGCATGGGAGAAAAGGTGGCCATACTCGGCAAACTATCCCCGAGCACAGGCTCTGAATGCTGGCATTGCAAAACTACTGGCCCTTGAAATGCTCTCATTCGGGCTGGTGGAGACTGACACCTTCCGTAACTTCATGGCATTGGCAGTCCCACAATACAACGTGCCCAGCCGCTTTTATTTCAGTAGGCAAGCCGTCCCTGCCCTGCAAAAGCATGTGGAGGGAAAAATTAAACATGCGCTACTAAACGCCGTCAGTAGCAAGGTCCACCTGACCACCGATGCGTGGACCAGTAACCATGGACAGGGACGATACCTTTCCCTCACTGCCCATTGGGTAAATGTTGTGGAGCCGGGTACATATCTTGAGAGTGGCGCTGTACGTGTTCTGCCAACTGCAAGGATTGCAGGAATCCAGTCTGTACACATTGACTCCTCCTCATCCTCCAGTTCCTCTGAATCAGCGCTGCAGGAGCCGTCATGGTCTACCTCCACATGGACCCGTGAACGCTTACCTGTTACGTCCGATATGAGCACAGCCGTGGCCAAACGTCAACAGGCCGTACTGAAATTAATTTTGTTGGGGAATCGAAGACACACAGCGCAGGAGCTCTGGAATGCCATCAAGCAGGAGACCGACGTGTGGTTTGGGTCAGCGAATCTCCAGCCAGGCTTGGTAGTGTGTGACAATGGCCGAAATCTGGTGGCAGCTCTCGGCCTAGGCAACCTCACTCACATCCCATGTCTGGCACATGTGCTCAACTTGGTCGTGCAGAGTTTTTTGAGGGACTATCCGGATCTTGATGCACTGCTGCACAAGGTCCACATAGAGTGCGCTCACTTGCGGCGTTCCAGCATGGCAAGATCGCGCATTGCAGCTCTGCAGCGCCGATTCCACCTTCCGAACATATGTTGGAGTGGTTGTGTGAGCAGCAGGCAGCAGTAATGGAGTACCAGCTGCATCAGGCGCAAACAAGTCGCACTGCGCGCCGTTCACACTTCACCACCACTGAGTGGGCCTCTATGAAGGACATCTGCCACGTTTTGCGTGCCTTCGATGATTCCACGCGGATGGCGAGTGCAGATGATGCACTAGTCAGCATGACTGTCCCCCTTATCTGCCTGCTTGAAAAAACACTGCAAGCACTAAGGGAGGAGGTTTTGGAAGATGTGGAGGATGAGGAGTCACAAATGCCATCTGCTTCTGGACAGTCTGCGCAACGTGGTTCCTCACAAAGGGCTAGGCAGGGGACACTTTGTGAGGAGGATGAGGAGGAGTCAATGGAGGAGGAAGACATCTCTCCAGAGGAGGGAGGTACACATTGCTCTAGTAGTCAGTATGTAGAGCGAGGGTGGGGTGATGCAGAGCAGGCAGAGATGACGCCTCAAGCAGGGGACAGCATTTCTTGGCCAGTTGGGAGTCTGCAGCACATGGTTGATTTCATGCTGCAGTGCCTGAGAAATGACTGCCGCATCGCCCACATTCTCAACACGGCTGATTATTGGGTGTACACCCTCCTAGATCCTCGCTACCGGGACAACTTACAAAGCCTCATAACACCGTTGAACCGGGAGCGTAAAATGCGGGAGTACCAAGACACACTGGTGCATTCCATTATGTTCTCCATTCCACCCAAGAGCGCTTTGCAAAGCAGCTCTGTGCGTCGAGGCAGTGGAGGAAGCTCTGCACAAAGAGGGAGCAGAAGCAGCGCCTCAACACAAGGCAAGACCAGTATGGCCCAAATGTGGAAAAGTTTTGTGTCCCCGCCACAAATGTCTACAGCATCACAGACGGCTCCAGTCAGCAGGAGGCAGCGTTTCCGTCAGATGGTGACAGACTACATGTCTTGCCCTCTCAGTGTACTCCCAGACAGCTCTTCCCCCTTCGAGTTTTGTGTCTCTAAGCTGGATACATGGCCAGAGCTTAGCCAGTATGCATTGGAGGTGCTGACTTGCCCTGCTGCTAGTGTATTATCGGAACGTGTCTTTAGTGCTGCAGGTGGTGTACTAACAGACCGTAGCATGCGGCTATCCTCCGATAATGTTGAACGGCTTACTTTTCTGAAAATGAACAAGGCCTGGATCTCACCGGAATTTGCCAGTCCTCTTCCAGATTAAATAAATGGTTGGCAAGAGTATCCAGGTTTCCTGTTGTGTTCATGTTTCTACCACCTGAACTGTAATCCCTGTGCTCCAACACGACCAGTTGCTGCTCAGAAGTGCCATCTGCACAGAACAACACTAGCTCCTGTGTTATTGGGGTTCAGTAACGTCAGCTGCTCCCCTGCTGTGTGTCCGGCAATGTCTCCTGCTCCCTCCACATTCACATGACATCAGATATTAAACTTGCTCCAATTAGGCCTCAGCCTACACCCTGATTGACCCTGAGCTCCAACACCGCCAGTTGCTGCTCAGAAGTGCCGTCTGCCCAGAGAAAAACACTAGCTCCTGTGTTAGTGGGGTTCAGTAACGCCAGCTGCTCCCCTGCTGTGTGTCCGGCAATGTTTCCTGCTCCCTCCACATTCACTCCACATCAGATATTAAACTTGCTCCAACTAGGCCTCAGCCTACACCCTGATTGACCCTGGGCTCCAACACCACCAGTTGCTGCTCAGAAGTGCTGTCTGCACAGAGAAAAACACTAGCTCCTGTGTTAGTGGGGTTCAGTAACGCCAGCTGCTCCCCTGCTGTGTGTCCGGCAATGTCTCCTGCTCCCTCCACATTCACACGATATCAGATATTAAACTTTCTCCAATTAGGCCTCAGCCTACACCCTGATTGACCCTGAGCTCCAACACCGCCAGCTGCTGCTCAGAAGTGCCGTCTGCACAGAGAAAAACACTAGCTCCTGTGTTAGTGGGGTTCAGTAGTGCCAGCTGCTCCCCAGTTGTGTGTCCATCAATTTCTCCTGCTCTGTCCACACTCAGACAGCTACAGATTTTAAACTTGCTCCAATTAGGCCTCTGCCTCCACTCTGTTTGTACTGTAGACCATGGGCGCCAACACCGCCAGTTGCTGCTCAGAAGTGCCGTCTGCACAGTCAACATATGCTCCCGTGTTATTGGGGTTCAGTAATGTCAGCTGATCCCCAGCTTTGTGTCCAGCAATTTCTCCTGCTCTGTCCACACTCGCACAACTACAGATTTTAAACTTGCTCAAATTAGGTCTCTGCCTCCACTCTGTTTGTAGTATTGACCCTGGGCTCCAGCACCGCCAGTTGCTGCTCAGAAGTGCCATTTGCACAGTCAACATATGCTCCAGTGTTATTGGGTTTCAGTAATGTCAGCTGATCCCCAGCTGTGTGTCCGGCAATTTCTCCTGCTCTGTCCACACTGACACAACTACAGCTTTTAAACTTGCTCCAATTAGGTCTCTGCATCCACTCTGTTTGTACTATTGACCCTGGGCTCCAACACCGCCAGTTGTTGCTCAGAAGTGCTGTCTGCACAGTCAACATATGCTCCAGTGTTATTGGGGTTCAGTAATGTCCCTGATCCCCAGCTGTGTGTCCGGCAATTTCTCCTGCTCTGTCCACACTCACACAACTACAGCTTTTAAACTTGCTCCAATAAGGCCTCTGTCTCCACTCTGTTTGTAGTATTTACCCTGGGTTCCAGCACCGCCAGCTGGTTCCTGGCAGTGTCTTTGGCATGGGTACTCCCTCCTGCCCAGCCTGTTTCCAGCACGCCAGCTGTTTCCGGGTAGTGTCAACATCACTTTGCCTCCAAAACTTTGTCCTGTCGTGTTGCGGTCGGGTTAGCCGACTCTGTGGTGCCTGCAGTTTAGGTGCTCCCTATGTGGGCTGCGGGATCTGGCAATAAAGGCTGGTTCCGTAGTGCCAATAGGACTAGCACCCCCTGTAGGACTGTGGGTTTTGGTAACTGCGGCCGGCTCGTGGCCTTGTAACTTTGTTTTTCATGGGTAGCTTCTGCTACCCATTCGGGTTCCAGTACCGTCAGCTGGTTATCAGCAGTGCCTTTGGCTTTGGTGCCTCCTTTTCAGGATATCTGAGTTCCACCAATGTCTGCTGGTCCTTGGTAGTGCTTTCTGGCACAGGTACCTCCTGCTTACTAACCGGGTTCCAGCACCGTCAGCTGGTTCTCGGCAGTGTCTTTGGCATGGGTACACCCTCCTGCTCAGCCTGGTTCCAGCACGCCAGCTGTTTTCGGGTAGTGTCAACGTCACTTTGCCTCCAAAACTTTGTCCTGTCATGTTGCGGTCGGTGTTATGATTGAGTCACCGTAGGAGGCAAAAACAGAAATGCTAGCTAAGTCCAGAAAACCAGAGAAGTTGGCAGCTATCGGATTGCAGACCCCTGAACCTATCAACACAACTAGCAGTAGCCGTGGGAGGTTCCTACGATGCCCTAGACCCCTCGATCACAGCCGGAGAATTAAATAGGCCTAAAGAAAGAAAGGGGAAATCTAAACTGCCCCAGAGCAGACCCCAAAGCAATAGGCAGCCCCCAACATATAATGACGGTGAAGCAAGATGAAAATACTAACACAGACAGAAAGATAGACAGAGCAAAGAGGGGCCCAAGCTAACTACATAGGAAAGGACAGGAACGCTGCTGTCTGCAATCCGTGAAAAACCCTATGAAAATAAGAGCCAACAAACTGACAGTGAAAAAGGCCCTGAAGACGCTAGGCTTCAAAAAACTATGTCAGCACTCAGGAATATACTGAAGACAGAGCTACAGGCAAAAGGAGATTCAGCTCACCCCAGCAGGGGATGGCAGAATACTGAAAAGCAAGGAAAACAAAAAACAAAACAAAAAGGCTAACAGCCAAAACAGAAAACTTAGCTTTAGGAGCAGGAATCAGACTGGTGTCGTAGGAGTCCACAGAGAAATCACCAGCAGGGCAGAAGGGCATCGGCAGCCTTATATCCAGTCTGTGACTCCACTCAGCCAGTCATCCTCATTAGACTCAGGTGCCTGATAATCAGGCTCATTACCTTCCTTCACCAGAATAGGGAGTTCACCAGAATCCAGTGACGAAGGGGAAAATGAACTCACAACAGTACCCCCCCTTGAGGAGGGGTCACCGAACCCTCAACCACGCCACCAGGGCGATCAGGGTGAGCCCGATGAAATGCACGCACCAATCTTTTGGCATGAATATCAGAGGCAGAGACCCAGGAATTATCCTCCTGACCATAACCCTTCCACTTAACCAAATACTGGAGTCTCCATCTAGCCAGACGGGAATCCAGTATTTTCTCTACCTCATATTCCATGTTACCTTCAACCAATACAGGGTTTGGAGGTGCCACCCCAGGAACAACTGGTTCAACAAACCTCTTCAACAAGGACTTATGGAACACATTATGGATTTTAAATGTGACAGGAAGAGCCAAACGAAAAGAGACCGGATTAATAATCTCCAAAATCTTGTAAGGTCCAATAAATCTAGGCTTAAACTTAGGAGAAGCCACCTTCATAGCAATATTTTTTGATGATAACCACACCATATCACCAATCTTAAACTGGGGACCAATGGTCCTATGTCGATTGGAAAACCGCTGGGCCTTTTCCTGGGAGAGAGACAACTTATCCACCACTTGGTCCCAGATCTGGTGCATTCTCTCCACCACAGTGTCAACACCTGGGCAGGCAGAAGGCTCCACCTGCCCTGAAGAAAATCGAGGATGAAACCCAAAGTTACAAAAAAAAGGTGACATCAAAGTGGCAGAACTAGCTCTATTATTTAAAGCAAATTCGGCCAAGGGCAAAAATGAAACCCAATCATCCTGATCAGCGGAAATAAAACATCTCAAATACGACTCCAAGGTCTGGTTTGTTCTCTCTGTCTGCCCATTGGTCTGAGGGTGAAAAGCAGAGGAGAAGGACAACTGAATTCCCAGCTTGGAATAGAAAGTCCACCAAAATTTAGACACAAACTGAACTCCTCTGTCAGATACAATGTTCTCAGGAATCCCGTGTAAGCGAACCACCTGTTGCAAAAACAGGGGCACCAACTTAGAGGAAGATGGCAACTTAGGGAGTGGTACAAGATGAACCATCTTAGAGAACCTATCACAAATCACCCAAATAACAGTCATTCTTTGAGAGACCGGCATATCAGAGATGAAATCCATTGAAATATGGGTCCATGGCCTCCTGGGGACCTGCAAAGGCATCAACAACCCACTAGAACGAGAACAAGATTTAGACCGGGAGCAAGTCCCACAGGACTGCACAAAATTCCTGACATCATGAGACAAGGTGGGCCACCAAAAAGAGCGACTCACCAGATCTCTAGTACCAAAAATACCTGGATGACCAGCCAATGCAGAGCAATGAACTTCAGACATCACTCTCTTCTTCCACTGGTCAGGAACATACAACTTTCCACTGGGACAACGCTCAGGTTTGTCCTCCTGGAACTCTTGCAGAGCAAGTCTCAAATCGGGCGAGATGGCAGAAAGAACTACCCCCTCGCCTAAGATGGTAGCAGGCTTGGTTACCACAGGAGAATCAGCAAAGAAACTCCTAGAGAGGGCGTCTGCCTTTACATTCTTAGTTCCAGGAAGAAAAGAGACCACAAAATCAAAACGTGTGAAAAACAAGGCCTACCTAGCCTGTCTAGGGTTCAAGCGTTTAGCCGACTCTAGGTAAATCAAATTCTTGTGGTCAGTGAGGACCACAACTTGATGTTTAGCTCCCTCCAACCAATGTCTCCACTCCTCAAATGCCCATTTCATGGCCAACAGTTCCCGATTCCCCACATCATAGTTACGTTCAGATGGAGAGAACTTTTGGGAAAAGAAAGCACAGGGATTCATTTTAGATGTTACAGGATCCTTTTGGGACAAAACAGCTCCTGCACCAATCTCAGAAGCATCCACCTCTACCTGGAACGGGAGTGAGACATCAGGTTGCCGCAAAACCGGGGCGGAGGTAAATCTTCGCTTCAGCTCCTGAAAGGAAGCAACAGCCTCAGGAGACCAATTCAACACATCAGCACCCTTCTTAGTCAGATCAGTCAATGGCTTGGCAATACTAGAAAATTTTGCTATAAATTTCCGATAAAAATTAGTAAAACCCAAAAACTTCTGGAGGGCCTTCAAAGAAGTGGGCTGAACCCAATCATAAATGGCCTGTACCTTGGCCGGGTCCATTTCAATAGTTGACGGAGACAAAATAAATCCCAAAAATGAAATCCTCTGTCCTCCAAAAAGGCATTTCGATCCTTTGACATACAGGGAATTCTCCCTCAAGATCCGGAACACAGTCCGAATATGTTCCACATGAGAATCCCAATCCTTGGAGAAGATCAAAATATCATCCAGGTAAATAATCAAAAATTTTTCGACAAAGTCTCGGAAAATATCGTTCATGAAGCACTGGAAGACAGAAGGGGCATTAGTGAGCCCAAAAGGCATCACCAGGTACTCAAAATGTCCCTCCGGAGTATTAAACGCCGTCTTCCATTCATCTCCCTGCTTAATGCGGATAAGATTATACGCCCCCCTGAGGTCAAGCTTGGTAAAGCAGCAAGCACCTCTAACTCTAGAGAATAGATCCGAAATCAGAGGTAACGGATACTGATATTTAATAGTAATTTTATTGAGGGCACGATAATCAATACAAGGCCTTAAAGAACCATCCTTTTTGGCCACAAAAAAAACCCCTGCACCTAAGGGTGAAGAGGATGGTCTAATATGACCCTTCTCCAACGCCTCCTTAATATAGGACCGCATAGCCTCGTGCTCGGGTACAGATAAATTGAAGAGCCGACCCTTGGGAAATTTACACCCCGGGCTTAGTTCAATTGCACAGTCATAACTCCTATGAGGAGGCAAGGACGCAGACTCATTCTCACTAAATACATCATAAAAGTCCGCCAAATAGTCAGGAGCATCATGCGACTGAGAAGAGGTGGAAAAAACCGGAGCCTCACTAAAGGCACACTGACAACCCCAACTCACCACAGACACAGATTTCCAATCCAAAACTGGATTATGAATTTGCAACCAGGGAAACCCCAGAACAACGGCATCATGCAGACCATGCAATACCAAAAATCTGCAATTTTCTTGATGGTCTGGGGCGACCCGCATGACCACCTGGGTCCAAAACTGAGGTTTATTTTTAGCCAAAGGAGTAGCATCAATCCCCCTCAAAGGGATAGGCGTCTGCAGAGGTGTCATCGGAAATCCACAACGTTTAGCAAAATCCAAGTCCATTAGGTTTAGTGCTGCTCCCGAATCCACAAAAGCCTTGGCGGAAAATGTGGACAGGGAGCAGATCAGAGTAATTGCCAGAAGAAACTTAGGCTGAACACCACCAACAGAAAACGTGTGTGCAAAGCGTTTCTCTCGTTTAGGACAAACAGAAATAATATGCGAGGCATCTCCACAGAAAAAACACAGCTTATTACGCCTTCTGAACTCCTGACGTTGCGCCTTAGACAATACTCTATCACATTGCATAGGTTCAGACGTCTGTTCAACCGGTGGCAACACCTCTCGTGCAATCCTGCGTTCACGTAAACGCCGATCAACCTGAATGGCTAATGACATAGAATCGTCCAGACCAGAGGGAACAGGAAATCCCACCATAGTATCTTTTACGGCTTCTGACAAACCCTTCCGAAAGAGAGCAGCCAAGGCATTATCATTCCAGGTAGTAAGGACCGCCCACTTTCGGAACTTTTGACAGTACAACTCTGCAGAATCTCGACCCTGGTTCAATGCCAACAGGGTCTTTTCAGCCTGATCAATAGCATTAGGTTCGTCATACAACAACCCCAAAGCTTGAAAGAATGCGTTCACATTAGTCAGAATAGGATCATCTGGTTTCAAAGAAAACGCCCAATCCTGGGGATCGCCACGCAGCAAAGAGATGACAATTTTAACTTGCTGCGTGGAGCTCCCTGATGAGTTAGGCTTCAAGGCAAAAAATAATTTACAATTATTTTTGAAACTCAAAAATTTAGATCGATCCCCAAAAAATACATCAGGTGTAGGGATCTTTGGTTCAACAGCATGCGAACGAGCAAGGTAGGCGGAAATTCCCTGCACTTCCGCAGCGAGCTGCTCCACATGATCAGACAATTGCTTTATCTCCATTGAGAGAAAAAAAAAAAATTCCCCCTACTGCCTCAGAGATATAGAGGAAAGAATATACACACCCCTCTTTTTTTTTTTTTTTTTTTTAAACACAATTCTTTCCTGCAATTGAGTACCCTAGGATCTGCGGTATGGCGGGTGATTCTGTTATGATTGAGTCACCGTAGGAGGCAAAAACAGAAATGCTAGCTAAGTCCAGAAAACCAGAGAAGTTGGCAGCTATCGGATTGTAGACCCCTGAACCTATCAACACAATTAGCAGTAGCCGTGGGAGGTTCCTACGATGCCCTAGACCCCTCGATCACAGCCGGAGAATTAAATAGGCCTAAAGAAAGAAAGGGGATATCTAAACTGCCCCAGAGCAGACCCCAAAGCAATAGGCAGCCCCCAACATATAATGACGGTGAAGCAAGATGAAAATACTAACACAGACAGAAAGATAGACAGAGCAAAGAGGGGCCAAAGCTAACTACATAGGAAAGGACAGGAAGGCTGCTGTCTGCAATCTGTGAAAAACCCTATGAAAATAAGAGCCAACAAACTGACAGTGAAAAAGGCCCTGAAGACGCTAGGCTTCAAAAAACTATGTCAGCACTCAGGAATATACTGAAGACAGAGCTACAGGCAAAAGGAGATTCAGCTCACCCCAGCAGGGGATGGCAGAATACTGAAAAGCAAGGAAAACAAAAAACAAAACAAAAAGGCTAACAGCCAAAACAGAAAACTTAGCTTTAGGAGCAGGAATCAGACTGGTGTCCTAGGAGTCCACAGAGAAATCACCCGCAGGGCAGAAGGGCGTCGGCAGCCTTATATCCAGTCTGTGACTCCACTCAGCCAGTCATCCTCATTAGACTCAGGTGCCTGATAATCAGGCTCATTACCTTCCTTCACCAGAATAGAGTTCACCAGAATCCAGTGACGAAGGGGAAAATGAACTCACAACAGGTCGGGTTAGCCAACTCTACGGTGCCTGCAGTTTAGGGGCTTCCTATGTGGGCTGCGGGATCTGGCAATAAAGGCTGGTTTTGTAGTGCCAATAGGACAAGCACCCCCTGTAGGATTGTGGGTTTCGGTAACTGCGGCCGGCTCACGACCATGCAACTTTGTTTTTCATGAGTACCTTCTGATACTCATCTGATTTTCAGTACCGTCAGCTGGTTCTCGGCAGTGCCTTTGGCTTAGGTGCCTCCTTCTCGGTATCCGAGTTCCAGCAACGTCTACTGGTCCTTGGTAGTGCTTTCTGGTACAGGCACCTCCTGCTTAGTAACCGAGTTCCAGTACCATCAGCTGGTCCTCGGTAGTGTCATTGGCTCTTGTTCCTTCTGCTGCCCCTCCGGGTTCCTGCACCGTCAGCTGGTTCTCGGCAGTTCCTCATCCTTCTTGTACCTTCTGCTACATTTCCAAGTTCAAGCTTTTTGAAATGGGTTTTGGTAATCACTCTGGATCTCCCTGACGACGACCCTGAAGATCACCCCGAAGAAGACGACGACCCCATAGACAATGACCCTGAAGACGATGACCCTGAAGACCACCCCAAAGAAGACCAAAATGATGACCCTGATGAAGATGACCAAGAGGACAAAGAACATGAAGACAACCACCAAGATACAGAACAACAAGAGACAGAAGACCAAGAACCAGAAGAACAAAAAGCAGAAGAACAAAAATCAGAAGAACATTAAGCAGAAGATTAAAAATCAGAGCAAAAGATATTATCTAAATTATAAGCAGAAGAAGACTAAGCAGTGTATGGGGGTGAGTCCGTTCCTCCTCGTGGTGCCCCTGGAAAATGCCTGCTGCTGCAGGCCAAACTGAATGCGGACAAATCCTGTTGTAAATCTTTTGTGACAGGCAGAACGGAAGGTGTAAACTTTTATAGATAACAACTACAGGAATGCCTGTCACAAATAAAAATATGATGAAGAAGAAGAATAGGAAGAAGATTAAGAAGTAGAATATGAAGAAGAATAATAGTTGAATAAGAAGAATATGAAGAATGTTAAAAAAAAAGAATAGGAAGAATGTGAAGAAGATGAATAAGGTGAAGAAGAAGTTGATGAAAAAGATGCTGCTTCTGCTTGATGAAGAGCATGGAAGTGTGTTTTTTTTCTACTGTAATACTCCACTCTCTTAATTGATATAGATATTGCCATGTAAGATATATACATACTGATATTTGTCTGTTGTTACTAATATATGTGTTAAATAGAGAAAGTGTAGAACCCTAGTCAGCCCACTAGATGGGGTATGTAGTGCTTATAGTTAATTATGAGAAGCCAACCGTGGATGAGCTCGTATAGGGCGGACAACTCCGCAACATTTAAGTGTGAAGCACAGTCATCCAGGGGCCAGAAGTGCAGCCGAAGCAGCAGTGATGACGACAGTGTTGGAGCAGAAGCTAAAGCAGACGTCACGTCACAACAGTACAGGGATGCAGGTCACTCTACAATGTAGCAGTTCACTCCATGGGCAGATGCCTTCATGTCCAGGGTGAAATGGATGAGGGAACTCCTAAGCATAGTGAGTCTGAACAGGGAGGATGCTGCGGTACCAGATGAGATGGTGCGACCTGGGCATGTACTGAAGCGCATAGGAAAGAGTGCAGGGAAAGTAAAGAATGTGAACTGTATGGAACCCTATGCTGATGTTGTACCTGACAAGGATGTGCTGCGAAAAGGAAAAAGTAAAGTTCTACATTTTAAGTTGCAACTGGACTGTGTCTTTGTGCGCAATCATATGGAAGGGAGTCTGCAGCAACTCAGAGGAGACCCTGAAGGTGCAGAGAGGCAAGTCCACTGACTAAGGGATGCTATTTGCATGTGATGGGTGACCAGGGTGCACAAGAGTCATTAGTCTCAGCCAAGACTACGGCCTTGGCGCTCCCTCACACTACTAACACACAATTATTATTCTTTCAACCAACAGTTCTCCTTGCAGACCCGTGGTGTTAGCATGGGTGGGAAATGCTCCCCCTCCCTAGCTAACATCACGGTAGGTGTCTGGGAGGAGAAATATTTATTCAGTGAAAAAAATCTTTTTTCTGATTCCATCGAATTTTATGGCAGATACATAGATGATTTGATCATCATCTGGAAAGGCACTACTGCTGAAATAGAACCATTCATCACATTTTTTAATCATAAAAAGTTTAATTTAAATTTCACTTATACTTTTTCACAGGCTAAAATTAATTATTTAGATATAACTTTAATAGGTTGCCTGGAATCTAAAGCCATATTAATACATCCATACAGGAAACCCACTGATACAAATAATATTTTGGAAGCGCACTCTTGTCACGCATAACCTGTAATTCATAACATCCCACTGGGAGAGCTAAAACAGATTAAAAGGAATTGTTCATCTCCAATTGTGTTCCATGAGGGATCCCAAACAGTCTTGAGTAGGTTACAATCTAGAAGGTATCCGCAGTGGAGTCTGAATAAAGCTAGAGCAATTGTAGATCAAATAGATAGAAAAGACCTGATGGCCATGATACAAGTTTTATACCTAAAAAACGGCAATAGCCAGAGTAATACACCCATGACTTTCACTACTAACTATAGTCCACAGTTTAATACAATTGCTAAAATTATTAAAAACCATGTGCCGATTTTATATCAGGACAGGAAACTAGCTGATATTATAAAAAAACTCTGGATTGCGTTTTTCTGCCAAAAAGGCACCTACATTGGGTGGAACTCTCTCTCCTTCCTTTTTTCGACTAAATAAAAATACAAATGCATATAAAACATGGCTAGATGTCAAAGGATCTTATAAATGTGGTTCACACCCATGTAAAACTTGTACCCATATGAATAAAACCACCACTTTTCCCTCCAAATCCTCAGGTGCTACCTTTCCCTTTAAAAGTGACGTCAGCTGCAGCACAGAAGGTGTTGTCTACCTAATAGAGTGCACATTGTGCAACCTACAATATGTGGGTTGCACTATAGGGCAGTTGAAGAAGCGAGTGAGGAGACCTTTTTCTGATGCCAGCAGTCAGACTGCATAAAATATATCTGCGGTATCCAAACACTGTAAAAACACACAGGAATTTTTACAAGGTAATTTAGCTTATTTTTTTGAGCAAAAGCTTAGAACAAGGATGAATTTTCACCGCCACACAATAAGAGAAAAAAGAATGGATCTACCTGTGGCCAAATATTTTTGTATGCCTGATCACAGCACCATAGATATGAACTTCAAATCTCAGAGAGACAGGAGAGTCTGGGAGTATAAACTTATGATAACCTTTGACACACTCAATGCAGGAATGAATGTGTCACATGGATTTATGTCTTTTTACATCAATTAAGGAATTTGCTCATCAGACCTTGTGGGGGCATCACAACACAGACCCAGGCCCCAATCAGAGGACAATAAAACTTTCACTCCTTATGATGCGCCCACAAGGGCTGAGGGGTTCCCGGAATCGGACCAAACAATACTATGGGGGAGGTCATGGGGCTGTGATCCATTTCCGTGGCCCTGGCTGTGTCATAAAATGGAGGATAGATATGTGGTGTTTAATCGTGATGCCACCTGTGGTGTTCAGCAATGGGTGGCCGATGCTGCAGTTTAGGTCCACTGGGGCTGATGGTGATGCAGCAAAGATGGTTCAGCTCCCCACGGGTAGAGTGGGGCCCCAGGGCAAATATATTTGATTGTTCAGATGGTGGTGAACGTTGGGGTGCAGAGAATAAGTGAAGGACACAGAGCGGTGCAGTTTTCTTTACCTTTTACTTGAAAGCAGGTGCAATCTGGGGTGCCAATTACAGATGACGGATTGAGTCCGGCTTGCCTGGAGGCATTCAGGGCATCCACCCTGCCAGGTGGAGTTCGGGATCTTCCTTCTGTGCTCTATTTTCGGGTCCCTGCTGCTTGGAGCTAAGCTGTAGCCCTCTCCTGCGTGATGTTTTCTAACCTGTGTGTCAGACAGCATGAGTCTATATCATGGGCACTGTCCTTTTCACTGTCATCCCCGGGCTCTTGGTCTGCTGCCGTGCCTTCTGGTGTTCGGTGTGGCCAGGCAGCTTGCAAGTCCCCTGCCCTCCAGATTCAGCTGTCAGGGCGTACAGCATCTGCCCAGCCAAGGACTCTGGTGTCCCTTTTTGTCAGCACTACCCTCTGGGGTCAGTGATACATAGCTTTTATTCTCCTAAGCTCTTGACTCTGCTCCTGTCCCTTCCTTCTCCACAGACCAAATGACAACTCTCCTCTCTCACTGTCCTGTCACGAGCTCCAGCTCTCTCAGCTGCCTTCTTTCTGACTCACTAACGCCACTTGCTGGCCAGAATTTAAAAGGAAGATCCCCTTTCTGGCCTGGAGCAGGAATTGACATGTACACTGTGTTACCTGGCCTGGGGGACCCCATGTCTCCAGGCATGACATCACCCCTTAGAGGAAGGAAATGTCATCATGGCAACCAGACTCTGGGTGCCATGCTTATCTACACACTGTTACAATATTTATGGACACAACTGTTTATCACTCTCCCATAATGACAGTTCTGTGCTGTGCTGTGTAAAATATGTGATTCTTCAGATTTTGTATAAGTCTATATGCCTGATGAAGAGACATGAGTAGTCTAGAAAACTTGCAATTACCATCTTTTCAGTTAGCCATTAAAAGGTATCAACCACTGAGGACACTCAATTCCAAATATTTTTTTAAGGCTATATGGTAACGAAGACCAATATCACCCCCCATACTGTGACCATCACCAGTTCTACACTGCTCTGTAGACCATATAAGTAAATCCAGTGACTCAGTAGTGAGATCTCTAGTTGCAGGCGCTCATCCTGTCTTTTCTTCATCTGGTGTAGACCACTATGACTTATGTCAGCCATGTCTTGTCCTTGCAGAATGTAATACAGAGACATCTGTGGCCGACTGCTTCTAGTGCTTTCTCCCCAGTTCTATTTAAATTCCATAATGTCATGGTGCCCCCCTTGTTTCCATACACATTCACAGAAGACAGACTTGCCCCATTGGTGATGTATACTGCTGAGTATACAAGATTTATGACCCCTAACATCCCACTTTGTGTCTACATATAGTAGAAGCATTCACCTTTATATTCCTCATACATTGCTAATATCCCCCTTTGGATCTCCCACATAGTTATAATAGCCCCCTTTGTGCCTCCACTCATTAATAATGTCTTGCTTTATGGCTCCATGCACCAGTAACCGCTTTTACATTAATGTTATCCCCATTTGTGGTCCCATATATCAACAAATGACCCCCTTTGTGGCCCCTATCCAGAAATAATGCTCTCATTTGCATTTCTGAGGTTAATAATAGTTCCCCGACAGTGGTCCTTTTCACACAGGAATTAAAACTTTCAACAATGTTTCTCACCTTTCCCTGCTCCCATGATGAACTGCTTGGTCTTCTTCCTCTATCACCACTTCTATCCACGAACAGTTTAATCAATTTCATCCCACCATCAACTTAACACTCAACTACTCCAGCACTGAGATTAACTTTTTGGACACCATCATTAAGCTAAAGAACAATGAAATAGAGACATCCCTGTATAAGAAGCCAATCGGCTGTCCAACATACCTTAAATGGGACAATTTCCATCCAAAACACATAAAGAACTCTATTATCTACAGCCAAGCCATCAGATACAATCGTATATGTTCCAACCCCATGGATAGAGATAAACACCTTGGTCACCTCAAAATACCTTTTTGAATCAGGGCTACCATCCAAGAAAAATTCAAAACCAAATTACAAGAGCCACCAGAATGTCAAGGAATCACCTGCTACATTACAAAGCTAAAGAAGAAAATAACCGGGTGCCTCTAGTAGTCACCTACAGCCCAAATCTGGAAGTGCTAATGGGAGCTGCTTGGAAATTACAACCTTTACTACAAAAAAATGCCCGATTTACAATCCATTTTTCCAGACCTCCCACTACTGTGTTTTAGTCAGCCCCCAAATCTCAGAAGCATCATTGTCAGAAGCTCCCTGTCCTCTCCAACAGCTGCAGGAACCATTCCTTGCAACCAGAAAAATTGTAAAACCTGTCCATCTATAATGACCACGGACAAGATAAAGATCCCCAACTCACATCAGGACTACAAGATCCCAGGTACTTTCAGCTGCATCACATCTAATGTGGTGTACTTAATTATTTGTACTAAATGTCCAACTGGGGGTCTGTATGTGGGGAGACCGGGCAAAAACTGAGAACAAGGATGAATTCCCATCGCCACACAATAAGAGAAAAAAAGAATGGTTCCACCTGTGGCAAAACATTTTTGTATGCCTTATCACAGCACCATGGACATGAATTTACTGGTTTTGAAAGGTAACTTCACATCTCAGAGAGACAGAAAAGTCTGAGTACAAACTCATGACGACCTATAAGATCTATGAACTGGTCCAATATTTATGGCCATAACTGCCTATCACTCCCCCATAATGATAGTTCTGCTTCATATCACTTGTCTTATCTATTGAATTTTTTCTGTGCTGTGTTGTGCATAAATATGTGATTCTTCAGATTTTGTATTAATCTATATGCCTGATGAAGAGACCTGAGTAGTCTCGAAAGCTTGAAATTTGTTATCATCTTTTCAGTTAGCCATTAAAAGGTATCAACCACTGAGGACTCTCAATTCTGAATATTTTTCCTCTATCACCAGGTGCAATACAGTGATGTATATTCACCACAAGCAACAGAACGCTGACATTCCAAACTACTGCCTTTGGTAGGCTTGCAGCTTGTACAAATAATGGATGGCAGGAAGACAGTGGTTCTCTACTATGCAGCAGACTTCTATTGAATGTGTGTTAGAGGAATATGCAAATGGTCTCTTCAGAGAGGAAGAGGACTAGAACTCTAGTGCCACATACTGGAAGAGACAATTTGCATAATTAGCATATTTCCCAGAGGAGCATTGTGGCTTTAAGTCTCCTCACCTCAACATGCTTAGCATGTCATTCTTCACAAGGAGAAATAATACTTCTTGGATATGTATTAGAGGATACACATCTAGTTGAAGATAGCCCTAGCCACCAGCTGGCTCCCTTCTACTATTTGACCTATTGTGCTATTTGTGACTGTGGTAGTGCTACTGTTTACTGACGTATAAAACTACAATTCTGGCTGCAGATGGCAAAAATATCTGTATGGCAGGTGTGCTAGGGGTCTGAATTTTGGAGATCCAACTGACCGCTGCTAAGGCAAGAATGAAGCAGTTTTCTAAAGGGACAATCCCTTTAAGTTTGTACTTGCCCCCAATTTTATTAACTGGCGTAGTCTAGGGATATACATCAGCCCTTCATGGCCCTTCACACACGAGTCTATTATATTTCACATGATGATTAATGAATCGTTTCGATTTTCTGGAACACTGCAAAATACAAAAATAAATAATATGAAAAGCTTGTTGGGCTTCAGTTAATACATTTCAATTAAAGTAATTATTAAAACTTGTTCATTTTCAAAATATTTCTTACAGAAAGTGATAAAGACCCTTAAGGGCAAAAGTTTCACCTGGAAATGTGTTTCCTTTTATCTCTCAACATCTCTTTTATTAACCCAGTGACACATGATTGTCTGTATTTTCAGATGATTATAGGGAGGTGTTGCAGTTCAATTTCACAAGGCTGAACTGAAGACTGTGCAAATTACACAGATTTTATAATTAATGTCATGTTAAAAATATTCAAATATGACAGTTTTTATTGCATTCATTACATTTCCGTAGTGAAGACTCATATTGGAGGAGAAATAGACTCAGTGGTTGAAGATGGCAATTGTCAAAGGTTTTTTATTTTCTCGGAGCAGTAATAATATAATAGATGAGTGACTCCCGTTGATTGAAATTTGAGAATATTTACAAGCTGACAGTATTTAACCTTGGGCAAAGGCTATAAATTAATGAACACATTTATAAATTGAACACATGTGTAATAACGTGCAGGTGCTGGGTATGTCACCAGGGAACAGAGACAGACCAAAAGTTAAAGGGTTTTATTTACAGGATGTAAACCTCCTCGCAGGGAAGAAACAGAGGGGGTTAAACTGGCAAAAGAATGATGAAATAATGGTTTATGAAACTTAGGCAAAGTTATCAAACAGTCAAGGCAGATAAAGGTAATTAACGGGTATTCATGAAACTTATCAGTCTGAAGGAATCTTGCTTGAAGGGTCATCTTCTCCAACGTCGGCGCCGTCAGCAGCGGCACTTGTAGTCTCTGTAGTCACTGTATATGCTGTAGTCTCTGTTCGATGGTAACCAGGATCTCCAGGGTTAAGGTGGAAGGCAGTGGGACACTGGGACTGACTGGGTCTCCTGCTATTAATGGGTCACCGAGGAAGAGAGCAGGCCCAAGCTAAGCCACAGAAAATCAGAGAGGTTGGTAACTAAGTGGATTGCAGACCCCTGATCCTATCCACACAACTAGCAGTAGCCGTGGAGCATACCTACGATGATCATAGACGCCTCGGCACAGCCGGAGAGCTAACTAAGCCTAAAGTAAGAAAGGGGAAATCTAAACTGCCCCAGAGGAGACCGAAAGGAATAGATAGCCCCCAAACATATATTGTTGGTGAGACAAGATGAAAACATAAACGCAGGCAGGAAAATAGACTGAGCAAATGATGGGGCCCACACTGACTATACAAGACAGGAAAGGAAAGACACTGTCTGCAATCACGCAAAAAGCCCTGCAAAAAGTCCAACACGTCTGATGCACAAAAAACACTGAAGTCGCACGACTTCGCCCACTATATCAGCACTCTGGTATATTCTGAAAACAGAGCAAAAAGAGACCAATCTAACAGGGGACAAAACAAACTGGCACAAGCAGTATCATATGGGCGGTGATTCAGCACAGCCCCAGCCGGAGCTGGCTGACCCGCACAAAGCAGAGATCGAAAAAACAGATCAAATACAAACAGAATAGCAAATGAGTCACTTAGCTGAACCATGCAGGGACAGAGCTGGAGACATCAGACCTCAGGAGGCACAGGAAGAAAATCACCAGCAGGGATAGAGGGAGTGAGCTGTCTTAAATCCCAATCTGAAACCCCAGATCTCCAATCGTCATCCTCATTATCAGGTGTCAAGCCTCTGTCAATCAGATCAGCTCCATTACCTCCAGTAACCACCAGAGGAAACCCAGAAAGAGAACTTGCAACCCCTCTGTCAATCTGATCAGCTCCAGTACCTTCAGTAATTGTTAGGCGTCAGGTTTCAGCGTTTACTCCGCAGGGATCAAGACCCTCACATTCTGCAGTCTCCTGCTGTTTATCTACTGCAGAGGAGATTGCCTTGCAGCAAATCACTCCTGAGACTAAGTCCTTCTGTCCTCCTACTGAGCATGCTCATGGGACGATCTCCCATTGGAGATCGGGAGTCATGTGCTCAGGTCCCGCTCCAGATCTCATTGGTCCATCTCAGAGATCTGGAGGCTTGCGGAAGGTCCCGGCTACTATAAAAGGCGCACTAGGTTGTTCCGCCATGCGCTAGTATAGACTTACTTGCTGCTGTGTGTATGAGGATGGATGTATGATTCTGGTGAATGACTCATTATAAAACCCCTTCCCTCTGATATTACGTATGTGGTCAGGGACTGAGTTAGAATCAGTGCCAGCGCTCCTCTGCTGCAACAGCCACAGCTGCTAGCGTCCGACATTGCGCTTGCGCCTTAGCCTTGTCGTTTAGCGGCAGTGTCCACGCCACGCTGCAGTAGCAGCCCCCTTTGCATTCGCAGTTGCGACGCTGCGCACACGGTAGGTCTAGACGGACGTAGTGCCGCCGTCTTGGGCTACTCCTGTGACCTGATACCATGTGTGCGTTTTTACGGAGTACTGTGACTTCAGGCTCAGTCCTTTGTGTTTGTACTTTTTTTGGCATCTCTGTGAATTAACTGAGATTGCTCTGCGCACCTGGGTGAAGTTTAACCCTGTGCGCATTTCCGCCATATTGCTCCTGCCACCACTTATCAGTGGTTATATCACCTACTGCATGGTGGACCCCGAGCGACGAACGCACTTATTATTTTTATTTAGTGCGTTCCGCCGTTCCTAACAGTAATAACCAGAGGGAGGCCAGAAAGCAAATTCACAACAGTCTCCCCTGCTCTGAATCTCTGCTTTCAAGCTAACAGTCTCTTCACCGGAACAATGCTCTGTCTCTCTGCTGGAACAATTCTCAGTCTCTCTGCTGGAACAATACTCAGTCTCTCTGCTGGAACAATACTCAGTCTCTCTGCTGGAACAATACTCAGTCTCTCTGCTGGAACAATACTCAGTCTCTCTGCTGGAACAATACTCAGTCTCTCTGCTGGAACAATACTCAGTCTCTCTGCTGGAACAATACTCAGTCTCTCTGCTGGAACAATACTCAGTCTCTCTGCTGGAACAATACTCAGTCTCTCTGCCGGAATCAGGGGCTCTGACCATTCACCAGTGCCACTGTGACTATGCACGTGGGTTTCCGGCTCTGCACGGTCAGGAGGATGTCTTCCTCTAATCACAAGGGACTCTGCGTTCATGCACTCACAGACAGCAGTAAGTATGTCCCGTCCTCCTGTTTTTTCCCTCTGACCGGGAGTGCTCTCTTCTCCCCTGCGTCCAGCTGTGACCTGCTCTGATCCCCCGCACACACTGCTCTGAGCTGCGCGCGCTCTCTGCCTGCCCTGCTTCCTGTTCCTCTCTGCCCCTTGCAGTCACATGGTCCAGTACATCCAGGGCAGAAAGTCTTCCCAGCAACCCTGCTGTCTGGCCAAGTGGTTCCAGATAAGTAGCAGGGAAGGTAACCTCCTTTGGGCTCTTATTCTTCACCCCCTTACACATGTAAAAATCCCATTGAGTCTTTCGATGATATTATGGGAAAAAAATTTACCAGGTTAGGTAAAAAAGAAAAAAAAAAACATTTACCTGGTCATGCTCTGAAATATGGAACAAAGAGCAATGTAATTACCTTAATGCCATTTTTGTTATGATACCAAATTATATTGGTCCTGCCTACGACACTTATTTCAGAGGAAGAATTACACTTAGGCCTCTTTCACACATCCGGTTTGTGCCGTCAGGCACAATCCGGCATGTGTGTAAAAAAACGGATCCGGTTTTTTTTACCGCCGGATGCGTTTTTTTGTCATTGAGAAGCACATGCGCCGGATCGCGCCGCATGTGCTTCCGTTTGTTCCGGTTTTTACCAGATCCGGCTGAATTCCTCTGTCCGGCGGCCGGACAGGACGGGTGCTGCAGCGTTTTTTTGTCCGGCGAAAAAAGCCGGACATGGCGGGATGCGGCCCTCCCGGCTCTGCGGGACAATGTTACGCTATGGCACATTCCGGCCGCCGGATCAGGCTTCTACCTGATCCGGCCACCGCATGCACGGTTTTACCCTGTGCGCATGCCCGGATATCTCTCTCTCTCTTTCATACCCCGTTCTCTCTCTCTCTCTCTCTCTTTCATACCCCGTTCTCTCTCTTTCATACCCCGTTCTCTCTCTCTCTCATACCCCGTTCTCTCTCTCTCTCTCTTTCATACCCCGTTCTCTCTCTCTCTCTTTCATACCCCGTTCTCTCTCTCTCTCTCTTTCATACCCCGTTCTCTCTCTCTCTCTCTTTCATACCCCGTTCTCTCTCTCTCTCTCTTTCATACCCCGTTCTCTCTCTCTCTCTCTTTCATACCCCGTTCTCTCTCTCTCTCTCTTTCATACCCCGTTCTCTCTCTCTCTCTCTTTCATACCCCGTTCTCTCTCTCTCTTTCATACCCCGTTCTCTCTCTCTCTCTCTTTCATACCCCGTTCTCTCTCTCTCTCTCTTTCATACCCCGTTCTCTCTCTCTCTCTCTTTCATACCCCGTTCTCTCTCTCTCTCTTTCATACCCCGTTCTCTCTCTCTCTCTTTCATACCCCGTTCTCTCTCTCTCTCTTTCATACCCCGTTCTCTCTCTCTCTCTCTTTCATACCCCGTTCTCTCTCTCTCTCTCTCTCTCTTTCATACCCCGTTCTCTCTCTCTCTCTCTCTCTCTTTCATACCCCGTTCTCTCTCTCTCTCTCTCTCTCTCTTTCATACCCCGTTCTCTCTCTCTCTTTCATACCCCGTTCTCTCTCTCTCTCTCTCTTTCATACCCCGTTCTCTCTCTCTCTCTCTCTCTCTTTCATACCCCGTTCTCTCTCTCTCTCTCTCTCTCTCTTTCATACCCCGTTCTCTCTCTCTCTCTCTCTCTTTCATACCCCGTTCTCTCTCTCTCTCTCTCTTTCATACCCCGTTCTCTCTCTCTCTCTCTCTCTCTTTCATACCCCGTTCTCTCTCTCTCTCTCTCTCTCTTTCATACCCCGTTCTCTCTCTCTCTCTCTCTTTCATACCCCGTTCTCTCTCTCTCTCTCTCTCTCTTTCATACCCCGTTCTCTCTCTCTCTCTCTCTCTCTCTTTCATACCCCGTTCTCTCTCTCTCTCTCTCTTTCATACCCCGTTCTCTCTCTCTCTCTCTCTCTCTCTCTTTCATACCCCGTTCTCTCTCTCTCTCTCTCTCTCTCTTTCATACCCCGTTCTCTCTCTCTCTCTCTTTCATACCCCGTTCTCTCTCTCTCTCTCTCTCTCTTTCATACCCCGTTCTCTCTCTCTCTCTCTCTCTTTCATACCCCGTTCTCTCTCTCTCTCTCTTTCATACCCCGTTCTCTCTCTCTCTCTCTTTCATACCCCGTTCTCTCTCTCTCTCTCTCTCTTTCATACCCCGTTCTCTCTCTCTCTCTCTCTCTTTCATACCCCGTTCTCTCTCTCTCTCTCTCTCTCTTTCATACCCCGTTCTCTCTCTCTCTCTCTCTCTTTCATACCCCGTTCTCTCTCTCTCTCTCTCTCTTTCATACCCCGTTCTCTCTCTCTCTCTCTCTCTTTCATACCCCGTTCTCTCTCTCTCTCTCTCTCTTTCATACCCCGTTCTCTCTCTCTCTCTCTCTCTTTCATACCCCGTTCTCTCTCTCTCTCTCTCTCTTTCATACCCCGTTCTCTCTCTCTCTCTCTCTTTCATACCCCGTTCTCTCTCTCTCTCTCTCTTTCATACCCCGTTCTCTCTCTCTCTCTCTCTCTTTCATACCCCGTTCTCTCTCTCTCTCTCTCTCTTTCATACCCCGTTCTCTCTCTCTCTCTCTCTCTTTCATACCCCGTTCTCTCTCTCTCTCTCTCTTTCATACCCCGTTCTCTCTCTCTCTCTCTCTCTTTCATACCCCGTTCTCTCTCTCTCTCTCTCTCTTTCATACCCCGTTCTCTCTCTCTCTCTCTCTCTCTCTTTCATACCCCGTTCTCTCTCTCTCTCTCTTTCATACCCCGTTCTCTCTCTCTCTCTCTCTCTTTCATACCCCGTTCTCTCTCTCTCTCTCTTTCATACCCCGTTCTCTCTCTCTCTCTCTCTCTCTTTCATACCCCGTTCTCTCTCTCTCTCTCTCTCTCTTTCATACCCCGTTCTCTCTCTCTCTCTCTTTCATACCCCGTTCTCTCTCTCTCTCTCTTTCATACCCCGTTCTCTCTCTCTCTCTCTTTCATACCCCGTTCTCTCTCTCTCTCTCTTTCATACCCCGTTCTCTCTCTCTCTCTTTCATACCCCGTTCTCTCTCTCTCTTTCATACCCCGTTCTCTCTCTCTCTCTCTCTTTCATACCCCGTTCTCTCTCTCTCTCTCTCTCTCTTTCATACCCCGTTCTCTCTCTCTCTCTCTCTCTCTTTCATACCCCGTTCTCTCTCTCTCTCTCTCTCTCTTTCATACCCCGTTCTCTCTCTCTCTCTCTCTCTTTCATACCCCGTTCTCTCTCTCTCTCTCTTTCATACCCCGTTCTCTCTCTCTCTCTCTTTCATACCCCGTTCTCTCTCTCTCTCTCTCTCTTTCATACCCCGTTCTCTCTCTCTCTCTCTCTTTCATACCCCGTTCTCTCTCTCTCTCTCTTTCATACCCCGTTCTCTCTCTCTCTCTTTCATACCCCGTTCTCTCTCTCTCTCTCTCTTTCATACCCCGTTCTCTCTCTCTCTCTCTCTCTCTCTCTTTCATACCCCGTTCTCTCTCTCTCTCTCTTTTATACCCCGTTCTCTCTCTCTCTCTCTTTCATACCCCGTTCTCTCTCTCTCTCTCTTTCATACCCCGTTCTCTCTCTCTCTCTCTTTCATACCCCGTTCTCTCTCTCTCTCTCTTTCATACCCCGTTCTCTCTCTCTCTCTCTTTCATACCCCGTTCTCTCTCTCTCTCTCTTTCATACCCCGTTCTCTCTCTCTCTCTCTCTTTCATACCCCGTTCTCTCTCTCTCTCTCTCTTTCATACCCCGTTCTCTCTCTTTCTCTCTTTCATACCCCGTTCTCTCTTTTTCATACCCTGTTCACTGGCTCGTGGATCCTTTTCTTCCCCGGCGACTCCGCAACATAGCTGTGTCAGGCGCCGTAAGATGCGCCGCATATACTTCCGGTCCCTCCATTCACGGCTGGATCCGGCACTCCATCTTTTTGCCGCACGGAGCCGGAATGCCACCGACGGACGTTTGAAAGTAGCCACTTTCACACGTCTGTCGGTGGCATTCCGGCTCCGTGCGGCAAAAAGATGGAGTGCCGGATCCAGCCGTGAATGGAGGGACCGGAAGTATATGCGGCGCATCTTACGGCGCCTGACACAGCTATGTTGCGGAGTCGCCGGGGAAGAAAAGGATCCACGAGCCAGTGAACAGGGTATGAAAAAGAGAGAACGGGGTATGAAAGAGAGAGAGAACGGGGTATGAAAGAGAGAGAGAACGGGGTATGAAAGAGAGAGAGAGATATCCGGGCATGCGCACAGGGTAAAACCGTGCATGCGGTGGCCGGATCAGGTAGAAGCCTGATCCGGCGGCCGGAATGTGCCATAGTGTAACATTGTCCCGCAGAGCCGGGAGGGCCGCATCCGGCCATGTCCGGCTTTTTTCTCCGGACAAAAAAAACGCTGCAGCACCCGTCCTGTCCGGCCGCCGGACAGAGGAATTCAGCCGGATCCGGTAAAAACCGGAACAAACGGAAGCACATGCGGCGCGATCCGGCGCATGTGCTTCTCAATGACAAAAAAACGCATCCGGCGGTAAAAAAACCCGGATCCGTTTTTTTACACACATGCCGGATTGTGCCTGACGGCACAAACCGGATGTGTGAAAGAGGCCTTATGAGTCAATGTCCCATGGGACTATAAGACTGCATGGATGTCGCTGATAGTTTTTTGATGAAGTGATGCTGTACCAGAATCTGTATTATTTCAGCTGTACTTACAAGCACCATAGATGTTCCCGATCATGAGGAAATGACAATGCGATGGCCCGTCGCGAACGAAGTAACATTTCTTTAATTAAAGAAAGATAGAAAAACCTGGTTATTATTAGTAAAGATGTCACTTTAAATATTCAATTAATGAATTGCATTATCAGTGGTTCTATAATAATATTAGTATTCTACACACTAACAATGGGCATCAGAGTGATTCCAAGAAGTAACAACGCATAGAAAGACATACGCTGCCAATAATCCAATAATTTATGCAAGGGAAGCCTCTGAATTTATTCAGATGACCCAAAAGAAGTAGATACGACCCTTTTCATCACTCAAATTAAAGACCTCAGACCAGACCTATTAAAATATCTAGTAGCCGAATTAGCTTATCCCTGGTGATCTCAGTCCATTTTCCCCTTCATGGGCAAAACTAAAGGATGCGCTGCCAATCCTTCCCAGGCTGTAGGTCTTGGACGTCCCAGGACTCTCCATAAAGCCTAGCCGCTGTCTCCCTCATGCTGCTCTGACTCGCTCGTGCTCATGTGTCTTTCCACCCGTAGAGCCTGGACTCATGAGCTTATGTCATAAACACTGTTTCTTCCAGCAACTTAACTCATCCTACTCACTAACTAACTCTACCTTAGTTACACCTTCTCCTCACCCTATTTTAGCTCCTCCCACTAGAGTTTTCCTTATTCACTTAACTCAATCTCAACACTGACCCCCACTGTTCTAAGTCCTATATTACCCTCTACTAATATTTCTAATATTAATAATACTAATACTAATATTAATATTACTAATATTACACTGATCCGTACATTACTCAACCAAAAATCTGCAAAAACCCTAGTCCATGCCCTCATCTCCCGCCTTGACTACTGCAACCTCCTGCTCTGTGTCCTCCTCTCTAACACTTTCGCCCCCCTCCAATCTATTCTTAACTCTGCTGCCAGACTAATCCACCTGTCCCCCCACTATTCCCCAGCCTCTCCCCTCTGTGAATCCCTGCACTGGCTTCCCATTACCCAAAGACTCCAGTTCAAAACCCTAACCATGACATACAAAGCCATCCACAACCTGAGTCCTCCATACATCTGTGACCTCGTCTCCCGGTACTTACCTGCACGAAACCTCTGATTCTCACAAGATCTCCTTCTGTACTCCCCTCTTATCTCCTCTTCCCACAATCACATACAAAATTTCTCCCACGCATCCCCCCTACTCTGGAACTCTCTACCACAACATATCAGACTCTCGCCTACCATGGAAACCTTCAAAAAGAACCTGAAGACTTACCTCTTCTGACAAGCCTACAACTTGCAGTAACCACCGATCCACCAAACCGCTGCATGACCAGCTCTACCCTCGCCTACTGTATCCTCACCCATCCCGTTGTAGATTGTGAGCCCTCGCAGGCAGGGTCCTCTCTCATCCTGTACCAGTCGTGACTTGTATTGTTTAAGATTACTGTACTTGTATGTATTATGTATACCCCTCTTCACATGTAAAGCGCCATGTAATAAATGGCGCTATAATAATAATAAATAATAATAATACTAACACTGATCCTTTTTCAATTCCTAGCTCATAAAGATACATACAATTTATGCAGTACATGATTCATATGTACACTGACACGTTAATAAACAGTAAAACAATATCACATTACATGCCACTTTACATGCAAAACGTACCCGATTTTATTAAGACGGTGCACACAGGGATGCAGGGCACAAGTCAGCCCCCAGCACACCCCTCTACAATCCAAAAATGGAAGGAGTATGGCACATCTGCAAACCTGCCAAGACATGGCGGTCCACCCAAACTGACACCCCAAGCAAGGAGAATACTAATTATAGTATCACCTAGCCAAATCAGTTCTCATACTTTGCACTGATGAGGGCCAATAGCCCGAAACACCGTGTCTTCAAATTGAGATTCTCATTTTACTTTTATCCTAAGTGATATTACAAGACTCGTTAAAGGGTTGATTGTGACTTGAAGGATCGCTACTACCAACAGTTGGAGCTCTTCCTCTCTGAAGAGACAATTTGCATATTATTTTCCCAGAGGAGCATTGCACGGCGAATAAGCCTCCTTACCTTGACAAGCCAGAGCTGGTATGTCACTCTCCACAAGGAGAAACCTTATCCCTTAGACCCCAGTCCAGAGCCTCTCACCTAGCCAAATCAGTTCTCATACTTTGCACTGACGAGGGCCAATAGCCTGAAACACCATGTCTGCTATACCCTTGGTTTGTTATATGAAAATAAATATGAACTATGATGATGAGAGCAGAAACAAAGATGTTTAAGTGGATGAGCTTATACTGAGTTGTTCATAACTTTCCTAATTTTTTTTTTTTTTTTTAAACCAAAGAAACACCATGTCTAAAAATTGAGATTCTGATTTGGCTTTTATCCTAAGTCATGTTACAAGACTCGTTAAAAGGGTTGATTGTGACTTGTAGGATCGATTCTACCAACAGGTGGTGCTATAGAGTTCAAGTCCTCTTCCTCTCTGAAGAGGCTATTTGCATACTAATTACAGAAGCATCCACGAGGCCCATGGTCATGCCGGAGGAGCTGCAGAGATCCACAGCTCAGGTGGGAGAATCTGTCCACTGGACAACTATTAGTGGCATTTATGGAAGTGTACCAAGAAGAAAGACAGTTCTGAAAGCAAGCCATAAGAAACCTCATTTGCATAAAGCCATGTAGGGGACACAGCCAGCCTGTGGAAGATGGTGCTCTGGTCAGATAACACCAAAGTAGAACTTTTTAGACTAAATGCAAAACGCTATGTGTGGTGCAAAACTAACAGCACATCAGCCTGAAAACACCATCCCCACAGTCACATATAGTGATGGCAACATCATGCTGTGAGGATGCTTTTCTTCAGCAGGGACAGGGAAGCTTGTCAGAGTTGATGGGAAGCTGAATGGAGCTAAATACCGGGCAATCCTGGAGGAATAACTGTTCAGGCTGTAAAAGACTTGAGAAAGGGGCATAGGTTCTACTTCCAACAGGACAATGACCCTAAACATACTGCCAGAGTTAGAATGGGATGGTTTAGATCAAAGCATATTTATGTGTGTGAGTGGTCCAGTCACAGTCTACACACAAATCCCATTGAGAATCTATGGCAAGACTTGGAAAATTGCTGTTCACATACACTCTCCATCCAGTCTCACTGAAATATACCTAGTTTGCAAAGAAGAATGGGAAAAAACTACCTCTAGATTTTCAAAGCTGGTAGAGAATTACCCCAAAAGACTTGCAGTAATAATTGCAGTGAAAAGTGGTCCTACAAAGTATTGACTCAGGGGGACGGAATACAAATGAATGTCACAATTTTTCAGATTTATATTTTTGCAATGTTTATAAAACCATGCATTATTTCCTTTACACTTACAAATACTTGCTAATTTGAGTTGGTATGTATGTCACATAAAATCTCAATAAAATAGCTTTACGTTTATAAGTATAACATAAAAAAATGTGGAAAAGTTCATCGGGTATGAATACTTTATCAAGGCACTGTATAAAATTGACATTCAAGATCAGCCCCTAATGTGAATATAGACTCTAGACTAAAACTAGTAAAAAAATATAGCACTCAGACGCACTACTCAAAAACTGTCACCCGACCAAAACACTGACCAGGCCTTTTAAATAAATACTGACCGCTGACCATATCTCCAAGTTTCAACAGCTTGCTATCCATATTTTCTTCCTTTTTGTCAAGATTCCACCACTCATGCTGTCCTAGGGACGCTGTGATTGACAGCTCTGCCGTCGTATGGGATCGAGAACTGACTGAGCTGTCAGGTTTTGTAAGTACAAAAAATGGTGGGGGGAACAAGAGGCGCAATAGTGCCCTATCACTAGTGACACTTGAAGTATGAGCAGTATAATACAGTTCCACTCACCTATTCCAGATGTGTAACCCACAACTGGCTTGAGAGCATATCACAGAATCAGCTGCTGCAGGACCTCCACCAACCACTCGCACGTGGAAAAACCTTCAGAAAGTTGTGGGAAGCAGGGTGTGTTGCAGTCCGCGCTGCCGAGATTCACAAATCACCTGGGATGCAAGATGTTGTAGCAGTGTACTCCTTTATTTCCTCCTATGCGTTTCGGCGCCCTTCCTGGCACCTTCCTCAGGGATATTACATCAGCCATAGGAGCAGGGAATTTATAGCCCCTTACATTAGCAATTATGGGTGTGTTCTGTTTACATGTGATGTCATAATGGTCATCACTGGGGGAGGGGCCAGCATTTTTGGCGGAATTTCACATAAATAGCATGATAAAACAAGAAAATGGTCCAAAACACTTGCTAAAATGTACATAAAAATCTTACAAACAGAATGATGTTAAAATTTCCATGAAAAATGCAGCAAAAACGTTGCTAAAATATCCAGACTATCACTGCAGAAAAAAAGTTTTATAAACCCATTGTCACCCGACTTTCAGGGTAGTAGAACCCATGTATTTGCTGGTTTCAGTGTTTTCTCTTGTGACTAATGTTGAGCGCCACCGTCTCACTGGTATCAGTGCCTGTGGATCGAAGGTTCTATAAACTGCTTTTTCATGACACTATCCTGTTAAATATATGGTCCTATGGTTGTTATAAAAGAATTGTTATGAAAAATTATCAAAGAAATATGTCAAAAATATTATTATTATGTTAAAAAACAATCTTCTTTATTTTTGTTTTAGGAGGGGAGCAAAGAGTGGTGCTGCTATTAAAATAGACTTCATAAAATATAAACCAGATTATTCCTAAGATCAACTGCGTCTTAAAAGTTTTTATTTTTATTTTATTTTAATTATTTATTGTCAATAAAAAATTATCTAAAAAATTGTATTAAAACTATTAAAAATGGCTTAAAAACTGTGTTACTCATCTTCCGTGTGTTTATGGTCACTATTTTATATATTGGTTGTGGTGGTATCAACCATAGATCATGTGTCTGTTGGTACAGCAAACCTAGGTTCTAATAACCAGTTCGAGTGAACATTATTCTAACAAATACTAGTGAGTTGTGATTGCTATATACCAGTGGGAAAAATAATAAAAGTAAATACAAAACTGTGGGTGAAACAGATTTGAAAATAACAGATTTTAGAAAGGGATTGGGAGTGATCTCAGTGTGTATGTGTTTATACCTGTGATTGTGTCACCCACTTAGATAAGTGTCAGGAAGTGAGCGTGGTGTGGGAATTCATATCAATTCAGAAGTTATATTCAAGCCTTTTGGTTTTAATGTGTCCAGCTTAAACATCCAGTATTTCTCACGTTTTTTTAGGTGTTCGAACCTATTTGGTACATTGGGGTTAATTTGATTGCTCTTATATCTCTGTTGTGATGGGTGTCATAATGGAGTGACACACCATGGGCTCTATAACCATTCTTTATGTTTGAACGGTGTTTGTTTAGCCTTTCGTGAAGCGGTCTGATGGTCCTCCCTATATATTGCAATCCGCACGGGCATTCAAGCAAATAGATAACGAATTCTGTTAAACAATTCAAACCATGTTTGATGGAAAAGGATTCTTTTGTCGAGGTAGATTGGAAGGTGGTTGTCTGTTGTATACTTTGACAACAGAGGCATCTATTTCTTCTGCACTTTGAGACCTAGTAAGAACTAGTAAAAAAATATAGCACTCAGACGCACTACTCAAAAACTGTCACCCGACCAAAACACTGACCAGGCCTTTTAAATAAATACTGACTGCTGACCATATCTCCAAGTTTCAACAGCTTACTATCCATATTTTCTTCCTTTTTGTCAAGATTCCACCACTCATGCTGTCCTAGGGACGCTGTGATTGACAGCTCTGCCGTCGTATGGGATCGAGAACTGACTGAGCTGTCAGGTTTTGTAAGTGACAGTTCTGCTGCCCAATTTGAGGCAGAGGTGTTAATATTGATCGACAGCTCTGCCGTGATATCTGGCTGGGTCTGTGAGATGTCCTGCAAGTGTCATCCATTCTGGGTGATTACAGGGCTAGTTAGCACTCTGTCAATTGTAAGACCTTTGCCAATTATAGATTTGCTCAAGTGGTGGGCGCGTTCTTGCTCTGTACTCGTAGTTGTATTCTGATCTACATTGTTGAACTGGGATTTACATTTTTGACCATCCTACTTACACTTTTATCTTGATCTGCTGCTTTCCTGGTTCTTTGACCTTGGACTCTTAGCTGACTATGCTTTTGTCTCACACCTCTGTTCATTATGAGCCCATTTGGTACTGACCTCAGACCTCTTGGCAATCCTGCCTCATGGTAAATCCGTCATTAGAGATTAGCATCACATTGAGTGATAACTAGCATCAAATTACTCTCACAATTTCACCACTCAGTGTCTTAAGAATGCTGTGATAGTCGCATTTTTTTGATTTTCACAGTGCATAATTTTCCACAATCCCCACTGCTTCTTTTTTCAGTCATCCACAACAATCATTAACCCCTTCACAAAATGTGTCATATATGTACAGCGCTGTGAGAAGTGCGTTCCCACAAAGCAAAGTAAATATACGGCACCACTTTTTCTGGTCACTGTGCTGAAGGCCATCCCTGCACTTTACTTGGCTGATTCACCCTTTTGGCGCTGATTGGATGAAAAATAGTTACTGACCAATTAGAGCAAAAGGAGATAATCTTAAATAAAGATCACTCTGCACGGCCTTTTTATCCACCCCCCTCCCGTGTACCTGAGAGAGAGAAAATCATTGGTGGCCAGTGCGATCTGTTTCCTGCAATTTCCTGTGTCTCTTGCCTCCTGCAATTCAGTACTGTGTGACCTATCTGTGATCACAACAGCAGCAGCAGCAGTTCCCCAATCCCTGTTCCAGTTCCTCCCCATCTCCTATCCCCAACTGCCAACTATATTTTTGGTGCACTTTTTCTGCCTTTCTCGCGTGCTCGGTATCCTACACAGAGCACTAATGTTCTTCCCGTGACTGCAGTTCTCTGATCGGTATCGCTGCTGATCAGAGTCTACGCCAAGTGACTTTTTCATTTTTTAGATATAGTTAGAGTGGCGAACATCGCCGTGAAAGTAAAGTCCGATATTTTTTTTTTAAATAATAAAAGTTAGTACAGTGTAGCTTTATAGGTAGGCAGGTAGCGCATTAGGAGAGAAGACATTGCAGTGTAAGTGATGTCCGATTTTATTTTAGAAAAAAAATAGTAGTACAGAGTGGCTTCATAGATAGAGAGGTAGCTCATTATGGGAGTGGATGTCATAGTGTAAATGACATCTCATTTATCTTTTAGAAAAAAAAACATAGTAGTACAGAGTAGTTTTATAGGTAGAGAAGTAGCATTTTTTTTCTTAAATTGTTATTGCTGGGTAACCTCTTAGCTAGTGCATGAGGATGGTGTCACATTAGTGCATTTTACATGCAGCGCACGGCGCCGCTAAGCCCTGCCCCCTGCCCGCTCCATGCCCGCCCCATCCGGTCATCGCCTCCTACTATCGCACACGGCTGCATGCGATCTGCACACCCTATCTTTAGCATAGGGTGCGCAGACCATGCGCTGGCCGTGCGCTAGTAGAATTTTGGCGTGCGTAGCACACTTTTGGAAGTGCGCCGAGTGCACCAAAATGCGACATGGTGCGTTCGGCGCACACCGGTGCACCTTCAAAAGTGCGCAGCGCATGCCAAAATCATACTAGCGCACGGCCAGCGCATCGCCTGCGCACCCTATGCTAAAGATAGGGTGCGCACATCGCATGCAGCCGTGTGCGATAGGAGGCGGCGATAACCGGATGGGGCGGGCATGGAGCGGGCAGGGGGTGGGGCTTAGCGGCGCTGCATGTAAAATGCGCTAATGTGAAACCAGCCTTAGAGGCGCGCACATTGCAATGTTAGTGATGTCAGTTTTTGTTTCGCAAAGAAAACTGTTAGCGCTGAGTAAATTTACAGCTAGTGCATTAAGGGACCATATGTTGCAGTGGTACATTTTTCTTTTAACCCCTTCACCCCCAAGGGTGGTTTGCACTTTCATGACTTGGCCAATTTTTACAATTCTCACCATTATCCCTTTATGAGGTAATAACTCTGAAACGCTTCCATGGATCCTGGTGATTCTAACATTCTTTTCTCGTGACATATTGTACTTCATGTTAGTGGTAAAATTTCATTGATATAACTTACGTTTATTTGTGAAAAAAATGGAAATTTGTCGAAAATTTTGCAATTTTCCAACTTTGAATTTTTATGCCCTTAAATCACAGAGATACGGCACACAATAAACTTGATAAGTAACATTTCCCACATGTTTACTTTACATCAGCACAATTTTGGAACCAAAATTTTTTTTTGTTAGGAAGTTATAAGGGTTAAAATTTGACCAGCGATTTCCTATTTTTTCAACACCATTTTATTTTTACAGACCACATCACATTTGAAGCCACCTTGAGGGGTCGATATAATAGAAAATACCCAAAAGTGACACCATTCTAAAAACTGCACCCCTCAAGGTGCTCAAAACCACATTCAAGAAGTTTATTAACCCTTCAGGTGCTTCACAGGAATTTTTTGAATATTTAAAAAAAAATGAACATTTAACTTTTTTTCCCTAAAAAAATAATTCAGGTTCAATTTTTTTTTATTTTACCAAGGGTAAAAGGAGAAATTGGACTGGAAAAGTTATTGTGCAATTTGTCCTGAGTACGCAGATACCTGATATGTGGGGGGAACCACTGTTTCGGTGCATGGCAGAGCTCAGAAGGGAAGGAGTGCCGTTTGACTTTTTCAATGCAAAATTGGCTGGAATTCTGATCGGACGCTGTGTCACATTTGGAGAGCCCCTGATATACCTAAACAGTGGAAACCCCCATAAGTGACCCCATTTTGGAAACTAGACCCCCCAAGGAACTTATCTTGATATGTGGTGAGAACTTTGAACCAACAAGGGCTTCACAGAAGCTTATAAGGTACAGCGGTACAAATAAAAAATCATAATTTTTCCACAAAAATGATCTTTTCAACCCCAATTTTTATTTTCCCAAGGGTAACAGGACCCTAAAATTTATTGTGCAATTTGTCCTGAGTACACTGATATCCCATATGTGAGTGTAAACGACTATTTGGGCTCATGGCAGAGCTCGGAAGGGAAGCAGCGCCATTTGACTTTTTTGGCTAGAATTGAGGTCGAACACCATGTCGCGTTTGGAAAGCCCCTGATGTACCAAAACAGTGGAAACCCCCACAAATGTCAGAATTTTGGAAACTAGACCCCCCCAAGGAACATATATAGATGTTTGGTGAGAACTTTGAACCCCCAAGGGCTTCGCAGAAGTTTATAACGTACAGCCGTACAATTATAAAATCATATTTTTTCCACAAAAATGATCTTTTCACCCTCAATTCTTACTTTCCCAAGGGTAACAGGACCCTAAATGTTATAGTGCAATTTGTCCTGAGTACGCTGAGACCTCATATGTGGGTGTAAACGACTATTTGGGCGCATGGCAGAGCTCTGAAGGGAAGCAGCGCCATTTGACTTTTTTGGCTGGAATTGAGATTGGACACCATGTCGCGTTTGGAAAGCCCCTGATGTACCAAAACAGTGGAAACCCCCCACAAGTGACACCATTTTGGAAACTAGACCCCCCAAGGAACTTATCTAGATGCTTGGTGAGAACTTTGAACCCCCAAGGGCTTCACAGAAGTTTATAACTCCCGGGCGTGAAAATAAAAAAATTCGCTTTTTTTACACAAACATGATCATTTAGTCCCCAATTTTTTTATTTTCCCAAGGGTACCAGGAGAAAATGGACCCCAAAAGTTGTTGTCCAATTTGTCCTGAGTACCCTGATACCCCATATGTGGGAGAAAACTACTGTACGGGCCCACGTCGGGGCTCGGAAGGGAAGTAGTGACGTTTTGGAATGCAGACTTTGATGGAATGCTCTGCAGGTGTCATGTTGCCTTTGGAGAGCCCCTGATGTACCTAAACAGTGGAAACCCCCCACAAATGACACTATATTGGAAACTAGACCCCCCACGGAACTTATCCAGATATGTGGTGAGCACTTTGAACCCCCAAGGGCTTCACAGAAGTTTATAATGCCCAGGTATGAAAATAAAAATATCATATTTTTTTCCCACAAAAATGATATTTTTGCCCCAAATTTTTTATTTTCCTAAGGGCAACAGGAGAAATAGGACCCCAAAAGTTGCTTTGCAATTTGTCCTAAGTAGGCTGATACCCCATATGTGGGGGTAAGACACTGGGCGCATGGCAGAGCTTGGAAGGGAAGGAGCACCATTTGACTTTTTCAACGCAGAATTGGCTGGAATTGAGATCAGACGCCATGTTGCGTTTGGAGAGCACCTGATGTGCCCAAACAGTGGAAATCCCCCAATTCTAACTCCAACCCTAACCCCAACACATCCCTAACCCTAATCTCAGCCCTAACCCTAGCCCTAGCCCTAACCCTAACCCTAGCCCTAACCCTAGCCCTAGCCCTAACCCTAGCCCTAGCCCTAACCCTAGCCCTAACCCTAGCCCTAGCCCTTTTAATTTTATTATTTTTCCCTAACTAAGGGGGTGATAACGGGGGGTGTTTGATTTACTATTTATGGCGGTTTTTATTTTTGGCAGCTGTCACACGCTAAAAGATGCTTTTTATTGTAAAAATAGTTTTTGCATCACCACATATTGAGAGCTATAATTTTTCCGTATTTTGACCCACTGAGTCATGTGATGTCTTATTTTTCGCGGGACAAGTTGATTTTTTTATTGATATCATGTTCGGGCATGTGACATTTTTTGATCGCTTTTTATTCTGATTTTTGGGACGCAGAATGAACAAAAACCAGCGTTTCATGAATTTCTTTTGGGGGGTGCGTTTACACCGTTCCGCATGCGGTAAAATTGATAAAGCAGTTTTATTCTTCGGGTCAGTACGGTTACAGCGATACCTCATTTATGTCATTTTTTTATGTTTTGGCGCTTTTATGCAATAAAAACAATTTTATATAAAAAATAATTATTTTTGCATCGCTTTATTCTGCGAGCTATAACTTTTTTATTTTTCTCTGATGATGCTGTGTGGCAGCTCGTTTTTTGCGGCACAAGATGACGTTTTCAGCGGTACCATGGATATTTATATGGGTCTTTTTGATTGCGCGTTATTGCACTTTTCGTTCGGCAGTATGATAATAAATCATTATTTTTTGCTTCGCTTTTTATTTTTAAGGGGTTCGCTAAAGGGGTTAACTAAAGGGACAGTTTTATAGGGCAGGTCGTTACGGACATGGCGATACCAAATATGTGTACTTTTATTGCTTTTTTTATTTCCAAAAAATGAATTTATTGGGGAATATTTTTTTTTTTAATTTATTTAGTGATTTTTTAAAAATTATTTTTACACTTTTTTTTTTTTTTACTTTGTTAGGTTGTCCCAGGGGGGACATCACTGTCCTGTGACAGATCGCTGATCTGTCACATCACAGATCACTGTGACAGGCAGTGTGCAGGTTTCCTCCTTGCCTGCGCTTTGCAGGCACTGAGGAAGCCAGCTCCCTGCAGGCCCCCGAAGGTCCCCGTCGCCATCTTGGATCCGGGGACCTGCAGGGAAAGAGCGCCCCGCAGCAGCGCTGCACATTGCGCTGCTGTGGGGGGCTCAGGGAAGCACGGAGGGTTCCCCCTCCCTGCCGATGCTTCCCTTTAACCCCCGGTACACCGTGATCGTGTTTGATCGCGGTGTGCAAGGGGTTAACGTGTCAGGGGCGGTCCGTGACCACCCCTGACACATAGTGCTGGGTGTCAGCTGTGATAATCACGTGGGCGCCGCTGATCGCACTAGACGTACTATCCCTTCCATGGGCATAGGGGCCCGGATCCCATGGACGGGATATTACGTCTGATGTCAGAAAGGGGTTAAAAGAATAGTTAGCACCGAGTAACTTTATAGGTAGGGCATTACTGTAGTGAGTGTAACTGTAATTTTTTTATACTAATGTTTTTAACATGTACTAATTTTTATTTTATTTTTTTCTTCTAAATGTTTCTTCATAATTTTTCCCTTTTTCATTTTTCTCTCTATTTTTTATAATAAATAGCACACTTAACACAAGCCCCACACGATACAAGTGTAAAAGCACCAGCTACACTTACATCCCCAGTGTTTTGAAGAGTAAAATAAAAATGGGCCATTCATCAAGAAGGCGCTATTCACCAGAGGAGGCATATGCTTTCCTTGCCTCCAACACAGATTCAAGCAGTCAGAAAGATCCCACATGTCTCTATTTCTCTTCCTCTTCCTTATCTAGTGAGGAGGAAACCCCAGCAAAACGCCTTAGGATTGAGGCAACTCAGGTAATACAGTGATCACGGTGACATTATACACAGGAGCTCTGTATATAGTGTATAATGGAAAGGTAATACAGTGATCACTGGTGACATTGTACACAGGACCACTGTATATAGTATACAGTGTATAGTGTCAGTGTACAGATAACACACTGACTCACCAGTGACGTCTCTAGGTGAAGTCCTTCATCTTTGCTTTTAATCTTCATTCAGCACAAACTGCCGTCACTTCTTCCAGTCAGGGCTCGTCTCTGCAGGAAATAACACAGTTATCTAGAGCACCGCTTGCAGAACACATTACTTATTTTTTCCCAAATTTTAAACTACACCAGATGAAGAAAAAAAGGTGACATAGTGTTGGGACCGCCCACCCATTTAAAACAGTATCCTCAAAAAATAAAATAAATACATCACTGCAGTGATAATATCCCTTAATTAGCCCCTATGGTAATAATAACCCCCATTCTGCCCCCCCGTGTGTCTCATTCCTGGATCCTGCCATATGTTCTCCTATCCTGCCCCCATGTGATGTCCCATCCTGCCCCATGATACTGCACCATTTGTCCCATGATCCTGCCCCATCTGTCCCATGATCCTGCCCCATCTGACCCATGATCCTCTCCCATCTGTCTCCATCATATCCATCCTGTCCCATCTGTCTTCATCCTGTCCCATCTGTCTCCATACTGCCCCATCTGTCTCCATCCTGCCCCATTTGTCTCCATCCTGCCCCATGATCCTGTACCATCTGTCTCCATCCCATCCCATATGCCTGCCCCATCTGTCTCCATCCTGCACCATGCCTCCATTCTGCCCACCTGTCTACATTCTGCCCCGTGTCTCCATTCTGCCCCGTGTCTCCATTCTGCCCCCTGTCTCCATTCTGCTCCATGTCTCCATTCTGCCCCAGTTTCTCCATTCTCCCCCATCTCCAATTCTGCCCCGTCTCCAATTCTGCCCCTGTGTCTCCTATCCTGCCCCTAGTCTCCAATCCTGCCCCTGTGTCTCCATTCTTCCCTGTGCCTCCATTCTGCCCCTTGTCTCCATTCTGCCCCTTGTCTCTATTCTGCCTTGTGTCTCCATTCTGCCCTTTGTCTTCATTCTGCCCCGGGCAACGTTGGAGTGCGGGCCCCCTGCTGCCCTGGGCCCTGTTGGAATGCGGGCCCCCTGGATGCCCTGGGCCCTGTTGTTGGAACACTGCGGACCTGCAGCCCTCCCTCTGCCTGCCCTGGGCCCTGTTGTTGGAATGCTGCAGCCAGGCCCCCCTGCCTGCCCTGGACCGGGCCCTGTTGGAATGCTATGGGCCCCCTGCCTGCCCTGGGCCTTGTTGTTGGAATGCTGTGGACCTGCACCCCCCTGCTTGCCCTGGGCCCTGTTGTTGGAATGCTGCAGCTGGGCCCCCCTTCCTGCCCTGGGCCGGGGCCCTGTTGGAATGCTGCAGGCCCCCTGACTGCCCTGGGCCCTGTTGTTGGAATGCTGCGGACCTGCAGCCCCCTGCCTGCCCTGGGCCCTGTTGTTGGAATGCTGTGGACCTGCACCCCCCTGCCTGCCCTGGGCCCTGTTGTTGGAATGCTGCAGCTGGGCCCCCCTTCCTGCCCTGGGCCGGGGCCCTGTTGGAATGCTGCAGGCCCCCTGCCTGCCCTGGGCCCTGTTGTTGGAATGCTGGGGACCTGCAGCCCCCCGCCTGCCCTGGGCCTTGTTGTTGGAATGCTGCGGACCTGCGGCCCCCCTGCCTGCCCTGGGCCCTGTTGTTGAAATGCTGCGGTCGCTCCCCCCTGCCTGCCCTGGGCCAGGGCCCTGTTGGAATGCTGCAGGCCCCCTGACTGCCCTGGGCCCTGTTGTTGGAATGCTGCGGACCTGCAGCCCCCTGCCTGCCCTGGGCCCTGTTGTTGGAATGCTGTGGACCTGTGGCTCCCCTGCCTGCCCTGGGCTCTGTTGTTGGAATGCTGCGGCTGGGCCCCCTTTGTCTGCCCTGGGCCGTGGCTCTGTTGTTGGAAAGCATGTGGCTGGGCCCCCTGCCTGCCCTGGTCCGGGGCCCTGTTGGAATGCAGGCCCGGATGGACCTGTTGGATGCTGCCTGGTCCCTGCCCCCCCAGTCACCACTGAGCCTCAGCCAAACCTCTTCTGACACCGGCCACTGCCGCCACATCACCGGAGATGGAGAGAGACTACTCACCAGTCACCCTGCTCTCCTGCCGCCACCCGCCTCCATCTGCATGTCTGGTCTGCAGGCCGCCGCCTCTTCTCTTCTACTGGTCTGGTCTGCTGCCGCTGTGCTGCGCCTCGCTGTCCACTGTCTCTGCTCCAGCCTCCAACGACGTCGCACACCGCACGCTGCTCTGCTCCAAACTGAATAAGTGGAGCAGAGCAATGTGTGACGTCATGTCTGGCTGGACCATGATGTAACGGGCCGTAGCTTAAGGGTACAGTGCCTGCCCATTTCCTTTCGCTGGCCGGGCATTAGGAATAGGAAGTGGCGAAGCCTGATCAAAATGTCGGGGGGCTCGAGAGCGGACCGAGCTGCCAGCGGACTCGGGCTCCCCTAGTCACCAGGCCCCATACAGTAGAAAGGGATGTAATGCCCTGATGGCGGCCCTGTCCATCACATGAGGAGTATTGGCGTACTCAGAGAAACTGCACAATAATTATTGGGTTTCATGTTTTCCTGTTACCCTTGTGAAAAAAATGGGGTAAAAAGATTTTTTGTAGAGAAAATGTGATTTTATCATTTTCACAGCTCAATGGTATAAATATCTGTGAAGCACTTGTGAGTTCATGGTGCTCACCCACATCTAGATAAATTCCTTGAGTGGTCTAACTTTCAAAATGGGATCACTGATTGGGGATTTCCACTGTTTAGGTACATCAATGGCTCTCCAAACGCAACATTTCATCCATTCTCGATTCCAGACAATTTTGCATTCAAAAAGTCAAATGGTGCTTCTTCTCTTTCGAGCCCTGCCGTGTGCTCCACATATGGGTTATCAGCATACTCAAGCGAAATTGCACAATTTTTAGGATCCATTTTATACTGTTACTATTGTGAAAATAAAACATTTTGGGTTAAAAGAACACTTTTGTGGAAAAAATGTGATTTTTTTGTTATCACAGCTCAAAGTTATAAACTTCTGTAAAAATATTCAGGATTGAGAGTCCTCAGTAGTTGATACCTTTTAATGGCTAACTGAAAAGATGGTAACACATTGCAAGCTTTCGAGACTACTCAGGTCTCTTCATCAGGCTAGTAGTCTCGAAAGCTTGCAATGTGTTACCATCCTTTCAGTTAGCCATTGAAAGGTATCAACTACTGAGGACTCTCAATCCTGAATATTTTTCTATCTACTGGCTAACACAGTACAAAGATATACATCTTTCCTGTATTAAACTTCTGTTAAGCACTTGGAGAGTTCAAGGTGCTCACCACACATCTAGATAAATTCTTTGAATGTTCTAGTTTCCAAAATGGTGTTACTTGTGGGGGATTTCCACTGTTTAGGCACATCAGGGGCTCTCCAAATGCGACATGGCGTTCGCACTTGATTACAGTCAATTTTGCTTTCAAAAAGTGTGCTTCCAAGCCCTGCCATATGCCCAAACAGTAGTTTTCCCTCACATATGGGGTATCGTCATACTTGGGAGAAATTGAACAACAAATTTTGGGGTTGACTTCTTCTTGTTACTCTTGTGAAAATTTAATTGTTTTGCTAAAGTAAAATTTTTGTGAAAAAAGTAAAATATTTTTCTTCCTTCCACATTACATTAATTCCTATGAAGCACCTGAAGGGTATATAAACTTCTTGAATATGGTTTTAAGGACTTGGAGGGGTGGGGATTTTAGTATCATGTCACTTTTGGGTATTTTCTGTCATATAAGGCTCCTCAAAGTCGCTTCAAATGTGATGCTGTCCCTAGAAAAAGGGGTTTGTAAATTTTTGTTGGAAAAATGAGAAATTAACTTATAGAATCATAGAATCATAGAATCGTAGAGTTGGAAGGGACCTCCTGGGCCATCTGGTCCAACCCCCTGCTCAAAGCAGGATTCGCTAAATCATCCCAGTCAGATGTCTGTCCAGCCTCTGTTTGAAGACTTCCATTGAAGGAGAACTCACCACTTCTTGTGGCAGCCTGTTCCACTCATTGATCACTCTAACTGTCAAAAAGTTTTTTCTAATATCTAATCTGTGTCTCCTCCCATTCAGTTTCATCCCATTGCTTCTAGTCTTTCCTTGTGCAAATGAGAATAAAGTTGATCCTTCTACAATGTGACAGCCCTTTAGATATTTGTAGACAGCTATTAAGTCTCCTCTCAGTCTTCTCTTTTGCAAACTAAACATTCCCAAATCCTGCAACCTTTCCTCATAAGACAGGGTTTGCAGACCGGTCACCATTCTGGTCGCTCTTTTCTGAACTTGCTCCAGTTTGTTGATGTCTTTTTAAAATGTGGTGCCCAAAACTGGACACAATATTCCAGATGAGGTCTGACCAAAGAGGAGTAGAGGGAAATAATGACTTCACGTGATCTAGACTGTATGCTTCTGTTAATACATCCTAGAATTGCATTTGCCTTTTTTTCTGCTGCATCACACTGTTGACTCATATTCAGTCTGTTATCTATTAGTATACCCAAGTCTTTTTCACATGTGCTGTCACTTAGCCCTATTCCTCCCATTCTATATATGCTTTTTTCATTTTTATTGCCCAGATGTAGTACTTTGCATTTCTCCCTGTTAAAAACCATTCTGTTAGTTGCTGCCCACTTCTCCAGTTTATTTAAATCTTTTTGAATCCTCTCTCTCTCTTCTCTAGTATTAGCTATCCCTCCTAGCTTTGTGTCATCAGCAAATTTAATCAGTTTACCCTCAATTCCTTCATCTAAATCGTTGATAAAGATGTTGAACAATACAGGGCCCAGGACAGAGCCCTGTGGTACCCCACTTGAGACATTCTTCCAACTGGATGTGCAGCCATTTACAACCACTCTTTGTGTCCGATCACTAAGCCAGTTATGAATCCTTCTAACAGTTGCCTTGTCCATTCCATACTTAGTCATTTTTTCAATAAGGATTGTATGAGAGACTTTGTCAAATGCTTTGCTGAAGTCAAGATATACTATATCTACTGCATTTCCTTGATCCACCCAATCAGTGATACCATCATAGAAGGAAATTAAGTTAGTCTGACATGACTTATTAGTTACAAACCCATGCTGACTCTGTTTAATCACTTCATTCTTATCCAGGTACTGACATACATGTTGTTTAATAATTTGTTCAAAGATCTTTCCTGGTATAGAAGTCAGACTCACCGGCCTATAGTTGCCTGGGTCCACCTTCTTCCCCTTTTTGAAGATAGGAACAACATTTGCTCTTCTCCAGTCTTCTGGCACTTCTCCTGTTCTCCAAGAATTTTCAAAGATTATGGAGAGGGGTTCGAAAATTTCTTCTGCTATCTCCTTCAGTACTCTGGGGTGTAATTCATCTGGACCTGGAGACTTGAATTCATTTAGGTTAGCTAAGTGTTTCCTCACTATCTTTCTGTTTATAGATATCCTGGATTCTTCTATTCCCTTAATAGGACAGTGAATAACAGTTGATGTTACATTTCCTTTCTGAGAGAAAACAGATGCAAAATAGGAATTTAAAAGTTCAGCCTTCTCAACATCCTGTCTTACCATTTCATCATTTTCATCCTGTAAAAATCCTATAGCATCTTTGACTTTTCTTTTACTTTTGACATATCCCCAAAATCCTTTATTATTGCTTTTGACATCTCTTGCAAGCCTCAATTCATTTATAGCTTTAGATAATCTGATTTGTGCCCTGCAGGTTCTGCAGACAGCATTATATTCTTCTTTAGATATGCCTCCCTCTTTCCATTTTATAAACATTTTTTTCTTCCTTTTTAGCTTGTGCTTAAGTTCTGTGTTCATCCATTCTGGTTTCCTTAAATGCTTCCTATTCTTCCCTCTTTTCGGAATTGTTAACAACTGTGCTTTGAGAATTTCATTTTTCAAGATTTCCCATCCTTCCTGGACATTTTTGTCTTTAAGGATATCCAGCCATTGGATCCCTCCAATTCGCTTTCTGAATCCTTTAAAATCTGCCTTTCTGAAATCTAACCTTGATGTCTGAGTCTTCTTGTAACCCCTCTAACTTTCTAACAAAAACAAAGTTTTAAAAATTGTACTGATGTAAAGTAGACATGTGTTAAATGTTATTTATTAACTATTTTGTGTGATATAACTCTGTTTTATGGGCATAAAATTGAAAAGTTAGAAAATCACAAAAGTTGCCAAATTTTTCATATTTTCACAAATAAACGCAAGATGTATGTAACAAATTTTACCATTATCATAAAGTACAATATGTTACGAGAAAGCAATTCCATAATCACTAAAATCTGTTGAAGCGTTCCAGAGTTGTTACCTCATAAAGTGACACTAGTCAGAATTTAAAAAATTGGCCTGGTCAGGAAGGAGAAATCAGGCTTCGGCGTTAAGGGGTTAAAGATAGAGATGAGCGAGCACTAAAATGCTTTGATGCTCGTTACTCGAACTGAGCAATTCCTAATGCTCATTTTAAGTAACAAGTATAAAGGGAGTCAAAGGGAAATCCAAGCATTTTTTAAGACCCTGCAAAGAGGTCTGATGAGGCAGTGAAAATGTTCAAATGGATGGGAAAAGTTCTGAATGAAAGGAGAACAGCATGGGGAAGACCCCTGGAAGCATCTACGACTCCCAGATTGCTGCTGAGAACAGTGGTGTGACACTTTTGCTCAATTTTAAGGACTGACAGCAAAACCTTCCAAATCGATGAGAAATTCAATCTTACAGGAAAAAAAATTGTTAAGAAACATTTTTTACCATATAATGATTTGTATATAAGGCAAGGCAAAATTTAAAATTTTTTTAGAAAATTGCTAGTTAAGTAAACCAAAATTTATTTATTTTTTAAAAAAAAAAATAAGAAATTTCAGTGTAGTTTATGAAGGAAGCAAGAAGTGCCTAAAATTAGGAACTCCGAGGGACTCAAATACACCCTGTTTTAGGTATAAAGGGGGGCCTCATGCACATTCTGATCAAATAGTCATGTATTGGTACTCCTAGACTCATAAAGGCTATGATCTAAGAACAAACTGTTAGGGGCTGTCGGAACGCACCAAATAATATAGAAGGTACTTAGGTGCGTTCGCAGCCCAGGTGTGATGTCACGGGTGACAGCAGGGCGAATTTCTATGAAACCCGTGACCCTGGATGCACCGTAACCAGCAGGGCAAATTTAAACAATGAAACGTGCAGCCGGATACACCGCCTCCAGCAGGCGCATTTCAATAGTTACATGTGTATCTGGATACACCGCCTCCAGCAGGGCGAATTTACAGAGTTAAGGGAAACACCAGGGAAACCGATACAATGGAGGGCCCTGCAATAGGGAATGGGGACGTGGCGCCCTCCTGCACTCCCCTGAGTGAATGTCTCTACACTCCTGATGGTTCCTAGGCAGGTTCCGCACCTGGCGACGAGCAGGATACATAAAAACCCTAGCTCGCCCTGCACCTATCCCTTTCAAATGAATTGGACGGTGCAGAAACTAATCCCACCACTGCACTAAAACACACATAAGGAAAGTTACAAACAGGGAAAAACCACTTAGCTTTGCTCTGTTGCTATTGTTCCCAGCAACAGAGTCCAGCACCTGAGTGCAGCTTTCCTCCTGAATAGCTGCTACTTCACCAAAGCTCTGTCAGAGCTGCAAGGAACTCCTCACTGTTGCTCATTCCACACCAGGACTCTGACTGAGCTTCAAGGAACTCTTCTCTAGCTCCTTCCTCCACCAAGAATGGTTGGAAATGACCAATATCACCAACAGTGAGTGAGACCACCTGACTCTCCTTTATAGGCAAGAGCCAGAGCCATTACACCTGCTAGTGATTCCCCTGTAATAATACTAGCCACCACCGGGGGCAAAACTAGTACTAAAGACACCACTGTGTAATGACCTTAATGGCCACCGGGGGCAAAACTAGCTTTAAGCAAACAGCTAAAAGGAAAAAAAGGGTTACATGTGCTTTTATCTGTCTCAATCCAGCATGGATCGTGACACCGGGGTCCACCATGCAGAGATAGTAACTGCTGCTCGGTAGTGGCAGACACTATATGGCGGTATAATAAGTGAACGCATGTGGGTTAGCATTACCCGGTGTGAGCGAGGCTGACTCTGTTGCCTCACAGAGCCGCACTACCACTGAATAAAGATGCCGAAGCCTGTTATGCTCACAGAGCTTGGCGAAGTGAGCGCTGGGGTAAAGTCACAGGACTCTGCCCCAAGACATAGGGTCGGAGTCCCTCTAGACTCGCCAGCACTCGGCGATGCGGTGCCAGGGAGGACTAGGTAGGAAGTACCGCACTAAAGTGCATACAGTGCCGCACTGGCAGACGCCACTAACCAGCCTACACTTATGACTGGAAAGCGCATTATAACACTACAGAAGTGCACACAGCGCTGCTCTGACAGGCGCTGCAGTAGATGCGGTACTTATGTGCCTTGTGCTGGATGGCACAATATTGTGCTAAGTGAGGTGCTGACCTGGAAGCACAGTGGCATATAGCCTAGCCACTGGCAGGCACTGACTCTAACCACAAGACCCTAACAACAGACACAACCAAGGGTAGGGGTTTCAAATGAGTCAGTCACCAGATACACGCATCCATCAACATACACACCATAAGCATATGAGTCTATACTAGCTCATGGCCGAGCGACCATGCGACTCTTTTATAGTGGCGTCCTTCCGGGACCTTCTCAGTAGTAGACCAATCCGAGCAGGAACGGGACCTGCGCATGTGACCCCTGACCTCCAATGAGAGGTCATCCCACGGGCATGCTCAGTAAGCAAAAGACAGGACTTAGTCCCAGAAGCGTCTGCTTGCTGCTGACTCAAGCAAGTAGTTATAGCAGAGCCAGAGGGAGCAACCAGACGACTAGCATCAGCCTGAGCAAGATGCCTGTACTGATGTCTCTGCTCTGCTAAGCAGGAATCTCTGTGGCTGCAGGGGAATGGGAGACTGCAGAGAATATGTCTTGAGATTTCCCCTGTGCAGTGGGGGAAACTTGATACCTAACACAAACTCTGCCAAAAATTGCAGGCAGGGTCATCCATACACCTTTGAAAGCACCAACTGTATTAGCTAATTCAAATATTGTGAACAAAGTGTAACTGTGTTACTTCTACACTCATAAAGGCTTTGAACAAAGTGTAAAGCCAGGAAAAAATTATAAGAAGGGTCATCCATGGACCATAAAAGGCGTCAATGGGTCGGCCTCATTCAAATTTATAGCATTAAAACATTTTATGTGCTGCTATCATCTGGTGGTGTGAATAAGTCTGGCATAAGCCAGGTTTTGTTCATTGTTATCAGAGTGAGCCTATCAGCATTTCAGCCACTCTCCCTACTCCATCTGTCCTTAGGCTAAATGCAGAATTTATTGCATAAAAACAGTAAAGCATAAGATTATCCCTAATAAGGACTTTTAGTTTGATGGTTCAGCAAAGTATCACCACTATAGGACTCTGCTTCCTAAAACTGTGCACACAGGCCTGAACAACTACTCTCTTCCTCCAATAAGAACTGTCCTGAGCTGTGCAATGGTGTCAGTGTGCCAAACATGGTGGTGCCAGTCCTTTTCTAACCTCTGATGAGGTAATGCGGCCAGCTAATCACAGTATTGCCACTACCAAGATGGCTACAGCATTACAGTGACTGTCAGGCAATCCCTGAATGTCTATTGGCTGTGTAACAGGCATCAAACATGTGGAGCAGGGATTCAAGCATTCAATCCGAGCATCAGCCAATGGTAGACGAGTGTTGAGCACATTTGAGCACCCATATAACCAAGTGATATCTGAGTATCACTGAGCACATTCACTCCTCAATAATGCTGAGGCATCTGTCCATAATAACTCCTTATCGACCAGGGATATTTCAATTTTTGAATTTCTGTTTTTTAGCTCCCCTTCTTCCCAGAGCCATAGCTTGTTTTAATTTTTCAGTCAATATGGCCATGTGAGGACTTGTTTTTTGCTGAACAAGTTGTACTTTTGAACAACACAATTGGTTATAACATATCGTGTACTGAAAAATGGGAAAAAAATTCCAAGTGCGGTGAAATTTAAAAAAAGTGCAATTCCACAGTTGTTTTTTTTTTTACTATGTTCACTAAAGACTTCATTATGACTGTTCTGCCTTCTTCCATGTATGATGCTGTGTGGATTCCAGCATACGGCTGCACCCTTCATCTACTCCCAGTAAAAAGACTGTGTGGGTGCCTAAGTCTATGTTTATTGGGATGATATGGACAACAATGGGAGATGATAACAGATGGTATAGTAGATGAGATTGCTGAACACAGTAATAGATGAGATCAGAGATTGTTGAACAAAGTTATGGATGAATCAGGTAAAAACTATAAGGAAACAGACAGTGCAGTATGTCAGTACTGGCAGATATTAACAACAGCAGCAATATAGGGTACTATCACAACAGTAGCAATGATACAGAGTGCTGTTAAATCAGCAGCATGTGGGTCATCCTCCCAGGGCCGTGGGGTACTCGGTACCGGGCCGGTATCAGCGGTATGTGTCACAGCAGCAGTGACCCGGACCGTAGCCCTGGGCGCCCAAGTAATGGGGGAATGTAATAGTTTGAATGAATAGTTTGTGACGCCACCTGTGGTGTTCAGCAAGTAAGATGTTAGGCCGACGCTGCATGCAGATCCTCTGGGGCTGGTGGTGTGTTGCAGCCAAGATGGTGAAGCTCCCCACAGGTGAAGCTGTAGCCCCAGGGCAGTGTAGATGTGGGGGAGAGGAGAGGCACCAGCGGTGTAAAAGCTGGTACCCAGATGTAGCGGGGCTGGATGCGTGGACGCATGAATAATGGAGGACACCAGGGCTTGCAGTTCCAAAGCTTTACTCACAGTTGTATTGCCAACTGTTTAGCAATAAGGTTCGGATACGGCTTTAAGGAAGGCACCACTTAGATATGACACAATTTTATTATACGATGATTAATTTAAATGATAAAACACCAAATTAATGGAATAGCAGATATAATATTACCCTGTTTTGTGTTAATTAATTTCATGTGAATCATACAATTAATATGAATTATAGTACATAGAGAAATAAGCATCATTACTATACATTACCAAGTATTGTAGCATCACTTCTCCACTGGAGGGACCACAGTGTCAGGGGGAAGGAAATACTCTGTTCTTGTCATCACAGAAACCATGCACCCACGATACCTTCTGGAAAATGTCCCTCCCTCACTGACAAATAGTCCACCTTTTTATACACAACTTCCAGATCCTCCCCTATTACATCTGTGCAGTATTTTTAGGCTGCAATAGAATATTGAAATTGCACAGTTGGTTGTTGTCTTGATAACAGCACAAGACTTCAAGGTCTGTTTGCTATAGACTACTACAATCTTAAAGTTTGTTTGCACCAGCCAGAGATTCGTTTGCCATTAGCATGTCTCTTAATAATAGCACAATGCATCAGGGTTGTTTTGCTACTGATTATAACCCAAGGTCTGTTTGCCTCTAACAATCAATGTTGCCTGTCCAGGTCCAACATATGTTGCTTGTTACAAAGTTAACTCTTCATGCTCATAGCATAACGCTCTAAGATGGTGGCATATGGTCAGCATGACTTCCATAATCACCTATTCTGAAAACTGGATATCTATCGTAACCCAGGCACACACTCATACTTGTCTCATTTGTATCACAATCGGTCCTTGATTATTGATGTCATGCATAACCATTGCTACTTGAGACCATCAAAACAGTATTTATCACTGTTTGACAAAGCAAATATCAAAGTGGTCACTTGTGTGCAAATCAGGATAATGAATCTTTGAATCACAGAGCTTCAAAGAACACAGAACAATTCCATGTCTTACGGTATTGACACAAAGCAAGCGCTTTGTGGCTCAGTATCAAAGTTCAGCATTAATGATATTACACCATAGTATATTGCAATATATAGTGTTTGGATTCAAGCAACCATATTTCATATTTGCAATACATTCCACCCTTGGTCTAATGACCACACTATATCAAAGCATATAAACAATATATTACAATATAAACAAAAAGCACAGAATGACAAATGTGCAGAAATACCTTGCAGTAAGAGATATGACAGTAGTCAGCAAGTGCTGATAAAAGGTAACAACAAATACAGGGTACCCTGTATTTGTTGTTACCTTTTATCAGCACTTGCTGACTACTGTCATATGTCTTACTGCAAGGTATTTCTGCACGTATGTCATTCTGTGCTTTTTGTTTGTGTTTCAGTCAGTGGGTGGTGTGAACATTGTCCAACAGACTTGTTCACATTTGTGCATGTCACATGTGTTTTTAATCCAATATATTACAATATGTAGGCTATAAGATATCCTTATTTTTATTTGCACCACAACAGTCTCTAGTACACACAGGTGCCTGCCTCCGTGCTGTGTCCTCCGGGTCAGGGACTCAGTCAACCTCCAGGCCAGATGGAATGCTCCCTTCCAACGCTCCACCAACATGTGCCTTTCTGAACGTCTCCTCTATAGCGCCTTTAAGTGTCAAGTACTCCCAGTACTGAGTTACACTGGAGTGCCTCCTGACAGATGTTCCCAAGAACTCTACTTGTACGGCAGACAGCTGTAGCCTGCTTCGGGGACTCCCTACTCCTGAGTCCCGGCTCACTATCCAAGTTGCTGTTGTGCCTCCAAGTCTTAGATGGGAGTAGTGCATTTACAGCCCACTACTCCTCCGGTGTCTGCTGCAGAACCATTAGTGTCCATACAACCTCGGGGACAGGGCCCCGACCTTGCGCTTAGAACTTCTAGGCAGGGTTCTTCCTCTAACCCACGTCCTCTCTGTTCCCTTTTACTCCTTCATTCCATTCTAATCTCTCTCTCTTATGGAAGATCAGGTTTCAGTTCAATGTCTTTCTCCTTCTTTCCTTTCCCATGCCAGCAGACCCAGGTCACTCAGGTCTGCCGCAGCAACTCCTTCCTCCATCCCTCTCCCAGGGATCTTCTTTCCTCACTCCTCTCTGAGTGGCTTCCTCTCCCAGACTGACCTGTAAATCTAAACCTTCCCGCTCTTTTATGTATTCTCAACTCCACCTGCCTCCCAGCACATTTCGTGTTCCAAGCAGGGAACCACCAAAGGTGCTCTGCTACTCTCTAAGCAAGGAGTCGCAATGTGGCTTTGCTGAACTACTCTATTGTGTGGGGTGCGAGTGTTGGAGAGTGGTCAGGAGCCTCCAACTTACCTGGATGGTGGGACACCACACCTCAGGAGGAGGTGCAGTACCTCTGTGGCGACTGAGCCTCAGGGGCGCCACACATGCATTATACAGTGTGCTGTCGTATCAGTAGCATGCATTAAACAGAGGCTGAACAATACAACACACAATGCAGTGAAACAAACTTAGGCTGCTAGCATTGTGCTAACTGAACAGAAAATGCATATAACTACGTGCAGAGCAGGAGCATTGCAAGTAACTGAAAATGCATTGCAAATATCATGGGGGGCTGCATTATCGCTAGCCAACAGAGATGCATAGCATATATTACATAACTGCATTAAAACCTTACCGGAATCCGCTTGATATAAGCAGTGATTTTGCAGGGAGCTGAACACGTGTGAGCAGCTCAGGGATCCGAAGGAAAATGGCTACATTCTTCAGCTCTGGAAGATGAAGGGGCGGATCTGAACAGAATAACAATTAAAGGGAAAGGAGCCCCTAACTCTAAGAATAGGAAAAAGAAGGGCAACTATGACGTCTAATGGCCATAGCTGGAACAGCACTTAAGAAATGTCTTGCTGCCCATGAATGGGCAGAACAATGACTCTCCAGGACATTACGAGTTATCAGCCACCAAATATGTATAGGTTCTTTTTTATTTAAGTGGTGAAAAAAATATACAAAACTATTTAACAGAAAAAAATGGCGCTATTTTCCGAGACCTGCTTTAACGTTTCCATTTTTTGTGATTTAGGGCTGGGTGAGGGCTTATTTCTTACATGCTAAGCTAACGTTTTTATTGATACCATTTTGGTGTAGATACTATCTTTTGATCGTCCATAATTGCATTTTATTGCAATGCAGCGGCGAACAAAAAAACGTAATTCTGGCTTTTTGATATTTTTCTCGTTACTCCATTTAGTGATTGGGTTAATTTTTTTTATATTGCTAGACTGGGTGATTCTGAACACGACGATACCAAGTATGTGTATATTTATTTTTTCTATTGTTTTATTTTGAATGGGGTGAAAGGGGAATGATTTGAACTTTATATTGAACTTAAAATTTTTAAAAACTTTTTTTTAACTTTTTTGCATGGTTCAATAGTATCCATGGGATACTAGAAGTAGCTGTACGTTGATCACCTCTGCTACACACAGGCGATGATCAGATCACCTGTGTGTAGCAGAAATGCTCACTTGCTATGAGTGCAGACCACCAAAGTAATATGACAATGACAACCATAGAAGACAGCTGCAGACCTCTGGATGTCATGCTGACCCATCTGTGACCTGAGATCATGTGACAGGGTCACTGATGGGCTGGATTAGTGATGCACTTCTTGTAAGGGCGAGTTAAATGCTGCTGTCAGAGAATGACAACGGCATATAACTAGTTGACAGCGGAGGGTGGATGGCGATTCCACCCACGGCTGTTGCTGGCACATGTCAGCTGTATAGATCAGCTGTCATGTGCCCGGAAAGGTGGAAAGGGAGTCCAACATGGGCTTACTATTACACCACATGTCGGAAAGGGGTGAAAGAAACGTATTCCATGTGAAATATTCTTTAACAAACATTGTACAGATGAGTACTGGACACAAAAGGAGCTGAAAGAACACACTTTTGTGTTATGATTGAGTCACCGTAGGAGGCAAAAACAGAAATGCTAGCTAAGTCCAGAAAACCAGAGAAGTTGGCAGCTATCGGATTACAGACCCCTGAACCTATCAACACAACTAGCAGTAGCCGTGGGTGGTTCCTACGATGCCCTAGACCCCTCGATCACAGCCGGTGAATTAAATAGGCCTAAAGAAAGAAAGGGGAAATCTAAACTGCCCCAGAGCAGACCCCAAAGCAATAAGCAGCCCCCAACATATAATGACGGTGAAGCAAGATGAAAACACTAACATAGACAGAAAGATAGACTGAGCAAAGACGGGGCCCAAGCTAACTAGATGGGAAAGGACAGGAAGGCTGCTGTCTGCAATCCGTGAAAAACCCTATGAAAATAAGAGCCAACAGACTGACAGTGAAAAAGGCCCTGAAGACAGCTTTAGAGGAGCAGGAATCAGACTGGTGTCCTAGAAGTCCACAGAGAAATCACCCGCAGGGCAGAAGGGCGTCGGCAGCCTTATATCCAGTCCGTGACTCCACTCAGCCAGTCATCCTCATTAGGCTCAGGTGCCTGATAATCAGGTTCATTACCTTCCTCCACCAGAATAGGGAGTTCACCAGACCTCAGTGACGAAGGGGAAAATGAACTCACAACAGTACCTCCCCCTTGAGGAGGGGTCACCGAACCCTCAACCATGCCACCAGGGCGATCAGGGTGAGCCCGATGAAAGGCACGCACCAATCTTTTGGCATGAATATCAGAGGCAGAGACCCAGGAATTATCCTCCTGACCATAACCCTTCCACTTAACCAAATACTGGAGTCTCCGTCTAGCCAAACGGGAATCCAGTATTTTCTCTACCTCATATTCCATGTTACCTTCAACCAATACAGGGTCTGGAGGTGCCACCCCAGGAACAACTGGTTCAACAAACCTCTTCAACAAGGACTTATGGAACACATTATGGATTTTAAATGTGACAGGAAGAGCCAAACGAAAAGAGACCGGATTAATAATCTCCAAAATCTTGTAAGGTCCAATAAATCTAGGCTTAAACTTAGGAGAAGCCACCTTCATAGCAATATTTTTTGATGATAACCACACCATATCACCAATCTTAAACTGGGGACCAATGGTCCTATGTCGATTGGAAAACCGCTGGGCCTTTTCCTGGGAGAGAGATAACTTATCCACCACTTGGTGCCAGATCTGGTGCATTCTCTCCACCACAGTGTCAACACCTGGGCAGGCAGAAGGCTCCACCTGCCCTGAAGAAAATCGAGGATGAACCCCAAAGTTACAAAAAAAGGTGACATCAAAGTGGCAGAACTAGCTCTATTATTTAAAGTAAATTCGGCCAAGGGCAAAAATGAAACCCAATCATCCTGATCAGCGGAAATAAAACATCTCAAATATGACTCCAAGGTCTGGTTTGTTCTCTCTGTCTGCCCATTGGTCTGAGGGTGAAAAGCAGAGGAGAAGGACAACTGAATTCCCAGCTTGGAACAGAAAGTCCTCCAAAATCTAGACACAAACTGAACTCCTCTGTCAGATACAATGTTCTCAGGAATCCCGTGTAAGCGAACCACCTGTTGCAAAAACAGGGGCACCAACTCAGAGGAAGATGGCAACTTAGGGATTGGCTCAAGATGAACCATCTTAGAGAACCTATCACAAATCACCCAAATAACAGTCATTCTTTGAGAGACCGACATATCAGAGATGAAATCCATTGAAATATGGGTCCATGGCCTCCTGGGGACCGGCAAAGGCATCAACAACCCACTAGAGCGAGAACAAGATTTAGACCGGGAGCAAGTCCCACAGGACTGCACAAAATTCCTGACATCATGAGACAAGGTGGGCCACCAAAAGGAGCGACTCACCAGATCTCTAGTACCAAAAATACCTGGATGACCAGCCAATGCAGAGCAATGAACTTCAGACATCACTCTCTTCTTCCACTGGTCAGGAACATACAACTTTCCACTGGGACAACGCTCAGGTTTGTCCTCCTGGAACTCTTGCAGACCAAGTCTCAAATCGGGCGAGAGGCAGAAAGAACTACCCCTTCGCCTAAGATGGTAGCAGGCTTGGTCACCACAGGAGAATCAGCAAAGAAGCTCCTAGAGAGGGCGTCTGCCTTGACATTCTTAGTTCCAGGAAGAAAAGAGACCACAAAATCAAAACGTGTAAAAAACAAGGCCCACCTAGCCTGTCTAGAGTTCAAGCGTTTAGCCGACTCTAGGTGAATCAAATTCTTGTGGTCAGTGAGGACCACAACTTGATGTTTAGCTCCCTCCAACCAATGTCTCCACTCCTCAAATGCCCATTTCATGGCCAACAGTTCCCGATTCCCCACATCATAGTTACGTTCAGATGGAGAGAACTTTCGGGAAAAGAAAGCACAGGGATTCATTTTAGATGTTACAGGATCCTTTTGGGACAAAACAGCTCCTGCACCAATCTCAGAAGCATCCACCTCTACCTGGAATGGGAGTGAGACATCAGGTTGCCGCAAAACCGGGGCGGAGGTAAATCTTCGCTTCAGCTCCTGAAAGGAAGCAACAGCCTCTGGAGACGAATTCAACACATCAGCACCCTTCTTAGTCAGATCAGTCAATGGCTTGGCAATACTAGAAAATTTTGCTATAAATTTCCGATAAAAATTAGCAAAACCCAAAAACTTCTGGAGGGCCTTCAAAGAAGTGGGCTGAACCCAATCATAAATGGCCTGTACCTTGGCTGGGTCCATTTCAATAGTTGACGGAGACAAAATAAATCCCAAAAATGAAATCCTCTGTCCTCCAAAAAGGCATTTCGATCCTTTGACATACAGGGAATTCTCCCTCAAGATCCGGAACACAGTCCGAATATGTTCCACATGAGATACCAATCATTGGAGAAGATCAAAATATCATCCAGATAGATAATCAAAAATTTATCGACAAAGTCTCGGAAAATATCGTTCATGAAGCACTGGAAGACAGAAGGGGCGTTAGTGGACCCAAAAGGCATCACCAGGTCCTCAAAATGTCCCTCCGGAGTATTAAACGCCGTCTTCCATTCATCCCCCTGCTTAATGCGGATAAGATTATACGCCCCCCTGAGGTCAAGCTTGGTAAACCGGCAAGCACCTCTAACTCTAGAGAATAGATCCGAAATCAGGGGTAACGGATACTGATATTTAATAGTAATTTTATTGAGGGCACGATAATCAATACAAAGCCTTAAAGAACCATCCTTTTTGGCCACAAAAAAAAACCCGGCACCTAAGGGTGAAGAGGATGGTCTAATATGACCCTTCTCCAACGCCTCCTTAATATAGGATCGCATAGCCTCGTGCTCGGGTACAGATAAATTGAAGAGCCGACCCTTGGGAAATTTACACCCCGGGCTTAGTTCGATTGCACAGTCATAACTCCTATGAGGAGGCAAGGAGGCAGACTCATTCTCACTAAATACATCATAAAAGTCCGCCAAATAGTCAGGAACATCATGCGACTGAGGAGAGGTGGAAAAAACCGGAGCCTCACTAAAGGCACACCGACAACCCCAACTCACCACAGACACAAATTTCCAATCCAAAACTGGATTATGAATTTGCAACCAGGGAAACCCCAGAACAACGGCATCATGCAGACCATGCAACACCAAAAATCTGCAATTTTCATGATGGTCTGGGGCAACCCGCATGACCACCTGGGTCCAAAACTGAGGTTTATTTTTAGCCAAAGGAGTAGCATCAATCCCCCTCAAAGGGATAGGCGTCTGCAGAGGTGTCATCGGAAATCCACAACGTTTAGCAAAATCCAAGTCCATTAGGTTTAGCGCTGCTCCCGAATCCACAAAAGCCTTGGCGGAAAATGTGGACAGGGAGCAGATCAGAGTAATTGCCAGAAGAAACTTAGGTTGAACACCACCAACAGAAAACGTGTGTGCAAAGCGTTTCTCTCGTTTAGGACAAACAGAAATAATATGCGAGGCATCTCCACAGAAAAAACACAGCTTATTACGCCTTCTGAACTCCTGACGTTGCGCCTTAGACAAAACTCTATCACATTGCATAGGTTCAGACGTCTGTTCAACCGGTGGCAACACCTCTCGTGCAATCCTGCGTTCACGTAAACACCGATCAACCTGAATGGCTAATGACATAGAATCGTCCAGACCAGAGGGAACAGGAAATCCCACCATAGCATCTTTTACGGCTTCTGACAAACCCTGCCGAAAGAGAGCAGCCAAGGCATTATCATTCCAGGTAGTAAGGACCGCCCACTTTTGGAACTTTTGACAGTACAACTCTGCAGAATCTCGACCCTGGTTCAATGCCGACAGGGTCTTTTCAGCCTGATCAATAGCATTAGGTTCGTCATACAACAACCCCAAAGCTTGATAGAATGCGTTCACATTAGTCAGAATAGGATCATCTGGTTTCAAAGAAAATGCCCAATCCTGGGGATCGCCACGCAGCAAAGAGATGACAATTTTAACCTGCTGCGCGGAGCTCCCTGATGAGTTAGGCTTCAAGGCAAAAAATAATTTACAATTATTTTTGAAACGCAAAAATTTAGATCGATCCCCAAAAAATACATCAGGTGTAGGGATCTTTGGTTCAACAGCATGCGAACGAGCAAGGTAGGCGGAAATTCCCCGCACTTCCGCAGCGAGCTGCTCCACACGATCAGACAATTGCTTTATCTCCATTGAGAAAAAAAAAAAATTCCCACTACGGCCTCAGAGATATAGAGGAAAGAATACGCACACACTTTTTTTTTTTTTTTTTTAAACACAATTCTTCCTGCTATTGAGTACCCTAGGATCTGCGGTATGGCGGGTGATTCTGTTATGATTGAGTCACTGTAGGAGGCAAAAACAGAAATGCTAGCTAAGTCCAGAAAACCAGAGAAGTTGGCAGCTATCGGATTGCAGACCCCTGAACCTATCAACACAACTAGCAGTAGCCGTGGGGGGTTCCTACGATGCCCTAGACCCCTCGATCACAGCCGGTGAATTAAATAGGCCTAAAGAAAGAAAGGGGAAATCTAAACTGCCCCAGAGCAGACCCCAAAGCAATAGGCAGCCCCCAACATATAATGACGGTGAAGCAAGATGAAAACACTAACACAGACAGAAAGATAGACTGAGCAAAGACGGGGCCCAAGCTAACTAGATAGGAAAGGACAGGAAGGCTGCTGTCTGAAATCCGTGAAAAACCCTATGAAAATAAGAGCCAACAGACTGACAGTGAAAAAGGCCCTGAAGACGCTAGGCTTCAAAAAAGCTATGTTAGTACTCAGGAATATTCTGAAGACAGAGCAACCGGCAAAAGGAGATTCAGCTCACCCCAGCAGGGAATGGCAGAATCCAGAAAAGCAAGGAAAGCAAAAACAAAACACAAATGCTAACAGGCAAAGCAGAAAACTTAGCTTTAGAGGAGCAGGAATCAGACTGGTGTCCTAGAAGTCCACAGAGAAATCACCCGCAGGGCAGAAGGGCGTCGGCAGCCTTATATCCAGTCCGTGACTCCACTCAGCCAGTCATCCTCATTAGGCTCAGGTGCCTGATAATCAGGCTCATTACCTTCCTCCACCAGAATAGGGAGTTCACCAGACCTCAGTGACGAAGGGGAAAATGAACTCACAACACTTTTGGCCTATATGTGGTGAATGGTTGCCTATGGAAATGTTACAATATATGTCAAGAAAAACTCCCAACATATATTGTAGGCTAGGGGCACAAATTCGGTTTGCACTTAGCCTTTGCCATGCTCTAATGCCACTAGCCCACACACCTTTGTTGGTTTGTGGTGCACTTACCGCATTTTAAATAATATGTATACCACAATTTTTTCTGAAGTTTTTGTCACAAAAATTTGCATAATTGTGACATTTTTAGAATAGCCGTGGTCATCTTCCCCAAAGTGGAGTGAGTTGGGGGAGGATGAGGTGTGGCTATTCCTGACCCCTTAAATTCATTAAAAGTTGTGACACTTAAGTGGTATACTCCAGTCTCTGACCAGAGATACACTTCTGGCTGTTGTGCACGGCTTTTATAAGATGCACCTAATTCATGAAATGAATTACTGTAATCAGTGTAATGGGCCTCTTAATTAGTGATGAGCGAATTTCTTCGAAAATCGATGGCCAAACATAAATTCAACACGAATATGGCACATATCGTGATCAGAAACACAAGCAAAATTTTATAAAATTGAAAAAAAATGGTAACATTCAGTAAAAAGTGCGGGAAAATATTTGCGTTGCCACCATAGTATTTTAAGCACTTTGGCTACGATATTGGTGGTTGGTGTATCATGAGCGTTTGGCATGCGTTTGATGAGGGGGGTTTCAGAGCACAGAGGCGCAGCGTTCTTGTAAATAGAATTTTTTTAACTAACTTTATGTGTGCACATTCCGGCTAGCCAATTAGGGCGCAGGAAACATCCACACTGTCCTGACCCAATGGCTTGTGTCATTGGCTGATGAAATTACATGTCCCTCTCCATATAGAGAGCGGGCATGCTGTTTTAGTGACATTTTGACACTGTAACCATGCAGAGAGGCTGCTCCTGATGCTGGCACTGTTAACTGCATTATTTTAGCTAGTTAGCTAGGCAGTTGTTTATCAGTCAGATAGCTTAGCTAGCTACTGTCCAGTGTGGCTGTGAAATTGACCTTCCAGCATATTTTTTTCGGCCATTACTGAGCTCCACAGGCAAAGCCAGCAGGGCACATGTCATACAAGTGTGTTGTGCACTGCTTTTATTGTGCTCCATGCACAGGTACAGTGTTCTAAATCTTTTTTTCCACTAGCTAAATATGAAACAGCCTGCTGTATCCCACCTTGTCATTTAGCGCTGTGGTGACATGACACTGACTGCAGACCTAATGCACATTAAAAAAAAAAATCATTTTTCTGCTGCAAAATGTTATACAGCTTGGTGTATCCCACTTTGTCATTTTGTTGAGTTGACATTAAGCTGTCTGCAGATCTCATGCACATAGCCAAAAATTTTTTTCTGTTGCTAAACGTCATACAGTAGGGGACCTGACTTTCAAATTGTTTGTAGCATCTAATGTGTTATATAGGCCTGTTCCAGAGGCCCCCAAAAATTCTTCCGTTACTAACGTCATGCAGTATGGGACATCTCACTTTCAAATTGTTTGTAACATCTAGTGTGTTACAGAGGCATGATCCAGAAGCCACCAAAAATTATTCTGTTACTAATGTCATACAGTAGGGGACATTTCACCTTGAAATTTTTTGTAGCATATCTTCTTTGTCTTACTGGCCTCATCCACACTCAAACAATTATTTCTTCTGTGATGCGATTCAGCACACTAAATTCAGCTGTTTGCAGAGCTGTTGCAGAGTTAAAAATCTAATTTTTTGTTGCTTATACTGTGTTCCAACCACACTACCTGAGCAACATGACTGTGAAAAAGCCAGGCCGTGATGGAAGTTGAATTAGACTTGGTGTTCAAGGTGTACGTGGGGTAGGGGGTAGGTGGTAACTTTTGTGAAAGCAGTAGTGAACAAACAACATCATGTCCTATGAAAAGGCAACTGGCAACTTCTGTTATTGGACGGGCTACTTCACTGCCTTTCTTTGGCAGATGCACAGCAGTACACCTTGTTGATGAGGTCAAGAAAGAGCATGTGCTTGAGTGGATGGCAAGTGCAGCTTCAAGTTTCCTCTCCTTCTCTTCCTCAAAATCAATATCACACCCAGTGCAGTCCACAGAGATGGCACCCAAATTACCCTTGCTTCCTCCAGTGTCCCAACTCTCCAACCGTAAAACTGACTGTGCGGAACCACAGATGGGTGAGTCTGAAATGCTGTTCACACATACTATACCATGGTCATCAGAAGTGTACTCAAAAGCTTCACAGAGTCAAGAGGAGGAAATCTGCACCGATGCACAAGTTTTTTTTTGCTTGGATCTGAGGCAGAACCAAGTAGGGTCCAAGCAGCATCCTGACCCTCATCATCAGACGTCAACCCCTGAGGAGGAGGTGATCCTGATGAGACTCAGATATCTGAGGTTCATGCGGACTGTACTGTGCTGTCAGGACAGGAAGAGGAGGGCGACTCCAAGGGCGAGGAATGTGATAACACAAAGGATGATGATGAGGTGTCAGATCCCAGATGGCATGAACATAGAGGCACACAGCTGAGTAGGTCATCTGAGGAGGAAGACAAGGAGGTTATGTTGCACCGTATGTCGCAGACACATAGTGATGCAGCCACGATGAGCCATGCATCCTCAGCCACAACTGTGGCTGTGACCCGCAGCATCCGCGTGTCTGCATCTTGCAGGGGCAGCAAGGGTTGCCTAGCCTGGGCCTTTTTGACACTGCAAAGGATGACCCAATTCACGTAATCTGCCAACTTTGAAAAAAAAAACTGAGTAGAGGTAAAAAGTGCAAAAATTTGGCTACTACATGTATGAGCCATCACATGTGCAATCAACATGTGGTACTCTGGGAATCCCACTGCACAAAAATGCGGACCAGCGGACCTCAACAACCATCAGCCACCCCTTCAATCGCAACCACTGCTTCCTCCTCCTATGTTACTGTGCCAACTATTGAGACACAGGTCTTCGACCACAGAACCTCGGGTTCTCTACACACTCCAGTCATGCTGACTGAGAGCCCGGCATCAGCTGTAACTGAAGCCTTCTGCTTTTGACCGATCTCAGAGAACAAGCTCACCACAAATTTCTCAATCCACCGTAACAGCTCTGCCTGCGCCTCTCTCACAGTCCATCAGTTTGTCCAGTTCACCATACTCCGCCCTTTCTCAGCACTGCCGCCAGCCCATGGTATCACAGTTTTGGTCATGTAAAAGATTGTTTCCTCCTACGCACGACAAAGCTAAGAGGTTGAACTCCACCATCTCCAATTTGTTGGTTACGGAAATGTGCCTTTCCACCTGGTAGATACAGATGGTTTCCGAAAGCTGATGGCTGTCGCACTACTCCAGTACAAATTGCATTGTCGCCATTAGAGTTGAGCGACTTTGGTCGGATCGGGTTTCATGAAACAAAATTTGTTTCAGATGAAACTAGTCCTACTAGGGCAAAAAAAGTCAGAGTTTCGTCCGAAACCCAACCTCAATGCAAGTCAATGGGGAATAAAAGTCGGCATTGAGTGAATGAATGTCATCCGCTCAATGCCGACTTTTATTTCCCATTGACTTGCATTGGGGTCAGGTTTCGGACAAAACTCTAACTTTTTTTTGCCCTAGTCAGACCAGTTTCATCTGAAACAAATTTTGTTTCATGAAACCCGATCCGACCAAAGTCGCTCAACTCTTGTCGCCATTACTTTTCTAAGAAAGCTGTGCCTGCGCTACACCAACATGTCGCAGACAACATCACCATTTGACTAAACCTATGTCTGCCAGGGTACATTTCACCACAGACACTTGGATGAGTAAACATGGCTAAGGGCGTAACATCTCGGTGACTGGGCACTGGGTGACTCTGGTGGCTGTAAGGGGAAGGCGCTGCTCCACAAGTCTTGGAATCCCCAAGGTTTACAGGACAAACTTCTACATTTAACACTGCTCTTCCTCCTCCTCTATCTCCTCTATGGCCTCCACCTGCACCCTCAACCTCTGCCTTAATGAGACACGCATTCCAACAGTGCACAGCAAATCCCCACGACCTCCGTACTGCGCAGCCAGGGCTCACTGCAATCAGGCAATATTAAAATTGCCTTGGAGAGCACAGTCATATAGCTGAAGAGTTGTGGACAGTTTTTCAGGCTGAGTTTGATCAATGGCTGTCTTCACTGAACCTGCATCCAAGGAAGGCCGTGTACAATAATGGTGCGAACCTGATGGCGACCCTACAGCGAGGCAAGCTGACACACGTGCTTTGCATGGCTCACGTCCTCAACCTTTTAGTACAGCGTTTTCTCTGCCACTATCCTGGCCTAGGTGAGCTGCTGCAGAAAGCATGGAAGCTGTGTGCTCATTTCCACTGTTCACACCCTAAGGTAATCGACTTGCATCGATACAGAGGTTTTTGTCCATGTCAGTTAACAGGTTGATATGCAATGTGCTGACATGGTGGAATTCCACTCTGCACATGTTGCAGTGACTGTGGCAGCAGCAACGGGTACTGATGCAGTATGTCATGTCATACAGCCTGGGCCAACGCAGTACGGATAAGGTGCATATCATGTTTAGAGAGTGGGCACAGATTAAGAACCTTTGCATCCTTCTGCACAGTTTTGAAATGGATACTTAGATTGTTAGCTCTGACGCCGCCGTCATCAGCTTCACTATTCTGGTCATCTATATGCTGGAGCAGACTTTGAATACCCTTTAGAAGGAGATGGTGGTCCCAGAAGAAGAGGAGCAAGCAGGGGAGGATGCGGAAGGGACAACAATGTCTCTAAGTTCCAGACTGTCATCACACAGGTAGGTGCAAGGGTCGATTACTGTGATTGAGGGGTGGTTGGTGATAACAGACAAACTGTTAGTGAAGGTTCAAGATCAGAGGAACAAATGGAGGAGGAAGAGGTGATGGGCGAGCAATTGTCAGGAAATGAAGAGGATATTCCTCTCCTCTCTGTTGTTCATGGCTGACGGGAGGGGACGGAGGAAACAAGCATCAGATACCCAGCCAAAACAGAGCATGAGCTTGGACCTCATGGTAGAGTCCGACATACGAGTGCCTTCTTGCTGCACTATTTGCAACATGATCCCTGTATAGTTATGATTAGAAATAGTGCTGCCTACTGGATTGCCACTCTGTTAGATCCACATTATAAAACCAAATTTTGCCAGATGCTTCCCTCCCTGGAAAGGGACCCACGAATGCTGGAGTATTGAAACACGCTTTTACACAACCTTAAGAGAGCTTTTCCCCAAGACAGCAGTGAAGCACACAGATCACATCGCAGCACTAGACTTCCAAACTTCAGCACGTCAATTTGATAATGCCAAAACATTAGCTGCAGCAGTAGTGTAAGTGGTAGAAGCAATTTCTGTGTTTCTGTGAGTCCTTTTGCACTTTTTTTAGACCAGCTTGTTCACCAGCACAACAGAGTCCATGTTTTACATGCGGTGAACGAATGGAGAGGATGGTGTAGGAGTATCTAGAACTGAATATCAATACCATCAGGGATGGTCTGGACCCTTTCATATTTTGGTCTTCCAAAATGAATGAGTGGCCTGAGCTCGCCTCACATGCCTTGGTGGTTTTATCGTGCCCGGCAGGGTTCTCTCAGAACGTGTCTTCAGCGCTGCTGATGGTATCCTAACGGATAAGTGCAACCAGCTGTCCCTGAAAGTGTAGACCGCCTAACTTTCATTAAGATGAACAAGTCATGGATCTCCAAGGACTTTTGCATCCCAATCATAGACTGTACAGACTAGGCGATATTGCATTTTTTTAGTATGCTGCATTAATCTTGTGTATCTGCACTTTGTGATATCTTTAGTGTGGCTTCTGTGCCTGCTGTTGCTGTTGCTGCTGATGCTGACACAAATTTGTAAAAATGTGAACAGCCATGGTTAGAGTTGAGCGAAACAGGTCAGTCAGATTCAAAAATCACCGACTTTCGCCAAAGTCGGGTTTCGCCAAGCGAAACCCCACCATAGCGTGAAGTCGGCCATGCGGTCGTCGACCTGAGCGCCAAAGTCACGTTTCCCATAATGCTTGCAGGTGCCTTTTCTCAGCCAATGAGCAAGGACGCACACTGTGGGCAATGAGATGACATGGGCAGCGGCCACCACCATCTTAGAGAAGAGCATTGCAGTGATCGGCTTGCTTTGTGTGGCGTCACAGTGGCTATAAAAGCCCTGACCACTGACCGCCATTTTACTTCAGCTGATCTTAGCATAGGGAGAGGTTGCTGTCGCTGTTTCTTAGTAGGGAGAGAGTTAGGCAGGAAAGAAAAGTGATTCTGTGCTTGTGCTTGTGCTGATAGCAATTGTGCTGTAGAGTTAGTGTGCAGTGACAGGGGAGGATTTTGTTGTGTGCAGCAGCGCTGGTTATTAGGCTGCCTGCCAGTGACAGGGGAGGATTTTCTTTTGTGCAGCAGCAGAGCTGGTTAATAGGCTGCCTGCTAGCTGTATTGCTGTGTGTACACTGCTGTGCAGACTGCTTTTTACACAGCACTAATACTTTTATTTTTTTTCTGCACACTTACCGAGCGTTCATTTTTCCCCACACCGTATAGAGTTGTATGCTCCTCACACACTACCGTGTACCGACTGATATCATGGACAAATACATGCTGACTCTCTGTGTGCGACTCCGGAAATATATACAGAGAATTACAATTACCCCTAGACTGTGTGCAGCTGTACGCTTGTGATACGGTACCCTTTTTCAGCTTTTTATATTCTTGTCTAATCTATACTGAGCCTGCGAGCATCTGTGTGTGACTCCTGAAATATATACGGAGATTTAAAATTACCCAAACACTGTATACACCTGATATCTACTGATACAGTACCCTTTTCCAGGTTTTTATATTCTTGTCTAATCCATACTGAGCCTGAGAGCATCTGTGTGTGACTCCTGAAATATATACGGAGATTTAAAATTACCCCAACACTATATACACCTGGTATCTTCTGATACAGTACCCTTTTTCAGCTTTTTATATTCTTGTCTAATCCATACTGAGCCTGAGAGTGTCTGTGTGTGACTCCTGAAATACATACAGAGATTTAAAATTACCCCAACACTATATACACCTGGTATCTTCTGATACAGTACCCTTTTTCAGCTTTTTATATTCTTGTCTAATCCAACCTGAGCCTGAGAGCATCTGTGTGTGACTCCTGAAACATATACGGAGATTTACAATTACCCCAACACTATATAAGCCTGATATCTTCTGATACAGTACCCTTTTTCAGCTTTTTATATTCTTGTCTAATCCATACTGAGCCTGTGTGTGACTCCTGAAATATATACGGAGATTTACAATTTTACCCTTCACCGTATTCAGCTGTACGCTTCTGATACTGTACCATATATCTGCTGGTATTTTTTATACATTTTCCCAAACATGAGGAAGTATGGTGGAAGAGGCCGTGGACGTGGGCGGTGGGGGCCAGCTGGTACTGATGGTGGTGGTGGTGCATCTGCTGGTAGTGCCAAATGCACAATAGCACCTAAGGCAGGAGGTGTTGAGCCTGCATCATCATCTGGCTCAAGAAGGCCTGGAAGGCTCCCTTTTCTGGGAGTAGGTAAACCGCTTTAAAAGCCAGAGCATCAGGAACAGGTTTTGGCTTACATTGATGAAACAGCCTCCAGCTCTATCGCCTCCTCTTCTGAAGTTTCAAAAACTGCAAGCACTGAGTCGTCAGTGCAGGCTTTTGGTCAGGAACAACACCTTTCCTTGTGTCCTTCATCCCCACCAAAAGTGAAGGACGCGGTAGGCCACATTTCAGATTACTCCATGGAGCTCTTTTCACATACCATGCCTGGGTTATCAAGTCAAATCCTGAGTTCCCCAGTCCAAGATGAATCTAACATGGAGTGCACTGATGCACAGCCACTGCCAGATGATTCTGCTGTCTGCTGGTACATTGACCCACAGCACTACATTGCCCTCGCAGTCTACTGAGCCAGAATCTGACCCTGATGAAACTCAGGTGCCTCTTCCCGCATACTATACCACCTTACACGGTGACAAAGAGGAAGGTGCAGATGAAATTGAGAGGAGGTGATGGATGACCCAGTTGTTGACCTGGATTGGCATCCATTGGAGGAAGAGGGTGCCACTGGCAATAGCTCAGAAGAGGAGAAGGATCCGCAGCAGGCATCGACATCGCAGCAGCGGTTATCTGGCAGGCCCGTTGCTGTCCAAAAATGTGGTAAAAAATCAAAAAGAGTTGCAGGACAGCTTGGCCAGACAGTCAAATTAGCACAGCGTGCAAGCCCTGAAAGTTTATACCATAGTAAAAAGAGTGCAGTGTGGCACTTTTTTGACCAAAATCCTATTGATGAGGCAAAGGTTATCTGTAAGAAGTGCGGAAAGACCTTTAGCTGAGGGAAAAATCTCCGAAATTTGAATACCAGTTGCATGCTTAGACATTTAATCACCATGCACTTGCAAGCATGGACGTACTTCAAAACCTCAGGTAGCACATGTGCACCTGCTCTGACTGAAGGTAGCCAGCAACGCTCCATCGCTTCCCCCACTGTAAGCCCACCGGTAAGCACACCACCAGCAAGAAATGTTGAGGTGTCATCGCAAGGCCAAAGCAGTCAGGGAATCACAATGTTTTTGCAACGAAAGACTGGATCTAGGCCATCACCACCACCACCACCAACCCCCTCTCAGTCTGTCATGTCCACCGCTAGTTCCACTATATGCAGCTCTCATGTCCAGCTCACCCTAGCAGACACTCTGAGTAGGACAAGAAAGTACTCATCCTCTCATCCGCGTACACTGGCTTTGAACGCCTACATTGCCAAACTGATCTCATTAGAGATGATGCCCTTCCGTTTGGTTGAAAGCGAAGCGTTCCGAGAGCTTATGGCCTACGCAGTACCACGCTATGACCTGTAAACCTCAAGAAGAATAATTTAGAGTTCACAAAATCAGTAGTGTACCAGAAAGCACAAAGGGAAGAACCCCTAAAATATAACTTTTAATTTAATGATTAAAAAGAACATATACAGTATATGTGAAATCACACAATACCAGGAGGTCCAGTATCAATCAAGCAGCGTAAATTTTTAAAAACCCATATATATCAGAGGGGCAATAGGCTATAATGCCCCAGTATACCCTAGTACAGCCCTTCCTGACTGCGGAGGTTGGCACCCTAGTTGTAGACGACATGGCGCCCTCACTCACCGTCGACGTCCCTAGAACTGCCCTAGACCACCCTGCGTATACAAAAAATGACACAAAAAGAAAAACCACACTCACACCTATGATACCGAGGACAATAATAAAAAAGTGCTATAGTGCTGTAAATTTATCTCATTGTGTAAATCTTATCTCGAAGTCAGGTATGAATGCAGCTTATTAAGACTTATCTCATACAATAGTCAAAAAATGCTGACAGCTGCTATAAAAGAGGAGAAATGAGGGGTAAATATACCTTTCAAAAAACGTCTTACCAAAAAAGTTGATAAACAACAATAATCAATTAAACACCCCCCTAATATAATCTTATCTCGAGATCAAAATAAGAGTATATAGCGAATGCAGCTTAATAATACCTGTCTCATAGTCAAAACAAATATTTATAAGCTGCTAATCGGTAAGACAGTACCTAACACACCCTTCAATATGAATGCACAGCACCTATAGACAATGTCCAATAAATACACAGTGCACATGGATTGACGGACCGAAAATTCCACATATAATATGCAGTATAAGGCACACAGGTGAAGGAGCAGCCCTCATGCAGCATGAGGCTATATCCGCCTCAACAGAAAATACCTGGCACAAAAAAAATTAAAAAAATATATATTGCTCGCAGAGGTTACAATGTGCACTCCCCCATACAACACAGTTAATTCTCAATAAGGTACCATTTCTTATAGCTGCCCGAGTTTCTCCAATCAGGATCAAGCATGTGGTCTGTCAAGTGCAGTGTGTATAAGAAAAAGAAAAATACTTATCAGCCATTGATGACGGCAAAAACCCGATGCGTTTCCCCCTCTCAAGTAGCGAGGGTTCATCGGGGTCAAGAGATCGGGGTCCAATCACCCCCTGGCTGAGAGGCAAATTCAATGTGCGGCTTGCTCCGGGCGCGTCCGGCGCCATTATTTAAAGATTCAGTGCCGCAATAGACCGCCCACTTCCGGTCTACTATCTTGCATGATGGATGTCAAATGGAACGCAAGCTGCGTCCCATAGACCCGGAAGTGTGTAATCGGAGGGAGGGGCTACCTGCGCTGAGCGACGCTGCAGAAAACAAGCGTCATGTTCAGCGCCTAATGAAGCGTCATGCTCAGCGCCCATCTAATGAAGCGTCATACTCAGCGCCCATCTAATGAGGCGCACAGAGACTGCATCATACGTCTCGGGGGCATAGCAACCAAGAGTATATCAAGGTTGCTAATAGGCGTCATTCTACCCAACGCTCAAAGCCAGTACATTGCGGATAGCGATTTCAACCCACATTTAATATATTTTATAAAAGCGCTGTATCATTTCAGTTATCATGCCCCAAATGCAGACTGTGGTTAACAATTTATCCCACCTTTAATTTATTTTAGCGCTATATTATTTAATTATCATGCCCCAAATCAGATTACATTTCCCATAGAAAGACAGAGCAAAATATTTGTATCCACCAAAAATAAAATAGTAATAATGCATAATGTTATACAGACACAATCATCATAAAGCTCTCAGCGGAGCAAAAGAGATATACTGAAACCATACAGGACCACATTGATCACAAAAAGCGAGTAAAATGTAACTGTTCATTTAAACTTTTAGGGCTTTGTGATTCAAGCCAGAAAATCCAGCGTGTTTCTCGCTGTAGGATTTTCCTATCTCAGTCTCCCTGTCTTACTGCGGGCTGAACTCTCTCAATCACACGAAAAGAAATCTGTTTAATGTCGCCCCTATATACGACATTAGCGTGGCGTGCAAGGGGTGTGTCTCTACAATGTCTGATATCCCCCAGATGTTCACCTATTTGGACTCTCAGCTCACGTTTAGTTTTTCCCACATAGTCAAGGGGTCAAGAGCTGGTGCAGAGGTATACGACTCTTGCAGTTTTGCAATTAGCAAACGATTTCATGTTATATGTCCTTTTAGTATGCGCACTACAAAATGTCTGTGATGGATATACATATTTACAAAACTGCAGTGTCCGCATCTAAATGTACCAATGGCTCTATTTTGTAGCCATGTGCCCTGTCTCTTACAGGGTTCAAGATGGCTCCTTACCACCCGGTCTTTGATCAATCTACCCTTCCTATACGTCACTGAGGGTTTTGGGGTAATGTGATTACATATGTCTTGGTCAGTTTTTAAAATCGCCCAATGTCTTTTGAGTATATCCAAAACTTTGTTGGACTGGTCATCGAAAGTGCCTATCAGCCTGGTCAGATTATTTGGGTCCTCCTTCTCTTTAGGAATCAAAAGAGATGTCCTAATAACTTGTTTAGCATGCTGATAGGCAGGTTCTATGATCCTTGTGGGATACCCCCTATCTCTGAATCTTCCCCACAAGTCTCTAGACTGTGATTCAAAATCTTCCCAATCAGAGCAGTTCCTTCGTAGTCTGAGGAACTGCCCCCTTGGGATTCCACATTTAAGAGGGGGGTGATGACTTTTCCATTTTAAATTGCTATTAGTCGAGGTCGTTTTCCGATATAACCTGGTTTTCAAAGAGTCATCTCTAGAAATAGAGATGCTCGTATCAAGAAAATTAATCTGGTCTCCCCCCACCTCATGTGTGAAAAAAAGACCCATCTCATTAACATTAAGAGCATCCACAAAGGATCCAAACGACTCCCCATTACCTGCCCAAAGGACGAGGATGTTGTCGATGTAACGTCCCCAAAATAAAATCCTTGGGGACCAGACGACATCCTCATCCCCGAAGACAATCATATCCTCCCACCAACCCAGGAGCAAATTAGCATAAGTGGGGGCACAAAGGCTCCCCATCACTGTGCCCCTGAGCTGGTGGTAGTACTTGCCATTAAACAAAAAGTAATTATGGCATAAAACGAACTTGAGAAGTTCTAGTATAAAGGAATTGTGTGCTCCAAAATGTACTCCCCTCCATTTAAGGAAGTATTTGAGCGCTTTGAGGCCTTCAGTGTGTCTAATGCTCCTATATAGTGCTTCAACATCAACGGAAGCCGATATAGTGCCTGGATCCACAGTTATTCCTTCAAGTTTGTTAAGAAGGTCCATTGTGTCCCTGAGATAGGAGGGGAGGGATAGCACAAAAGGTCTCAGCAATTTATCCAAATATACACTTGAGTTCTGACAAAGGGCATCAATCCCTGATATGATTGGTCTCCCCTTTAAAGGGTCAATGCCCTTATGTATTTTGCGTAGGGAGTAGAATGTCACCGTCACTGGCCATTTCGGTAACAAATAGTTGTATTCATTTTTTGAGATCAGTCTAGACTCCAGTGCACTCTTTAGTAACACAGACAATTTAAGATTATAGTCCTTAGTTGAATCCCCTTTCAACACCTCATAGGTGGATCTATCAGACAGAATAGTTAGACACATTTGAACATATTGATCTCTGTTCAGGATGACCGTATTACCTCCTTTGTCTGAGGGTTTCAGTACAATCTGGTCATTATTACCGAGTCCCTCTAATGCTTTTCTTTCACGAAAGGGGAGATTTGGTAAAGTCCTCTCTCCTTTAGGGTCAGTCTTGCAAATCTCATCAGAGACCAACTGTAGAAAAATGTCAATACTGCTTACCTCCCCTATTGGGGGCATTTTTTTACTTTTAGGTTTTAAGTTAGAGACGGGATCTTCCCCCATTCTTCTCTGTCCTTCCTCAGCCATATCGGCCAACAACATTACATCAGGAAGTTTACTCTCTGAAATTCCAAGTTCTTGACATTTATTTCTATCATTCAAAGCAAAAACTTTTTTCCATTTAAGTTTATGTGTGAATAAACTAATATCCTTAATCCATTCAAAGGGGTCAAACGTCGACGTTGAGCGGGGGCGCCATGTCGTCTACAACTAGGGTGCCATCCTCCGCAGTCAGGAAGGGCTGTACTAGGGTATACTAGGGCATTATAGCCTATTGCCCCTCTGATATATATGGATTTTTGAAAATTTACGCTGCTTGATTGATACTGGACCCCCTGGTATTGTGTGATTTCACATATATATGTTCTTTTAATCATTACACTGTGTTCCAAATTATTATGCAAATTGGATTTAAGTGTCATAAAGATGTAATTTTTTGTTTATCAAATAAACTCATAGAGGATATTGTGTATCAGGGCTCTTTGGATCACTGAAATCAATCTCAAATGCCTGTGATAATTAGTTTACCAGGTGAGCTCAATTAAAGGAAAGCTACTTAAGAATGTTGTTCCACATTATTAAGCAGGGCACAGGTTTCAAGGAATTTAGGAAATAAAAAGGATCTCTCTGCTGCTGAAAAGCATCAAATAGTGCAATGCCTTGGTCAAGAGATGAAAATATTAGATATTTCCCAAAAACTTAAACGTGATCATTGTACTGTTAAGAGATTTGTGGTTGATTCTGAGCACAGACATGTTTGTGCTGATAAAGGCAGAATGAGGAAGGTTTCTGCCAGGCAAGTTCATTGGATTAAGAGAGTGGCTGCTAAAAAGCCATTACAAACCAGCAAACAGATATTTAAAGCTGCTGGTGCCTCTGGAGTCCCTCGAACCTCAAGGTGTAGGATCCTTCAAAGGCTTGCTGTGGTGCATAAATCTACTATTCGGCCACCCCTAAACAGTGTTCACAAGCAGAAATGGTTGCAGTGGCCCCAGACATACATGAAGACTAATTTTCAAACAGTCTTGTTTACTGATGAGTGTCGAGCAACCCTGGATGGTCCAGATGGATGGAGTAGTGGATGGTGGGTGGATGGCCACTATGTCCCAAAAAGGCTGCAACGTCAGCAAGGAGGTGGAGGAGTCATGTTTTGGGCCGGAATCATGGGGAAACAGCTGGTAGGGCCCTTTAAGGTTCCTGAAGGTGTGAAAATGACCTCTGCAAAGTATATAGAGTTTCTGACTGACAGCTGTCTTCCATGGTATAAAAAGCAGAAACGTGCCTTCAGGAGCAAAATCATCTTCATGCATGAGAATGCACCATCTCATGCTGCAAAGAATACCTCTGAGTCATTGACTGCTATGGGCATAAAAGGAGATAAACTCATGGTGTGGCCACCATCTTCCCCTGACCTCAACCCTATAGAGAACCTTTGGAGTATCATCAAGCAAAAGATCTATGAGGGTGGGAGGCAGCTCACATCAAAATAGCAGTTCTGGGAGGCTATTCTGACTTCATGCAAAGAAATACAAGCAGAAACTCTCCAAAAACACAATTTCAATGGATGCAAGAATTGTGAAGGTGATATCAATGAAGAGTTCCTATGTTAGCATGTAACTTGGCCTGTTAAGCTATTTAACTCCAAAATATCCTTTTTGTTCAGTGAATGTGACCTCCTAATGCTGCAAATTCCACAAATGAGCATTTTCAGTTCTTTAAAACATATCAAATGTTTAGAAATTCTCCTGTGCCTAATAATTTGGAACAGTGCAATTTGAGTTTTTATTCATTTTGGAGATTATACTGTTATTATTGGGAGGTTTCTTCAATAAAATTTGATGTATACTCTAACGTGATGACTTTTATTAGACTGACTGTCATTTGTACCGACTCTTTGAGAAAAATATCATTTGCATAATAATTTGGAACACATATTTTATGGGTTCTTCCCTTTGTGCTCTCTGGCCCATGCTATGACCTAAGCAGTCGGCACTTCTTTTCTCGAAAAGCCATCCCTGCCCTCCACCTGCATGTGAAAGACCGCATTGTCCATGCTCTCAAACAATCAGTGAGTGGAAAGGTGCATATCACAATGGATGCATGGGCCAGTAGGCATGGCCAGGGCCGTTACGTGTCGATCACTGCGCACTGGGTTAATGTGGTGGATGCATGCTCCACAGGGGACAGCGGCGGTGGAACAGTGCTGCCTAGCCCACGGTATAGGAAACAGTTGGCTATAGGCGTTCGACCCTCCTCCTCCACCAGAAGCGAAAGCTCGTCGACAGAGCGCAGTCGCACGAGCATGCCATCTGCAGATGCCAGTGTTGCACATGAGGTGTCCCACTATCAAACAGCTAGTGGTAAGTGTCAGCAGGCTGTTTTAAAGATGATGTCTTTGGGCGACAACAAACACACTGTGGAGGTACTGGCCAACTACTTGCAGCGAGAAACTGAGTCATGGTTGGGCAGTCTACATCTTGAGCCAGACAAGGTAGTCAGTGATAACGGCCGTAATTTTGTGGCGGCCAAAGCCCTTGCAAAACTCAGACACATACCTTGCCAGGCTCACACCTTGAACCTGGTGGTGCAGTGCTTCCTTAATAATTATCCAGAGTTAACAGTCCTGCTCCATAAGGTGCGAAGACTGTGCTCGCACATCTGTCGCTTGCCCATAGACTCCAGTCGTATGCAGAAGCTGCAGCGATCGCTCCACCTCCCCAAGCACCGCCTAATCATAGACGTTGTAACAAGGTGGAACTCCACCATGCACATGGTTGAGAGGCTGTGCGAACAGAGGCAGGCTGTAATGCATTTGTGGGAGGATACACGGGCAGGCAGTTTGAGGGCAGACATGGAGTTGTCGGGTGTGCAGTGGTCAAAGCTGATAGACCTCTGTAAAGTCCTTCAGTGTTTTGAGGAATGCACAAGGCTGTAAGCGCAGACAACATCATCATAAGCATGAGCATCCCACTTATGCATCTGCTCATGCAAACTTTGATGCACATTAAGGATCAGGCGTCTTCAGCGGAGGAGGAAGAGGAGGAGGAGGGAAGCTTTGATGACAGTCAGCCTTTGTCTGCTCACGGAACTGTCCTGGATGAGGTGGAGGAAGAGGAGGAGGACGAGGATGAGGGGGATGATTATTTTGGGAAAGAGGATGCTTCTTGGGGGACTAGAGAAAATGTTGGCTTGCCAAGGTCAGGTACAGGGTTTGTGCATGACTGGAGGGATGTGGATTTGGCAGAAAGTTCTCCTCCATCCACCGGTGTCTCTGACGGTGGGGGGGCCCACTCACCGTCATAGACATAGTCGTACTATGAGGGGCCCTGTGCCAGTGCCGTCGCCCATGAGTGGGCCCCCCCTGTTTGCTCAGGGCACCAGCACTTGCAATACTTACCTCTCCCTGCTCCACCGCTGTGACCTCTTCTGCGTTTCCTGACATTCAGGTCAGAGAGCGCGATGACATCACATCTGTACGCCCTATGCCTGAACAGTCCAAGTGCAGAGAGCTGGAAGATGGCGACGCTGAGGAGTCTAGAGCAGAGCAGATCCCAGCGAGGAGAGGTATTTCTTTTTTTAATGTTTGGAGCAAAATATGGGGAGCATTATACACTGGAGAATTATATATGGGGCCCATCATACATTTGAGCATCATAGATAGGGCCCATCATACACTGGAGCATTATAAATGGGGCCCATCATACACTGGAGCATCATCCATGGGGCCCATCATACACCAGCGCATTATAAATGGGGCCCATCATACACTGGAGCATTATAAATCTGGCCCATCATACACTGGAGCATCATATATGGGGCCCATTATACACTGGAGCATAATACATGAGGCCCATTATATATGGAGCATTACACACTGTTTGCATAATTATTATTTGGCAAGTTGTATTTGACAGGATTCTTTTTTATTATTGAACAACTATGTTCTCAATCAACCCAAAAGACTCATAAATATCAAAGCTTAATATTTTTGGAAGTTGGAGTGGGTTTTTTTTAGATTTGGATATCTTAGGAGGATATCTGTTTGTGCAGGTAACTATTACTGTGCAAAATTATTAGGCAATTTAATAAAAACCAAATATATACCCATCTTACTTGTTTATTTTCACCAGGTAAACCAATATAACTGCACAAAATGTATAAATAAACATTTCTGACATTCAAAACCCCCCCAAAAAAGTGACCAACATAGCCACCTTTCTTTACGATGACACTCAAAAGCCTTCTATCCATAGATTCTGTTAGTTGCTTGATCTGTTTACTATCAACATTGCGTGCAGCAGCCACCGCAGCCTCCCTGTTAGGCGTCAGGTTTCTGCGTCTGCTCTGCAGGAATCCAGAGCCTCACATTCTGCGGTCTCCTGCTGTCTATCTACTGCAGAGGAGATTGTTTTGCAGCAGCAGACCGCTCCAAAGACTAAGCCCCTCTGTGCTCCTACTGGGCATGCTCACGAGACGACCTCTCATTGGAGATCGGGAGTCATGTGCCCAGGTCCTACTCCAGATCTCATTGGTCCATCTTGGAGATCTGGAAGGTCCCACACGGCTATAAAAAGTGCGCATGGCCATTCCGCCATGCGCTAGTATAGACTATACTTGCTATGTGTGAATGGTGACGGATGTATGATTCTGGTGACTGACTCATTTGAAACCCCTTCCCTCTGATATTACGCATGTGGATAGGGAATTAGTTTAGTAGTCAGCGCCAGTCAGTGGCAAGCCTCTGGCCACTGTGCACTCCGCACCTCTACGCTAGCGTCCGACATTGCGCTTGCTTCCAGCTTTGTCGTCGAGCGGCAGTGTTCTACGCCGCAGTGCAGTTGAAGTTCTTCTTGGCGCCCGTAGTAGCGACACCGCACACACGGTAGGTCTAGAGGGATGCAGCTCCTCTGTCTTAGGTCCTGCTCCTGTGACCAGATACCGTGTGTGCATTTTCCTGAGGCCTGTGATACTAACAGGCTCAGTGTTTTTTGTATGTTTTTGTTGCGGTGTCTCTGTGTGTGTGAACAGAGCCCGCTCTGTGCACTTGGGTGAAGTTGAACCCATGCGCATTATACCGCCATATTGCTCCTCTCTCAATACCTAGCAGCAGTCATATCATCTACTGCACGGTGGACCCCGAGCGGCGAACACACTTTATTACCATTTTTATTTAGTGCACTCCGCCGTTCCTAGCACTCCCTGACACTGTTCCGAGAGGTGTAATGTTTTCACTCCCTGTAGATCTCACATTTTATGAGGGACCACAGGTTCTCTATGGGGTTCAGATCAGGTGAACAAGGGGGCCATGTCATTATTTTTTCTTCTTTTAGACCTTTACTGGGCAGCAACGTTGTGGAGTATTTGTATGCATGTGATGGAGCATTGTCCTGCAAGAAAATCATGTTTTTCTTGAACGATACTGACTTTTTCCTGCACCACTGCTTGAAGAAGGTGTCTTCCAGAAACTGGCAGTAGGTCTGGGAGTTGAGCTTCACTCCATCCTCAACCCGAAAAGGTCCCACAAGTTCATCTTTGATGATACCAGCCCATACCAGTACACCACCTCCACCTTGCTGGCGTCTGAGTCAGAGTGGAGCTCTCTGGCCTTTTCTGATCCAGCCTCGGGCCCATCCATCTGGCCCATCAAGAGTCACTCTCACTTCATCAGTCCATAAAACCTTACAAAAATCTGTCTTAACATAATTCTTGGCCCAGTCTTGACGTTTTATCTTATGTTTCTTGTTCAAAGGTGGTCATTTTCCAGCCTTCCTTACCTTGGCCATGTCCCTGAGTATGGCACACCTTGTGCTTTTTGATACTCCAGTAGCGTTCCAGCTCTGAAATATGGCAAAACTGGTGGCAAATGGCATCTTGGCAGCTTCACGCTTGATTTTCCTCAATTCATGGGCAGTTATTTTGAGCCTTTTTATCAACACGCTTCTTGCGACCCTGTTGGCTATTTGCCATGAAACGCTTGATTGTTCAGTGATCACGCTTCAAAAGTTTGGCAATTTCAAGACTGCTGCATCCCTCTGGAAGACATCTCACAATTTTTGACTTTTCAGAGTCCGTCAAATCTCTCTTCTGAGCCATTTTGCCAAAGGAAAGGAAGTTACCTAATAATTAAGCACACCTTATATAGGGTGTTGATGTCATTAGACCACACCCCTAATCATTACAGAGACGCAAATCACCTGATTTACATAATTGGCAGTTGGCTTTCAAGCCTATACAGCTTGGAGTAGGACAACATGTATAAAAAGGATGATATGATCAAAATACTCATTTGCCTTATAATTCTGCACACAGTGTATAGGCCCATCATACACTGGAGCATCATCCATGGGGCCCATCATATACTGGAGCACCGTATGGGGTCCATGACATACTAGAGCATCATATGGGGCCCATTATATATGGAGCATTATATAGGCCCATCATACACTGGAGCATCATCTATGGGGCCCATCATATACTGGAGCACCATATGCGGTCCATGATATACTAGAGCATCATATGGGGCCCATTATATATGGAGCATTATATAGGCCCATCATACAATGGGGCATCATCCTTGGGGCCCATCACATACTGGAGCATCATATGGGGTTCATTATTTATGGTGCATCATATAGGGTATGGAGAATTATATGGAGCACATATGGGGCCTATTCTGTATGGAGCATTATATGGAGCCCATTCTGTATGGAGCAATATATGGGGCCCATCATATACTGAATGGAGCTTTATATGCGACTCATTATACTGTACGGAGCAATATGTGGGGCTCATTCTACTCTATGGGGACCGTCCTATACTGTATGGCACATTATATGGGGACCATCATATACTGTAGCATTATGTGGAGCTCATCATATACTGTATGGAACATTATATGGGACCAATTATTCTGTATGGAGCAATATATGGGGCTCATTATTCTGTATGGTGCACTATGTGGTGGCCATAATACTGTATGGAGGAATATACTGTCTGGTTTTTTAGCTATTGTAGAATTTAAAATAGATATCAGTCATGTAATGTAAGAAGTGAAGTATTTGTCATTGTACTATACCTATATTTCTCTGCCATACCGAAGCATCATGAATTGTGGTATGTGTTAAAGGGGCCCACTGACACTCTTTCACCCGGGGCACACGAAAACCTGGAGCCAGCCCTACCCCCCCACAACTTTAGCCAAATAACCCCCAGTTTTCAATGCGTAACTATTATTATAAAGTAAATTAAGGTTGACAAGCTTAAGTAATAAGAATTGATGTTGTTGGCTTTGAAATATGCACTGTAGGCGTGTTTACTGCCCTCCACTCCCTGCCGACTTTGTTTCCCCATTGACTTGCATTGGGTTTTAGTGTTTCAGTCGGACCTCCGACTTTTCCCAATAGTCGACTGATTTCGTTCGACTCGACTTTTGAGAAAGTGGGGTTTCATGAAGCCCGACTCGACCCTAAAAAAGGCAAAGTCATTCATCTCTAGTCATGGTTGGTCTACAACTACTGCGTAGGCTATAGTGGAAGATGTGTCAGTTCCAATTTTACTATTTATACTCTTGTGAAAATGATGCCACTTCTGTGGTGGTAGGCCCTCATTTGTTTAAATATGAACACTCCTGGTTATGTGTCCATCTGCTGGATTGGGTGTAGTGGAAGACCTGTCAGTCCATAGTGTACTATGTGTACTGTGGTGAAATTGATGCCACTTTGGTGGTGCCTGACAATAATTTTTGAAAATATGAACACTCCTAGTTGGGTATCCATCTGCTGGAGTGGGCGTAGTGGAAGACCTGTCGGCCCCTATTATACTATTTCTACTCTTGTGAAATTTATTCTACTTTGGTGTCTGCCAATAATTTTTTGGAAGTGTGAACACTCCTGGTTGGATGTCCATCTGCTGATTAGGTGTAGTGAAAGACCTGTCGGTCCCTATTATACTCTTTCTATTGTGGTGAAATTGAAGGTACTTTGTTGGTGTCTGCCACTAATTTTTGTAAATGTGTAGACTCCTGGTTGGGTCTCCTTCATGTGTTTTGTCTGTAGCAGTAGGCATCCAAGACTGTCAGGCCTCCACTTCTTTTATTATTATTATTATAATTATTATTATGCATTTATATAGCGCCATTTATTCCATGGTGCTTTACATGTGAAAAGGGGAAATGACGCCACTTCTTTGGCATCATCTACCCATGTTACTTCTTTCCTTAGACGTTTCTGATAATAGTAGTCTACGAAACTGTTATTTGTGCCACCTGAGTGTGGCTCTGCATGAAAGCAGGTAGAGCTGTTGCATGTGTTATCAGGGCTCCCAGCACAGGAGGCCTACACTACTACCTCACCCACCTCGTCTTACTTTGATGTTCAGTTGAAAGCTGTAAATGCTGTCCCAGACCATGATACCTCATGCCTGACTGATTGCTGCAGTGCCATACTACGATTTGTACTGTGGGTGAATTGAAGCTACTTTCCTGGTGTCTGTCCCTAATTAGATGTGTTTTGGCAGCTTTTGGGGTTATAAGGTATTGTGCAGCGTTTGTTTTTGCCTCCCACTGATTTGAATGGCGTTTGGCTATGTTCAGCGAATATTCAACGAATAAATCATCGAATATTGCAAATTCGACAATCGGAATCCGAACCAAACATTGAAACATTCGCTCATCTCTATTCATAGTGACCTGGTGAATCATAACGGCAGCCCAGTTTTAGCATTCGGTGAACATGGTAAAAAAAAACCCCCAAAACATTGTGGAATAGCACTTTTTTTGCAATTTCGCCGCACTTAACATTTTGTTCCTGCTTTCCAGTATATTATATGGTAAAATCAATGGTGTCATTCAAAACTACAACTCGTCCCGCAAAAATCAAGCCCTCAAACGGCCATATTGATGAAAAAAAAGTTATGGCTCTGGGAAGAAGGGGAGCGAAAAATGAAAATGCAAAGATGAAGGGGTTAAACATATGATTCACATTTAAAATTTTTTGAGGTAAAGTAAGTAAAAAATGTTTTTTGCCATCATGATTAATTAGAGGCTCATTTTCTGCTTTTGAGGTTGTTAATCTGGTTAGTATTATACTCATTGGGCCGGGTTAAGAGGAGTAAATGGAAAATCTCCCGATTTTTATCCTGAAAAAAATGGATGATTCTTATCTGTATTGTCATCAGCATTCCATCTGTGTATCATTCATATGTCTGTTTTTAACATCCGTATTGCATCCATTTTTTGATGAATTGACAGTTAAACAAAATTAGAACAAATACAGTTTCCTATATTAATGATTACAATGTATCCGTAAAATAATGCAATATATAAGTACAGAATCCTTTTTTGCTTTTGTGCACCCCTAGACTTGAGAATCCGAAAAACAGCAGAAAAGTGCATGCTGCGATTTTTTTTTCCCATGCGGACACATGACTCATGTGACAAAACTGTCACCTGACAAGCCTTATTCATAACAATGGTCCATGTACTGGCGTGTGATATCCGATTTTGGCACAGACAGCACACGTATGTGTAATACGCTTGTCCATAACGAGCCTTTACAATAGTTGCTTGTAACTTTTCACCTGAAATTTTTGAATAATGCTACAGGAAAGATGTATATCTTTGTACCGTGTTAGCCAGTAGATAGAAATATCTACAGTTAGCCATTAAAAGGTATCAACCACTGAGGACTCTCAATTCTGAATAATGCTAATGAGGTGGTAAAACAGTACAAAATATCTCTTTTACATACTCACACATAAATATATCAGTTTTCTTATGTAAAATACTTGTGAACAATCACCACTGGCAAAACCAAATGTTATATGCATCATTTTAGTTATGAGCATGTAGTTCCACATTATTGACAGCAGGTGTCGGTGTCGCCGTCAGTGCCCAGTAATTCTATTTAAAAGCTAAGTGTTATAGCAAGCAGTAACAACAGTGCCACCTACAGGCTCTCATCTAAATTACTCTTCAGCCTCCATCTAAAACTAATTCACTTGAAGTAATTTGAAGCAAAACATCAGCATAAAAATAACATTACTGTTTATGCCCATTAACCCCAAAATAAACGTGAATATGTCAAGTTAAAACATTTCTATTGTCCTATTAAATGTCAAAACTTACAATCAAAATGAAATAAAGGGAAATGGAAAACAAATATCCCAGCAAGAGAAAACATGCTAAGAATAAAATAACCGAGATGTCATTTACAATGCTCAGCAAAGACAAACATCTGCCAGATCCAAGAAAGCCAAAGAGACAGGAATAGATGGAGACAGAGACATAGGGAAAGATCTGTATGCCTTCAGCAGTGTCACAACCCAACGATGCAAAGAAATGTGACAACTTAAAGGTGTACGGACATCTACTGCAAGAAGATCCATCCCCTGATCTGTGCATACAGCCCACATTAAAGGGAATCTGTCACCCTTTTTTCCAACTATGAGCTGCCGCCACTGACATCAGGGACTTATCTACAGCATTCTGTAATGCTGTAGATAAGCCTCCGATGTAACCTGAAAGAGAAAAAAAAAAGAGTTAGATTATACTCACCCAGGCGTTTGGTCCGGTCCGATGGGTGTTGCCGTCCCGTCCGGCGCCTCTCATCTTCATACGATGCCGTCCTCTTCTTTCCTTTCCGCCGCGGCTCCTGCGGAGGTGCACTGCTCTGCCCTGTTGAGGGCAGAGCAGAGTCCTGCAGTGTGCATTATGAGCTCCATTAAAAAAATCTATTTTCTATGTTTCATGGTTCTTCTACGTTTCATGGTAATGGCTGTGTTTTGCAGTCATGTCTACGTCTTTCTATTCCTTGCTTTTTGCTACCCTTCCACTAAGTATTATAATGGAATAGAGTATTTGGTCAGTGTTCACATACAGCATGTTCTGTATCACTGGGAAGCAGCAGTTTAGGGAAGGAATTCTAGACATGTGCTACAGCACTGAGCAAAAAGACATCTTACATGGGGAACATCCACCGAACTCTGTACTTGCAGCAATGAGGCATCTTACACAAGAACCATCCACTGAACTTGTGTACGGATGTGCGTCATCCAAACACAGCAAGAAGGAGGATGGCATCGCAAGAAGAAGGGAGACTCTGGACCAAGAAAAGTGGCACCTATCGAACCGGACCGCCCCGCAGGTATTACCCCCTTTCCCAGGCTATAAACACCCGCCCCAGCAGTTGGCTTTCCCTCTGCTGGTTAACAAAATTACGCAGGAGCCCACGCCATTTTTTTCAGAAAAAAAATCTTTTATTAATTAAATACATGCACAGTAAGATGCACACACACTGTGCTAATTGTATAAGTCACTGACATTTATATACCCATCTATTCTATATGTATTTACTGTATGTAATCCATCTATTCAATGCTGTCGGCTCCTGCAGTGATTTTACACTACTGCAGCTGCTGAATTGTCGGCTTTTATTCTATCTATCAAACTATCTATCTATTATATATATGTTTTGAAGAATATTTCCTTTGAAAACGATGTGTAAATGACACAGAGAATTGCTCTATGTAAAAGCTCCTGTTAAAATCACATTGCAGTCGGATAGCAATAGCACCGCATTCGGATGTAAATCGGATGCTAGGTGTGAAAAATCGGATTGTACTCGAATAAAAAATGCATGACACTCGCATGACACTTATATTACACTCGTCCGACTCTCCTGCATCAAAATCGGACCGATTTTAAAATTGCTAGCGTGTCTCCAGCCTTTGGCCGGGGTCACACTTGCAACTGCAATGCGAGAAACTCGAGCGAGTCTCTCGCATCAGTACCCGTGTCCTCCCCATTCTGTGCAGCCAGACATTTTTTAAGTGTTGTTCCAGCTATGGCCATTAGATGAAATAGTTGCCCTTCTCTTTCCTATTCATGTGTTTGGAATCTTTTCCCCTAAATGGTAAATCTGTTCAGAAATGTCCCTTCTTCCTTCCCTGGTCAACAACATGTATCCATTTCTGCCGATCTCTAAGGAGCTCACATGTGCTCAGCATTCTGCAAAACTACTGCTTATATCAAGCGGATTTCGGTAAGGGTTTAATGCATTTATGTAATATATGTTATGCATCTGTGTTAGCCTGGTGTCAGACTAGCGTATTTTACATGTAGCGCACTGCGCCGCTAAGCCCCGCCCCGTCCAGTCATTTCCTCCTACTATCGCACACGGCTGCATGCGATCTGCGCACCCTGTCTTTAGCATAGGATGCGCAGACCGTGCGCTGGCCGTGCGCTGCGCACTTTTGAAGGTGCGCCGAACTCACCATGTTGCACCTTCAGAAGTGCGCAGCGCACACAAAAATCCTACTAGCGCACGGCCAGCGCACGGTCTGCGCACCCTATGCTAAAGATAGGGTGTGCAGATCGCATGCAGCCGTGTGCGATAGTAGGAGGAAATGACCGGACGGGGCAGGCAGGGGGCGGGGCTTAGCGGCACCGTGCGCAGCATGTAAAATGCGCTTGTCTGAAACTAGCCTTAGCTGGCCATAGTGCATGCCTCATGATATTTGCAATGCATGTTCAGCTCCTGTAATGCTATTACACTGCATGTTAGTTATATGCGTCCTCTGTTTAGTGAATGCAAGGCTGGCAGCCAAAAGTTGTTCAGGTATTTCTTTCTCTTTTACTGCTGTGTATGTTGTATTGCTCAACTTCTATATAATGCATGCTACCAATATAATAGCATCATGTATCATTGCTACTGTTGTGATAGTACCCTGTATTGCTGTGATATTGTCTGCCAGTACTGACATGCTGCATTATCTGTTTCTTATAGTTTTTACCTGAATCATCCATAACTGTGTACTACAATCTCTGATATAATCCACAACTTTGTACAACAACCTCTGATCTCATCTACTACTGTGTTCTACTATACTGTCATGGTATCTGGAATTTTGGTCTGACGAGCGAAGGGTTAATGGTTAGAGCCTCTCTTTGACCTCAGGGAGGGTATTTATGGCTACAGGCGAGCAACCTTCCCTGTGTTTATACTTCATACTTGAGTGTGTCCGACCCTGTCTTTGCTAAGTGCCTCTCGCCTGTTCCCGTGTCTATGGTGTGTATGATCTGGTCTGGTTTCTGGTTTTGTCTCTTGGCTTTCTGATTTGGTACGGTCCTGCTCGACCCATGTTCTGACCTTTGGCTTCCCTCGACTACCCTCTTGCTTTCTGATTTTGTACCGTGCAGCCCGACCCGTGCCTGACCTCCTGCTTACCTGACCATTCTTGCTCTGCCTGATTCTGTACCGCATTGCTCCTTCTGTCTATAACTTCTGGATTGTCTGACCATCGCTACTGTATAAACCCCTAGCTCTCTGAGCCCCCTGCCCGTCACCTCAGCGTCCCTGCATTAAGCACTGCCCCCTCTGGCATCACAGGTCACGTGGTGCTAGGTCCTGCAGCCTCTGAGCGCTTCTACCAGCACTCCGCCCTTTTCACAGGTCCTGCGACCTCCCAAACTGTGTTCCTACACAGGCCCCTCTGACAGCCCCGCGGTCTGAGTTGCTACACTGACGCCGGGACCGCTGACCGGTCACGCTACCCTCCTGCAGCTAAGGGTAAGCGTGATATTATAAATGACCATTACTTTTTCTTTCCCTCCCACTCATCCTTCTGTTACTACCTGTTCTGATATTTGTGTGTGAGTGTGTGGGGGGCTGCTTCGGTCATGGACCCGATGCAGGCATTGTCGGAGCAAGTGAAGCAGCTCTCCCAAATGTTCCAGAAAATGAGTGTGGAACAGCGCAGTATAGCTCATAACCAGCAGCAGCTGGATAATACTGTGCAAGGGGCTATGTCCTCCAAGAGTAGGGATGAATCCCTTACGTCCCCTGAATCCCCGGTTAAACTGCCTGACTCCTTTTCTGGAGACAAAAAGGAGTTCAGAGCGTTTCGGGAGGGGTGCAAATTGTTTTTCTCCCTGAGACCTCGCTCGTCCGGGGGAGAATTTCAAAAGGTGGGGGTAGTTATCTCCCTGTTGCGAGGTGCCCCACAAGCCTGGGCATTTTCGTTAGCACCCACAGCACCAGAACGTATGACTGTGGATGCGTTTTTTGAGGCCTTGGGCCGTATCTATGATGAGCCTTATCGAGTACGCCTGGCGGAGGACATGGTGATGAGCGCACGTCAGGGTCGGCACTCTGCAGAGTGGTATTGTTCTGAGTTTCGGCGGTGGGCAGCGGAAGTCACTTGGGACGATGCGGCCCTCCGCGGTCTGTTCCGTAGGGGCTTAGCAGAACGTCTTCAGGACGCACTAGCCCTACATCTGCCTCCTGATACCATGGAAGATGCCATGACACAGGCAGTTCGGATGGATCGACGGTTAAGGGCCAGTGGGGTGATGCACTCCGAATCACCTCTGTTCGATGGGAGCAAGGAGGTGGGGGCCAGTGCTATACCCATGGAGATTGGTGCCACATTCATCAAAGAGAAAGAGAGGAGACGCCGGCGGGATAAACAGCTGTGCTTTTACTGTGGAGAAGCAGGACATTGGAGGAGAGACTGTCCGTCCTGTCCCTCGTCCTCCCAGCCGTTGGGAAACTACTAGGTCTGGGTAGTGATCAAGGAGGCTGCCCAGACCCGCAGGTACCTTTTTCCTCATGCCCCAAGCTGTTGTTTGATGTTGAACTGCTGGTAGACAAATGTTGTTTTATTTCCACAGCTTTGGTGGACTGCGGTTCCTCACTTAACCTGGTCAGTGCCAGCACCGTCTCCAGGGTCAAGATAGGGACAGTCAGGTTAGAGACCCCGTCGAAAATCGTGGCAATTGATTCCTCCCCTCTCACCCGTTCGGGGATTCGTTATGCCATCAATACCTTTGTGTTACAGGTTGGCTCCTCCCATGTGGAGGAGATAAGATGTTTCATCATACCGGAAGGGCTGGTGTTGGGTATGCCGTGGCTTCAGCGGCACAACCAGGTAATTGACTGGGAAAGGAGGGTTATTGTTAAATGGGGTCTGAAATGTAATGACTGTTCCTATAAAGCTGTGTGTTGTGTTTCCCCTGCAAAACCTGTCTTGGAGTCTTCTGTGTGTCTGGAGGGCATTCCAGAGTGCCTGAAAGACTTCGAGGATGTGTTCTCCGAAAGCGAGGCTGAGGCATTACCCCCACATAGGCCTTTTGACTGCAACATTGATTTAGTCCCAGTGGCCAAATTACCCAAAGCCCGTCTGTTTAATTTATCAGGGCCTGAACGTTTGGCCATGAAAGAATATATAAAGGAAAGTCTCCGTAAAGGGCATATCAGACCTTCGGTCTCCCCAATAGCAGCGGGGTTCTTCTTTGTTAAAAAGAAAGATGGTGGCCTGCGTCCCTGCCTCGGCTTTCGGGAACTTAATAAAATCACTGTTAAAAATGCATATCCCTTACCGCTGATTCCCGATCTGTGCAATCAACTCTCTGGAGCAAAATGGTTCTCCAAACTGGACCTTAGGGGGGCTTATAATCTTATTAGGATTAAAGAGGGGGGATGAATGGAAAACGGCGTTTCTTACTATTGAAGGGTTGTTTGAGAATCTTGTGATGCCATTCGGTCTTGCCAACGCACTAGCAGTTTTTCAGAATTTTATTAATGTGATTTTTGCGGACCTGATTGGCCGCTTTGTTGTCATTTATGTAGATGATATCTTGGTTTTCTCCACAGACGAACAGTCTCACCTATCTCATGCTAAGATTGTTCTCCAGAGACTCAGGGAGAACCAATTGTTTGTTAAGTTAGAAAAGTGTACCTTTTTTGTGCAGGAGCTAACTTTTCTTGGGCTAATTATTTCTCCACAGGGGTTTTGTATGGATCCAAAGAAGGTGCAGGCCATTGCAGATTGGGTCCAGCCACAGGACCTGAAGGGTCTACAGCGTTTTCTGGGGTTTGCAAATTATTATCGGAGGTTTATCAAGGGTTTTTCTCAGATAGTGAAACCTCTTACCGATCTCACATGTAAGGGGGCCGATATAAAGAATTGGTCCCTTCTGACCAAACAAGCTTTTGTGAGTCTGAAGAATTGCTTTATGTCTGCACCAGTTCTGGTGCAGCCTAATCCATCAAAGCCATTTGTGGTAGAGGTGGATGCGTCCGAGGTGGGAGTGGGGGCTGTTTTTTCTCAAGGATCGTCTACATTAACTAATCTCAGACCCTGTGCTTTTTTTTCCAAGAAATTCTCTCCGGCAGAGAGAAATTATGATGTGGGGAATAGAGAGCTCTTGGCTATAAAACTGGCGTTTGAAGAATGGACGCATTTTTTGGAAGGGGCAGAACATCAAATTACGGTTATCACTGACCATAAAAATTTGGAGTACATCAAAACAGCAAAAAGGTTGACTCCCAGGCAGGCTCGGTTGTCACTTTTCTTTCCCGATTCCAGTTCTCCATAACTTTCCGGCCTGGTTCTAAGTACATGAAAGCGGACACATTGTCACGGAGTTTTGAACCTCTTTCTGCCCCCGATCCTCCCTCATCCATTCTTCAACCCGGGGTGGTAATAGCCGAGCTTTCGTCAAAGTTGGAGCGAGAGATTGTGGGGGCTCAATCTTTAGCTCCAAAGGCCAAACCGCCTAATAAATTGTTTGTACCACAGGTCTTACAGTCCAAGCTCTTACTGGAGTTTCACGATTCTAAGTTGGGGGCCCACCCAGGTAATGCGGCCACTTATGAGGCGGTAAAGAGAATGTTTTGGTGGCCATCAATGTGTACAGAAATTAAGGGGTATGTCATGGCCTCTGGGGTGTGCGCCAGTTCTAAGAGCTCTCATTGCCGGCCGGCCGGGGAATTGGTACCACTGCCAATTCCAGAAAGACCATGGACTCATTTGTCCATGGATTTCATTACCAACCTCCCCCCCTTCAAGGGTAATACCGTCATTTGGGTAGTGGTGGATAGGTTTTCGAAAATGGCACATTTCGTACTGTGGCAGGGCTAAGGGTCGTGTAATTGGTGGGAGATATGTGTCTCATAAATGGCTTATCTCCATAATGTAAGGCAGAAGTAAAGCATACCAGATATTGTTATTGTTTTTGTTTGAAGGACCTGTGGTGAGGTCACAGTCATGTGACCAGTCAGCTGCTGGGAACGTGGGTGTGGCTACAGCCTTATAATGTGACCTGCTCCTGAACCAGGGAGCTGTATGTGGGGAGGACTACACCTCCCAGCATGTGCTGAGACTCGCGGTCTGAGTCTGCAACCACGAAGGTTTATGTTTTGTTTGCCTAAGCTAGAGGCTATTTTTGGTGATACGCTGTTTTATGGTTTATGACAGAAATAAACCTCATGAACTTTGGAAGAACCGGTCTCCTGATTGTCTCCCGCTGCACCTGAGCGAGTCACATCCCCACAATTGGTGGTACACGTGCGGGCAGCGGTCCCAGCAGAGACTTGAGACAGTTGCTGCATGTCCTGGGTGAAGTTTGCAGCGGGGCAACAAGCATTGCCTGGAATCATGGAAGACCTCATGAAACACCTGGTCCAGTCCCAGGCACTGCAGCAGGAAACCAACAAGCTGTTGTTACAGCAGATCCAGCAAAGCCAGCAGGAGCAGCGGTAGCAGTTCCAGCAGAGCCAGCAGGAACAACGGCAGCAGATGCAGCTTCTGGCAACCGCCATCCAGGAGGGCAGGACGAGCGCCCCAACCCCAGGTCGGGCTGATGCCACCGACGTCGAGAAGGCGGTAAGACGCGCATTACAAAAAATGACCCCTGAGGATGATGTGGAGGCCTTCCTGACGGTGTTTGAGAGGGTGGCTGAGAGGGAAAAACTTCAGCCAGAGCGGTGGGCGGAGGTACTGGCCCCTTACCTAACGGGGGAGCCCCAGAAGGCGTACTTTGACCTGACGGTACAAGATGCCAGAGAGTATCCCAAATTAAAAGCGGAAATTCTCGCACGCTTGGGGGTAACAATGACTACCAGGGCACAGCGAGTTCATCGCTGGGCCTATCACCGGGACAAACCCCCGCGCTCCCAAATGTTTGACCTGTTGCACCTGGTCCAGAAATGGCTGCAGCCAGAGTCGGCTTCCCCTGCACAGATGGTAGAGCGAGTTGTGATGGATCGGTTTGTGCATTCTCTGCCGAGACCTCTACAGACTTGGGTTGCCCAGGGTGATCCCCAAAATGCTGATGAACTGGTTGGGCTGGTCGAGAGATACCAGGGGATGTAAGGTTCCTTGGGGAAGCAGCCCATTCCATATTGGGGGTCCCAGCAGGGGGCGGAGTCACAAAAAGGGGTAGTGCGTCCAAGGTCAAAAGGGGCGGGGGAGGCAGTGCCCAAGGTCCCCTCGGGTGTTATTTGCTGGAAGTGTCATGGGCCAGGACATATAGCGGCCCGTTGTCCCCAGACCACCGAGCAGATGGACTGCAGCATGGGATGCCATAGTTCATACTACGCATATCCAGCTTGCAGTGTGAACTCGCTACCTAACAAGGGGCCACAAGCGTGTCCCATGAAGGTGAACGGTCGAGCAGTAATGGCGCTTCTGGACTCCGGGAGCTTGGTGACCCTTGTGAGGGCCAGTTTTCCTCTAAACATACTCCCGGGTAAAAAGATTGGTGTTCGGTGCATACATGGCGATGCAAAGGACTACCCTATGGCTAGGGTGAAGATTGAAACGGCGCATGGCACCGAGTCGCATGAAATTGGCGTTGTTCGAGACTTGTTGCATCCCATAATTATTGGCCGGGATTTCTGTCTGTTTTGGGATCTGTGGGGGATGGGTTCTGAGTGTGCTAGCAAGAGCAGGGAACCAATCCACCCCACTGAGGTATCGCCACCACCAGAGGCAGACGAGTTCCCTTTATGTGTCCTTGTTGGGGATGAAGAGGAAGGGTCCCCTGTACCTGACATCCCGGAGTTAGGGGTGGCCGGGGAGAATTTTGGGACTGCCCAACATAGGGACCCCACACTAAGGGAAGCCTTTAACAATGTCACCGTCATTAATGGGGTTGCACAAGAGCCGGGAGCAGACACAAGGTTTCCCCATTTTATGTTGAGTGGGGAATTGTTGTACCGGGTCACGAAAATAAGGGAGGAGGTGGCAGAGCAGTTAATAGTACCAGGCCCCTATAGACGAAAAGTGTTGGACATGGCCCATTCACACATCTTGGGGGGACACCTGGGGGTGGAAAAAACCCAGGAACGGATTGTACAGAGGTTCTATTGGCCTGGGTGTCACCGGGAAATAGTAAACTATTGCAGGTCCTGCCCGACATGTCAGTTAATTGCCCCCACATCTCATTTTCGGAACCCTCTTGTGCCACTGCCCATTATTGAGGTGCCATTTGAGAGAATTGCCATGGACTTGGTCGGTCCCTTAGTTAAATCAGCTCGGGGCCATCAGTATATATTAGTCATCCTGGACTATGCCACACGCTATCCTGAGGCCATTCCCCTGAGAAACTCCTCTGCAAAGAGTATAGCCCGTGAGCTGGTCCATGTGTTTTCCCGGATGGGTTTGATGAAGGAGATCCTGACCGACCAGGGGACACCTTTTATGAGCAAGGTGATGAGAGAATTGTGCAGAGTCTTGCAAATTTCCCAGCTAAGGACTTCAGTGTACCATCCACAGTCAGATGGCCTTGTTGAGAGGTTTAACAAGACCCTGAAGAGCATGCTGAGAAAAGTCATAGAGGAAGATGGTAGAGACTGGGATTGTCTCTTACCGTATTTACTGTTTTCTATCCGTGAAGTTCCCCAGGCCTCCACGGGGTTCTCCCCCTTCGAGCTTCTGTACGGCCGGCATCCGCAAGGTCTCCTAGATATAGCCAAGGAAACCTGGGAAGCCGAAGTCACGCCCGACAGAAGCGTCATTGAGCATGTGGCACTGATGCAGCAGAGGGTTGCGAAGGTGATGCCCATTGTTAAAGAACATCTCCGCCAGGCACAAGAGGCTCAGGCCAGGGTCTACAACCGGTCAGCCAAAGTGAGGCAGTTCAATCCGGGAGACCGAGTTCTCGTGCTAATACCGACGGTGGAAAGTAAGTTCTTGGCCAAGTGGCAAGGGCCATATGAGGTGGTGGAGAAACTGGGAGACATAAACTACAAGATCCACCAACCCGGAAGACGGAAGCCATACCAGGTTTACCATGTTAACCTTATCAAGCCGTGGCAAGATAGAGAGCCAGCGGTAACTCCGTGCTTGCTGGGCAACCTAGAAGGGGAGGTTGGAGCCGTTACCATAGCGGAGACTCTATCGAAGGCCCAGAAGCAGCAGTGCCGGGAGTTACTCCAGAAAAACCGCGACCTGCTCTCAGAGTTGCCGGGGTGCACGAAGGTGGTGGAGCATGAAATTCTGACCGAGCCACATGTGCGGGTGAACGTGAAACCATATCGTATTCCTGAGGCCCGGCGAGAGGTAATCTCCAAGGAGGTGCAGCGTATGTTGAAGCTCGGGGTCATTGAGGAATCCAAGAGCGGCTGGTCGAGCCCGATTGTCCTGGTCCCAAAACCTGATGGTGAATGGAGGTTCTGCAACGATTACCGGAAGCTGAATGAGGTCTCCAAGTTCGACGCTTATCCCATGCCACGCGTTGATGAGCTCATCGAGAGACTTGGACCTGCCAGGTACATAACCACTTTGGATCTGACCAAGGGATATTGGCAGATCCCCATGGCACAGGAAGCCAAGGAGAAGACGGCATTCTCCACACCAGACGGGTGCTTCCAGTATGTCCGGATGCCGTTTGGCCTACAGGGAGCTCCAGCAACCTTCCAGAGGGCGATGGATAGAATCCTTGCACCTCATAAGCTATACGCTGCCGCATACCTGGATGATATCGTCATCTTTACCCCGGACTGGGAGACTCACCTGGAAAAGGTCCAAGCAGTGTTTGACGCTCTAAGAGAGGCGGGGTTTACAATAAACCCGAAGAAGTGTGCCTTGGGGAGAGAAGAAGCCAAGTACCTCGGATATGTAGTGGGGCGTGGCGAGATCAAACCCCAAATCAATAAAGTGGAGGCAATTCAAACATGGCTGAGACCTCTGTCAAAGAAGCAAGTTAAAGCCTTCCTGGGGATTGTGGGATATTACAGGAGGTTTATCCCAAACTTCGCCACAATGGCTGCACCTCTAACTGATCTGCTTAAAGGGACAAAGTCAGTGATGGTCAGCTGGTCCGAAGAAGCAGAGTCAGCCTTCCAAGAAATGAAGGAAGCTCTTTGTAAGCAGCCCGTTTTGGTGGCCCCAGACTTTAAACGTGAATTTGTCCTCCAGACAGATGCCTCAGATGTCGGGGTAGGAGCTGTCCTTTCCCAAGAGATACGTGGGGAGGAGCATCCTGTTCTCTACTTGAGTAGGAAGTTGACTTCTTGTGAGAGAAATTACTCAGTTGTAGAGAAGGAGTGTTTGGCCATAAAATGGGCAGTGGACACATTACGGTACTACCTGGTGGGACGGAAGTTTAGGTTAATATCCGACCATGCCCCACTCAGGTGGATGAGGGAAACCAAGGGCAAGAATGCTAGGGTCACCCGCTGGTTCTTAGCCCTACAAGACTTCAGTTTCCATGTAGAGCATAGGGCCGGGAAGCTACATGGGAATGCCGATGCCCTCTCCAGAATCCCTTGCCTGGTAGGTGAAAGTGCCAAGCCCCACGGCTTTAGGCAGAGGGGGAGGTATGTGGCAGGGCTAAGGGTCGTGTAATTGATGGGAGATATGTGTCTCATAAATGGCTTATCTCCATAATGTAAGGCAGAAGTAAAGCATACCAGATATTGTTATTGTTTTTGTTTGAAGGACCTGTGGTGAGGTCACAGTCATGTGACCAGTCAGCTGCTGGGAACGTGGGTGTGGCTACAGCCTTATAATGTGACCTGCTCCTGAACCAGGGAGCTGTATGTGGGGAGGACTACACCTCCCAGCATGTGCTGAGACTCGCGGTCTGAGTCTGCAACCACGAAGGTTTATGTTTTGTTTGCCTAAGCTAGAGGCTATTTTTGGTGATACGCTGTTTTATGGTTTATGACAGAAATAAACCTCATGAACTTTGGAAGAACCGGTCTCCTGATTGTCTCCCGCTGCACCTGAGCGAGTCACATCCCCACAGTACCCATGTCTAAACTATTGTCTGCTGAGGTCCTTTCTAAACACTTCCTTTCCCAAATCATTCTTCTCCATGGCGTACCGACCAATATCGTTTCGGATAGGGGGACACAATTTATTGCAAAGTTTTGGCAGGCTTTTTGTAGGAAGTTGGGGATATCTTTGTCTTTTTCCTCAGCCTATCACCCGGAGAGTAATGGGCAAACGGAGCGCACCAACCAGTCTTTGGAACAAATCCTTCGATGTTTGACTGCTACACTGAAAGACGACTGGTGTGATGCATTACCACTGGAGGAGTTCGCCTTTAATTAACCGAATTAACCAGTCCACCGGTAGGTCACCTTTTTTTTATTAACCTTGGATTAAATCCTCATTTTGGTGAGTTTTTGCGGTTTGATTCAAATTGTCCAGGGGTAGAAGATTCGGTTAGGCAGATCAGTGGTTTATGGTCATGGGTTCGCGCAAGTATTGAAAAGGCTCAGGGAAGGTACAAACGTTTTGCTGATAGGAAGAGGGGTCCAGGTCAGGACTTGTATTGTGGGGGCAAGGTTCGGCTCTCAACACGGAATATAACGTTAAAACTGCCATCAGCAAAGTTGGGTCCCAAATTTATTGGTCCCTATGTAATAACGGAGGTGATTAATCCGGTGGCTTATCGGCTACGTCTCCCATCCTCCTTGAAGGTGCACAATGTGTTTCATAGATCCTTGCTTAAGCCGGTAGGTTCTGTAAGAGAGGAACGTACTCCTCTACCACCGCCTATATCAGTGGACGGTCACACGGAGTTCGAGGTGCAAAAAATTGTGCAATCTCGATTGGTTCGTGGTTCTTTGCAGTACCTCGTCCATTGGAAAGGGTATGGCCCGGAGGATTGATCCTGGGTGCTGGCCAGGTCAGTACACGCAGATCGCCTGGTCAGGGCATATCATGCTCGATACCCAGGAAGACCTGGGGGTCCGGAGGCCCCCCGTTGAGGGAGGGGTACTGTCATGGTATCTGGAATTTTGGTCTGACGAGCGAAGGGTTAATGGTTAGAGCCTCTCTTTGACCTCAGGGAGGGTATTTATGGCCACAGGCGAGCAACCTTCCCTGTTGTTTATACTTCATGCTTGAGTGTGTCCGACCCTGTCTTTGCTAAGTGCCTCTCGCCTGTTCCCGTCTCTATGGTGTGTGTGATCTGGTCTGGTTTCTGGTTTTGTCTCTTGGCTTTCTGATTTGGTACCGTCCTGCTCGACCCGTGTTCTGACCTTTGGCTTCCCTCGACTGCCCTCTCGCTTTCTGATTTTGTACCGTGCAGCCCGACCCGTGCCTGACCTCCTGCTTGCCTGACCATTCTTGTTCTGCCTGATTCTGTACCGCATTGCTCCTCCTGTGTATGACTTCTGGATTGTCTGACCATCGCTACTGTATAAACCCCTGGCTCTCTGAGCCCCCTGCCCATCACCTCAGCGTCCCTGCGTTAAGCTCCACCCCCTCTGACGTCACAGGTCACGTGGTGCTAGGTCCTGCAGCCTCTGAGCGCTTCTACCAGCACTCCGCCCCTTCCACAGGTCCTGCGACCTCCCAAACTGTGTTCCTACATGGTCCCTCTGACGGCCCCTCGGTCTGAGTTGCTACGCTGACGCCGGGACCGTGACCGGTCACGCTACCCTCCTGCAGATAAGGGTAAGCGTGATATATACAATCTGTTATCATCTCCCATTGTTGTCCATATCATCCCAATAAATAATAGACTTAAGCACCCATACAGTCTTGTTTCTGGGAGTTGATGAAAGGTTAAGCCGTATGCTGGAATCCACACGCGTCACACGTGGAAGAAGGCAGAGCAACATGCAGTCACACACTCCGGTCCTGAGTGGGTATGATACCTTTTTATGGCTAACAAAATATAGTGAATGATGTTACAAAGCAAGCTTTTGAGACTGCTTACGTCTCTTCATCAGGCTGATATTTGAGATTTTGTTAGCCATTAAAAGGTATAACACCCACAAGATTCCTATTTTGTTTCTCTCACTGAGAGCACTTTATATATTTTTTTCTACTTGCTAACACGGTACCAAACCACTTTTTTTTTGGATTACATGAAGAGACAGAAGGATTCGTACAAGCGACATCCACAGAAGATTTGTGGTCACTTCTCCAAGATGTTCAGCACAACCTCCTTATTGAGTTCCATGGAAGACTGTGCAAGTGTACCTACAAGAGCTGATGCTGTTTTGAAGGCAAAAAGTCGGTCGCCCCAAATATTAATGTGATTTACAATTCTCTTTTGTTCATTCTCTTTGTGTTTTATTTGATAAAAATAATCTAACACTTCTATTTTTAAAGGATTCTTACTTTGCAGGAATTTTTTTTACATCTGCCTGTAAAGTACTGCATAGGTTGCTGTCAAACCGGTGTCGTGTGCCCGAAGGCCTCTCTGCTACATGAGAAAAGTATAATAAATGGTAAATGGTTTGTGTGGTGGTCCTGTGACTTGATTTTTCTTGTTACATTTTGGATATAAACAATAATATTTGTGCAACCAAGAATTAATTCTTAGTCAAAAATACAATTAAATTAAAAGTACATATATCTATAATAATGATTCCTTAAAACTAAATAAAAAAATACAATATTTGCTTTCACCTATATTTTATGGGGAGCAATTTGAGTTTATTCATGGAAACAATGTGCCCTCTAGTGGTGAACTGAGGCATTGCCCTTGTCATTGATTGACAGGATGGTTCAGTAACACTTGTCCGGCTATCAAATCCTCCTCATTACATCATGAATTTTGATAAGCCTATTAGCCAGCAAGGCAACCATGAGGAGAAAGATCCTCTCACTTGATGACTAAACAATGAGGAGTAATATATTTTAATTTAAACACCATAAACCTATTGAGTGCTTAATTAACTTTAACCGTCTTTAGGGGAATGGAGCCAATTTGAGTGGGTCAAAAGGAGTTGTTTCAATATCAAACAATTTTACATAGTCAATCCATTCACTCAGCCTACAGCGACTGATTAACACACAAAATTAACATGTTAGTAAAAATTCATAACCAAATCTCAAGGGAAATTAAGATCCGCATGCTCACAGTGTGATTAGCACATGTATTGTTTTTCTGAAACAATATAATTTAATGGCTTCTTATAATCACAGAAAGAGATTCTCAGTTCTGGCTTGCACTGATTATTTAACATGCCGTTTTGTAATAGAGAGGAATTTCAAAGAAAACCCCTTCTCAATGGTCCCCTGGATACATAACCTGGGATATTCTCCATTTACAACTGGCATAAAAGAGTCCTCCGCTTCAGTATGGGATAATACTGAATTGTGTTATTTCTTCTTCGCAAGCTGTAAAATCAACAGAGCTCGGTACTCGGTAGGAAGAAAATGCCAGAGAAAACAGGGCAGACAGTGCCATTAGCAGCACCACAGTATAGCGCAACCTTCTGCTATTTTCAGTCTTGCAACTCAAGAAGAGAAGATGTCTTAATGGTGTCCCTCTTGGTGGTCATAATGGCTTCATGTGTGACGCTAGTCACTTCTCACGGTCAAGCTGTAAGAGTGATCAAGGTGTCCGAGGTCAGAAGCCAGTAGGGTGTGTCATAAACAGAAGGAAGATACAAAAAGCGTAGTTAGGTAACAGTCCGAGGTCAGAGTACCAGGAGGATAACAGATCGGAGCAGAAGGGGTTAAACAAGCGCATGGTCAGAACGAAGTCCAAGGTCAGGCAACAGATCAAGCATACAGAACTCAAGGCACAGACAGCACAAACCTCACTTGTTGAATGTACATCTGGCAGTGGTCTGGAAGAAGCTGCTCAGTTAAGTAGGTATGGCAATGTGGCACACTTGAGGGTTCAGTCGCCTCAGGGGTACTGCACCTCACCCAGAGGTGTAGTATCCCACCTTTCAGGTAAGATGGACACACCTGACCTGGCTCTGACAAAACACTGCATCAACCACACACTTTAGCAGCAGGTGCTCCTCAATCCCTGCTGGCTAGGAAACTGGAAAGGGTGTTAGAAGGTGGGTGGAGCTAGAGAGTGAGAGCGGGAGAATAGAAGGGAAGTTAGGAGAGACTTCCCGTAGGGGAAGAAGGGGAAAGATGTGCATAGGTAACATTCCCATAGGGGAAGGAGGAAAGAGATAGAATCGTACAGCAGACCCCTAGTCTGGAGAGGCTGCTGGTACAGACTGAAGGACTGAAAGGAAGCTCCCTGAAGTAGGAAAGGGATTCCCAGAGGCATGGGTGAGCGAGTGCTACCCGTGGGACTTGTTCCAAGCTGACGGACATCAGGTGGGGGAAGGGTTGCAGAAGGGTCTCGGCCCTTAGTTAGTAGAGTGGACAACAGGAATCAGCTAGCAAGCCGACAGCTATGGCAACTTTAGGGGCCACAGCCAACTACCATGGTTATCTTCTCCGGAAATGCAGCCTGAAAGTATCAAATAAACGCATTGGGCACGTTATCCGTCAGGGTTCATGGCTGCTGGCCTGAGACACTGACTGTGAGGTGCTAGGAAGGAAGAGAAGTGGAAATCAGCACTGTGAGACGGCCAGGGAAGGCACATACTAATGGGGAGTTCTGGAAAAGGTGTTCTCTATCTGCCTGGAGGTTGGCTGGATCCCTCACCTGGAGGACGCAGCCTCAAGCGGGCATCTGTGCGCACCAGAAATTGTGAGTAAAGCCTTGGAACTGCATTCAGCTGTGTCTTCTACATTCTTCCTGCGTCGCCTACTCTGCAGGGCTACATCCCTTGCTTCACACTACATCACCACCTTCTTCAACATCTTTCATCTGCCCTGGGACTAAGCTCTGCCTGTGGAGAGCTATTCCAACTCTGCTGCATGACACCATCAGTCCCAGAGGATCTGTACTGCAGTGCAGGTCACTTCTGATCAGATACCACAGGTGGTGTCACAAACTCTTAATACCAAAAACTCTTTATTCTTCATCCCTTGTAAATATACCCCTTTTATTGGATGCCCAGGGCCACGGACCGGGTCACCGCCGCTGTGACACTGCCCCTTTAAGAAGCGTCCCAGTACCTGAGACACTGACTGTGAGGTGCTAGGAAGGAAGAGAAGTGGAAATCAGCACTGTGAGACGGCCAGGGAAGGCACATACTAATGGGGAGTTCTGGAAAAGGTGTTCTCTATCTGCCTGGAGGTTGGCTGGATCCCTCACCTGGAGGACGCAGCCTCAAGCGGGCATCTGTGTGCACCAGAAATTGTGAGTAAAGCCTTGGAACTGCATTCAGCTGTGTCTTCTACATTCTTCCTGCGTCGCCTACTCTGCAGGGCTACATCCCTTGCTTCACACTACATCACCACCTTCTTCAACATCTTTCATCTGCCCTGGGACTAAGCTCTGCCTGTGGAGAGCTATTCCAACTCTGCTGCATGACACCATCAGTCCCAGAGGATCTGTACCGCAGTGCAGGTCACTCCTGATCAGATACCACAGGTGGTGTCACAAACTCTTAATACCAAAAACTCTTTATTCTTCATCCCTTGTAAATATACCCCTTTTATTGGATGCCCAGGGCCACGGACCGGGTCACCGCCGCTGTGACACTGCCCCTTTAAGAAGCGTCCCAGTACTGAGTACTCCATTGCCCTGGCGGGTTCTCCAGCAATCACCTGGGATAGTGAACAATGAGACAGCCGACGCCTCACAGACACAGATTAGCTATTCAAGCTGTCAAAAAACACACTGACAGCTCAGCATGCCCCTGAACCAGACTGGTTGGTCAAGCTGTCAATCAAAGTACTGACAGCTTCAGCACACCCCTGTACCAGATTAGACATCCGAGCTGTCAGTAACTGCATCCCAGACACCCTGAGGGGTGGAACCGTGACACCACCTCTGAGGATTGTTCTGTGTGTGATGTTAAGGTGGAGGAAGAGGAGGAGAGACCACTTGATGCAGCACTTGCCATCCACTGGTCCACATGCTTTTTCTGGCAATCATCTACAATGCTTACCACTGCGCAGCTGCCAAAGAAAGGGAGTGGAGTTACCAGTCCAGAAACGGATGTTGTCAGTAGTCTTTTATTAGGAAGGGATGGTGTTTGTTCAGTTGAACATTTCATAAACATTAACACCAAACCCACGCACACGTCGAACACCAAGCCTATTCCCCCTTCCACCACGACCTCGCTTTTTCCTACTCATGTTGTATTTACCCTTCCCCTCTTTTAAGCTGCTGTTTTAAAACCTTAGGTCCACACCTGTCAGTCACCTGTCACTAAATGAATAATCACTATTTATTTTCTTAAATAGTGTGCCTGAACAACACTGTTATGCCTAATGATTTTCAAGTGGAAATCTGGCCTTCTGAATTCTCACTGAAACACAGTTGTTATCACAAACTATTTGGATTAGCAAATGGGGCTTCCTGAGATTGTGCTAAAACTGAGTTGCAATCTATTTAGATGCTGGAAGATCCATTTCACACATGACAGGATCCTATCTAGCTAACTGTCAAGTTCACTTTCAACAGCAGCAGCACTAGCAGGAGCACCTTCTCTGCACTGTGACACTGAGAAAATGGCACCATCAAAGGAAGATGTCTGCTTTTTATATAGCCAGGGACATGTGACTTCGGCAGCCAATCACAGAAGACCTTGTGTCATGATGTTGTGGATGGTTTCTGTGCCATGATTGGCTGCCAGAATGCACACACATTAAGTTGTGTTGCCTTGTTAGTTTGGTTGTTGTACTACAGTACATTGCTACTCCCCTTTTCCTTGAGTGGGAGAGGGGTACAGACTGAGGATGGATTCAGGAGCTATGACAAGGTACGTGGCTCCGGCATCTTCACCATCAGAAGTAATTCGGGGAACGGGGTGAGCTAGGGCTAGTGTTATGGACAGGGAGGAGTTCCTGGTCCCTGGATAACCGACAACAGAGTTGTGACATTAGGTCTCGCCGAAACTGTTATTTGATCCATTATGGATCCTTGCTTTGCTTTGACAGGGCAACTGCAGCCTGGAGGTAGCAGATCTATGCACTGTCATTTTACAGCACCTTAACTCATCAGGTTTGGGGACCGTGACTCCCCGGCAACCCTTAGTGGAGTCCAAGATTGGTTTTCCTGACAGGTTCTCTGGGGGGCGTGACAAGTTTGTTGTTTTCAGCTATACTTCAAGTTACGTCCTTGTTCCTTGTGAACCGAAGAACAACGGGTGGGGATAAAAATCTCTCTCCTTCAGGGTGACCCCCAGAGATCGACATTCTCTCTCCCGTCAGACTCCCAGTCACTCCGGAGGGTGAAGAATTTTTTTCTGGTGGTGGGTCATATATACGATGATCTTCACCGCGTCTCCCTGGCTGAGTCCACACTACATCAGTTTCAGCAGGGAGAACAGCCAGCAGAGGAGTATTACTCTGTGTTTACACTCCGTGGAATGACTCTGCGCTCAGTAGCCAGTTTCGTGAAGGGCTATCAGTAAGGGTGAAGGATGCCTTAGCCCTGTATGAGACTCCAGTTAACCTTCAGGCTGCCATGTCTCTGGCTATCTGGGTGGATCGCTGTCTTAACCAGAGACATAAAGAGACACCCCAATTTGCAGGAGGTTAGAGGCCAAGAGAAACAAGGTCTGAGTCATCTGAGGAACCCATGCAGTTGGGCGTGGAAACACGTTCTGGGAATCAAACTGTAGATCGGCGTAAAGGGGGAGTGTGTTTTTACTGTAGGAAAAAGGACTATTTTGTGGGTGCATGTCCTTCCCTACCTCACTGTAAACAGCCGCCAGAAAACTAAGGAGTCCGGGTTGTGGGCAGGTTAGCCTCCTGGGTGTACATGTCTCCTCCTTGGGTAGGACACAACTTTTTCTACCTGTTGAAGGTAATTATTTCTGCCTTTCTGGGCAGAGGGGCTGGGATTAATTTCGTTGAAGCTAGGTTCGTCCAGGTCCAGGGCTTCAAACCACATACACTGTGTAAGCAGGTGGGGGGATGCAGTGACAGACAGAAGGCAGAGCAAGAGTTAATAACTTTACTTTAACAGAGGAATACTCCACACAGGGAGGTAAACAGCTAAATCAGGGAATAAACGTTCAATTTGCAAAGGATATGCAGAGTGCAGGAACAATGAATCAGATAATGGCAGTTCTTGTGAATCACTTAACATGTCAGACGTCCCTCAGACTGTGAATCCTGCTGGGAAGTCAATAGCGCCACCAATGGCTGGTGCGGTGCTTATCCAGTAAGGTCCTGTAGGCAATGAGGATCTGTCTTCTGGCAGCAATGGTCATCTCCGGTACCTTCAGCTGAGCTCCTAGTCCATAAGTTGATGCGGTCGAGTCAATTAAATCCGCAGCGCTGTCCGGGTCCAATGTAGACTGGCAAGTATCACACTTGCGTGCCATATCTGTAGTGTGTCTACTGCTGGCCTCGCAGTTGCGGCGCCGCGCGCTTTGCAGGTCTAGAGGGACTCTGACCCCATGTCCTTTGGGCTGATGTCACGATCCATGCTGGATTGTGACAGATAAAAGCACATGTAACCTTTTTTTTCTTTAAGCTGTTTGCTTAAAGTTAGTTTTGCCCCCGGTGGCCATTAGGGTCATTACACAGTGGTGTCTTTAGTTCTAGTTTTGCCCCCGGTGGTGGCTAGTATTATTACACTGGAATCACTAGCAGGTGTGATGGCTCTGGCTCTTGCCTATAAAGGAGAGTCAGGTGGTCTCACTCACTGTTGGTGAAATTGGTCATTTCCAACCATCCTTGGTGGAGGAAGGAGCTAGAGAAGAGTTCCTTGCAGCTCAGTCAGAGTCCTGGTGTGGAAGGAGCAACAGTGAGGAGTTCATCGCAGCTCTGACAAAGCTTTGGTGAAGTATCAGCTATTCAGGAGAAAAGCTGCACTCAGGTGCTGGACTCTGTTGCTGGGAGCAATAGCAACAGAGCAAAGCTAAGTGGAGTTTCCCTGTTTGTAACTTTCCTTATGTGTATTTTAGTGCAGCGGTGGGATTAGTTTCTGCACTGTCCAATTCATTAGAAAGGGATAGGTGCAGGGCGAGCTAGGGTTTTTAGGTATCCTGCTCGTCGCCAGGTGCGGAACCTGCCTAGGGACCATCAGGAGTGTAGAGACACTGACTCAGGGGAGTGCAGGAGGTCTCCATGTCCCCATTCCCTATTGCAGGGCCCTCCATTGTATTGGTTTCCCTGGTGTTTCCCTTATCTCTGTAAATTCACTCTGCTGGAGGCGGTGTATCCAGATATACGTGTAACTATTGAAATTCGCCTGCTGGAGGCGGTGTATCTGGCTGCATGTTTCATTGTTTAAATTCGCCCTGCTGGAGGCGGTGTATCCAGGGTCACGGGTGTCATAGAAATTCGCCCTGCTGGAGGCGGAGTATCCAGTCAACTGTGACATCACAGCAGAGTTCTGTGACCTTTTGCGGAGCGCTCCTCATTGCCGAGCTCTGTGAGCTTGAACAGGCTTCGGCATTTATGTTTACCGGTAGTGCAGCTCTGTGAGGTAACAGAGCCCGCTTTTGTACACATTGGGTCAGCGGTTAACCCACCGGTGTCTAGTTAGTACAACACCATATAGTCTCCGCCATTACTGAGCAGCAGTTCTCCATCTCTGCACGGTGGACCCCGGGCTGCGAACACACCTTATACCATCTTTATTATTTGGTGCATTCCGCCAACCCCTAACACCCCTAGCTAGGGACAGGGATGGAGCCTATGGTCCTGGGACACTCAACAACAGGGTCAAGACAACTTAGTTGTTGAATCCAGACTTCTACTGGTTCCTTGATTTGGCAAGTAGTTCAATTCCTCTTGGTCAACCTCATCATCCTCCATGACATTCTGGTCATCCCAAAGGACTAATTCTATTCAAGTCTGATTAAGTGTTAGTGGCCTAGTATGCGATCCATCGAAGCTGACACACCTCCTGTAGTTTCTGTTTCCTGTTGAGGCTGTATATCCACTCAGGTCCTGTTCCCAAGGCCGAGCTGGTGGGGTTGGACGTAGTGACCTCCAAAACCTGATGTGTATGCCTCACCTATGGCCTGCTAGGTCTGTCTATATGGCTCCTTGCTTGTGGAGCCCTTGGATAGTGTCTATGACCACCAGGTCCCTGAAACTCTCTCGGATAAGCCAGGCTGAGTAGTATCATACCCCTGGCACCAAGTGAGGAGATGCGAGGGTCAGTGGGTGCTCTCGTCTGCTGGAATGGCTGTCTTGAGAAAGACTGCACGGGTCATACAACATAGGGTGAGAGTAGCACATTGCAGTAATACTTTATTGGCTCACCAACAGTCAATAACATACTGTATAATACATTCCCAGCAAGTACACAAGATGGTGTATATTACAGAGTCTTACCCTTCTGCTGGCTTGCCAGGAATTAGAACCTCTGTAACTCTGATATCTTGCAGATTCTATCTGACGAGATAGACAGGCCTCGTTTATATACACACCTCTCATTCAGGGTATTCTCTGTCAGGATTGAGGGAAGGTGTGTGTGTGGGGAATCCTTCATCTAATATATAAAGCTCAAGTGTGTGTATGTATGTATGTGTGTGTGTGTGTGTGTGTGTGTGTGTGTGTGTGTGTGTGTGTGCATGTCCGGGGTAGGCATCCGCACCGTCGTGGCTACAGCCACAAAATTTGGCACAGCCACACGTCTGGACCCTGAGAGTGCCCTAGGTTATGTTGTGAGGTGAAATTTTAACCCTGCGCATTCCAATTCACCAAACAATTTTGCCCCTGTCTACATACTGGGGAAAAAGTGTGTGCGCGTCAAGCCCCGCCCCTCATTATGATGTCATAATCCCCCTATCTACATAATGGGGAAACAGTGTGTGCGTATCAAGCCCCGCCCCTCATTATGATGTCATAATGGTTGCCATGGCGACACTGATTCATCATAGGTTGCAAGCCCCGCCGCTCATTATGATGTCATAATGGTTGACTATGGGATGGAGGATGTGTGATGGGTATATGGGCACTGGACTATGGAATGGAGGATATGTATGACGGGTATATGGGCACAGGACTATGGGATGGAGGATGTGTGATGGGTATATGGGCACTGGACTATGGGATGGAGGATATGTATGACGGGCATATGGGCACGGGACTATGGGATGGCGAATATGTATGATGGGTATATGGGCACGGGACTATGAGATGAAGGATGTGTCATGGGTATATGGGCACTCGACTATGGGATGGCGAATATGTATGATGGGTATATGGGCATGGGACAATGGGATGGAGAATATGTATGATGGGTATATGGGCATGGGACTATGGGATGGAGGTTGAGTGATGGGTATATGGGCAGTCGACTATGGGATGGAGGATATGTATGATGGGTATATGGGCACAGGCCTATGGGATCGTGGATATGTATGATGGGTATATGGGCACGGGACTATGGGATGGAGGATAATTATAATTTGTTATAACTAACCACAGTTAATTACTATGCCCGGGCAGCGCCGGGCTCTTCAGCTAGTTGTTTAATAAACCTGCATATTTATCCTCCATGGTGTGTAGATTGATAAATCGCAGGGACTGATACAATACGTAATCAGCAGGCATTCCACAAATTAACATGCAACAAGAGTCAACAAACATGCTCATATTATTATTATTATTTATTTATATAGCACCATTGATTCCATGGTGCTGTACATGAGAAGGGGTTACATACAAATTACAAACTAACAATGACAGACTGATACAGAGGGGAGAGGACACTGCCCTTTCGGGCTTACACTCTACAGGATGGTGAGGATGGAAACAGTAGGTTGGGGGGTTGCAGCAGCTCTAGTGTTGGTGAGGCGGTAGCTCCGGTAGTGGTGAGGAGGCAGCGGGGTCATTGCAGGCTGTAGAAGAGGTAGGTTTTCAGGTTCCATCTGAAGGATCCAAATGTGGTTGATAGTCAGATGTGTTGGAGCAAAGAATTCCAGAGGATGGGAGATATTTGGGAGAAGTCTTGGAAGCTGTCGGGTGAGGAGCGATTTGCGGTTTGAAGGACAGGGCATAGTCAAGGGTTACTTCGAGGCAGCGGACTTCTGATACAGAGGAAAGCATGATGTCTTTAATTGTGATAGATAAGTCAGGTAAGGAAGATCTGTGAGATGGGGGAAAGATGATGAGTTCACATTTGTCCACATTGAGTTTGCGGAAGCAAGAGGAGAAGGCGGATTTGGCTGATAGATACTCCGGGATTCTGGACAGCAGAGAGGTGACGTCTGGGCCAGAGAGGTAGATCTGAGTGTCATCAGCATAAAGGTGGTGCTGCAATCCATGGGACTTATGAGTTGCCCCAGGCCAAGTGTATAGATTGAGAAAAGTAGGGTCCTAGAACAGAGCCTTGGGGGACTCCAACAGAGAGAGGGTGGGATGAGGAGGTAGTGTGGGAGTGGGAGACTGTTGTGAATTCCCTGGCTCAAACTTTTGAGACAAAGCTCCCCCTGCTCCCTCCAGTGGTTACTGGAAGTAGTGGAGCTGGCCAGATTGACAGAGGTCTGCCACCTGATGATGGCGATTGGAGATCTGGGGATACTGATTGGAGTATTTAAGTCTGCAGACTTCATGCAACCAGGGGAAGAGTCTTGACGAGATCATTTGCATATTCCCAGTGCCTTCTGGGATAAGTGAAGAGTCTCCGTGAGCTCAACGATCACTGGGTTTTGGCCGCTGCAGCTGAAAAGAGGAAATCGGAAAACCGTGCGCCAAATTTTGGCTCATCTTTCATCCTTTTTAAGAAATCTCAATATGGAAGAGGACAGGAGCCATCTGGTGAGCTGCATTTCTTGCTACATGTTCACAGACTTACCAGTGGAAAAGCCAAACTTCACATGCCACAAATGCAAGCTTGTGTCCCTGTTGGAGGAAAAGTTGCAAAATCTCGAAGAGAGGTTAGCTACGTTGAAGATCATTAAGGAAGGTGAGGAGTTCTTAGACAGAGCAGAATTATCTCTTCATGTTACAGAAAGAGAAGAAATTCGAAGTGCACCTGAAGAAACAGAGGAATGGAGACATGTGACCCAGAGAAGCAGGAGGATCAGGAGGCAGTCAGCACCCATACTTCTCAGGAACCAGTACCAGGCTCTCACGCAGGAAAACGATGAAGAAATACATCAGGATAAGACTTTGCCCACAAACAGCAACCTTGTACGCCTTCAGAGTCCTCCTCGATGGAGAAAGAAAAATGTTGTGAATAAGAAACGGAGAGTGGTGGTCATGGGGGATTCCCTGTGGAGAGGAACAGAGGCCGCTATCTGCAGACCGGATATAACTTCAAGAGAAATGTGCTGTCTTCCAGGTGCAAAAATTAAAGATGTGTCTGACAGGATATCAGGACTCTTCAGACCTACAGATGACTACCCATTCCTGCTACTACATGTGGGGACAAATGACACCACAAGAAATGACCTGGAAACCATCTGCAGAGACTTTGAAGACTTAGGCAAAAAGGTGAAAGAACTGGGAGCGCAGGTGGTCTTCTCTTCCATCCTCCCAGTGGATGGCCATGGAACAAAGATTTGGAATAACATTCTGCAGGTGAACAACTGGCTACGTCGATGGTGCCGTCAGCAAGGATTTGGATTTATGGATCACGGAGTGAATTACCTTTAAGAAGGACTACTTGCTAGAGATGGGGTGCACCTTACGAAGACTGGAAAACATGTATTTGGAAGTCGCCTTGCTACACTTGTAAGAAGAGCTTTAAACTAGAACAACGTGGGAAGGCAAGCAAAAGACCAGAAAAAGCCATACACCTGACAAATGCTATTGAGAACTCTGCTACTAGAAGTGGAAAGGAAGAACAAAGACAAAAGAATCTAATTAATAAAAATATTGGAGGAGGAGAAACCAATCACAAACTAAAATGTTTCTATACTAATGCACAAAGCATGGGCAACAAACATGGAGAACTGGAACTACTAACACAGGAAAAGAAGTATGATGTAATTGGAATCACTGAAACTTGGTGGGACGATACACATGATTGGAATACAAGGCTAGAAGGATACAACTTATTTGCAAGAAACAGACTTGATAAACAAGGAGGAGGTGTTGCATTGTATGTTAGAAACGCGTATATCTGCACAGAGATTGAAGCTTCAGAGACCGGGAGTTCTGTGGAAACTGTTTGGGTAAGAATACAAGGACAGAACAATGGAAAGGACACCATTGTAGGCATTTACTACGCCTGTGCAAGCTGAAGATATGGATGAACTCTTTATGCATCAAATGGCCAAGTTCTCCAAAAAATATGACATAGTTGTCATGGGAGATTTCAACTATCCAGACATTTGTTGGGAATCTCTCTCAGGCAAAACTAACAGGTCAAGGAAATTCTTATCCTCTCTTGCTGACAACTTTATCTTCCAAAAGGTAGGGGAGAAAACAAGGGGTACTGCTACCTTGGATCTTATCCTTATAAACAGGGAGGAAATGGTTGAGGAGGTAAAAGTGGCTGGGACCCTAGGAGGTAGTGACCATGCTATTTTAGAATTTTGGATAACTAGAGGAGGAAGACCTGTGAAGACTCAGACGTCAAGGTTAGATTTCAGAAAGGCAGATTTTAAGGGATTCAGAAAGAGAATTGGAGGGATCCAATGGCTGGATATCCTTAAAGACAAAAATGTCCAGGAAGGATGGGAAATCTTGAAAAATGAAATTCTCAAAGCACAAATGTTAACAATTTCGAAAAGAGGGAAGAATAGGAAGCATTTAAGGAAATCTGGATGGATGAACACAGAACTTAAGCACATGCTAAAAAGGAAGAAAAAAATGTTTATAAAATGGAAAGAGGGAGGCATATCTAAAGAAGAATATAATGCTGTCTGCAGAACCTGCAGGGCACAAATCAGATTGTCTAAAGCTGACAATGAATTGAGGCTTGCAAGAGATGTCAAAAGCAATAATAAAGGATTTTGGGGATATGTAAAAAGTAAAAGAAAAGTCAAAGATGCTATAGGATTTTTACATGATGAAAATGATGAAATGGTAAGACAGGATGTTGAGAAGGCCGAACTTTTAAATTCCTATTTTGCATCTGTTTTCTCTCAGAAAGGAAATGTAACATCAACTGTTCTTCACTGTCCTATTAAGGGAATAGAAGAATCCAGGATATCTATAAACAGAAAGATAGTGAGGAAACACTTAGCTAACCTAAATGAATTCAAGTCTCCAGGTACAGATGATTTACACCCCAGAGTACTGAAGGAGATAGCAGAAGAAATTTTTGAACCCCTCTCCATAATCTTTGAAAATTCTTGGAGAACAGGAGAAGTCCCAGAAGACTGGAGAAGAGCAAATGTTGTTCCTATCTTCAAAAAGGGGAAGAAGGTGGACCCAGGCAACTATAGGCCGGTGAGTCTGACTTCTATACCAGGAAAGATCTTTGAACAAATTATTAAACAACATGTATGTCAGTACCTGGATAAGAATGAAGTGATTAAACAGAGTCAGCATGGGTTTGTAACTAATAATTCATGTCAGACTAACTTAATTTCCTTCTATGACGGAATCACTGATTGGGTGGATCAAGGAAATGCTGTAGATATAGTATATCTTGACTTCAGCAAAGCATTTGACAAAGTATCTCATACAATCCTTATTGAAAAAATGACTAAGTATGGAATGGACAAGGCAACGGTTAGGTGGATTCATAACTGGCTTAGTGATCGGACCCAAAGAGTGGTCGTAAACGGCTGCACATCCAGTTGGAAGAATGTCTCAAGTGGGGTACCACAGCGCTCTGTCCTGGGCCCTGTATTGTTCAACATCTTTATCAACGATTTAGATGAAGGAATTGAGGGTAAACTGATTAAATTTGCTGATGACACAAAGCTAGGAGGGATAGCTAATACTAGAGAAGAGAGAGAGAGGATTCAAAAAGATATAAATAAACTGGAGAAGTGGGCAGCAACTAACAGAATGGTTTTTAACAGGGAAAAATGCAAAGTGCTACATCTGGGCAATAAAAATGAAAAAAGCATGTACAGAATGGGAGGAATAGGTAACAGCACATGTGAAAAAGACTTGGGTATACTAATAGATCACAGACTGAATATGAGTCAACAGTGTGATGCAGCAGCAAAAAAGGCAAATGCAATTCTAGGATGTATTAACAGAAGCATAAAGTCTAGATCACGTGAAGTCATTATTTCCCTCTACTCCTCTTTGGTCAGACCTCATCTAGAATATTGTGTCCAGTTTTGGGCACCACATTTTAAAAAGACATCAACAAACTGGAGCAAGTTCAGAAAAGAGCGACCAGAATGGTGACCGGTCTGCAAACCCTGTCTTATGAGGAAAGGTTGCAGGATTTGGGAATGTTTACTTTGCAAAAGAGAAGACTGAGAGGAGACTTAATAGCTGTCTACAAATATCTAAAGGGCTGTCACATTGTAGAAGGATCATCTTTATTCTCATTTGCACAAGGAAAGACTAGAAGCAATGGGATGAAACTGAATGGGAGGAGACACAGATTAGATATTAGAAAAAAATGACAGTTAGAGTGATCAATGAGAGGAACAGGCTGCCACGAGAAGTGGTGAGTTCTCCTTCAATGGAAGTCTTCAAACAGAGGCTGGACAGACATCTGACTGGGATGATTTAGCGAATCCTGCTTTCAGCAGGGAGTTGGACAAGATGGCCCAGGAGGTCCCTTCCAATCTCTACGATTCTATGATTCAATCCCTGCTGGTGATTGCTTTCCTGTGCATTCAGAGGTCTGATGTCTCCTGCCCTGATCCTGCATTGTTCAGCTAAGTGGTTCATTTGCTAATCCTTTGTATCTGATTTGGTTTTGTCTCTCTCTGCTTTGTGCGGGTTCAGCTTGCTCCTCTGGGGGCTTTGCTGGACCACCGCTCCATATGTTACAGCCTGTGTCAGTTTGTTCAGTCCCCTGTTATATTGGTCTCTTTTGCTTTGCTCCCAGTTCATACTGGAGTGCTGATATACTGGGGGCAAAGTCATGTGACTTCAGTGTTTTTTTGTACATCAGACGTGTTGGATTTTTCAGGGTTTTTGCGTGATTGCAGACAGTGTCTTTTCTTTCCTGTTCTGTCTAGTCAGTTTGGGCCCCATCGTTTGCTCAGTCTATTTTTCTGCCTGCGTTTGTGTTTCATCTTGTCTCACTGACAATATATGTTTGGGGGCTATCTATTCTTTTTAGGGTCTGCTCCGGGGCAGTTTAGATTTCACCTTTCTTACTTTAGGCTTAGTTAGCTCTCCGACTGTGCCGAGGCGTCTATGGCATCGTAGGTACGCTCCACGGCTACTGCTAGTTGTGTGGATAGGATCAGGGGTCTGCAATCCGCTTAGTTACCAACCTCTCTGGCTTTCTGGTGGCTTAGCCTGCTTCTGCCATCCTCCTCGGTGATCCATTCATAACAGGAGACACTGAATGTGCGGTTGGAAAGGTATGAGGGGATCCAGGTTAGGGCGAGGTCTTTGATGCCAAAGGAGGAGTGGATCTGTAGTAGGAGGCAGTGGTCAACTGTGTCGAAAGCAGAGGACAGGTCTAGAAGGAGGATGTAGCAATATGTTATATGATGATGTGCCCTCTAGGGGCTCACTACGTTTATGTATGCACTATAGTCATTTTTGGAACTTGTTGGTTAGTTGTTGTTAGGAGATATCTGATAATGGAGGATTGCACATCATGTAATAAAAAGCATGCGGATATCCACAGAGTGTGATCCATGACAGGAAACAACTAACAGAACAGAGGAGTATAGAGTGTTGTCCGTTAGCTTTGGCTGTATGTAGGTCATTAGTAATTTTGGTCAGGGCTGACTCAATAGAGAAATGAAACAATAGCTCATGTCCTATGACATACTGAACAAATGAACAGTACACAAGAAGGGTCAATAGACAGACTCAAATGAAACAATGGCTCATGTCGCTTGACCTACTGAAAAAAGGGAACAATGCGTCTGGCATAATTACGTATAATTCACCCCCATACCAGTGGCGAGGGTGACACAGTGTTGTCACAATCTGAAGTGTGGGTTTGTGGTAGCCACACCTCTCACCAAATATAAAGGCAACCAAACATCTTATTTACCCAGAATGATGTAATTGAAAATGGCAGCTCATCATACTAAAAATAAGCCTTCACACAGATCTTTAGGGTGTGTGCACACGCTGTGGAATCCGCTGCGGATTAATCCGCACGGATTTTGCAAAAACCGCAGATAATCCGCAGGTCAAAAGACCTGCGGATTATCTGCGGTTTTGCCTGCGGTTTGGTCCTGCGGATTCACTATCTCCACAATGGTGGAGATAGGAACCCGCAGCGGTTTCCGCAGAAAAAATTGACATGCATTTCTTTCTGCGGATTCAAAACCGCAGCAAATCCGCGCGGATTTTTCCGCAGCGTCGGCACAGCGTTTTTTTTTTCCCATTCATTTGAATGGTACTGTACACCGCAGCTAAAGCTGCTGCGGGTCCGCAGCGGCCAAAACCGCTGCGGAAACGCAGCGGAAACCGCAGCGTGTGCACGTACCCTAAGAGACAAAAAATGACAAAGTTACTGTTCTCAGAAAATTGCAACAAAAACAATTTTTTTTCTTTTTTACAAAGTTCAGAACTTTTTTAACACCTAAAATAGTGACAAAACTATACAAATTAATTATCAACATATCTATACTGACCTGAAAAGTCATGTTGCCAGGTAATTTTTAGCATGCAATGAAACAAACAAAAAAAAAGCATAGAGCAACTGCATTATTTTCACAATTTCATCTCCCTATGGAATTATTTTTCAGTTTTATTGTACTTTACATGTGACATATGTATTTCAAAAAAGTAAAGTGAATGGTGATAGGGCTGGCGGAACACACCAAGTAACATAAAGATGGTAATAAGGTGCGTTCGCAGCCCGGGGTCCACCGTGCAGAGATGTTAACTGCTGCTCGGTAATGGCAGACACTAAATGGCGGTATCGCACTGGACACAAGTGGGTTAACCAGTGGGTAGTAGCGACGGGCTCTGTTGCTTCACAGAGCCACGGAACAGCAAAACACAGAAGCCGTACCCTGTTGACTGTCAAAGGACACAGCTGAGTTATCGATAGTGTATGGTCACAAGACTCTGCCCCAAGGACGGGGTAAGAGCCTCTCTAGACCCACTAAGCAAACAGCGTCGCACCTGCGAATGCCACTAATAGGCGTTGGCTACGATGGAGTGCAAAGTGCACAGTGGCATACAGGCAAGCCATTACTATTCGCTGAAGCTAGGCCCTGACTCTGCCACCTACCTGCACTAACTGGCAAGGCTGATTAACACATGTGTACCTAGGGTAGGGGTTTCATAATGAGTCATTCACCAGAGACATTCATACATGCATACAACACTCACTCACTCCAACACTCACTCCACATGGTCTATACTAGTGCATGGCCGTGCGGCCCTGCAATCCTTTTATAACCGCAGCCTTCCAGGACCTTGCTGATGGCACAATCTAAGCTGCTTGAGGACCTGAGCATGTGACCTCTGACCACCAATGAGCGGTAGTCTCACGGGCATGCTCAGATGGAGAAAAGCTGGACTTGGTGCAAGGAGCGTCTGATTGCTGCTGACTGATGCTGAATGCTATAGCTGAACCTGGGGCGGTAGCAGCAACCACATGCATAGCATCAGCCTGAGCAAGATGCTGGGACTGACGTCTCTGCTGAGCAGGAACCTCTGTAGCTGAAGAAGAATGGGAGACCGCAGAGGACATGGCTTGAGATTCCCCCTGTGCAGCGGCGGGAACTTGATGCCTAACAAATTGTGTCATTAAAAAATGCAACTTGTCCTACAAAAAAAATGTCCTCATATGGAAATGTTGATAGAAATATAAAAAAGTTATAGTCCTTTTAAATGACAGAATGTTGGCAGCCTACTATTCAGGATATTCTGCAAGCATGTGACAACAGAGCTACTTTATTCAAGATCAATCAGGAACAATATATGATAAGCTTAACCCCTTCCTGACATCCGACGTACTATCCCGTCCACGGTACCCGGGCCCGTATGACCGTGGACGGGATAATACGTCGGGCCCTTTAATGCGATAAGGTGATCGCATTAAAATTCCGACGCCATCTCACCTTACAGAAGATGGCGTCGGCATCCTGGGCTGCGATCCCGCCCCCCGGCATCCAGAGCGCTGTGATTGGCTGTTCAATTCTGAACAGCCAATCGCAGGGTTTCTCATTGTTTCAGCCAATCAGCTTGGCTGAAACAATGATTTCCTAGGCTGGGATCGAGTACCGATGTACTCGATCCTAGAGCCGGTGCCTAGAAAAGCACCCGGATTGGCGCGATCGTAGATCTAATCGATCGCGCCAATCGCAGTGCACAGCGGCGCTATATCGCCGCTGTGCCCTGCCAGTACCGGCCTGGATCTGTGCTTTATTAGCACCAATCCTAGGCTGGAACCTGATGCAGGCCCAGCAGGGCCTGCAGGAGCTGGCTGGCGCGATCGATTAGATCGGCGATCACGCCAACCACAGGGCACAGCTGCGGTCACCATGTGACTGCTCTGTGCCCTGCTGGTGACCTGGGCATGACCTGCCTAGCAATCGGAGCTGTGAGCTCCGATTCTAGGCAGTTGCCATGGTCACCAGGCAGATCAGGGATTGGTGGATCAATGTAATCATTCGATCCCACCAATGACAGGTCACAGCAGCGATGTGACCGCTCTGTGACCTGCCCCTGACCTGCCTCTGACCTGTCTGACCTGTCTGCAGGGGTCCTCACTCTAGCTGAGGAATCCTGCAGAGAGGTCAGACGCAGCAAGAGCTCCTGTGCTGGCTATTGTGGTGCCACAGCTTGTAGCATCACAATCCCTGCAGAAAGAAGAAAAAAAAAAAGAAAGAAAAAACCGCCAACCGTAAGTGTTCCTGATCCCTGATCCCCTGCCCAATCTATTTTCACCCCCCATATATCTTCATCCCCCCCATCCCTCCACCCTAATCCCCCATCCCCCTTCCCCCTATTTTTACCCCCCTCCACCCCACTTTTGCGCCACCTCCGTGCGCAGCCGCCGAGCGTTGATCGGTGACGCCGTTCACCGATCAACACTCGTGCTCCCTTTTTTTTCCTTAGCCCTCTTTGCGCCACCTCCGTACACACATCCCGCAGCCGCAAAACTTGGATAAGTGACACAGTCACTTATCCAAGCTTGTGCCTGCCGTTTTTCATTTTTTTCACCCCCCTTTGTGCCACCTAACTACAACCCTAACTGATCCCTGCACAATCTCTCTTCATCCACCCCAATCCCCCATCCCCCTTCCCCCTATTTTTACCCCCCTCCACCCCACTTTTGCGCCACCTCCGTGCGCAGCCGCTGAGCGTTGATTGGTGACGCAGTTCACCGATCAGCACTCGAGCTCGCTTTTTTTTCCTTAGCCCCCTTTGTGCCACCTCCGTACACACATCCCGCAGCCGCAAAACTTGGATAAGTGACACAGTCACTTATCCAAGCTTGTGCCTGCCGTTTTTCATTTTTTTCACCCCCCTTTGTGCCACCTAACTACAACTCTAACTGATCCCTGCCCAATCTCTCTTCATCCACCCCAATCCCCACATCCCCCTTCCCCCTATTTTTACCCCGCTCCACCCCACTTTTGCGTCGTCACCTCCGTGCGCAGCCGCCGAGCGTTGATTGGTGACGCAGTTCACTGATCAACACTCGTGCTCGCTTTTTTTTCCTTAGCCCCCTTTGCGCCACCTCCGTACACACATCCCGCAGCTGCAAAACTTGGATAAGTGACACAGTTCACTTATCAGAGTTTGTGCCTGCCGTTTTCCTTTTTTTTTTTTCCACCCCCCCCTTTACGCCACCCCGTGCGCACATCCAGCAGCCTAGTTTTGATAAGTGACACTTATCAGCTAGGGCCTGCTGTTTTAGACTTTTTTCCACAGCTTTTTCTTTACAGAAAGTTTACACCAATCACTCCCCCCCTCACGTACACATACAGTTTTCAATAAAGTGTACACCCAAGCTCCATATTTACACAAAAATGTCATCAAATTCATCCCAACAGCGCTATTCAATGGAGGAGGCATATGCTATACTTGCTTCCGACACTGATAGCGATTTGGATGAGGATCCGACTTTTCTTTATTTTTCGGATTCTTCATCCTCTTCTTCTTCCTCTTCCCCCTCCTCATCTTCCTCCTTGGGTCCTGTGGAACCGCCACGCAGACGCTCCAGGACAGAAGATGAGGCAGCGCCCACCATGCCCGCAGCTGACCCAGTGCTCCCCGTATGGACCTCACCCCCCCGAAAATTACGAGCCACTGATTCCTGATTTTGTGGCAGAATCAGGAATCAAGTTTGACACCACCAGCCTCACAGAAATTGACTTTTTCAAAGTCTTTTTCTCTGAGGATTTTGTTAACCTCATGGTGGAGTAAACTAATTTGTACGCTCGTCAATTTTTGGAGCAAAACCCGCGTTCAACATTTTCAAACTGGTCTCCTGTAGATGCAGTTGAAATGACGCAGTTTTGGGGCCTGGTCCTCCAAAAGGGGATACTGAAGAAGCCGGAAATTTGGCAATATTGGAGTGTTGATATTTTATACAACACTCCAGTGTTCCGAATGGTCATGGCCCGGATGCGTTTTGAGGCCATCCACAAGTTTCTGCATTATACTGATAATGCACAGTGTCCCGCACGAGATGACCCCAACTTTGACCATCTTTTCAAAATTCGGCCGGTCATCGAACACTTCAACAAAAAGTTTGCTGAAGTATACGTGCCCCAAAGGGACATCTGCGTGGATGAGTCGTTGGTTCACTTCAAGGGAAGGCTGCGTTCCGTCAATACCTGCCCAGTAAGAGGGCCAGGTACGGAATCAAACTCTATAAGTTGTGTGAGAGTACCTCAGGGTACATCCACAAGTTTAGAGTTTACGAAGAGAAGGACACCCGGATTGAACCCCCTGTGTGTCCTCCTTTCCTGGGAGTGAGTGGGAAAATTGTGTGGGATTTGGTGCACCCACTGCTGGATAAAGGTTATCATCTCTACACTGATAACTTTTATACCAGCATCCCAGTCTACAAATCTCTCTCTGAGCGACGTACCACAGCCTGCGGTACTGTCCGCAAAAATCAGAGAGGCCTCCTGAAGACGCTACTTGGGCAGATACTCCGAAAAGGTGAGAGCAGAGCCCAATGTAGCGATCACCTGCTGGTGGTCAAGTACAAGGACAAGAGAGATGTCCATCTCTTGACCACCATACACGGTGATGGCAGTACCCTCTGCACTGTACGGGGTACCTCTACACAGGTTCGCAAACCGACAGGTGTAGTGGGGTACAACAAAAACATGGGGGCGTTGATCTCTCCGATCAACTCCTCCAACCGTACAATGCATTGAGGAAGGCCAAGGTGTGGTATAAAAAGCTGGCCGTGCACATCGTCCAAATGGCAATGCTCAACGCATTCCTGCTGTCAGAATGTGCATGCCCCAGCGATACGTCGTACCTTCAGTTCCAGGAGGTAGTGGTTAAGGCCCTGATGTTTGGCGCTCAGGAAGGAGCGGGCCCCAGTACTTCTGGAACTGAAGGTGCTCGTATTGTCCCAGGTCAGCATTTTCCGGGGGTGGTCCCGCCAACCCCAAGAAAAAGTAAGCCGCAAAAAAGGTGTCGAGTGTGTTACAAAAAAGGAATACGCAGGGACACCACTTATCAATGCGACACCTGCCCCGAAAAACCTGGCCTGTGTATGAAGGATTGCTTCAAATTGTACCACACCTCCATGCACTACTAATTTACATTAGATTAGTTGGGGGCACATCTAGATTTGTTCTTTGGGGGTCTAGTATCCAAAATGATGTCACATGTGGGTTTTTTTCCTGTTTAGGCACATCAGGGGCTCTGCAAACGGAACATGATGCCAACAGACCATCAAAGTCTGAATTCCAAAACAGCACTACTTCCCTTTCGAGCCCTGACGTGTGCCTAAACAGTTTTTTCCCACATGTGGGGTACCTGAGTACCCAGGACAAATTGGACAATGACTTTTGGGGTCCAATTTCTCCTGTTACTATTGGGAAAATTAAAAATTGGGGACTAAATGATCATTTATATGGGAACAAAACAGGATTTTATATTTTCACGCCCGGCATTATAACCTTTAGTGAAACACTTGGGGGTTCAAAGTGCTCACCACAGATCTAGATAAGTTCCTTAGGGGGTCTAGTTAACAAAATGGGGTCACTTATGGGGGGTTTCTACTGTTTAGGAACATCAAGGGCTCTGCAAATGGAACATGACGCCCGCAGACCATTCCATCAAAGTCTGCTTTCCAAAACGTCATTACTTCCCTTTCGAGCCCTGACGTGTGCCCAAACAGTAGTTTTCTCCCACATGTGGGGTATCAGGGTACTCAAAACAAATTGGACAACAACTTTTGGGGTCCAATTTCTCCTGTTACTCTTGGGAAAATTAAAAATTGGGGACTAAATGATCATTTATGTCGGAACAAAACAGGATTTTATATTTTCACGCCCCGGCATTGTAATCTTTAGTGAAACACTTGGGGGTTCAAAGTGCTCACCACACATCTAGATAAGTTCCTTAGGGGGTCTAGTTTCCAAAATGAGGTCACTTGTGGGGGGTTTCCACTGTTTAGGCACATCAGACGCTCGTCAAACGCGACATGGCGTCCGATCTCAATTCCAGTCAATTTTAGGTTGAAAAAGTCAAACGGGGCTCCTTCCCTTCTGAGCCCTGCCATGTGCCCAAACAGTGGTTCCCCCCCACATATTTGGTATCAGCGTACTCAGGACAAATTTGACAACAACCTTTGGGGTCCAATTTCTCCTGTTACCCTTGGGAAAACAAAATATTGGGGACTAAATGATCATGTTTGTGGAAAAAATATGACTTTTTATTTTCACGCCCGGGCGTTATAAACTTCTGTGAAGTCCATGGGGGTTCAAAGTGCTCACCACACATCTAGATAAGTTCCTTAGGGGGTCTAGTTTCCAAAATGGGGTCACTTGTGGGGGGTTTCCACTGTTTAGGCACATCAGACGCTCGTCAAACGTGACAAGGCGTCCAATCTCATTTCCAGCCAATTTTAGGTTGAAAAAGTCAAACGGGGCTCCTTCCCTTCTGAGCCCTGCCATACGCCCAATCAGTGGTTCCCCCCCACATATTGGGTATCAGCGTACTCAGGACAAATTGGACAATAACTTTTGGGGTCCAATTTCTCCTGTTACCCTTGGGAAAATAAAAAAATTGTTGCTAAAATATTTTTTTTATGAGTAAAAAGTTAAATGTTCATTTTTTCCTTCCACATTGCTTCTGCTCCAGTGAAGCACCTGAAGGGTTAATAATCTTCTTGAATGTAGTTTTGAGTAGCTTCAGGGGTGCAGTTTTTAGAATGGTGTCACTTTTGGGTATTTTCTGCCATTTAGACCCCTCAAAGTGACATCAAATGTGAGGTGGTCCCTACAAAAAAAGGTTTTGTAAGTTTTGTTGTAAAAATTAGAAATCGCTGGTCAACTTTTAACCCTTATAACTTCCTAACAAAAAAAATGTTGTTTCCCAAATTGTGCTGATGTAAAGTAGACATGCGGGAAATGTTATTTAGTAACTATTTTGTGTCACATATTTCTCTGTTTAAAGGGCATAAAAATTGAAAGTTTGAAAATTGCAAAATTTTCAAAATTTTCGCCATATTTCTGTTTTTTCATAAATAAACGCAAGTTATAGCGAAAAATTTTTACCACTAAAGTGAAGTACAATATGTCACGAGAAAACAGTCTCAGAATCGCCTAGATCCGTTGAAGCGTTCCAGAGTTATAACCTCATAAAGGGACAGTGGACAGAATTGTAAAAATTGGCTCGGTCATGAACGTGCAAACCACCCTTGGGGGTGAAGGGGTTAATAGATCAGGAATAAATCATTTGTGTGTGTCTATCTGTGCAGCAGGCTGCTTCGTCTTCCATGCACAGGAAGAACAGGAAATACAGTCACATGCTCTCCCTGTGTTAGCCGCTGGGAGTTTTTTTTTGTTCTATCTTTATGAACAGCATACAAATCTAGTAACTAAACAGTCATAGACAGGAGTGGAGTTGTTGCACCAAACATATTCCAACACCCCCACTCAACAACTACTTATCCTGTTAGTCCCATTGCGGTTCTGAAGTCCACAAACTTAGCTCTTGGCTTTGTCATACCATCGGCTATCATCTGGTCAGACTCACAATAAACAAACTCGAGTACACCACGTTCCACTAAGTCACGTCAGTGGTGATGTTTTACATCAATGCGCTTAGTCCTTGCACTAATCTTCTCACTGTTGGCAAGTTTAATGCATCCTTGGTTGTCCTCATAGATAACTGTTGGTTGAGCTAATGGCTTGCCAAAATCTTCCAAAAGTTGTTTCAACCAAATTATTTCTTGACTTGCATAAGCAGAAAACATACTGTATATTGTGATTCTGTAGAAGATAATGCGACTGACACTTGTTTTCTTCTGGACCAAGAAATTGAATTTTCTCCTAACTTGAACAAGTAATCACTTGTTGATTTCAGATCACTTGAATCTCCAGCCCAATTTGCACCCACATAACCACTGAGAGTGAGAACTGCTGATTCAGATATCTTAAGATTTAGCCTTTGAGTTTCTTTAAGATATTAAAGAATTCTCTTAATTGCATTCCACTCTCTTTGGTGTGGCTTGCTTACACGTAGGCAGAGAATTCCAACTGCGGCTGTGATATCCAGATGAGTTGTGGTTGCTATGTACAGAAGCGCCCCCACTGCTTGTCTGTAACTCTCATTACTGGGTAACAGATCTTCTTCTTCCAACTATAGGATAGATCCATTGGTGTTGATGCACCTTTGGCTTCTGACATTCCAAACTGGTTTAGTATTGCAGAAATTTTAGAACTTTGGTTGAGAAGAAAACTCCCATCTTCTACTCTCTGGATTTGGATTCCCAAATAATATGTCACATTTCCAAGGTCCTTAGTCTCAAAGTGCTGGTTGAGAATTTCATCTAGCTTTGCAATTTCCTTTTCATTTTGATGAGACATGATTACATCGTCTATATATAGGAGAACATACATCCACTCCTTCGCTACATTTTTTGTATACAAGCATGGATCAGCTTGAGATCTTATAAATCCTTCATCCATCAAAACTTTGTTCATTTTCAAGTTCCAAGCTCTTGCCAACTGCTAAAGTCCATAGCAAGATTTTTGCATTTTACAAACAAGGTGCTCATCACCCTTTTTAATATATCCCTCGGATTGGCTCATGTACAACTCTTCTTCAATGTCACCATGTAGGAAGGCTGTTTTGATGTCAAAATGTCTCACTGTCATCTGTTGAACTGCAGCTACGGACAGTTCTGAATGTGGTTTGCTTAGCAACTGGAGACAATGTAGTATCATAATCTTTTACTCTTTTGCGACTAATCTTGCCTTAACCGGTGAACTTTACCTTCGGAGTCATATTTGTTTTCTAAGACGCACTTACATCCAATAGCTCTTTTTCTGTGTGGTAGCTAAGTAAGCTCCCATACCTGGAGTTGGTGAAGGGACCCCATCTCTTCATTAGTGGCATTTATCCACTTCTGCTTCTCATGAACAGGCAGTTTTTGCATCTCTTGCCATGACTGTGGCTCTAGATCAGGAAGTGTTCTGACCATATAAGAAAGGCGTCTAGCTGGGATACCTTTGTTTAGCCTTTCTGATCTCCTGACTGGAGGTTGACTTGGTTCTTCTATGCCTTCCTTGGTGGCTTCAGAGCTTATCCATACTTCAGTGTTTTCCTTTTCGGCGGCTGGGTTTGGTAATTGAGATTCTTGTTCTTGCTTCTTAGGTTGAATAACTGGTGTAACTTCATTAAGATTGCTGTAAAAGAGAACTAGCGCAATAGTGCATTATCCGGTGTGCAGATAATAATTGCTAGCAATACACTCACCAAATGGAGTTTTGTAACAGGTAATGAATGGAGGATTCGCTGCTGCAGAACCACAGATCCACAAAGGACCAACATGGAAGATTCTGGATAGGTAAAATGTGGTCAGACATAGAATAAATACCACTGTATTAATAATCCGAGTTTTTAGTGATTCGCAGTGCAGATTGTCTGACCGAATCTTGGTGTAACTTCATGGAAGTTGAGCGACACAGAGTTTTCATCAATCACTGCATCACTGCTGATTGTTACTGTGTTGGTCTCTGGGTGCAGGATTCTGTATCCCTTTTGAGTTTTGCTATAGCCCACCAGGACTCCTTGCTTTGCATGTGATTCCCACTTGGAATGTTTTTCTTTGGGAACATACGCAAACGTTTTTCTTCCAAATATCCTGAGGTGCTTCAGGTTAGGCTTCTCGCAGTTCCATAGCTCATATGGAGTTTTATTTGTGGCTTTATCTGGCACTCTGTTTTTAAGATAGCAAGCTGGCATGATGGCTTCTCCCCAATACGTTGTAGGTAGATTTGCATCAAACAACACACTTCCTCCACTTTCACAGAGAGTAGGATTCTTTCTCTCTGCAGTGCCATTTTGTTCTGGGTTGTATGGAATGTAGTCTGGAACACAATTCCATCCTTTTCAAAATGCTTTGCACCTTACCACTTGTATATTTGGTTCCATTATCTGCACGCAGGGCTTTTGGCATTCTTCAAAATTTGTTAAACACTACAGTAAGATATTCTTCAAGTTTCTGTGGAACTTCATCCTTACTGTGAAGCAGGTAGGTGACTGTATATCTGGAGTAGTCATCAATAAATGTGAGAAAATATCTCTTCTTGCTAGGAGTTTGAACACTCATTGGACCACATACATCTGTATGTATCAGATGCAGAGGCTGTACAGATCTAGTGGTGCTTATTTTAGGAAACGATTTTCTGGATATTTTCCCTTTAAGATAGATAGTGCACTTCATCATTTGACTACACTGGGTGATTTCAATACCATTTGTAAGTTGAGCTAGCTTCCTTACTGCCACTGAGTCTCTGTGCCCAAGACGCCTGTGCCATATATTGATACAGTTCTTATGTAGCTCTTGTCTAGCACTGTACACTCTTTCTTTGCATTTTAGCTGATAAAGTTCATCTTGGATTTTTCCTTCTGCGAGAGTGTGACCCTTCATTGATATGATGCAGCTGTTATCTCTAAAAGTATCTACATTCCCTTTTGCATGAGCTTCTTTACTGACAAAAGATTGCTTTCAAGGCTGGGAACACAGAGAACATCCTTTATAGGCATCTTTCTGCTTTATGCTGAGGAAACTGGACAGTGGAGGTAGCCATTGCCTACTCCTTCTGAAGTCGCATAGTTACCATTAGCTAAGATGACCTTTTCTGAATTGCTTTCAATAAGGTCAGTAAAGAAATCCTTGTTATTTGTCATATGACTGCTTGCACCAGAATCTATACATCATATATGCTTTGCAGATGGGCCTGAACTGGCATTAAATGCAGCTTCAATACATGCAGAATCTTCCTTTACAGCTGTTTTAACCCTTTGATGACTGTTTGCTTTTTATGCTGACTCATTCTTGCTTTCTTAATTCTGCAGTCTGCTTTAACCCCTTTCTGTTATGTGACGTACTATCCCGTCCATGTGTCCTGGGACTTAATTCCCAGAGACAGGATAGTACATCACAGCGATCAGCTGCGCCCACGTGGTGAGCGCCGCTGATCGCGGCCTGGTGTCAGCTGATTATCACAGCTGACACCGGGCACAATATATCAGGGGCGGTCACGGACCTCCCCCGACACATTAACTCCTTGCACAAAGCGATCAAACACGATCGCGGTATACCAGGGGTTAAAGGGAAGCATCGGCAGGGAGGTGGCTCCCTCCGTGCTTCCCTGAGCCCCCCACAGCAGCGCAATGTGCAGCGCTGCTGCGGGGGGCTCCATCCCTGCAGGTCCCCGAATCCAAGATGGCGACGGGGACCTTCGGGAGCCTGCAGGGAGCTGGCTTCCTCAGTGCCTGCAAAGCGCAGGCATGAGGAAAGCCTGTGCAGTGCCTGTGACAGATTGCTGATCTGTCACAGTGATCTGTGATGTGACAGATCACCTATGTCCCCCCTGGGACAATGTAATAAAGTTAAAAAAAAAAAAGGTGTAAAAATAATTTTAAAAAAATCGCTAAATAAATTAAAAAAAAAAAAATATTCCCTAATAAATTCATTTTTTGGAAATAAAAAAAAAACAATAAAAGTACACATATTTGTTATCGCTGCGTCCATAACGACCAGCCCTATAAAACTGCCCCACTAGTTAACCCCTTTAGCGAACCCCTTAAAAAATAAAAATAAAAAACTAAGCAAAAAATAATGATTTATTATCCTACCGCCAAACAAAAAGTGCAATAACGCACGATCAAAAAGACGCATATAAATATCCATGGTACCACTGAAAACGTCATCTTGCCCCGCAAAAAATGAGCTGCAATACAGCATCATCAACAAAAAATAAAAAAGTTATAGCTCGCAGAATAAAGCGATGCAAAAATAATGATTTTTTATATAAAATTGTTTTCATTGCATAAAAGCGCCAAAACATAAAAAAAAACGTAAATGAGGAATCGCTGTAACCATACGGATGCGAAGAATAAAACTGCTTTATCAATTTTACCACAGGCGGAACGGTGTAAACGCACCCCCCAAAAGAAATTCATGAAACGCTGTTTTTTGTTCATTCTGCGTCCCAAAAATCGGAATAAAAAGCGATCAAAAGATGTCACATGCCCAAATATGATACCAATAAAAACGACAACTTGTCCCGCAAAAAATAAGACCTCACATGACTCGGTGGGTCAAAATATGGAAAAATTATAGCTCTCAATATGTGGTAATGCAAAAACTATTTTTACAATAAAAAGCGTCTTTTAGTGTATGACAGCTGCCAAAAATAAAAATCCGCTATAAATAGTAAATCAGACCCCCCGTTATCACCCCCTTAGTTAGGGAAAAATAATAAAATTAAAAGAAAATGTATATATTTCCATTTTCCCATTAGAGTTAGGGCTAGGGTTAGGGCTAGGGTTAGGGTTAGGGCTAGGGCTAGGGTTAGGGCTGAGATTAGGGTTAGGGGTGTGCTGGGGTTAGGGTTGGAGTTAGAATTGGGGGTTTCCACTGTTTGGGCACATCAGGTGCTCTCCAAATGCAACATGGCATCTGATCTCAATTCAAGCCAATTCTGCGTTGAAAAAGTCAAACTGCGCTCCTTCCCTTCCAAGCTCTGCCATGCGCCCAAACAGTATTTTACCCCCACATATGGGGTATCAGCCTACTCAGCACAAATTGCAAAACAACTTTTGGGGTCCAATTTCTCCTGTTACCCTTAGGAAAATAAAAAATTGGGGGCAGAAATATCTTTTTTGTGGAAAGAAATTATTTTTTTATTTTCATACCCGGCCGTTATAAACTTCTGTGAAGCACTTGGGGGTTCAAAGTGCTCACGACACATCTAGATAAGTTCCATGGGGGGTCTAGTTTCCAAAATGGGGTCACTTGTGGGGGTTTCCACTGTTTAGATACTTTAGGGGCTCTCCAAATGCAACATGACACCCGCAGAGCATTCCATCAAAGTCTGCATTCCAAAACGACACTACTTCCCTTTCGAGCCCCGACGTGTGCCCATACAGTAGTTTTCTCCCACATATGGGGTATCAACGTACTCAGGACAAATTGGACAACAACTTTTGGAGTCCAATTTCTCCTGTTACCCTTGGAAAAATAAAAAAAATGGGGACTAAAAGATCATGTTTGTTGAAAAAATATGATTTTTTTTATTTTCACGCCCGGTCGTTATAAACTTCTGTGAAGCACTGAGGGGATCAAAGTGGTCACCACACATCTAGATAAGTTCCTTAGGTGGTCTAGTTTCCAAAATGGGGTCACTTATGGGGTGTTTCCACTGCTTAGGTACATCAGGGGCACTCCAAATGCAACATGACACCCGCAGACCATTCCATCAAAGTCTGCATTCCAAAATGTCACTACTTCCCTTCCGAGCCCTGACGTGTGCCCATACAGTAGTTTTCTCCCACATATGGGGTATCAGCGTACTCAGGACAAATTGGACAACAACTTTTGGGGTCCAATTTCTACTGTTACCCTTGGGAAAATAAAAAAATTGGGGACTAAATGATCAGGTTTGTGGAAAAAATGCGATTTTTTTATTTTCATGTCCGGGCCTTATAAACTTCTGTGAAGCACGGGGGGTTTCAAAATGCTCACCACACATCTAGATATGTTCCTTGGGGGGGTCTAGTTTCCAAAATGGTGTCATTTGTTGGGGGTTTTCACTGTTTTGGTACATCAGGGGCTTTCCAAACGCGACATGGTGTCCGATCTCAATTCCAGCCAAAAACGTCAAATGGCGCTGCTTCCCTTCCGAGCTCTGCCATGCGCCCAAATAGCCGTTTACACCCACATTTGGGGTATCAGCGTACTCAGGACAAATTGCACAATAACTTTTAGGGTCCTGTTACCCTTGGAAAAATAAAAATTGGGGGTGAAAGGATCATTTTTGTGGAAAAAATATGATTTTTTAATTGTACGGCTGTACGCTACAAACTTCTGTGAAGCCCTTGGGGGTTCAAAGTTCTCACCACACATCTAGATAAGTTCCTGGGGGGGTCTAGTTTCCAAAATGGTGTCATTTGTAGGGGGTTTCCACTGTTTTGGTACATCAGGGGTTTTCCAATCGCGACATGGTGTCCGATCTCAATTCCAGCCAAAAAAGTCAAATGGCACTGCTTCCCTTCTCAGCTCTGCCATGCGCCCAAATAGTCGTTTACACCCAAATTGCACAATAACTTTTAGGGTCCTGTTACCCTTGGAAAAATAAAAATTGGGGGTGAAAAGATCATTTTTGTGGAAGAAATATGATTTTTTAATTGTACCGCTGTACGTTATAAACTTCTGTGAAGCCCTTGTGGGTTCAAAGTTCTCACCACATATCTAGACAAGTTCCTTGGGGGGTCTAGTTTCCAAAATGGGTTCACTTGTGGGGCGTTTCCACTGTTTAGGTACATCAGGGGCTCTCCAAACATGACATGGCGTCTGATCTGAATTCCAGCCAATTTTGCATTGAAAAAGTCAAACGGCGCTCCTTCCCTTCTGAGCTCTGCCATGCGCCGAAACAGTGGTTCCCCCCACATATCAGGTATCACCATACTCAGGAGAAATTGTACAACAACTTCTGCAGTCCAATTTCTCCTGTTACCTTTGGTAAAATAAAAAAAATTGAATCTGAAGTATTTTTTTGTGAAAAAAGTTAAATGTTCATTTTTTTTAAATATTCAAAAAATTCCTGTGACGCACCTGAAGGGTTAATAAACTTCTTGAATGTGGTTTTGAGCACCTTAAGGGGTGCAGTTTTTAGAATGGTGTCACTTTTGGGTATTTTCTATCATATAGACCCCTCAAAGTGGCTTCAAATGTGATGTGGTCCGTAAAAATAAAATTTGTGTTGCAAAAATGAGAAATCGCTGGTCAACTTTTAACCCTTATAACTTCCTAACAAAAAAAAATTTTGGTTCCAAAATTGTGCTGATGTAAAGTAAACATGTGGGAAATGTTACTTATTAAGTTTTTTGTGTGCCGTATCTCTGTGATTTAAGGGCATAAAAATTCAAATTTGAAAAATTGCGAAATTTTAAAAATTTTCGCAAAATTTCCATTTTTTTCACAAATAAACGCAAGTTATTTGAATGAAATTTTACAGCTAACATGAAGTACAATGTGTCACGAGAAAACAATGTCAGAATCACCGGGATCCATGGAAGCGTTTCAGAGTTATTACCTCATAAATGGACAGTGGTCAGAATTGTAAAAATTGGCCTGGTCATAAACGTGCAAACCACCCTTAAGGGGTTAAGGTGGCCGGGCTTTTTACAGACAAAACATTCATGAGTTTCTCTTAGATTGCTCTTATATTTAGGGAAAACTTGTGCCTTTAATGCTGTTTCTGCTTTGGATTATTTACTGCTGCTTACATGCTGTGTTTTTCTCTTGAATTCATCCACAAGTTTGCCTTTAACATACTCTAGTGTCAGCGCATCATCTGGCCGTGCATGTAGTGCAGTCATGAGTGTGTCATAACTCTCTGGAAAACCACTTAATAGAAGTGCAGCAACATGGACATTTTTAATTTCTTCTCCAATACCCCTGAGACGCTTCACAATCTCTAGGGTGTTTCTTATATTTTCCTGCATATTCTGTCCATCACTTAGTTTAGATTGATACAGCTTTCTCATGAGATAAAGCATATTCCTGAGATTTGATCTTTCATGCACTTTCTGTAACTCATCCCACATCTTTTTTGCAGTTGCACACTTGCATATATGCACAATCTGATTATCATCTACACTGAGGAAAATTGTGCTTTGTGCTTTCTGATCCTTCTCTAGCCAATCATCTGGTAATGGATGAGACACTTGTTCCTGAGTATATTTCCACGTACCTTCTCTTATGAGTAGCATCTTCACCTTGAATTTCCAGGACTGGTAGTTCTGGTTAGTGAGGTTTGGCACTGAGAACTTGACAGGATTGCTGCTAGTGGACATCTTCTCTGTTGTTCTGTGCTGCTTTTGCTTTGGGCTTCTGTTGTTGTGTTACTCTGGGGTTCTGTGTCACTCTGGGCCCATAACTTGTTGGCAGCGGATTAATCAAGATACTCTCCAAGCGTGTGACAACAGAGCTTCTTTATTCAGTAACAATCAGGAACGATATATGATAAGCTTAACAGATCAGGAATAAATCATTTGTGTGTCTCTATCTGTGCAGCATCTGCAGCAGGCTGCTTCTCTCATACACAGACACAGGAAAACAGGAAATACAGTCACATGCTCTCCCTGTGTCAGCCTCTGGAAGTTATTTTTGTTCTAACTTTATGAACAGCATGCAAATCTAGCAACTTGTAACACCCGTGCCCGTACCTCCACGGGGTCCCCGTCGGGGCATCCGCTCTCAGTCTGCTCCTGCCGCTCTGCCTCTGGTCTCTCCCCTGCTCCTGCTTCCTGACGTTCAGCCAGCAGATCCCCGGGTATGATGCTGAGGTCGCGTGCGCATTCCCGATCTCTTAAAGAGACAGCGCACATTTTTCAAAATATGCTGTTAACCAATGGTATCCTTGTGTGTGCTATTTCTGGGCCCTCTGTCATAGAGAGGGCACCAGAGCAACATGTGTTTCCTGTTGCTAATTTCTGGTTTAGTGTTCCGACGTGCCTGTGATCTGTTGTGCTTTTCCAGTGTCCTGCCAGTACCCAGCTAATATTTTTTGTCTTCTTAGACTATCAGCGGCTTGCTACTCCATCCCCAGGATGATACCAATGCTGCTTGTGCAAGTTCCATCCTGCTCAGCCGTCCATCACTCCGTTACCCACGGCGACATTAGTAATGCCAGAGCCAGCTCCGTCCTGTCCAGCCGCTTCCCACCTGTCAAGTTCTACGCTACCTGTTATCCCTGTCTGTGCACCTGTTCTGCTGGGCCAGCTTCCACGTGTCCAGGGTCTAACTAGAGGTAGCACCTGTGTCCCTTGGACATACCATTCTGATCCTGTTTGAGGGGTCTTACTATGGGTGTCACACCCCCTTTGGAGCCCCCGGACTGTGGTCCAGTGGTTCCACAAAAATAGCAATAAACGAATGTGCACTTCAACATCTGTGCCTCTGCTTCCATTCGTTACATAACTAAACACTCATAGAAAGGAATGGAGTTGTTGCACCAAACATATTCCAACAGAGAAAAAAACAAACACGAAAACAGAAAATCGCCAGAGAGGGAAGAGGTCAATGGCACGTCGATGGTGAAGCTTCAAGATACATATCTGTAAATTGTCCTTAAAATTGCTCTGAATTTTACACTAGGTCCAAGAAACATCAGATGACCCCTCTGGCCATAGGACAAACCAAGGTAACATCTTTGTTTCCAGCTCCCTCTGTTTCTCCCTAGTTTGGATGTCTGTTGCAGATGAGATTATGATTTCTAATGAGGACAGGGACTAGCTGCATTCCGTGTACTACATGATGAATATGATGGCTCTGTAATGTTAACACATAATCATACCAATTTTGGCAACTTATTCCGCGCCGTCATGATAATGATTCAACTTCCTGATATTAGCAGCTTCCAGTATTGTAGCTTGCATATCTTTAGCGCAAAAATAGTTATAATTACATGGAATGCTCAGCAAAGGAAAAAAAAAATCTTCATTTCCCTCTCTCTCTTTTAATTATTTGGTGTGTGTATTCTTGATGGGAATTTGGCACAGACGCTGCAAGATGTCTGGCAACCCAAGCTATAAATTAACAGTGAGCCGAGCGTTGTTGTTGTTTTGTGTTTTTTTTTCCTCTTTTTTTTTGGACGATGATGGAATAAATTGTTGCACCATGATATTCTTCTGTATACTTTTCTTTGAACCGCAAATGTTGTTTGGAGCCGCTATTAAAACAAAGCCTAACAGCAAGTGTCTTCTATTATAATCTTTTCATGCAGAACAAGCAAAGGTTTCTGGCAAGTTCATTCCATTTCTAGGATGTTAATAAACACAAGTACCATAATTGTCACTTAATGGGTCAGAAAACAAAAACAAAACTATCTTGGTGTTATCTACTCTCTGTGGAGTAGACAAATTTACTTTTCATACTTTGGAAATGTAATTATGTCTCAGTCAGTTTAAGTGACACAATTGCACTGTCACTAATTCTATATGTGGTTAAATGTTCTACCTGCAAGGGGCAACCTGACATGGATTTTTGTGATGATGACCCATCATCTGAACTTCAGCAGAATGGGTATTCTTTTATGTAGTAAGTAGTAGCCATAATAAATCACAGTTGCCCATAATATCCAGGCAGCCCAGTCTTGACTTTTTGTGATGACTTTATATATGAACTTTAACATAATGAGTATTAAATTAAGTTGAAGACCATGTTTGACTGGGGTGCATGGAGCCCAGAGGTAGAATTAATTCCATTGGCCCACACTACAGCTACATACAAATATCAATTAGTCATTATCCACATTAAAGTGGACTGTAAAATACAGATCCAAGGAAACAGACATGTGCACAGCCTGATAGAATATCATAGGTACGAGCGCTATCCATGAAAACTACGGATAGAATTCTGACGAGAAAATCGGTCGTGTGTGTATGAGCCCTAACTGTGATGTACAATTATGGTGGTTTGCATGAGGGCTCGTGCACATGTCTGATTTTCTCAGATGAGTGCTGTCCCTGATTTTGAGTGATAGCAATTGTAACTACAGTGGCATGTAAAAGTTTGGGCACTCCTGGTCAAAATGACCATTATTTTGAACAGTTAAACAAGTTGAAGATTAAATGATCTCTGAAAGGCCTGAAGTTAAAGATGACACATTTCCTTTGTATTTTAGGCAAAAAATATATACATTTTCATCTTTTGCATTTTAAAGATTACAAAAACAAAAATGGGTCTATGCAAAAATTTGGCACCCTGCATGGTTAGTACCTATTAGCTTGTTTTTTGCAAGTTTCACAACTTTGTAGCCAGTCTGTCTTTCAATTTTTGTTTGAAGGATTTTTATCTATTCTTCCGTGGAAAATTCTTCTGATTCTGAGAGATTCCTTGTTTTTTTTGCATACACTGCTATTTTGAGGTCTAGCAACATATTTTCAATGATGTTCAGATCAGGGGACTGTGAGGGACATTGTAAAACCTTCAGCTTGCCCTTTTGAGGCAGTCTATTGTGGATTTTGACATGTGTTTAGGATTAAATTTATTATCCATTTGTAGAAGCCATCCTCTGTTTAACTTCAGCTTTTTTGCAAATGGTGCTGGGCTTGCATCAAGAATCTATTGAAATTTTATTGAATCCATTGTTCCCTCTACCCATGAAATGCTCCCCGTGTCCTTGGCTGCAACAGAAGCCCAAAGCACGATTGATCCATCCCCATGGTTGTAGATATTCTATTCCTGAAATTCTGTGCCCTTTTTTCTCCACACATGCTATATTTTTTGGACTATAAGGCACATCAGACCATAAGACGCAACCTAAATTTTGGGATGGAAAATGGGAAAAAGATTTTTATAAGATTTGGGTCCACCTTATAGTCCAAATTTAAAGTATATGCATGGTCCCTTCTTTAGAAAGCTGGCGGCGGCAAAAGTGATTCAATACTGCGGGCCAGGTTGGGAATAGGGAGTATCCCAGTGGTGTGATGCTGTGGGCCCGGTGTCAGTGGTGAAGCCGACCAGAGTGTATTCTGTTGAGCAGGGTCCCTTCCTCAGGAAGTTGGCGGTGATAGAAGTGTTGCGATGCTGCATGCCCAGTGAGCAGAGCAGAGTTCATCAATGGTTTCCCGCAGCCATTTTCCTAAAGCAATGGGCCACTGGAGGTGGCGCGTGTGCAGATTGGGATCTAGGCCCTGCCAAGATCTGAATCTGCATGCACACGGCTTCCAGCGGCCATTCTCCTGAAGCCCACAATGCGCATGTGCAGATTGAGATCTCTGTTAGAAAAAAATAATCTTCGCCTTATTGATAGCAGAGAGCAAGTGATCGCCATACACAACACAATAGCTGCAACTATAGCCAATTCTATCATAATTTTGCCATACATACTATGACATAGTGATAAATCATATCAATATGAGTACCGCAAAAATTGAGTAGGGAGGTATGAGGCTGAAGTGTGTAGGCAAACACTAGCCAGACAGACAGGGGTAAACAGACAAAGATAAAAGAAAACTTACAATCATACAAATACATTCACAAAACAGCAGAGTGCGAAACGGAAGGAACAGGAGAGAAAATCCAAATAGGAGAGGATAAGGATAAACACGCAAACCAACCCTCACCCATATATCTCCTGAAAAACTCTCCGAACACTGAAGTTTTCCTTCAACGCCAAACCAGGAAGTGGAAAAACTATCACTGGCACTTGGGAGTTATAAGCATGTATAACAGAGGGGAGTGGCCAACACAGAACAGCTGAGACTTCCTCTTGAAGGCTTCCTCCTGTGCCATCGAGTCAAATATGAGACACTCAACAATTTTCTCCTGGAACTCAAGAAAAGTGAGCGCTCTTTGGAATTTTTTGTAGAGGACAAAACTGTTGTAGGTAGCAATTTGGATTAGGTAGATTGCTACCTTTTTATACCAGGCCCTAGTCTTATACTTCACCAGTTAGGGTGGAAGCACCTGGTCTGACAGGTCATCGTCACCCATGAATTTATTGTAATCTGTGATGCAGATTGGCTTCTGTCTGTCCCTGGTGGCACCTCTGTCTCTGACCGTCACAGTGGTATCTGCATGCAGTGTGGTCAACATGTATGTGTCCTTCCTGTCATTCCACTTCACTACAAGAAGTTGACAGCTTGCAAGTGAGAATGACACCCCCTTTTCCAAATGTCTGGACACTAACTACGATGGAAACCCCACTTGTTTTTTTCCTGACTGTCCAACAGAACCCTGCATTTGCAGCATCTAGGGATTGATATAGGGGGCTACTCATGTAATAGTTGTTGAATACATGTCGCACCCTTGATGAGGAAAGGGTGTCATTAGCTCCCAGATAATTTTACCTGGAATGCCTATTGTCTGGGGGCAGTTTGGGGGGCTATTTTGGAGATTCCTACCTTCATATGTTAGGAAAGTGGATTTGTACCTTGATGTGCGCTCGCACATTTTGGACAGTTTGACACCGCATTTGGTTCCCTTGAAGGGGATGAATTGGCGGAATGACAGACGGCCCTTAAAACTAATCAAGGACTCGTTGACGGCCACATTTTGCTCTTGGCTATATGAATTTAGAAAAAAATGTTGTTGGGTCAGTTCTTGAGGGGACTTGGGAATTATAACTAAAATGGAAGAATAATATATGTATGTAGGTGGGCACCACAACATGTAGCACATAAATGATAGCTGTGTGCAGCACAGTGCCGAAGATACCAAGAAAGAAACAAGAAAAAGAAGCACAGAATGGAGCGCACTCACAGCTGAATATCAATATGCAAAAAGACTTTTATTGTTCATACAATGCCAAGAAAATCAAGTGCATAATAAAAACAGTTAAAAAACACCAATGAAAACAATGTGAGCAACTGGGTGTGAGCATACAGTACTTATACATGCAAAGTATACATGATATAGCAATCACAAATATTCAAATAGCATAAATTTGCAGCAATGCTCTTTTTCTCCCAATGGATAATGAATAACAATAAATGTATATTAAATTTCTATATGTCATTTATTAGATGTCTCTTACCGCTTAAGAATATGAAAAAAAGACTAAGAACTAGCTAATGAATAGTTTGCACTATAAATAATGAATTTGTATCAATTGTGCATGCATCCTCAAAGAGGGTTTGTGCCTCATGCAGATGAACAGGTGAAAAGGGCAATGCTAGTTCACATTATGGTAAAAAAACCCAGGGAAAGCCATACAGATCTCAGATACCATCCCTTGCATATGGGGGAAAAAAAAGGGAAAGAGAACAGATTAAGTCACATAATAATTACCAAGGGAGACCACTCAGCCCACAAATGCCCAATGCATGTCGCTGCTGCCTGTAGCTTCGTCAGGGGAAGTTGTTGTGCAATTTGTTCTGAGTACACAGATACCCCACATGTGGGGGGAACCACTGTTCGGGCATATGTCGGGGCTCAGAAGGGAAGTAGTGACGTACTGAAATGCCGACTTTGATGGAATGGTCTGCGGACGTCATGTTACGTTTGCAAAGCCCCTGATGTGCCTAAACTGTGGAAACCCTCCACAAGTGACCCCATTTTGGAAACTAGACCCCCAAGGAACTTATCTAGATGTGTGGTGAGCACTTTGAACACCCGAGTGCTTCACAGAAGTTTATAACGCAGAGCCGTGAAAATAAAAATTAATTTTTTTTCCTAAAAAAAAATGATTTTTAGCCCGCAATTTTTTATTTTCACAAGGGTAACAGGATAAATTGGACCCCAAAAGTTGTTGTCCAGTTTGTCCTGAGTACGCTGGTACCCGATACCACTGTTTGGGCACACATCGGGGCTCAGAAGGGAAGTAGTGACGTTTTGAAATGCCAATTTGATGGAATGGTCTGGGGCGTCATGTTATGTTTTCACAGCCCCTGATGTGCTTAAACAGGAGAAACTCCCCACAAGTGACCCCATTTTGGAAACTAGACCCCCCAAGGAACTTATCTAGATGTGTGGCGAGCACTTTGAACCCCCAAGTGCTTCACAGAAGTTTATAACGCAGAGCTGTGAAAATAAAAAATAATTTTTTTCCTCAAAAAATGATTTTTAGCCCGCCATTTTTTATTTTCCTAAGGGTAACAGGAGAAATTGGACCCCTAAAGTTGTTGACTAGTTTTTCCTGAGTATGCTGGTACCCCATATGGGGGGGACCATTGTTTGGGCTCACATCGGGGCTCGCAATAGAAGTAGTGACGTTTTGAAATGCAGACTTTGATGGAATGGTCTGCAGGCATTGTTATGTTTGCAGAGCCCCTGATGTGCCTAAACAGTAGAAACCCCCACAAGTGACCACATTTTGGAAACTAGACCTCCCAAGGAACTTATCTACATGTCTGGTGAGCACTTTGAACCCCAGATTGCTTCACAGAAGTTTATAACGCAGAGCTGTGAAAATAAAAAATCATTTTTTTTCCACAAAAATAATTTTTTAGCCCCCAATTTTTTATTTTCCCAAGGGTAACAGGAGAAATTAGACCCCCAAAGTTGTTGTGCAATTTTTCCTGAGTATGCTGATATCCCATATGTTGAGCTAAACCATTGTTTGGGCACACGTCGGGGCTTAGAAGGGAGGGAGCACGTTTGACTTTTTGAATGCAAAATTGTCTGGAATCAATGGTGGCACCATGTCGCGTTTGGAGACCCCCTGATGTGCCTAAACAGTGGAAACCCCTCAATTCTTTCTCCGACCCTAACCCCAGCACACCCCTAACCACAACCGTAACCCAACACTTCCCTAACCCTAATCCCAACCCTAACCATAACCCTAACCCCAACACACCCCTAACTCTAATCCCAACCATAACTCTAACCACAAGCCTAACCCTAATCCCAACCCAACCCCAACACATCCCTAACCCTTATCTTAACCATAATTCTAACCCTAACCGTAATTCCATCTCTAACCCTAATTCTAACCCTAGCCGTAATTCCAACCCTAATTCTAACCCTAACCCTAATTCTAACCCTAATTTAATTCTACCCCTAACCCTAATTCTAACCCTAATAGAAAAATAAAAGTAAAAATATTTTCTTTATTTTATTATTTGTCCCTACCTATGGGGATGATAAGGGGGCGGTGATTTACTATTTTTTTTTCATTTTGATGCCTGTGAGAGTTTATCACAGTGATGAAAGTAAATGAATGGAATCTGCCGCTTGCAGATTCGATGGGCGCACTGGAAGATGGCAGCACCCATGATCCGGGACAGCGGAACACTGGGAGCCAGAGCAGGACTTGGACGGTGTCGGGGGTGGGAGGGGAGGTGATCAGACGGTGGGAGGAGCAGAGGGAAGGGGAGAGGGAGCAGATCATGATGGTGGCGGCCGATCGCTGCCGTCAGTCCGTGATGGGGGCCGATCGCCCCGCCAGCCAGTGTGGGTGGGTTTGATCTCGGTCTCCAGCTACTGCAGCATCGGCCATGGCTGGATTGTAATATTTCATCAAATTTAATTGATGAAATATTACTATCGCTCTGATTGGCTGTTTCACTTTCAACAGCCAATCAGAGCGATTGTAGCCACGGGGGGGCTAAGCCACCCCCCTGGGGTGAAGTGCAACACCTCCTGTATGTGCGGGTCGGGTGACCTTTCAGTGACCCCGGTCACCCGACCCGCAGGAGGGTGATTTATACCATGACGCCTATGTAGGCATCATGGGTCATAATGGCACAGCTTTTCATGATGCCTACGTAGGCATCATGGGTCGGGAAGGGGTTAAAATAGATTTTAGTGTAGATTTACATTTAACACATAAAAAATCCCCTTTGCAACTTTAAAGTGCCATTATTTTTTAACTTTACTAGAAAACGTTTATTCTTTACACCCATACAAACCTTTTTCCAAAAACACCATTGTATCATGTGTTGGGTCGTACCCATGTAGTTAGTAGTATTTTTTGAGTCTGTACTTGTTCCCATACTGTTTGCTTAACTGCCTCATTTCCTATGAACTTGGAAATTATAGGCCAGTAAGCTTGACCTCTACGGTGGGCAAAATCCTAGAGGGTTTTCTGATACTATACTGGAGTGTCTGAAGAAGAATAACCTCATGACCCAATATCAACATGGGTTTATGAGCAACCGTTCCTGTCAGACTAATCTAAGCTTTTATGAAGAGGTAAGTTCTGGACTGGACCAAGGAAATGCAGTGGACGTGTGTACATGGACTTTTCAAAAGCTTTTGATACGGTGCCACACAAAAAGTTGATACATAAAATGAGAACAATGGGGATAGGGGAAAATATGTGTAAGTGGGTTAAGAGCTGGCTCAGGGATAGGAAACAAAGGGTGGTTATCAATGGAGCACACTCGGACTGGGTCATGGTTAGCAGTCGGGTACCAAAGGGGTCAGTATTGGGCCCACTTCTTTTTAACATATTTTTTAATGACCTTGTAGGGGGAGAGTGGAATTTCAATATTTGCAGATGACACTAAACTCTGCAGGGCAAACATTACTGAGGAGGACAATTTTATAGTACAGGAGGATTTATGTAAACTAGAAGCTTGGGCTGATAAATGTCAAATGAGCTTTAATGGGGATAAATGTAAGGTTGTCCACTTGGGTAGAACCAACAAAATGTGTAATTATGTGCTTAATTGTAAAACAATGGGCAAAACTGTCACTGAAAAAGACCTGGGTGTATGGGTGGATGACAAACTCACATTTAGTGGCCAGAGTCAGGCAGCTGCTGCAAAGGCATATAAAATAATGGGATGCATTAAAAGAGGCATAGATGCTCATGAGGAGAACATAATTTTACCTCTATTTAAGTCACAAGTGCGACCACTTTTCTGCCTTCAGGCACGCTGACACGATGTGCAATCCAGCATACAGTATAAACCACAGCTCTGTCTTCCAAAATAAGCAGACTGTTCTCTGTAGTCTAACTTGTTTATTTGTGAAGAGTATAGAACATGCGCGGTAAAACTACAAGGAATACAAATAACATGAATAAGTATTGGGCAGATGAAAACAGCTAACACAATCACGGAAGTGTACATTGAGATGCAAACATTACATAGGAATACATTAAGAAAAAACCAAAACACAAAACAAATATCCTGGAATAAAAAAGTAAAAAAATATAATTGCAAAAATTGCATGAAGGTAGTAATAATAGTAATAATAAGGGTATTTAGTTAACATAATTTTGATCAAAATAATGTAGAAGCCATCCCGCCACGTCACGGCAACCCTTGTGGGACAGTCCTAACTCATGTATTTAAAACCTTTCCACTTGTCAAGTGACGTAAATGTGAACAAGGACAGAGGGACTGAACCACCAGTAATAGTATAGGCCAGACAGGATGGATTTTCCAACTCAGAAACAGGGCGGTCACACCCTTATATGCACAGAATGCACAATGAAACAAATGAGAAACTGGGTCTGAGCAGAAAAAGTAAATTAATGTGCATGCAAAATGTAATTGCATATGAACACATGACCTTTACACAGAGAAAACCAAAAGCAAAACACAAAACAAATATCCTGGAATAAAAAAGTAAAAAAATATAATTGCAAAAATTGCATGAAGGTAGTAATAATAGTAATAATAAGGGTATTTAGTTAACATAATTTTGATCAAAATAATGTAGAAGCCATCCCGCCACGTCACGGCAACCCTTGTGGGACAGTCCTAACTCTTGTATTTAAAACCTTTCCACTTGTCAAGTGACGTAAATGTGAACAAGGACAGAGGGACTGAACCACCAGTAATAGTATAGGCCAGACAGGATGGATTTTCCAACTCAGAAACAGGGCGGTCACACCCTTATATGCACAGAATGCACAATGAAACAAATGAGAAACTGGGTCTGAGCAGAAAAAGTAAATTAATGTGCATGCAAAATGTAATTGCATATGAACACATGACCTTTACACAGAGAAAACCAAAAGCAAAACACAAAACAAATATCCTGGAATAAAAAAGTAAAAAAATATAATTGCAAAAATTGCATGAAGGTAGTAATAATAGTAATAATAAGGGTATTTAGTTAACATAATTTTGATCAAAATAATGTAGAAGCCATCCCGCCACGTCACGGCAACCCTTGTGGGACAGTCCTAACTCTTGTATTTAAAACCTTTCCACTTGTCAAGTGATGTAAATGTGAACAAGGACAGAGGGACTGAACCACCAGTAATAGTATAGGCCAGACAGGATGGATTTTCCAACTCAGAAACAGGGCGGTCACACCCTTATATGCACAGAATGCACAATGAAACAAATGAGAAACTGGGTCTGAGCAGAAAAAGTAAATTAATGTGCATGCAAAATGTAATTGCATATGAACACATGACCTTTACACAGAGAAAACCAAAAGCAAAACACAAGACAAATATCCTGGAATAAAAAAGTAAAAAAATATAATTGCAAAAATTGCATGAAGGTAGTAATAATAGTAATAATAAGGGTATTTAGTTAACATAATTTTGATCAAAATAATGTAGAAGCCATCCCGCCACGTCACGGCAACCCTTGTGGGACAGGCCTAACTCTTGTATTTAAAACCTTTCCACTTGTCAAGTGACGTAAATGTGAACAAGGACAGAGGGACTGAACCACCAGTAATAGTATAGGCCAGACAGGATGGATTTTCCAACTCAGAAACAGGGCGGTCACACCCTTATATGCACAGAATGCACAATGAAACAAATGAGAAACTGGGTCTGAGCAGAAAAAGTAAATTAATGTGCATGCAAAATGTAATTGCATATGAACACATGACCTTTACACAGAGAAAACCAAAAGCAAAACACAAAACAAATATCCTGGAATAAAAAAGTAAAAAAATATAATTGCAAAAATTGCATGAAGGTAGTAATAATAGTAATAATAAGGGTATTTAGTTAACATAATTTTGATCAAAATAATGTAGAAGCCATCCCGCCACGTCACGGCAACCCTTGTGGGACAGTCCTAACTCTTGTATTTAAAACCTTTCCACTTGTCAAGTGACGTAAATGTGAACAAGGACAGAGGGACTGAACCACCAGTAATAGTATAGGCCAGACAGGATGGATTTTCCAACTCAGAAACAGGGCGGTCACACCCTTATATGCACAGAATGCACAATGAAACAAATGAGAAACTGGGTCTGAGCAGAAAAAGTAAATTAATGTGCATGCAAAATGTAATTGCATATGAACACATGACCTTTACACAGAGAAAACCAAAAGCAAAACACAAAACAAATATCCTGGAATAAAAAAGTAAAAAAATATAATTGCAAAAATTGCATGAAGGTAGTAATAATAGTAATAATAAGGGTATTTAGTTAACATAATTTTGATCAAAATAATGTAGAAGCCATCCCGCCACGTCACGGCAACCCTTGTGGGACAGTCCTAACTCTTGTATTTAAAACCTTTCCACTTGTCAAGTGACGTAAATGTGAACAAGGACAGAGGGACTGAACCACCAGTAATAGTATAGGCCAGACAGGATGGATTTTCCAACTCAGAAACAGGGCGGTCACACCCTTATATGCACAGAATGCACAATGAAACAAATGAGAAACTGGGTCTGAGCAGAAAAAGTAAATTAATGTGCATGCAAAATGTAATTGCATATGAACACATGACCTTTACACAGAGAAAACCAAAAGCAAAACACAAAACAAATATCCTGGAATAAAAAAGTAAAAAAATATAATTGCAAAAATTGCATGAAGGTAGTAATAGTAATAATAAGGGTATTTAGTTAACATAATTTTGATCAAAATAATGTAGAAGCCATCCCGCCACGTCACGGCAACCCTTGTGGGACAGTCCTAACTCTTGTATTTAAAACCTTTCCACTTGTCAAGTGACGTAAATGTGAACAAGGACAGAGGGACTGAACCACCAGTAATAGTATAGGCCAGACAGGATGGATTTTCCAACTCAGAAACAGGGCGGTCACACCCTTATATGCACAGAATGCACAATGAAACAAATGAGAAACTGGGTCTGAGCAGAAAAAGTAAATTAATGTGCATGCAAAATGTAATTGCATATGAACACATGACCTTTACACAGAGAAAACCAAAAGCAAAACACAAAACAAATATCCTGGAATAAAAAAGTAAAAAAATATAATTGCAAAAATTGCATGAAGGTAGTAATAATAGTAATAATAAGGGTATTTAGTTAACATAATTTTGATCAAAATAATGTAGAAGCCATCCCGCCACGTCACGGCAACCCTTGTGGGACAGTCCTAACTCTTGTATTTAAAACCTTTCCACTTGTCAAGTGACGTAAATGTGAACAAGGACAGAGGGACTGAACCACCAGTAATAGTATAGGCCAGACAGGATGGATTTTCCAACTCAGAAACAGGGCGGTCACACCCTTATATGCACAGAATGCACAATGAAACAAATGAGAAACTGGGTCTGAGCAGAAAAAGTAAATTAATGTGCATGCAAAATGTAATTGCATATGAACACATGACCTTTACACAGAGAAAACCAAAAGCAAAACACAAAACAAATATCCTGGAATAAAAAAGTAAAAAAATATAATTGCAAAAATTGCATGAAGGTAGTAATAATAGTAATAATAAGGGTATTTAGTTAACATAATTTTGATCAAAATAATGTAGAAGCCATCCCGCCACGTCACGGCAACCCTTGTGGGACAGTCCTAACTCTTGTATTTAAAACCTTTCCACTTGTCAAGTGACGTAAATGTGAACAAGGACAGAGGGACTGAACCACCAGTAATAGTATAGGCCAGACAGGATGGATTTTCCAACTCAGAAACAGGGCGGTCACACCCTTATATGCACAGAATGCACAATGAAACAAATGAGAAACTGGGTCTGAGCAGAAAAAGTAAATTAATGTGCATGCAAAATGTAATTGCATATGAACACATGACCTTTACACAGAGAAAACCAAAAGCAAAACACAAAACAAATATCCTGGAATAAAAAAGTAAAAAAATATAATTGCAAAAATTGCATGAAGGTAGTAATAATAGTAATAATAAGGGTATTTAGTTAACATAATTTTGATCAAAATAATGTAGAAGCCATCCCGCCACGTCACGGCAACCCTTGTGGGACAGTCCTAACTCTTGTATTTAAAACCTTTCCACTTGTCAAGTGACGTAAATGTGAACAAGGACAGAGGGACTGAACCACCAGTAATAGTATAGGCCAGACAGGATGGATTTTCCAACTCAGAAACAGGGCGGTCACACCCTTATATGCACAGAATGCACAATGAAACAAATGAGAAACTGGGTCTGAGCAGAAAAAGTAAATTAATGTGCATGCAAAATGTAATTGCATATGAACACATGACCTTTACACAGAGAAAACCAAAAGCAAAACACAAAACAAATATCCTGGAATAAAAAAGTAAAAAAATATAATTGCAAAAATTGCATGAAGGTAGTAATAATAGTAATAATAAGGGTATTTAGTTAACATAATTTTGATCAAAATAATGTAGAAGCCATCCCGCCACGTCACGGCAACCCTTGTGGGACAGTCCTAACTCTTGTATTTAAAACCTTTCCACTTGTCAAGTGACGTAAATGTGAACAAGGACAGAGGGACTGAACCACCAGTAATAGTATAGGCCAGACAGGATGGATTTTCCAACTCAGAAACAGGGCGGTCACACCCTTATATGCACAGAATGCACAATGAAACAAATGAGAAACTGGGTCTGAGCAGAAAAAGTAAATTAATGTGCATGCAAAATGTAATTGCATATGAACACATGACCTTTACACAGAGAAAACCAAAAGCAAAACACAAAACAAATATCCTGGAATAAAAAAGTAAAAAAATATAATTGCAAAAATTGCATGAAGGTAGTAATAATAGTAATAATAAGGGTATTTAGTTAACATAATTTTGATCAAAATAATGTAGAAGCCATCCCGCCACGTCACGGCAACCCTTGTGGGACAGTCCTAACTCTTGTATTTAAAACCTTTCCACTTGTCAAGTGACGTAAATGTGAACAAGGACAGAGGGACTGAACCACCAGTAATAGTATAGGCCAGACAGGATGGATTTTCCAACTCAGAAACAGGGCGGTCACACCCTTATATGCACAGAATGCACAATTGTGTTTTGCTTTTGGTTTTCTCTGTGTAAAGGTCATGTGTTCATATGCAATTACATTTTGCATGCACATTAATTTACTTTTTCTGCTCAGACCCAGTTTCTCATTTGTTTCATTGTGCATTCTGTGCATATAAGGGTGTGACCGCCCTGTTTCTGAGTTGGAAAATCCATCCTGTCTGGCCTATACTATTACTGGTGGTTCAGTCCCTCTGTCCTTGTTCACATTTACGTCACTTGACAAGTGGAAAGGTTTTAAATACAAGAGTTAGGACTGTCCCACAAGGGTTGCCGTGACGTGGCGGGATGGCTTCTACATTATTTTGATCAAAATTATGTTAACTAAATACCCTTATTATTACTATTATTACTACCTTCATGCAATTTTTGCAATTATATTTTTTTACTTTTTTATTCCAGGATATTTGTTTTGTGTTTTGCTTTTGGTTTTCTCTGTGTAAAGGTCATGTGTTCATATGCAATTACATTTTGCATGCACATTAATTTACTTTTTCTGCTCAGACCCAGTTTCTCATAGGAATACATTAGTTTATGATTACATTTACTGAGAACTGGCAACTAAAGAGTTAATGACATCTCTTGGCTGCTAGACAGTAAATAACACCTCTCTGAATCACTGCATTGCAAGAAAACACTGACTCTTACCAGATACGCTTTAGCCGGGTTGTTGTGAGTTCATTTTCCCCTTCACTACTGAGGCCCGAGGAACTCCCTCTTCTGGTGAAGAAAGGTAGTGAGCCTGATTGTCAAACACCTGGGGCTGATGATGATGACTGGCTGAGTGGAGTTAATGACTGGATATAAGGCTGCCGACGCCCTTCTGGCCTGCGGGTGATTTCTCTGTGGACTTCTAGGAAACCAGTCTGATTCCTGCTCATCTAAAGCTAAGATTTCTGCTTTGCCTTTTTGCATTAGTGTTTTGTTTTCCTTGCTTTTCTGGATTCTGCCATTCCCTGCTGGGGTGAGCTGAATCTCCTTTTGCCTGTTGCTCTGTCTTCAGAATATTCCTGAGTACTGACATAGCTTTTTTGAAGCCTAGCGTCTTCAGGGCCTTTTTTACTGTCAGTTTGTTGGCTCTTATTTTCATAGGGTTTTTCACGGATTGCAGACAGCAGCCTTCCTGTCCTTTCCTATCTAAGCTAGCGTGGGCCCCATCTTTGCTCAGTCTATCTTTCTGTCTGTGTTTTGTTCTTTCTTCTTGCTTCACCGTCATTATATGTGGGGGGCTGCCTTTTGCTTTGGGGTCTGCTCTGGGGCAGTTTAGATTTCCCTTTCTGTCTTTAGGCTATGTAGTCCTCCGGCTGTGATCGAGGGGCCTAGGACATCGTAGGAGCCCTCCACGGCTACCGCTAGTTGTGTTGATAGGTTCAGGGGTCTGCAATCCGATAGCTGCCAACTTCTCTGGTTTTCTGGATTTAGCTAGCATTTCTATTTTTGCCTCCTACGGTGACTCAATCATAATAGAATCACCTGCCATACCGCAGATTCTAGGGTACTCAATAGCAGGAAAGAATTGTATAAAAAAAAAAAAAAAAGTGTGTATATTTTTTCCTCTATATCTCTGAGGCCGTAGGGGGAATTTTTTTTTTTTTTTCTCTCTCAATGGAGATAAAGCAATTGTCTGATCGTATGGAGCAGCTCGCCGTGGAAGTGCGGGGAATTTCCGCCTACCTTGCTCATTCACATGCTGCTGAACCAAAGATTCCTACACCTGATGTATTTTTTGGGGATCGGTCTAAATTTTTGAATTTCAAAAATAATTGTAAATTATTTTTTGCCTTGAAGCCTAACTCGTCAGGGAGCTCCGCGCAGCAGGTTAAAATTGTCATCTCTTTGCTGCGTGGCGATCCCCAGGATTGGGCGTTTTCTTTGAAACCAGATGATCCTATTCTGACTAATGTGAACGCATTTTTTCAGGCCTTGGGGTTGTTGTATGACGAACCTAATGCCATTGATCAGGCTGAAAAGACCCTGCTGGCATTGAACCAGGGTCGTGATTCTGCAGAATTGTACTGTCAAAAATTCCGAAAGTGGGCAGTACTTACTACCTGGAATGATAATGCCTTGGCTGCTCTCTTTCGGAAGGGGTTGTCAGAAGCCATAAAAGATACTATGGTGGGATTTCCTGTTCCCTCTGGTCTTGACGATTCTATGTCTTTAGCCATTCAGGTTGATCGGCGTTTACGCGAACGCAGAGCTGCACGAGAGGTGTTGCCACCTGTTGAACAGATGTCTGAACCTATGCAATGTGATAGAGTTTTTTCCAGAGAGCAGTGTCAGGAGTTCAGAAGGCGTAATAAGCTGTGTTTCTTCTGTGGAGATGCCTCGCATATTATTTCTGTCTGTCCTAAACGCGAGAAATGCTTTGCACACACGTTTTCTGTTGGTGGTGTTCAACCTAAGTTTCTTCTGGCTATTACTCTGATCTGCTCCCTGTCCACATTTTCCGCCAAGGCTTTTGTGGATTCGGGAGCAGCTCTAAACCTAAAGGACTTGGATTTTGCTAAACGTTGTGGATTTCCGAAGACACCTCTGCAGACGCCTATCCCTTTGAGAGGGATTGATGCTACTCCTTTGGCTAAAAATAAACCTGTTTTGGACCCAGGTGGTAATGCGGGTCGCCCCAGACCATCAAGAAAATTGCAGGTTTTTGGTGTTACATAATCTGCATGATACTATTGTTCTGGGGTTTCCCTGGTTACAAATTCATAATCCAGTTTTGGATTGGAAATCTGTGTCTGTGGTGAGTTGGGGTTGTCGGTGTGCCCTTAGTGAGGCTCCGGTGTTTTCCACCTCTCCTCAGTCGCATGATGTTCCTGATTATTTGGCGGACTTTTATGATGTATTTAGTGAGAATGAGTCTGCGTCTCTGCCTCCTCATAGGAGTTATGACTGTGCAATTGAACTGAGCCCGGGGTGTAAATTTCCCAAGGGTCGGCTCTTCAATTTATCTGTACCCGAGCACGAGGCTATGCGATCTTATATTAAGGAGGCGTTGGAGAAGGGTCATATTAGACCATCCTCGTCACCCTTAGGTGCCGGGTTTTTTTTTGTAGCCAAAAAGGATGGATCATTAAGACCTTGTATTGAATATCGTGCTCTCAACAAAATTACTATTAAATATCAGTATCCGTTACCCCTGATTTCTGATCTATTCTCCACAGTTAAAGGTGCTTGCTGGTTTACCAAGCTTGACCTCAGGGGGGCGTATAATCTTATTCGCACTAAGCATGGGGATGAATGGAAGACGGCGTTTAATACTCCGGAGGGACATTTTGAGTACCTGGTGATGCCTTTTGGGCTCACTAATGCCCCTTCTGTCTTCCAGTGCTTCATGAACGATATTTTCCGAGATTTTGTCGATAAATTTTTGATTATCTATCTGGATGATATTTTGATCTTCTCCAAGGATTGGGATTCTCATGTGGAACATATTCGGACTGTGTTCCAGATCTTGAGGGAGAATTCCCTGTATGTCAAAGGATCTAAATGCCTTTTTGGAGTACAGAGGATTTCTTTTTTGGGATTTATTTTGTCCCCGTCAACTATTGAAATGGACACGGCCAAGGTACAGGCCATTTACGATTGGGTTCAGCCCACTTCTTTGAAGGCCCTCCAGAAATTTTTGGGTTTTGCTAATTTTTATCGGAAATTTATAGCAAAATTTTCTAGTATTGCCAAGCCATTGACTGATTTGACTGAGAAGGGTGCTGATGTGTTAAATTGGTCTCCGGAGGCTGTTTCTTCCTTTCAGGAGCTGAAGCGAAGATTCACCTCCGCCCCGGTTTTGCGGCAACCTGATGTCTCACTTCCGTTCCAGGTAGAGGTGGATGCTTCTGAGATTGGTACAGGAGCTGTTTTGTCCCAAAAGGATCCTGTAACATCTAAAATGAATCCCTGTGCTTTCTTTTCCCGAAAGTTCTCTCCATCTGAACGTAACTATGATGTGGGGAATCGGGAACTGTTGGCCATGAAATGGGCATTTGAGGAGTGGAGACATTGGTTGGAGGGAGCTAAGCATCAAGTCATGGTCCTCACTGACCACAAGAATTTGATTTACCTAGAGTCGGCTAAGCGCTTGAACCCTAGACAGGCTAGGTGGGCCTTGTTTTTTACACGTTTTGATTTTGTGGTTTCTTTTCTTCCTGGAACTAAGAATGTCAAGGCTGACGCCCTCTCTAGGAGCTTCTTTGCTGATTCTCCTGTGGTGACCAAGTCTGCTACCATCTTAGGTGAAGGGGTAGTTCTTTCTGCCATCTCGCCCGATTTGAGACGTGCTCTGGAAGAGTTCCAGGAGGACAAACCTGAGCCTTGTCCCAGTGGAAAGTTGTATGTTCCTGACCAGTGGAAGAAGAGAGTGATGTCTGAAGTTCATTGCTCTGCTTTGGCTGGTCATCCAGGTATTTTTGGTACTAGAGATCTGGTGAGTCAGTCTTTTTGGTGGCCCTCCTTGTCTCGTGATGTCAGGAATTTTGTGCAGTCCTGTGGGACGTGCTCCCGGTCTAAATTGTGTTCTCACTCTAGTGGGTTGTTGATGCCTTTGCCTGTCCCCAAGAGGCCATGGACCCATATTTCAATGGATTTCATCTCTGATATGCCTGTCTCTCAAAGGATGACTGTTATTTGGGTGATTTGTGATAGGTTCTCTAAGATGGTTCATCTTGTACCACTCCCTAAGTTGCCGTCTTCCTCTGAATTGGTGCCCCTGTCTTTACAACAGGTGGTTCGCTTGCACGGGATTCCTGAGAACATTGTATCTGACAGAGGAGTCCAGTTTGTGTCTAGATTTTGGAGAACTTTCTGCTCCAAGCTGGGAATTCAGTTGTCCTTCTCCTCTGCTTTTCACCCTCAGACCAATGGGCAGACAGAGAGAACAAACCAGACCTTGGAGTCATATTTGAGATGTTTTATTTCTGCTGATCAGGATGATTGGGTTTCATTTTTGCCCTTGGCCGAATTTGCTTTAAATAATAGAGCTAGTTCTGCCACTTTGATGTCTCCTTTTTTTTGTAACTTTGGGTTTCATCCTCGATTTTCTTCAGGGCAGGTGGAGCCCTCTGCCTGCCCAGGGGTTGACACTGTGGTGGACAGAATGCACCAGATTTGGGACCAAGTGGTGGATAAGTTATCTCTCTCCCAGGAAAAGGCCCAGCGGTTTTCCAACCGACATAGGACCATTGGTCCCCAATTTAAGGTTGGTGATATGGTGTGGTTATCATCAAAAAATATTGCTATGAAGGTGGCTTCTCCTAAGTTTAAGCCTAGATTTATTGGACCTTACAAGATTTTGGAGATTATTAATCCGGTCTCTTTTTGTTTGGCTCTTCCTGTCACATTTAAAATCCATAATGTGTTCCATAAATCTTTGTTGAAGAGGTTTGTTGAACCTGTTGTTCCGGGGGTTGCACCTCCAGACCCTGTATTGGTTGAAGGTAACATGGAATATGAGGTAGAGAAAGTACTGGATTCCCGTCTGGCTAGACGGAGACTCCAGTATTTGGTTAAGTGGAAGGGTTATGGTCAGGAGGATAATTCCTGGGTCTCTGCCTCTGATATTCATGCCAAAAGATTGGTGCGTGCCTTTCATCGGGCTCACCCTGATCGCCCTGGTGGCGTGGTTGAGGGTTCGGTGACCCCTCCTCAAGGGGGAGGTACTGTTGTGAGTTCATTTTCCCCTTCACTACTGAGGCCCGAGGAACTCCCTCTTCTGGTGAAGAAAGGTAGTGAGCCTGATTGTCAAACACCTGGGGCTGATGATGATGACTGGCTGAGTGGAGTTAATGACTGGATATAAGGCTGCCGACGCCCTTCTGGCCTGCGGGTGATTTCTCTGTGGACTTCTAGGAAACCAGTCTGATTCCTGCTCATCTAAAGCTAAGATTTCTGCTTTGCCTTTTTGCATTAGTGTTTTGTTTTCCTTGCTTTTCTGGATTCTGCCATTCCCTGCTGGGGTGAGCTGAATCTCCTTTTGCCTGTTGCTCTGTCTTCAGAATATTCCTGAGTACTGACATAGCTTTTTTGAAGCCTAGAGTCTTCAGGGCCTTTTTTACTGTCAGTTTGTTGGCTCTTAATTTCATAGGGTTTTTCACGGATTGCAGACAGCAGCCTTCCTGTCCTTTCCTATCTAAGCTAGCGTGGGCCCCATCTTTGCTCAGTCTATCTTTCTGTCTGTGTTTTGTTCTTTCTTCTTGCTTCACCGTCATTATATGTGGGGGGCTGCCTTTTGCTTTGGGGTCTGCTCTGGGGCAGTTTAGATTTCCCTTTCTGTCTTTAGGCTATGTAGTCCTCCGGCTGTGATCGAGGGGCCTAGGGCATCATAGGAGCCCTCCACGGCTACTGCTAGTTGTGTTGATAGGTTCAGGGGTCTGCAATCCGATAGCTGCCAACTTCTCTGGTTTTCTGGACTTAGCTAGCATTTCTATTTTTGCCTCCTACGGTGACTCAATCATAACACCGGGTAGTGACTCAAGTAGAGAAGTTGCAGGAAAAACAAAGGTTACACAGGAGGACAAAGTAACAGGTGCATCCTATGAGATCCACAGAAGGAAAATGGCCCTTCTGCATCCCAGAATACATTGCTTCCTTCCCACAAAGCACTGCTTTAATCCCATAGTGCATTGCTAGTGTTAAAGTCACAGGCTTCATAATGCTATTGAAGACACTGCTATAAATTCAGCCACCACTAGATGGTGTTATAATTAGCCCAGCACATAATAAAACATTCTTTGCCCTATTAAGAGGGCAGAGCACTCCCCACTTGGCATTAACTAATGCCACTTACAGGCTCTTTAGGCAAAAGCAATAGAATTAGCTCTGCAACGGATCTGAGGAATAGTTTACTCTCCCCAGCCTTCCACGCTTTGACCTCGACCTTGTGCACCTTCTCATCTTTGCTTGGGAACACCTTGGTGATAAGGCCCAGAGGCCACTCATTTCGATGTGACTGACTGTCCTTCATGAGCACAATATCACCGGGTTTGATGTTTGGCTTGTCGATCTACCACTTCTTCCTAGGCTGTAAGGTGGACAGGTATTGCTTTCTCCATCTGTCCTAGAAAGTATTGGAGAGACTTTGAACTTGTCTCCATTGACATCTGTAGAGGTCCTTGTTGCTGAATTCTCCCAGTGGAGCGCTAGGAGTGTCAGTGTTCTGAGTGAGTAACATGGTGGGAGTGAGAATAGTTGGATCTTCAGCATCACTGGAGAGTGCAGTCAATGGTCTGGAATTTATGATGGCGGAAACTTCTGCCAAGAATGTAGTCAAACCTTCGTGTGTGAGTCTTGTGCTACCTTCTTACAAGAAGATAGAGTCTAAGATTCTGCCTGCTATTCCTATCATCCTCTCCCAAGCACCTCCCATGTGAGAAGAGTGTGGTAAATTGAAGGTCCAGGTACATCCCTGTTCACTCAGGTATCTTTCCACACTGGAAATGTCTAGGTTGGAAGGAATTTGGAGTTCTTTCACTGCTCCTACAAAATTTGTGCCTCTGTCAGAGAGAATGTGTCTCACGCTGCCTCTGATGGCAATGAAGCGTCAGAGTGCATTTATGAGACTTGATGTGTCCATGGATTCAATCACTTCGATGTGGACAGCTCTGATGGACATGCAGGTAAACATAACTGCCCAACGTTTTGCGTTGGCTTGGACTCTTCTAGTATGCCGTGCAACCACAGACCACGGCCCGAATACATCCAGTCCAATGTTGGTAAAGGGAGGATCCATACTAAGTCTGTCTGATGGGAGATTGGCCATCTTTGGGCTTTGAGTCGCGCCGCGGAGTTTGCGACAAGTCACACAGTTGAAGATGAGTTTACTCACACATCTCTTTGCTCCGACTATCCATAGTCCAGCGGTTCGTAGTTTCCCTTCTGTAAACAATCGGCCCCAATGTTTCACCAAAACATGATGGTGCTGTACGAGCAGAGTAGTCACATGATGATGGCAAGGAATTATTACAGGGTGTTTTTCCACGAATTCCACCTTAGCTTCCTGAAGACGACCTCCAATTCGTATCAGGTCGTTTTGGTCAATTATTGGATCAAGCTTTTTCAAGACGCTGTCTCTAGAAATGGGTTGACCTTTGTTGAGGTTGTCTATTTCTTTGGCGTAACACTCACGTTGTATGGTACGAATTATCGTGTTTTGGGCATTTTCCAGGTTCGGAGCGGTAAATGCGTGCTTGCAATGGTGCCAACCCTTACAAGACTTCTGACTGGTGGGTGATGTTGTCCTGTAAGACTGAGCCACATGAATTAAACAAGCAATTGCACGAACAAGCGAGGTCCAGGTTGAAAACCTGCTGAAATGGTGGGATTTGAGGTGATTGTCTGAAGTCACCGTACTTAGAGCGGATATCTGAGGGTGGATTTCTTCATCTGCATCTGGATCTATCAGTTCAAAGGTGTCTGATTCGTCACTGTGAGGTATTGAACGGCATAAGAATGCAGAGCCCGTAAACCAGGTTGTGTCCTTACGGCGTCCAGATTCAACAGATCTAGTTGCGTGGTCCGCAGGGTAGTGGTGTGTGGACACATAGTGCCACTGTTTAGGGCAAATGGATCTCCTGATCCTTAGCACCCGATTGCTGACGTAAACATAAAAGCATCGAGTTTCATTGTAAATGTACCCAAGCACTACCTTGCTGTCTGAGCAGACCTCAATGTCCTTGATTTCCAGGTCAATTTCTGTCGAGATAAGTTCAGCTAACTCTACTGCTAGCACAGCCGCACAGAGTTCCAGTCTGGGTATTGTGTGCTCTTGGACTGGCGCTAGTTTTGTCCAGCTCATAGCAAGCCTTACATGGCATTTATCCCTGATGTCAGTAGTTTTTAGATATGCTACTGCTGCAATCGCTTTGATTGAGGCATCGAGTCTTGACTTCTGTTGATGGCACTGAAGCGTATGGTCGTGCCACGTAAAGATTCGACAAGGCTTCTAAAGATTTCTTCCATCTTACCCACAGATCTCTCTTCTCCATGGGAAGCGGATCATCCCATTCAGACATCTCTTGGGTGAAGTCTCTCAACATCATTTTATCTTGGATAGTTACAGGGGTTACAAATCCTAGAGGATCGTACAAGCTGTTTATCATGGATAGGATGCCTCTACGTGTGAAAGGTTTTTCCTCTTCGTTGATCCAAAAGGTAAATGCATCTCTCTTCAAATCCCAGAGCAAACCAAGGCTCCGTTGCATGGGAAGGGAGTCCGTATCCAAATCCAAGTCTTTTAGATCAGTTGAGTAATCTTGAGAGGGAAAAGCTGCCATCATTCCTTGGCTGTGGGAAGCAATTTTGTGCAGCCTCAAGTTGGACAAAGCAAGCATTTCTTGTGCCCTCTTTAGGAGATTGACTGCCGATTCATCTGTGGGTGTGGATTTCAAGCAGTTGTCCACGTAGAAGTCCTTCTGTACAAATAATCTAACATCCGACCCGTACTTTGCTTCACCCTCTCTGGCTGAATGTCTAAGACCATAGATTGCGACAGCATGGGAAGGGCCGTTCCCAAAGATGTGTACTCTCATCCGATACTCCACGATGTCCTTGTAGGGGTCATTATCGCGGTACCAGAAAAACCTCAAAGAGTTTCTATGTTCTTTTTAGACAAGGAAGTAATGAAACATCTGTTGTATGTCAGCTATGAATGCCACTGCATCTCTGTGGAAGCGAAGAAGTACTCCTAGAAGTCTGTTGTTAAGGTCTGGGCAAGACAAAAAGACATTGTTTAGTGAGACACCTTCACATCTGGCGCTTGAGTCAATTGCTACTTTTATCTGACCAGGTTTCTTAGGACGATACACACCAAAAATGGGTAGATACCAACATTCCTCGGAATCTTGAAGCACAGGTGCAATATCTGCATGGCCATTCTGAAGTATTTTCTCCATGAAGGCAAAGAAATGCTCTCTCATTTCAGGTTCCTTCTGAAATTTGCGTTTGAGGGAGACAAATCGACCGTAGACAGGTTCTCTGTTGTTGGGTAAGCATTGTCTCTGGGGTTTAAATGGTAGAGGGGCCATCCAACTCTTTCACTCATCTCTTACCATCTCCCTATCCATGATGTCCAAAAACAGTCTGTCTTCTATGGACATTGCTACCTTGTTGTCCTCTCTTGTTCTGTGGAAAACTGAGCACCCTATGTGATCTTGGTCGCCGTCACATGAGTGGTCTTCACAGGAAGGATCAGCTAATGGACAAGGTAGAGGAGCATTGTGTGGCAACTCTTTTACCAGGAAGCTACTCTTACATGGCTGGAAGAAAGAAGGACGTCCATTTTCAAGAGTATTGGTAAGCATGCTGTCGACTAAGGCCAGCTTGTGTGCTCCTCCTAGGCAGACGTCCCTTATGATGACCCATCCAAGGTCGTGCCTCTGTGCATACAGAGCATTCCTGGAGCCATTTATACATTTTCTAGCCTTGTGGACTTGTAGTATATCTCTTCCCAGAAGTAGAGCTATTGGGGTTCCTGGATCTAGTTCAAGTATCAGGTGGGCTATACGCTTTAGATGTGGGTGATATGTTGCTACCTCCCGTGAAGGTATTTCTGACCTGTTGTCAGGAATCTGGGTGCACTCCAGGATGGTCGGTAGTGATAGGCAGGTCTGGCCATCTATGGACTCCACTTTGTATCCGGTTGCTTTTCTCCCCGCCATCTCAACAGTACCTGAACATGTTCTTAGGGTGTAGGGAGAACCAGGGCCTACAATGCTGAAGTTGTCAAAGAAGATGGACCTGGCTAGAGACCTGTTACTTTGGTCATCCAGGATTGCATAAATCTTGAAGGCTTTGTCCTTGCGGCCTGCGGGATAAACTCGGACAAGGCAGATTTTTGAACAGGACCTTCCTCCTGTGAGTCCTCTACAGATCTCAGTACATTTAGAGCTGACATCCGGGGTATCTTCGTCAGTGTCCTTCTGCTTTCCATCGTGCTCCTCTGCTTGCGACAACACTCGTGGAGGTGATCCAGGGTGCAAGGCTGTATTGTAATCCGTGCTGCTGCAGTCTGCACATTTCACTCTAGCTTCACAGTTCCTGGCGAAGTGAGAGGTTGCGGCACAACATTTGAAGCAGATGTTGTTCTCTTTGAGGAAACCTTTGCGATCCTCTAAAGACTTCTCCCTGAAGGCTCTGCATTTTAGTAGAGGATGTGGTTTCTTGTATAGGGGACAATGTTTACTGTTTGCTGTTAGGTTTGCTCTCATCTGGAGGGGTTTTATTCACCTTCTGAGGAGAGCCTGTGGAATCAATGTTAGTTTTGTGGACTGCCACGGGTGTCTTACCGGGTTTGACACCAGTGGCAGTGGAACACGACAGAGTAAAATCAAAACTAGGGTCTTTTCTAATCCTAGATTGTTTGGTGACAAAATCAACAAATACAGTGAAAGGAAGAAATGATACATTATGATTGTGTTTTTACTCCGAACCACATGTAATCCACTTTTCTTGTAGGTTGTAAGGAAGTTTCTGTACTATCAGATTGACACCCCTAGCTGTATCTAAGAATGCCAATCAGGGCAAGTCTCCTTCCTGCTGAGCAACCTGCAACTCATTCAACAAATCTCAGTTCTCTTAGCTTTAGATAGCCTTTAGGTCCTATGTTAGGAAAATCCTCAATTCTTTTATATAAAGCATTCTCTATGACTTCTACTGCCCCATAGCATTCATCGAGTCTTTCCCACACCTTATGTAGGGCTGTGCGAGGATGCTTTACATTAATGTCTCTCAGTATTTTCGCATGCTCGACTGACTCACTTCCGAGCCACTTTACCAGGAGATCTAACTCCTCACCACAAGAAAGATCTAGACCATGAATGGCGTTCCGGAATGAGGCTCGCCATGACCGATAGTTCTCGGGTTTGTCAGTGAACTTTGCAAGTCCCTTTGTAACCAGTTCTTGGTGGGCAAGGAACTTTGCAAGGTCCTTGATGGCTCCGTCAGTGCTGGCAAAAGCCGGTGTGTGATAGTCATGTCTAGTGTGTGGTGCATCACCATACCTGTAAGATGCTTGTGACACCGGATAGTCTGTGCAGTACCTTGTTGGTGAAGGTGTCTCTTTAAGGCGGGATGGGAGCTGTACCTTCTTTTCAGTGGAACAGTAGCTGTAGGCGACCTCTCTGTGCTGGTTGTCTCCTCGCCTATGGTAGTGAAGCTCAGGTTTGGATCGCTGGTAATCGGCATGGGCTGATCAATATGATGCGCCAGGGCTGTCATCTACGCTGGTATGTTGACGGACGTACTCTGTGATGCGTTGCACTGGATCTTGCTGCTCTAGATCTGGTCTGAGAATGTTGCTGCTTCTTTCATAATCAGGATCTTTCATAGCTTCCAAATACTCTGCTTTAGCTATTGCGGCTGCTCTCTCTTTGTCTGCTGCAAGTCTTTCTAGCTCTGCTTGCAAACGTGCAGTTTCCGCTTCTCTCTCTGCCTGCAAACGTGCAGTTTCGGCTTGCAGGCGTGCCTCTCTCTCTGCCTGCAGACGTGCGGCTTCCGTCTCTCTCACTGCCTGCAAACGGGTGGTTTCTGCATCTTGATCTGCCTGTCTCAGCTTTAGATGCATCTATCGTTCGGCGAAGGAGGATTTCACTTTGGCTGCCTCGGCCTCGGCGCGAGCGACAGCAGCTAACTCTGCTAAGGACGACCTGCTGGAGCTTGCTCATGACCTTGTTTTGAGTGAGGAAGTACTTTTCCAAGACATTGTGCATTTAGCTGAGTATTGCTTAGTATATTGTCGGGAACTAGTCTATGTATGGCAGCTTCTGCATGGCGGGGAAGATGTAGCACTTCTTGGCGGGCTGCAGTAGCATTCTGCGGCTGTATGGTGGCTGCTGTGATACCCGTATGCGGAGCAGTGTGGGTGTTAGTGGTTCCGTACAGTCTATGCAATCACCGCGTGCGACCGGCGGTCCTTTACTGAGCCCTGGACTTGTCTCCTGCGGCTGTATAGTGGCTACTGTAGTACCCATAAGCGGAGCAGTCTGGGTGATAGCGGTCCCTTACAGCCTGAATTCACTATCGCAGGCATCTGGCATCTGTTTTACTATTCTGCCTTCAGGCACGCTGACACGATGTGCAATCCAGCATACAGTATAAACCACAGCTCTGTCTTCCAAAATAAGCAGACTGTTCTCTGTAGTCTAACTTATTTATTTGTGAAAAGTATAGAACATGCGCGGTAAAACTACAAGGAATACAAATAACATGCATAAGTATTGGGCAGATGATCATAGCTAACACAATCACAGAAGTCTACATTGAGATGCAAACATTACATAGGAATACATTAGTTTATGATTACATTTACTGAGAACTGGCAACTAAAGGGTTAATGACATCTCTTGGCTGCTAGACAGTAAATAACACCTCTCTGAATCACTGCATTGCAAGAAAACACTGACTCTTACCAGATACGCTTTAGCCGGGTAGTGACTCAAATAGAGAAGTTGCAGGAAAAACAAAGGTTACACAGGAGGACAAACTAACATGTGCATCCTATGAGATCCACAGAAGAAAAATGGCCATTCTTCATCCCAGAATACATAGCTTCCTTCCCACAAAGCACTGCTTTAATCCCAGAGTGCATTGCTACTGTTAAAGTCACAGGCTTCATAATGCTATTGAAGACACTGCTAAAAATGCAGCCACCATTAGATGGTGTTATAATTAACGTAGCACATAATAAAACATTCTTTGCCCTATTAAGAGGGCAGAACAACCACACTTAGAATACTGTGTACAGATCTGGTCTCCGGTGTATAAAAAAGACATAGCTGAACTGGAGCGGGTGCAGAGAAGAGCGACCAAGGTTATTAGGGGATTGGGGGGTCTACAATACCAAGACAGGTTATTACACTTGGGGTTATTTAGTTTGGAAAATCGAAGGCTTAGGGGTGATTTTAGTACAATGTATAAAAATATGTGGGGACAGTACAAAGACAAACACAAAATATTACACAAATATCAGCCAGCACTAATTCCACACCAGCTCCATAATCATCAGCCTCCGTACATCCTCCTTCATCCACTGAGCAACATATTCAGACAGACAACAGTGAAATCATTGCTCAACATACAGTATTGGCAGAGGTGATCCCACAAACCTTGACCATCCGCAAGCCCCTGAACATTATTTTTAAAGTGATAGGTAGTGTTGAGCGATACCTTCCGATATCGCAAAATATCAGATCGGATTGGATCGGACCGATACCCAAAAAGTATCGGATATCGCCGATTCCGATACCGGAAACCAATGCAAGTCAATGGGACAGAAATATCGGAATTGAAATAAACCCTTTCTTTCCTTGTAGGTTAATTCTACATGAAGGAAAACAACTAAGAATAATGTGGAATGTATTAGGGGAGGTGGAGGAGACATTAAAGGCATAGAGGTTTAGGCCAATCAAATGGAATAGCAGGAATTAATTTTTTTTTAAGACGTTCGGAGTTACAAAGATATTGACTATGTTAAAGGGGTTGGGTAGCAATAGAGGGAGACATTCAGAAAAGGCACATGTTGGAGGAGTGTTGGAATGGAGTGCTTCATCTAGCTTGGAGGTTGACTGAGCCCCTGACCCGGAGGACACGGCACGGATGCGGGCACCTGCATGCACAACAGACTGTGAGTAAAGCTTTGGAACTACATGCCCTGGTGTCCTCCAGTTATTCCTGCGCCAACACACTCAGCACTGCTACATCTCTGTGCCTGGCACTGCACCATCTACGTCTCTTCAGTACCTCTCCATCTACACTGCCCTGGGACTACAGCCATACCTGTGGAGGGCCACAACATCAAAGCTGCACCACACCATCTGTCCCAGAGGATCTGTCTGCAGCGTCGGCTTAACATCTTCATTGCCGAACACCACAGGTGGTGTCACGAATCATTCACTCATAAACTTTAATCATCATCCACACGTTCAACATTTCCCTTTTACAATGGATGCCCAGGGCCACGGACTGGGTCACAGCTACCGTGACATCCCCCATTGAAACCAACGGGCCCGGTACCGAGTACCCCACCAGCCCTGGCGGGCGATCCAAATTGGCGGAAATACATAACAGAACAAGTTGTCCGGGCTTTTCACATAATCTCAGTGCATATCTAGGCTGCAGAATGCTGACAATAAGTAATCTACCTTCTGTGGCTAGTCTGCACGGTTTCCAAGATATCATCTCTTGCTTCTAAGATGAACGTCCAGGGGGGGTGTGTTCTGGCATTGAAATAAGAACTGGTCGTTTCCTCCTCCCTCACTAGTTTCACTTTCCATAGATCACTGTTCAACGTGTGTCTGGGGAGGAGCAGTTGGGTGGTCTGCTCGCAGCCAATCACAGCCATGCCATTAGTTAACATGCCTACATGCCTAACAGGATGTTCCCACACTTCTTAGGATTCCTCATTGGCTGAATCAAATCAAACTGACTCATAGCAGTATGGGAACTTCCGATTCCGGTATTCGATATGCAAAAAGTATCGGAACTCAGTATCGGAATTCCGATACCGCGAATATCGGCCGATACCCGATATTTGCAGTACTGGAATGCTCAACACTAGTGATAGGTACTACCATGGGCACCTAAGAAGCTCTTCACATGCTTATGACCATGGTGAGGGTTGGCATCAAGGAGCACAACAGCAAGGTCATTTTGGCCATCGCCGACCAAGAGCATCCTGGCATTCAGAAACTGCTCCTGGTTGGGCATATGGACCACCGGAAACATATATCCACAGTCAAGAAGCCAGCAACCCACCTCATATCCCCACCCCGGCCAACAATGTCCCTTTTCCTCCAAACATAACTCTCCCTAACCCAAACATCCCACACACCACCCTCTCCCTCTACATCCCATCATTCATTTATTGATTTATAAGTTTTGACATTTAGGATGTTGTGAGTTCATTTTCCCCTTCGTCACTGAGGTCTGGTGAACTCCCTATTCTGGTAAAGGAAGGTAATGAGCCTGATTATCAGCCACCTGAGCCTAATGATGATGACTGGCTGAGTGGAGTCACGGACTGGATATAAGGCTGCCGACGCCCTTCTGCCCTGCGGGTGATTTCTCTGTGGACTTCTAGGAGACCAGTCTGATTCCTGCTCCTCTAAAGCTAAGTTTTCTGCTTTGCCTTTTAGCATTTGTGTTTTGTTTTTGTTTGCCTTGCTTTTCTGGATTCTGCCTTTCCCTGCTGGGGTGAGCTGAATCTCCTTTTGCCGGTTGCTCTGTCTTCAGAATATTCCTGAGTACTGACATAGTCTTTTTGAAGCCTAGCGTCTTCAGGGCCTTTTTCACTGTCAGTCTGTTGGCTCTTATTTTCATAGGGTTTTTCACGGATTGCACACAGCAGCCTTCCTGTCCTTTCCTATCTAGTTAGCTTGGACCCCGTCTTTGCTCTGTCTATCTTTCTGTCTGTGTTGTGTTCTTTCTTCTTGCTTCACCGTCATTATATGTGGGGGGCTGCCTTTTGCTTTGGGGTCTGCTCTGGGGCAGTTTAGATTTCCCTTTCTGTCTTTAGGCTATTTAGTCCTCCGGCTGTGATCGAGGGGTCTAGGGCATCGTAGGAACCCCCCACGGCTACTGCTAGTTGTGTTGATAGGTTCAGGGGTCTGCAATCCGATAGCTGCCAACCTCTCTGGTTTTCTGGACTTAGCTAACATTTCTGCTTTTGCCTCCTATGGTGACTCAATCATAACAGAATCACCCGCCATACCGCAGATCCTAGGGTACTCAATAGCAGGAAAGAATTGTGTTTAAAAAAAAAAAAAAAAAGAGTGTGTATATTCTTTCCTCTATATCTCTGAGGACGTAGGGGGAACTTTTTTTTTTCTCTCAATGGAGATAAAGCAATTGTCTGATCGTGTGGAGCAGCTCGCTGCGGAAGTGCAGGGAATTTCCGCCAACCTTGCTCGTTCACATGCTGTTGAACCAAAGATCCCTACACCTGATGTATTTTTTGGGGATCGATCTAAATTTTTGAGTTTAAAAAATAATTGTAAATTATTTTTTGCCTTGAAGCCTAACTCGTCAGGGAGCTCCGCGCAGCAGGTTAAAATTGTCATCTCTTTGCTGCGTGGCGATCCCCAGGATTGGGCGTTTTCTTTGAAACCAGATGATCCTATTCTGACTAATGTGAACGCATTCTTTCAAGCCTTGGGGTTGTTGTATGACGAACCTAATGCCATTGATCAGGCTGAAAAGACCCTGTTGGCATTGAACCAGGGTCGAGATTCTGCAGAGTTGTACTGTCAAAAGTTCCGAAAGTGGGCAGTCCTTACTACCTGGAATGATAATGCCTTGGCTGCTCTCTTTCGGAAGGGTTTGTCAGAAGCCGTAAAAGATACTATGGTGGGATTTCCTGTTCCCTCTGGTCTGGACGATTCTATGTCATTAGCCATTCAGGTTGATCGGCGTTTACGTGAACGCAGGATTGCACGAGAGGTGTTGCCACCGGTTGAACAGACGTCTGAACCTATGCAATGTGATAGAGTTTTGTCTAAGGCGCAACGTCAGGAGTTCAGAAGGCATAATAAGCTGTGTTTTTTCTGTGGAGATGCCTCGCATATTATTTCTGTTTGTCCTAAACGAGAGAAACGCTTTGCACACACGTTTTCTGTTGGTTGTGTTCAACCTAAGTTTCTTCTGGCAATTACTCTGATCTGCTCCCTGTCCACATTTTCCGCCAAGGCTTTTGTGGATTCGGGAGCAGCGTTAAACCTAATGGACTTGGATTTTGCTAAACGTTGTGGATTTCCGATGACACCTCTGCAGACGCCTATCCCTTTGAGGGGGATTGATGCTACTCCTTTGGCGAAAAATAAACCTCAGTTTTGGACCCAGGTGGTAATGCGGGTCGCCCCAGACCATCAAGAAAATTGCAGATTTTTGGTGTTGCATGGCCTGCATGATGCCGTTGTTCTGGGGTTTCCCTGGTTGCAAATTCCTAAACCAGTTTTGGATTGGAAATCTGTGTCTGTGGTGAGTTGGGGTTGTCGGTGTGCCTTTACTGAGGCTCCAGTTTTTTCCACCTCTCCTCAGTCGCATGATGTTCCTGACTATTTGGCGGACTTTTATGATGTATTTAGAGAGAATGAGTCTGCGTCCTTGCCTCCTCATAGGAGTTATGACTGTGCAAATGAACTGAGCCCGGGGTGTAAATTTCCCAAGGGTCGGCTCTTCAATTTATCTGTACCCGAGCACGAGGCTATGCGGTCCTATATTAAGGAGGCGTTGGAGAAGGGTCATATTAGACCATCCTCTTCACCCTTAGGTGCCGGTTTTTTTTTTTTGTGGCCAAAAAGGATGGTTCTTTAAGGCCTTGTATTGATTATCGTGCCCTCAACAAAATTACTATTAAATATCAGTATCTGTTACCCCTGATTTCGGATCTATTCTCTAGAGTTAGAGGTGCTTGCTGGTTTACCAAGCTTGACCTCAGGGGGGCGTATAATCTTATCTGCATTAAGCAGGGGGATGAATGGAAGACGGCATTTAATACTCCGGAGGGACATTTTGAGTACCTGGTGATGCCTTTTGGGCTCACTAATGCCCCTTCTGTCTTCCAGTGCTTCATGAACGATATTTTCCGAGATTTTGTCGATAAATTTTTGATTATCTATCTGGATGATATTTTGATCTTCTCCAAGGATTGGGATTCTCATGTGGAACATATTCGGACTGTGTTCCGGATCTTGAGAGAGAATTCCCTGTATGTCAAAGGATCGAAATACCTTTTTGGAGTACAGAGGATTTCATTTTTGGGATTTATTTTGTCTCCGTCAACTATTGAAATGGACCCGGCCAAGGTACAGGCCATTTATGATTGGGTTCAGCCCACTTCTTTGAAGGCCCTCCAGAAGTTTTTGGGCTTTGCTAATTTTTATCGGAAATTTATAGCAAAATTTTCTAGTATTGCCAAGCCATTGACTGATCTGACTAAGAAGGGTGCTGATGTGTTGAATTGGTCTCCGGAGGCTGTTGGTTACTTTCAGGAGCTGAAGCGAAGATTTACCTCCGCCCCGGTTTTGCGGCAACCTGATGTCTCACTCCCGTTCCAGGTAGAGGTGGATGCTTCTGAGATTTGTGCAGGAGCTGTTTTGTCCCAAAAGGATCCTGTAACATCTAAAATGAATCCCTGTGCTTTCTTTTCCCGAAAGTTCTCTCCATCTGAACGTAACTATGATGTGGGGAATCGGGAACTGTTGGCCATGAAATGGGCATTTGAGGAGTGGAGACATTGGTTGGAGGGAGCTAAATATCAAGTTGTGGTCCTCACTGACCACAAGAATTTGATTTACCTAGAGTCGGCTAAACGCTTGAACCCTAGACAGGCTAGGTGGGCCTTGTTTTTTACACGTTTTGATTTTGTGGTCTCTTTTCTTCCTGGAACTAAGAATGTCAAGGCAGACGCCCTCTCAAGGAGCTTCTTTGCTGATTCTCCTGTGGTGACCAAGCCTGCTACCATCTTAGGTGAAAGGGTAGTTCTTTCTGCCATCTCGCCCGATTTGAGACTTGCTCTGCAAGAGTTCCAGGAGGACAAACCTGAGCGTAGTCCCAGTGGAAAGTTGTATGTTCCTGACCAGTGGAAGAAGAGAGTGATGTCTGAAGTTCATTGCTCTGCATTGGCTGGTCATCCAGGTATTTTTGGTACTAGAAATCTGGTGGCCCACCTTGTCTCATGATGTCAGGAATTTTGTGCAGTCCTGTGGGACTTGCTCCCGGTCTAAATCTTGTTCTCGCTCTAGTGGGTTGTTGATGCCTTTGCCGGTCCCCAGGAGGCCATGGACCCATATTTCAATGGATTTCATCTCTGATATGCCGGTCTCTCAAAGAATGACTGCTATTTGGGTGATTTGTGATAGGTTCTCTAAGATGGTTCATCTTGTACCACTCCCTAAGTTGCCGTCTTCCTCTGAGTTGGTGCCCCTGTTTTTGCAACAGGTGGTTCGCTTGCACGGGATTCCTGAGAACATTGTATCTGACAGAGGAGTTCAGTTTGTGTCTAGATTTTGGAGGACTTTCTGTTCCAAGCTGGAAATTCAGTTGTCCTTCTCCTCTGCTTTTCATCCTCAGACCAATGGGCAGACAGAGAGAACAAACCAGACCTCCAGAGTGGAGTCACGGACTGGATATAAGGCTGCCGACGCCCTTCTGCCCTGCGGGTGATTTCTCTGTGGACTTCTAGGAGACCAGTCTGATTCCTGCTCCTCTAAAGCTAAGTTTTCTGCTTTGCCTTTTAGCATTTGTGTTTTGTTTTTGTTTGCCTTGCTTTTCTAGATTCTGCCTTTCCCTGCTGGGGTGAGCTGAATCTCCTTTTGCCGGTTGCTCTGTCTTCAGAATATTCCTGAGTACTGACATAGTCTTTTTGAAGCCTAGCGTCTTCAGGGCCTTTTTCACTGTCAGTCTGTTGGCTCTTATTTTCATAGGGTTTTTCACGGATTGCACACAGCAGCCTTCCTGTCCTTTCCTAGCTAGTTAGCTTGGGCCCCGTCTTTGCTCTGTCTATCTTTCTGTCTGTATTGTGTTCTTTCTTCTTGCTTCACCGTCATTATATGTGGGGGGCTGCCTTTTGCTTTGGGGTCTGCTCTGGGGCAGTTTAGATTTCCCTTTCTGTCTTTAGGCTATTTAGTCCCCCGGCTGTGATCGAGGGGTCTAGGGCATCGTAGGAACCCCCCACGGCTACTGCTAGTTGTGTTGATAGGTTCAGGGGTCTGCAATCCGATAGCTGCCAACCTCTCTGGTTTTCTGGACTTAGCTAGCATTTCTGTTTTTGCCTCCTATGGTGACTCAATCATAACATAGGAAATTAATGTTAGACCAAGACAAATACATAATCCACTATTCAAATAGGTTACCACACGGAGCATCCCTTCTGAGGAAGACTTCTATTGAAACGCACATTAAGGGGGACACTGGGTGATCTCCCACTCTGAGTAAATATAATTTATGTGGCTTATGAACTGCTTAACTACTTTGGCTATGAGGTGCACTCTTCATACCTGACTTATAATTTATTACTCTTTGATTTATTGTTACCAAGGGCTGTTTCCCTGAGAGAGGATCAGTCATGGAAAAACCAGCAATGTCTGTGTGGTAACTGTGATTATGTGAATTATACCATATAATAGTCTTTTTGTGCACTTGCATGCCACAAGCTGTGTGGAACACATGACTAGCTTTGAATACATGAAGGTTAACAATGAACTAATTTAGTTTTAAATCTGCAACTACTTTATTATTGCACTAGTAGTCCATGTATTTTTTGCATTTAGCATATGTTATAAGCTCTATAGGCTACAAGATTAGCTTCTAATACATGAAGTTTATTTATTTCAGTTTCAAATTTATAACTATTCTATTGCTGCGCTAGCACTTTATGTATCTTTTTTGTATCCATTATGCACATTTTTGTATGCTTTTTCATAAGTAACACTTGATGTGATTCGTGTAGTAGCCACCAATACCCTTCATTCATCCAGTGTCAAGCTATTGTCCAGTTTCTGGATGGTCTACCGTCTCTCTCTTTTTAAATTTGTGTAACAATAATAAAATATATATCTTTTTATCAAGTGTCTTTGGAGGTCCTTTTTTCTCTAAATGGTGTTTATGCAAGACAAATACATTTCTGTTGTGCCAAAAAAGGCTGTTTTTGTTATTTATTACGTATTGCCAAAAGTAAAGGTTACATTTTGCTAACAACAGAAAATCAGAGTTTGGCTTCAATAATTCAGAATGTGTGCATTCCTTACATTTGTCTAACAACAAAATAAAACATATCAAGATAATTTTTATTATTAAAATAAAAATCAGCAACAATAATGTTGTAACCATCAGATGGTTCAATTTTCTTGCCAGGGTATGGATCCCTCAGGCATCAGCAAATAATCCTCAAGAAGTTCACAAACCCTGAGACCTGAAAGATCCCTGCGTCTGGGCAAAGCCTGTGCAATTGGGCCAGGATTGTTAACAAATCCTCCCTCAGCATCCACTGACACAGGCAAATCGTGGATACGGGGAAAATTGTGTAATATTACACAGGCCTTAATGACACTGTTGACATTTTGTTCTCTTAACTGGAGGACACTAAGCAGAACCCTCCATTTGGCGGTCAAAATGCCAAAGGCACATTCTACCAGATGCCATGCCCAAGTAAGGCTGGCTTCACATTAGTGTTTGTGTGTGCAGCATTTGCTCCGCATCGATCCGCATGGGTCATGCGTACATATCTTTAACATGATGTATGCAGGGACATGCATTTGCATGTGTATGCATGCTTTTGCGTACACATGCGTTGTTTCGCGATGTGCGGCTGTGCCCGGCAAATGCAACATGTTGCATTTTTTGAGGCGTCAAAAACCCATCAAATATGCGCAGGCAGAAGAATATATGGATGTGCTCAGTATCACACATGTTGCTAAAGGGGGTTTATATAGTGATTGCACAGTGCAATCCCCTCAAAATCAAGGAAAATTTTACATTTCGAAAGCCTGAGAAAAATGCATCACATACAGACTGCATATGCATGACATACAGATATTAAATGAATGTTGCGATTAAGAAAACGCATGGCACTCGTAAGCCAGTTGCATGGCACTCGCATAGCACTTGGCCGTTTTTTCGGTCCGGAAATCGGACTGATTTTTTTCTCGCATATGTTTACGAGCCCTTAGATTCAGTTTCAATGTCGGAGCTGCCAGAGCTGTACGCTTGCTGCGCACAGAATGTTCTGCGGGCCATTGCTTTATTTTACACGCCTGTCTAACAAAAAAACTAAACCTAATCTAGCATTACTAGCTCTAAACCTAATCTAACACTGGTGTTTTTTTTATATCTTTTATAATTTTTTTATTTTTTTTTCTCTAATGATCTACATTCTCAGCCCAATTTGCTCCTCAAGTTGAAAAAAAATAAAATCCTTGCCTGTTTGTCATATAACAATACTAAATGAGCCCAGCTCATTTGAGGAGAGAGAGGACACCCGGATTCATAATTACAGACGAGCGAGGGCAAAAACAATCACAGCAAAAAAAAAACTGATCTTTACTAGTAAAGCTCAAATACAAATATTCTGAAAAATAGCTTTTAATAAATAATTGCACAAATTAGTACTAGCCTCCAATAGAGCTTAAACTGTAGAACTAGCAGTAGCACAGAATTTTAGATGGTGATTGCAATGTGCTCCTGAATGACTATCGAGACTTATTGGTACCAAATCACATGATTCAATAATACATGTTTTATCGCAGGGAAACGTGTAGGACTTTCTCACAGTAAGAGACTATTAAGAAAAGCAACAGGGAAAAGACCTACTTGTTCTAGGTCAGCAAAAACCACAATGTTGTAAGATTTTATTATGGTTGATATTAGTCCAATAGCATTTTTCCCATTTGAAGGTCGTAATACAAAAAATCTCTTCTTTTCTACTCACTCAGCAAAGTGTGCATGTGGCTTGGATGAGGAAAGAAGAATAAGCCAATGTCAGATACAAGAGCAAAGCTAATTAATTGGAAACAGAAGTTTTGTAAATTTTGCGGACCCAGCAAATGTAAATATTTTGCGTAGCACTACTTGTCAAACTTTCCCGCTGCCATTTTACACACTGTCGAAGATTGCATCAACCAGAGAAGGCTCACATCACCTCAAGTTAGCTGGGCAGCTTCCCCATAATATTTGTAGCAACCATATCACATAGTATAACACAACCAGCAGCCACTTATGATAACCTGTATAAAAGACAAACCAGGAAGAACAGCAGCCATTTTGGCATCAATCTGGATAGTGAGAGGATGTCACAGCTAAGCCTGAGATAGGGAGCAAAAACCATAAAACATTAAACTAATAATATAGTGTATCTTGGACAAGTGAAGACTGAGACTAAAGCTAAAATCACTCTATCAGTATTTGATCAGAATTTTACATAAGTATTTGTAAGCTAAAACCAGGTGAGGAACAATCAGAGGAAAAGTATAATAGAAACTCAAGCTCCAATTCTGCATTTTTTACCTACTCCTGGTTTTGGCTTACAAATACTAATGTGAAATACTGACCAAATACTGATAGTTTGATCGTTGCCTTACAGAAAGTCAATTGACATGGGAATACAGAGAGAGGATAGCTGACATCAGCAGTGCCAGTGATTGATTAGATGATGATATAGTGTAGCTAGAAGCTGCTGAGTTTCAATTACCATATTTTTCGACTATAGTTCAAACTTTTTTCCTCCATAATTTTGGAGGAAAGTGGGGGGGGTGCATCTTATAGTCCAGATGTACCTTATATTATAGTCTGGCTGTGGATGGGGGGGCAGCATCGAAGCAGTGGGTTACAGGAGGCGGCTGCAGTTAACAATGTGCCCGCTGCAAAGGAAAATGAATATTCACTGCTCCCCATGCCCATAGTCACTGTATACCAGGAAGAGGATGGGGGCCATGTTTACCAGAATGGGGATGGTGGCTATGTACACAAGGATGAAGGCCATGGACACCAGGATGGAAATGGTGGCCATGGATACCAGGATGGAAATGGTGGCCATGGATACCAGGATCGAGTTGATGGCCTTGGCTGCAAGGATGGAGATGGTGATCATGGATACCTTGATTGGGGGTCATACATACTTGGGTGGGGACATATATAGCAGGATGGGGATCATATATACTAGGATGGGAGTTACAAGTACAGAATTGGAGGACATTACTCCTATAACAGTGTCAGCAGCAGACGCCCCATAACACTGCGCCATAACCACAATTTTTGCTTTAATTTTTTTCTTCCTTTAAAACCTAGGTGTGTCTTATGGTCCAATGGGTCTTATACAGTACACATTTTTTTCTTTCTTAATATTGACTAGGGATAAGCAAACGTGCTCTGTGATACTCGGTTATCACTAGAGAATCACGGTGCTCGGATGTGCTCGTTACTTGGCGAGAGATTGTAG